>NC_133536.1:69488637-70186137 GCF_048544455.1 Silene latifolia | reverse complement strand
AGGGGAATTAGTCTCTAGGTCTAAATTCGTCTCTTATTTATACTCAAGAGCTAATTATTATTAACTATTATTAAGATAAACATAAGAAACAACTAATTAAAACTAGACTAAAATCCTCCTCGCTGCCGATAGCCAGTCGATCGACCAACATGTATCGTCGACCGACCAAAGGTCGGGGCTTCAGAAGCTTCAGACTTGAAAATTAAACTCGTGCTTCAGCGTTCTTGGTCGATCGACCATAGTGCCCAGTCGATCGACCAAAGGTCGGGGTGCAGTAATGCATTCTGACGAATTCTGCAGCGCGCGCCGATCTTAAAACAGCTGCCATTTCATCATTACTTATCGGAATAAAGCGATTCTTGCGGCGTTGGAAAGCTAAGAGGATAAGATTTCACCTCCAATTGGAATCTCTCGATTATCAGCTAGAGAACTCGAGATATAGCCATTTGAAGCAGGCTGCAGTAATGTGAAGCGATTCTTTGCTTGATAACTTCTTGTAACTTGTACGCACCCATGCTTTTGCTATCTCCAGGGCCTTGAAACACGCGCCAAGCTCACTTCTCGAGTCTCTACTCCATGTAAAATCCTATGCTAAACACTTTGGGACGGATTTGGCTCATTATCTACTTAATTCCGCAATAATCTGCAATATTACATAAAAAGGCGAAAGTCAACGAAAAGGGACAAATAGTAGAATAAACTACTAATAATAGACATAAAATACGTGGAAATAAAGATGTAAAACATCATATTATAGACACGCATCAAACTTCCCCAAACTAAACCTTTGCTTGTCCCCAAGCAAACTAAATGCAAAACTAAATCTTGATAGAAAGGAGCAAAACATGGACAAACTCAAAACCGTCTACTTAAACCAATTTAATGCATATGAATCAACTACTAATAGCGCAATGTAAAGCAAATGAATTTATGCATATTCCAAAAAGATGTTGAACTTTTGACCTTGCAAGACTTTCAAAGTTGGACTCTCCCGGGTCACGCTTCTCTCAACAAAGCAAATGGTAAGCAAATATATGTGTAAGAGAGAAGGAAATAAGAGTCGCTCACCTAAACTACGACCTACATAATCGTGCATGCAATATAGTATGATAAGTAATTCTAGCTACCGTGCACATACATTCCAACCAATCAAAGTCAATTACATGCCGAATACTTGCAAAGATATGGATAAGTGAGGCTATGGGTAAGAAAAGGCAAAACGATATGGGAATGAGAGGGAAATAGCCAAGCTAGCATCCTATCAAACCGAATAAATACATCCACTTCTAACTCAATGAAATAAGCTCAAATGCCTTAATGAATTAGGCAAACACTTCACTAATCCAAATAACACTCCTCATAAAATATAAAGCAAACATAGGAGTAAACTTTTTTCTTTTTTTTTTCTTTGCCGTTTCTTTTTCTTTTCTTTTCTTTTTTTCCGTTTTTTTTTCGTTTTTTTTTTCGGCAGTCACTATTTTTCAATTTTTTCATTTTTCTTTTTCTTTTCTCCTTCATTCATTACCAACTTCATAGAGTGCAAATCGGGCCAAAATTGATACAATACAACGAATACCACTAAAACTACTAAACTAGCTCAGCAAAGGGTAGGCTTAGTTTATGGATTGTAGTTAAAGGGTCAACTGGCAATTTTTTGCTAATGTGAAGCTAATGCGTAAAATGAATAAAAGAGATTTTCGCAAGCATTCTCCAAACATGCAATACCAACCACTAACCCGAATGTATGCAGGCAAAAAGAAATTAAATGTCATACTTGTGCAAATTAATGTTACACGATATGCAGGGAGTAACTACTCACAATCCTAAATGAAACTGGTCATGAATGACACCAGTTTATAAAGCTCTAATTCCTTAGAAAGTTTTGTAGTTTGCCAAAATTTCAAGTCAAGTCTAATTGTTCAATAAATTTTGAAATGAAATTCGAGATATTGCAAAAACTTTTGCTAAAAGATGTGATAAAATGCAGGGTTTAAGCAAATGACAACTATCAGTAATGAATACTCCAATCCGACTCAACCTAATATGCAAAATTAAACGTGATATTTTTTAATTTTTGATATTTTTGAATTTTTTTTTTGTATATATAAGGGAAATGAAATAACAATGCAAACTGAAATGCAATAAACGTGCAACAGAAATGCAATAAAAACAAATGCAAATGCGACGCAAAACCCTTCCCCACCAAATCACACAATGTCCTCATTGTGCAAAATCATGTATATAAATAACAAAGGAAATGGGATTTTGCGATAAATAACTAAATAAGACATGAAGAAAGAAGCTCGGGAACTCACGAGATTTAAGCGCAAGCAAACCTCCCCAAACCAGCGTGAGCTAGGAGGTTTTAGTAGCCAACAATGCTACCATAAGTACCTGAAAAAGATAGAAAATACCGCGCATTATCCGAGAAACAAAATTGAAACGGTAATTATGTGCAAATAAATTAAACAGAAGAAAGCTATAACGTAGCAAAGAGAAACAAGATAGAGAGAAAACTCCCTAAAACTCCCTTTCATACTCCGCAAATCGATCAAACACAGCAGGGGAATGATCGTGAACAGGTACAGCAGCAAGAAGCGGTCGATCGACCACAGACCTCTGTCGATCGACCTGTAGATCTGGAACAAGAGCTTCTGTGCTGCAAAGGGAAGTCTATCGACCACATAGTCTAGTCGATCGACTGATAGACCAGACGTGAACAGTGCTTTCTTCGAATTAACTCAATGAATTGAGTTAATTCGATCTTCATACCTGCAATTGCACATAATAACGCGCCCACAATTGCGCTAACCCAAATGTAAAGTCTAAAGACGGAAATAAAACTAAGCTAAACAAACAAGTTCTTGAAATAACTAACTAATTTATTTGCAAAACTAAACAATATCACATCCGGGTTGCCTCCCGGGTAGCGCTGGTTTCAGACAGGTCCCGCACGACCCCCCTTTTTTTCTCTTTAGCAGATTCTCCTAATTAGGGCCAATCATAACAAGACAAAGCGCGCAGCAACTGATCAAACAACTGTGCATGTGCTACACAAAAGCATAAGTAGCACCATAATACTAAAGGAGCATATAAAATTACAGTTAAAGACCGTCTCAGCTTATCAAATTGTTGATGAAAATTATGGTGGAATCTCACCAGATTTTCCATCCAACTGAGAGAGGGTGGATCATCAAAACACAAAGTAGAAACCATACGAGATGGTTCACTACCCGCCATACCAGTAATTCTCATGAAATTATTGTCAATAATTACCTCAGATTGGTCAGGAGGTCTACCACTCCTAATGTCATAGTCAAAGGCAAAAGAATATGTTACCTTGACTGTACTAGGAGCATTTGCTGACTCATGTGCCTTCTTGTTTCCTTCCATTATGGGCTCTGTCCCATATATTGCAGCCTCTGGAGCGTCTAGTTCAGCTTTCCAAATAGGAGGTTCACCTGTACATGTCTCAAAACACATCAAAGCCTCTGAAGGATCCTTTATAAAGGACCCTTGTGCAGAACATTCACTAATATTATCAAAAACATTAGAAACGTCAATAAATGAATCCTGCACATTTGCCTCAAAATAAGGCTCATTAGGCTCATTATTAGAAAGTTCAAGCATATCAGAAACATGTTCATCACTAACACCCATAGAAATAGGCTCGTCAGTCAAAGGATGAATCTCTAAATCATCAGCTGCAACAAAATCAGTTTCATCAACAGATAGGGAAATATGATGAGGTAGCATGTCATACTCATCCTCTTCAAGAAGGAGCAAATCTTCTGTAGCGGGTGTAACAGAATCACCCTCAACATAAAGATCTCGAGTGGCCTTCAGGTCACTAATGTCAGCTCTCCTACGCTCCTCTGACTCCGCACTGGCTTGGCTAAGTGTTTAAGAAGCTCCCATTGCTCCTCATAAGATAAGTCATTAAATTCCCATCCACAATTTCCCTCAATTTTAGCCAGTGTTCTACCATTGACACCATCATATATGATACGACACATCTCCCATATACTAACATAATAGCCAGACTGAGAGATGAAAGAAGTTAGTCTATCCTAATAAATATGCAACAGTTCATGTTCAAATTGCGGGAAAGAGAAGATGGTCATGATGGTGAGTAGCTAAGCAAAAGACATAAAAACAGACTAAATAAAAGCAAACAGAAATGCGTCGCCTCCTCGGCATCGGCGCCAAAATTTGATACCGTCATTTAGTACCAAAAATAAAATACCTAAGTACTACTAACAGAAGTCAGCGGTAAGTAGGGTCGATCTCCACAGGGAGGCTAGGTTGCTATCTATCTGCTTAACTCGGTCTGTCGGATTTGTCACAATTGGGGGTTTTATAAGATAAAGGACTAAAACTAACTAAAGCAAGGAGATAAAATAAACGATTGACAATAAGAGAAGGAAACTAGGATTTCGGGTCATCAAAAGAAACAGATAAAAGCAGTTAAGATCACAGATAAGTCTCATAAATCAGTCTAAGGGGCAACGAATATCTCCTAACGGTCTCAATTCATCCTAAAACACTATTAGTCTAGCTTCCGCCCTTGCTAAAGTATTCTATTGTTCATTGCAGGTCTCACCCTTCCCAATCGTCAGATCTAGGTCAAGGCTTATGAAACTAATCAGTCGAATAGCGTAACTCAAGCGACTAATTGTAATCAAAACAGCGATGAACAACATAGAAACGATCTAATCAACAGATCTTAAACCTAATTAGCAAAAATCGTTATTCCATCAATTACCCTAATCCTAGCAACGAATTACCTAAGCATAGCGATAAATCTAATAACAATAATAATGAAACGATTAATTAAATAAAGCATAACGAAAGGAATTAACTAAACTAATTGCATAAATTAATTAAAGGAGAACAAGAAATTAAGAATAAAACAGTAATTACGAAGAGATTAAGAACAAGAAGTAAATTAAGAACAAGATTAAGGGAAGAAGAAGTTTACAATTGAATCTAGAAAGAAAAGAAAGAGCAACGCCGAACGAAATAAGCAAAGTAACGTCACCCCAAAACTGAGCAAAAAAGAATTAGTCTCTAGGTCTAAATTCGTCTCTTATTTATACTCAAGAGCTGATTATTATTAACTATTATTAAGATAAACATAAGAAACAACTAATTAAAACTCGACTAAAATCCTCCTCGTCCGCTAGCGATCGATCGACCAACATGTATAGTCGACCGACCAAAGGTCGGGGCTTCAGAAGCTTCAGACTTGAAAATTAAACTCGTGCTTCAGCGTTCTTGGTCAATCGACCATAGTGCCCAGTCGATCGACCAATGGTCGGGTGCGATGTGCATTCTCGACGAATTGCGAGGCGCGCCCGATCTTAAAACAGCTGCCATTTCTTCGTTACTTATCGGAATAAAGCGATTATTGCGGCATGGGAAAGCTAAGAGGATAAGCTTTCACCTCAAATTGGAATCACTCGATTATCAGCTCTAGAACTCGCGATATAGCCATTTGAAGCAGGCTGCAGTAATGTGAAGCGATTCTTTGCTTGATAACTTCTTGTAACTTGTACGCACCCATGCTTTTGCTATCTCCAGGGCCTTGAAACACGCGCCAAGCTCACTTCTCGAGTCTCTACTCCATGTAAAATCCTATGCTAAACACTTTGGGACGGATTTGGCTCATTATCTACTCAATTCCGCAATAATCTGCAATATTACATAAAAAGGCGGAAGTCGACGAAAAGGGGCAAATAGTAGAATAAACTACTAATAATAGACATAAAATGCGTGGAAATAAAGATGTAAAATATTATATTATAGACACGCATCAATACCCTTTAGGTCTAAACTTAACATGCGGTCGCTATAATTAAGCTAGTCTCTTCAATTGTCGTAGCCTATACTAGTCTTAATCCGGTAGACAATAACCCTAATTTGCAAGACTAATTAACCAATCCTGTCCAATAATTAATTAACTAGATTTAAGACAACAATTGAACAACAACAAAAAGCAATTTAACTTATTAATTCATTAATTAGACCCCTTCTAACAACCTAGATCCCCTTAGCTTTCACCCAAGATTAGATATTTAGCTACTTATACTAATAAGAACTACAACAGTAAGATTGATGGAAAGCATAATTGAAGGTATAAAAGTTGAACAAGTAAATTAAAGAACTTAAAGGGGTAAAAAAGCATAACCTAACAAATGTATACGAACTTCCGATTTATAATACAAATAAAGCGACTGAAGGAAGTTTCGCGGAAAAGGAAACAAAGGAACACTCGATCGAATATTGGAGTAATCGATCGAGTGTTCTAGCTATCACGACTCGATCGAGTCCAGTATTACTCGATCGAGTGACTTCAGTCCAGTAGCTTTTTTCGTTCTTTTCTTCTCTTTTCCTTCCTGATTCTCGTGTCATTCTTCTTGCCCTCCGTCTTGCCGACTCTGCGGTGGTCCATATTAATCATTTCCTCCACGAATGCATCCAGTCTGCATTAAAACACCAAAAGGCAGAAGTATCAAATTTTCTAACATAAACTACATATAATAAACATGAAATAGCACAAAACAGTCTCAAAACAAATAAAAGGAAGGCAATTAAAGGTATATAAATATGACTCATCAAACTCTCCCAAACCATCTCTTTGCTTGTCCCTAAGCAAATTATCACGCAATACAAAAGGCAATCATTCAAATGGTGAATAAATAATCCAGAGCTAGTGTTAATTCACATACAAATCCCAAGTTATCTACCAATAAAACAAATTCAAAGCCACGGGTAAAAGAAAACACAACTCAAGTCCTAAGATGTAACATGATACCATAATATAGACAAAAACCAAATATCTTTCGATCTTGCAAGACAAATTAGTCGGATTCTCAAAGATAGTGCACTGATAAGTATGTAAGGGTGAGTTATATGTGAATATAGAAAGAAATAGAACACTCACTCAACTTATGAAACATGCATGCAATCTAATGTGATAGAAGATTCTCCAACTTAATACGCATTCACAACATAGATAAAACTACATGTATCCAGAAAAATAAAGGGTGGCTAAAGGGTGAAGGTATTGTGGACATAGGCCACATGAATGCCAAGCCAACCTGTGGACGTACATCGGTCTTTTGAAAGCCACGCTCGGCAACGTAAAAATGCTTTCGACCGGATCGCTTTAGATCGGTCGGTTTCGTCTCGGCAAAGGTCACGAAACGATGTTAGAGATGTTCTGAGCCGCCACCAAGCAATTATGGGATGCCTGGAAATCGTTCGAATCCAATTAATACCTAGGTCAATCAAGGCAAAAAGCGCTGCTTGCCATTGGTACTAAAGATAAGGAGTCGTCCCCCTTTAGCATCCTATCATTAGAATGATTCTCGTACGCCCTGGATAAGGCCATCCACTATCCAAAGGTTCTGAGTAAGTGGTGAGGGTACGTATTGGGAACCCCTTTAATCGGACACCCAATCCCACCTGCGTTAGCGGCCTCTACTGATCGATAGCGGTTGTTTAAGTGCAAAAGTCGGTAAAACGGTTTAAATGCATGAATGTGCATCCAAAAAATTAACCTAACATCCATTTACCAAATTCGGATTATGGTGCTTAACACGATCCATTTATTTGAAAAAGTGTGTTTAAAGGATAAAGTACAAAATGCAAACTCGTCAATATGATCCGTCACGTATTCGGATTAACCGTAATCGGGATCGTCCTAGACAAGTACCGAAATAAGACATAATAGTGCCAGGCAGCCCAATTGGGGTGCGAGGCATTAGGCGAGGTAATAGAGCATGTCCAAGTTTTGAAATATGAAAACAGACCGCCTCTTGGGGCGCGAGTCAGACGACGACCTAAGGGGCGTCTCCTGGTTGTTAAAAAGGTTGTTTAAAACCGTATTTGTGATTAAATGATTTGCAAGACTCGGAATAATTACTATTATCTTAGTAATATTCTTTGTCGGATTTGCAAGTTTGAAAAGTATAGTTTACAAATAAAAATGTAAAATGTTTGATATGAACTAATATGTTAAGTTTATTTCTTTGAGATTAGTCAAGTTTGTCAACGTACTCGGATTAAACCGACATGGTTTAAGGAACCAAGGATGATCATGAATTATGACTAATATATTTGCAAGTGTAAATAAATGAGAAAAATGGTAAATAAAAGAAAAGGGTGTTAAATACCCATTAGTTTGTAATTAACCAATAATATCATCGAGTCACGGAATAAACCTCCATGGTATAAAGAACCAAGGATGATTTTTATAATGGTCAAAATATGTATCGTAAAAATGAATTAAACTGGTAAAAGACGTAAAAGAAAATAAAAGGAAAATGCAGCGGAAAGATTAACACAAACACGGCTGGATTAAGGCCTGAGAGGGCATATAGGCGCGAGCTCCCCTGCTACGCAAGTAGCCCTTGTCTCAGGCCAAAATCCAGTTTTGCCTCATTTCTCCTATTTTTGGATCGTGTTAAGCATTGTTCATGCTTATAAACTCATAAAAACAGCAAATATATAAAATAAGATGAGTTGTTTACACCCTCAAACTTACGTGTATTGATGTTTGCGAGGTAGACGACTTTAGAGACGGTTTTCTTGTTGTGACTACTCGCGATCAAAGAAGTTTAAAAGAGTGCCTTAAAAAGGATTTTGTTTAGAAAATGAGTTGAAAATATGTTTTTGAAAAACATGTTGATGAATGTTGAGTTGGTCAAATGGGTCGGTCGAATGCACGGCGACGGTACCAAACAAAGTGTGTAAGGCTTGTGTTTTAGATCGGCAGGTCGAAAACACGTGTCGATTTTGTGACTTAGGAAGTCGAGTCTAGAATTTTAAGGGAGATGTGAGGGGCAGACGCTCGCGTGAAGATTGTGGTGTGTAAAGGTGGGTATTTTTAGAGAAATGTGGGGTGGTAGGTCGGTTGAGTTTGCTTGGAGGCTAAGGAGATAGCCCCTTTAGGCGCGAGCTGCCTAGTGATTGAAGGGGGTGTACTGTTCCTTTCAATTTGGACGTGGCCTTTGCTCTATCTATTATTTGGTTGGTTTGATTTGTGGTAATCAAATAGGATGTCGTGTAACAATATGGGAACCTAATAAGATGATTTTGGATGTTACTTGAGGTAGGTGTTTTGTGTGCTTGACTCGGGTTTGACCCGTGTGAGTCGGGATTTGAATTTGGAGTCGGTTTTTGGCCCGGTGTCGGTTTTGACTCTAATTAGGGTCATTTTAATGGAAATGATATGATAAAGACATTCATGGCATATTTTTTGACATTTGAGATTTGGGTAAGGGTGAAAATGGCTTGGACACTATGGAATGTGGAGCCTGGTAATAGTAGGTTTGTTTGACAGATAAAAATTTGGAGTTTGTGTTTATGGTGTTTAAGCCGATGGGTTACGACTTGTAATGTGGTGCGGAATGGGGTCTCAAGCATGATGTGGCCTGAGCATGAAATGGTTGGTAAATAATTTAGGATAAAAATCCCATGTCTGGACCTTAAAGGTTAAGGTGTGATATTACGAGCTTGAGGGGAATCCTCAAAAGCCTAGATAGTCCTCCTTGTAGGAGTCTCTAGAAGGACTTAGGGGTGAAGTAGTGTTGGTTGAGGTTTTGGTGTTTGGTGTTTTGGACTCATCGGTCCGGGATTTGGTGTGTTGGACTCATTGGTCCTGGGCTTGGACTTGTTGGTCCTGGACTTGGTGTTTTGGATTTACTGGTCCGTGATTTTGTGTGATGGACTCGTTGGTCCTGGGCTTTGTGAAAGATCATAGATCCATATTAGACTGTCTAATAAAAAATTAAATTATCTCATAATTTGTCATTTAGGTGATCTATGTAACATGCATGCTAATATGAAAGCATAAAAATGAAAGTATAAGGAAAAACAATTTCCTTACATTGATTTTGTGGTAAAAAGGGCACAAACTAGTTCACCTTACTAGCTTGTTCTTGAGCTTATTCCAAATGGATGATCCTCCTTACTAATCTTCAAGGAGAAGATCTCCTTCTTGTTGCACCCAAGAACTTACCCAAAAATAATAACAAGTATTGAACTAGAACTTGTTAATATTGAACCCTTGATATTATTTATAATATTACTAACAAGTCTTAGTAATAAAATTTATGTATACTAACAATCTTAGTAGTGATGAATAATTATTTTTAGAGAGATGTACAAAAATGTTCACATGCAAAATGTAAAGAAAGGTAGTGTAGAAAAATGAACAATGGATGGAGTATAAGGAAGGGAAAAGTGGCGGGTGAGATGGAGTGTGGTAGTGGACAAATTTTGTCTTATATTTTTCATCTTACATCACATGCAAAATCTTATATAAGATAAATTATGGTAGTACACAAAATAAGGTGAAATGATTATGTGAGTAATCATCCACTACTCTTATTTTACACGGTCCACTTGCCCATTTACGGGTCCATGTTGGTTCTTATATTTGTCACACAAATCTGTGTAATTTTTATTTTAAACATCGGTTCATGTTTAAATACTTCCATAATTAATTCGTTCAATTCACTCCGTAAATATACGTGTGCCACTACACATATTATTTACGTACTAATAGTAATCACATTAATCAATTAGTACAATTTTAGTAAATTAATAGTTAATAGTTAATTAACTAAAACCCGTTTCCCAAAATTTATTATTTAGTTATCAATTGGGGTTCATTCCTATAGGTGTGATCGAAAGGGGTCAGTTGGTCACCGCCGTCTCACGACAATAACGTCAAACTCTAGTCAGCCAACCGTTACCGATTTACGTTAATCAACTGACGAGGATCAAATAAATAAATATCTGATTATATTCCATTAATGAGATTTAATATGTTAACGCACTATTGTGGAGGACACTAACTCCAACAATCTCCCACTTGTCCGACACAAGGTGTGCGCTACCAATTCTCTTGTCCGTTTTAATCTCCCACTCAATGCAAGGTGTCTTTCTGGTTGCACTTACACATGAACACATCGCGAGTGGTTTTCTCGATCGGGAGTATGACTACCTGACCGGAAAAATCTCTCACAGATTACTTCCGAGCGTGGCCACGGATTTGTAGTCATTAACTCCTCGAGTGGCCTTGAGATATAGTTACCCAACGTGGGTGGACAATTCATTTATGCCCTATCTATCCTATTGCACAATACAGCTCACCATGACCTAGTAAATGCCCTTTTGGCCTCCTTTCACGGCACGACCTAGGACAAAAAGCAAAGTCACTCGGAAACTGCACTTGCTCAGATAATAGTCTCCAGTCAAAAGAATCGACTCATTAGAACATCTTAGAGATCCCCGCCACGACCAGGCGTCTATAATAGAACTTAGGGACTCTCTAAATGGTCACTGTCCGGCAAAGTGTCACACACTCTGCCTACGTAATCGACCAGTCATCACATATGACCTTATGGTGTTCAACAACCATCAATCGACTTACAATCAAGTCACTCCGAGACGTCACCTCATTAAGTGGCTAGGGACAAAATACAATGTTCATCTTATTCACTTGAATAATGTTCAACATTGTCTCCACAACTTATTCAGATAAACAAGGTATTAAAATTTAGTCACACTAAATAAAAAATTCATAAAAGAATGAATACGAAAACAATGAATGTGATTATCATATATATAATAAAAGATACACTATCCATTTATTACATATACATAATCTAAAGAAAATCTGGTACTCGTCTCAATTCCATAGCGACGACATGACCATCATGCTTAGCCTTTGATAAAGGCTTGGTTAAAGGATCGGCAATATTATCATCTGTCCCAACCTTACAAATGTCAATTTCCTTCCTTTCCACATAATCTCTAATTACATGGTATTTCCTTTCAATGTGTCTAGATTTGTTACTAGACTTAGGCTCTTTGGCTTGAAAAATAGCTCCACTGTTATCACAATATAGAGTGATAGGATCTTTGGCGAAATGGACTACTCCTAGCCCCTCCATGAATTGCCTAATCAACAAATTCTTCCTTCGCGCCTCGAGACGTACGCCGCAAGGTACTCAGCCTCTGTTGTAGAATCCGCAGTAACGCTTTGCTTGAAGCTCTTCCAGCAAACAGCTCCTCCATTTATCATAAACACATAGCCGGATTGGGATTTCATGTCATCCCGATCGGTTTGGAAACTTGCGTCCGTGTAACCTCTTAAACGCAACTCAGTTTCTCCTCCAAACACTAAGAACGAATCCTTAGTCCTTCTTAAGTACTTAAGGATGTTCTTTACGGCTATACAGTGACTCTCACCAGGCTTGGCTTGATAACGACTTGTCATGCTCAAGGCATACGCAACGTCGGGGCGAGTGCAAATCATAGCATACATGATAGACCCAACAGCGGAAGCATAAGGGACGGTCTTCATGTATTCAATTTCGGTAGGGGTGGAGGGAGACTGTGACTTGCTCAAAGTAATCCCTTGGTCCATAGGTAGAAATCCTCTCTTGGAGTCTTTCATATTGAACCGGTCAAGAGCTTTGTCAATATAAGCTTCTTGACTCAATGCTATTATCCTCTTGGACCTATCCCTATAGATCCGGATACCTAAGATTCGTTGTGCCTTTCCCAAGTCCTTCATTTGGAAGTGTTTCCCTAGCCACTCCTTAACGGAAGTGAGTGATGGAACATCATTTTCAATGAGCAATATGTCATCCACATATAGGACAAGGAATGCAACCTTACTCCCACTAAACTTCATGTATAAACACGGTTCTTCCACACTTCTAGGGAAACCATATTGTTTAATAACATGATCAAAGCGATGATTCCAACTCCTAGATGCTTGCTTAAGACCGTAGATGGACCTTTTAAGCTTACACACCTTCTTAGGGTTAGATGTATCAACAAAACCATCAGGTTGTATCATGTACACCTCTTCTTCTAGAATCCCATTCAAGAAGGCAGTTTTGACATCCATTTGCCAAATCTCATAATCATGAAATGCGGCAACCGCTAAGATTATCCTGATGGACCTAAGCATAGCGACTGGAGCGAAGGTTTCGTCATAGTGTAAACCATGAACTTGGGTGAAACCTTTTGCCACCAATCTAGCTTTGTAAACATCCACATGTTTATCCACGCCGAGCTTAATTTTATATATCCATTTACACTGAAGGGGTCGCACTCCCTCAGGTAAATCCACCAAGTCCCATACTTGGTTCTCGTATATGGAATCCATTTCGGACCGCATGGCTTCTAGCCAAAGCGAGGAGTCGGGACTAGACATGGCCGATTTGTAGGTAGTGGGTTCATCATTTTCAAAAAGTAACAAAACACCATCCTCTTCGATGTTACCAAGGTAGCGATCAGGTGGATTAGAAATCCTACTTGACTTTCTAGGAACAATTACCGTTTAAGAAGAAGAGGGAATGCTATCCTCCACGTTCTCCTCTACCTCATTCTCGGTTTGTGGCTCTCGAACTTCTTCATGTTCAAATTTTCTCCCACTCTGTCTCCTAGAAATAAACTCCTTTTCTAGGAAGACAACATCACGAGCCACAAACACTTTGTTCTCGTGTTTATTGTAGAAGTAATAGCCACGTGTTTCCCTTGGATATCCTACAAAAAGACATTTGTCAGACCTGGGTGCAAGTTTTTGTCAGACTTGATCTTGACGTACGCTTCACAACCCCAAATACGCATGAATGACAAATGAGGGACTTTCCCTGTCCATATCTCATATGGAGTCTTATCGGCCGCTTTAGTCGGGCTTCGATTTAGTGAAAATACTGCAGACAAGAGGGCAAAACCCCAAAATGAACTAGGAAGCTCAGTTAGACTCATCATAGACCGAACCATATCAAGTAAAGTTTGGTTTCTCCTTTTGGCCACACCATTTAATTGCGGTGTGCCAGGAGGAGTCCATTGTGATACTATACCACAATCTTTTAGGTGTGAATCAAATTCAATATTTAAATACTCACCACCACGGTCGGACCGTAGGGTCTTTATCTTTTTATCCAATTGGTTCTCTACTTCATTTTGGAACTCTTTGAACTTGTCAAAGGCTTCACTCTTGTTCTTCATTAAGTAGACATACCCATATCTACTTAAGTCATCAGTAAAAGTAATGAAGTAGTGAAAACCTCCTCTAGCGGTGATGGTAAATGGTCCACACACATCTGTATGTATGAGAGCCAAAACCTCACTAGCTCGTGTCCCTTTTCCCGCAAAAGGTGCACGAGTCATCTTGCCTAGAAGGCAAGACTCGCATGTACCATAAGATTCGAAACCAAATGGTTTGAGCACTTTTGATGAAGCAAGTCTCTTAATGCGTCTTTCGTTTATGTGGCCTAAACGACAATGCCAAAGGTAGGATTCGTTTGGATCACCCGTTTTGAGCTTTTTAGTTTCCACATGATAAACGTCATTAGCATCATTTAAAACATAAATGCCTCCAATTGAAATGGCCTTGCCATAAACCACATCATTAAAAGAAAATGTACAACACTTGTCCTTAATCATAAAACAAAAGCCTTTCGCGTCTAACGCGGAAATGGAGATGATGTTCTTAGTTAAAGTGGGTACAAAATAACACTTATTTAAATACAACTCTAAACCACTAGCTAAAGTGAGCACATAGGTCTGTTAGAAATCTATATCTCATTACTTAACATATTCATATATGTTTTAATTAATTTAGTCATAAAATTAATTATAAATCTTATGCATGCAAACTAAAACAAAAAGAGATAAGAAAATCAATTTCTCACCAATTAAATTTCGGTCAAATGGGCACAACCAAGATCTCCTTCTTGTTATTTCTTGAGCTTTCCAATATTGGATGAACATTCATGACTTCAAAATAGAAGCCCTCCAATTAGTATCACCCAAGACTATCCCTTAATCCCACAAACTAACATGTACTAGATATTTGTAATGTGGTTTACCTTAAAATCGATTACTAATACTCACATACTACTTTTAGTATTATTAGTGATTGATATGAACAAATTAGATTCATAAAAGGGACTTTTATGAAGAACAAGAGAGAGAAGTATATCTTTTGTTTAAACATGAGAAGAATAAAAATTGAGAGGAAAAACTCTCAATGGTGGGTGTGAAAACCGGTTGGGTGGGGGAAGTAATAGGCTCTTTTATTTATCCATTTTGTCTTCACAAGACAAAAAATGTGTAAGTCTTTTGCATAGTCAAGTCACTATCAATTGTCATAGACAAATTAACAAGACAAATGAATAAGACAAAACTACTAAAAGAGCCACCCAATTTTCGGTTTCAATAGTGTAATATGGAGTCCATTTTATTTTTGTCAATTGTACAATTGTATGTCATGTGACATGTGGCATGTCTTATGTCATGTTTTAATTTAAAATGCATATTTAACAAATTAAATATCATTTACAAATTAAATAAATCATATTTAACAAACTGACTAGTAATTTAAAATTACTTTCTCATAAAATGGTCATATAATTACTAGTTAGTATAATTCACAACATCTTGTAATTATAACTGACTTATCATTCTCATCTCGCGTGTTTCGCAAACACCGATTAATTTTAGTAATATAACTTCTTAAATTACTAAATAAAATCTCATTTAATCACATTATAATAAGATGTCATTTTCTCTCTTATGATAATAATTTGTTCAATTTTAAGGAATTAATTAATCTGTATCGGTATACAATTAATTAACCTTTTCAATTAAGGGAATCGTCCTTTAGGTGTGACCTTAAGGGATCAACTGATCACCACCGTCGCACGACAAAAGAATGTCAAACTCTAGTCAACCAATCATTACCGATATGTGTGGACCAGTTGACTATATATGTAATGTATCATCCCTTTCGTATTCTTGGTATGAGATTTAAATATGTGATCAATATGATCGACAATTGTGATCGCATTATTGTCGAAGGACATATATTCCAACAATCTCCCACTTGTCCTCGACAAGTGTGCGTCACCAATTCTCTTGTCCTATTACTATCTCCCACTCAATGCAAGGTGTCTTTCGGGTCGTATTTGCAAGTGATCATATCGAGAGTGGTTTCCTCGATCTGGAGAATAACTGATTGGCCGGAGATATCTACCATAGATACCATCCGAGCGTGGCCACGCATTTCCAGTTCATTACTCCTCGAGTGGCCCTGAGATATTGTTTTAACCCTGACAAAGGGGTGGACAATTCCTATCGCACTTATTCCCTTCGACTAGCCACAGCCATCATAACCCAAAATATGCCCATTTGACCCCATTTACGAAGGTCGTAGTAACACAAATCAAAGTTAATCAAATCGCGTGCCATCTTAGGCGAACAGTCTTTAGTCAAAAGAATCGACTCATTAGAATACTATAGTAGCTCTCGCCACGACCAGGCTATATAAATTTGCTAGAACTCTATAAGCGGTCACTGCCCGACAAAGTGTTCCTAATAGTCTGCCTATGTGATCGACTAGTCAACTCACATGACTCTATGGCACTTGAACTTGCCATCAATCGCATCACACTCTAGTCACTTCGAGACGTCACCTCATACAAGTGACTATGGGCTAATACTATGTTAATCCGGGTTCACTTTAACGGGGTTCAATGTTGTCTCTACAACCCGTTTGGATGTAACAAAGTATAATAAAAGAGTTTTAAAGTAAAACTCGAACGACAAATGCGATTATCACATATGAATAGTCAATGCCTGATTACTATTTCATGTTCTATAATCTAATTTGATCTTGTATGTAGTTGTTCATTTCAATTCAATTGAAATGACATGACTCATCATGTTTAGCCTATGAGGAGGCTTTGGTTAGTAGGTTTTATGAACTTCTTGTACCTTACTCAACCTTACTACATACTCGTTTTCCTTTGTAATGTATACATTTGCATTACAAAACTTTCTGAGTACGTGTCGAGATCCAATCAAGACATAGGCCCTCTAGCCTAAGAATATCTCCCACTGTTTTCACAGTGTGCGGGACTCATCCTTCTTGCACATCCCATGATTGCAAGTGTACTCAATTTCCGCTGTAAATATTTCTCATTGTTCTTTATTGCCTAGAACGATTCTAGAAAATATATTTCTTAAATAACATAGCCACAATGGTATCTTAACCATCCTAATGTGTTTTGATTATGGTTTTGTCGGAAACCATGCGCAATCTCAATTGTCAATTGTCACTTGTGTAACACCCTTACACAAAATTGCATCAAAAACACTTTGCTTTACATCCTTAATGCTTCTGCAAGCAATTAAGGGTAATCAATATGGCTACTTGGTAATTATTTCTTGAATTCGATTTTGAAACAATTCATCATACTCAAAGTATATGATGTGTTATACATCATTTCTTATTTAATTGATTTGGCAGCGGAAGCAAATGCAATCAATCAAATATGTTCTAATTGATAGAACTAGTAATGAATCTTATCAACATAAGACTTCTTATTTGACGCTAATATCATGTGGATTTATCTTCATAAATCTGGATATTAAAGATGTATTATATTTCTCCAAGTCTTAAATCATTCCCAATGATCAATATGTCATCCACATATAAGACTAATTTAAAATTCCGTAACTCCCACTAAACTCCATGTATAAACACAACTTCTCGACTTATCGAGAAAAGTTTTATAACATGATCAAAACATTGATTCCAACTCATTGATGTCCTACTTATGATTCTCTCTTATGTTTCACATTATTTTAGGATTGCAAGAATCTACAAAACTCAAGACATGTATTGAATACATTCCTTCCAATTGAAGAAGTGGGTTTTAGATTCACTCGCTATGTATTTCATAATAATGAAACACAATTCCTAAGAAGATCCAAATAGACTTAAGCATTTCAACCAGTGCAAAACTCTTTGCCACCAATCTTGCTTTGAAATCTCTCTTTCTTAGTGCAAAACCCTTTGTCACTAATCAAGCCTTTTTATTTCGGATTCCTTGTATTGAGTTGTGACTTTAAACACTCTCATGTAAGTCATATGTTCATTACTTTCTAGAAGTAATCAACTTAAATCAAACGATTTCTTTTGTAAGTTATAAGCTCTTTACTTTCATAAAAGTAGCATGAATTCATCATTTTCAACAAGTGACGAATTTAACCTCCTAGGTTTTAAAGAAACAACATCTTACACAAAACGTCTCACGTAGTCAAGAAAGACCAGTTTCTTGCGATATAACATTCTCTGTGGCATTCTTTGTGGCTCTTGAATAATTTCTCCCACTCTGTCTTCTAGAAATAAACTTGTATTTTAGAAAGACAGCTTCACGAGCCGCAAACCCGTCGTACTCGTGATAATTGAAAGGGAAAAATGAGCATTTGTTTCTTGTGTAAACGTACAAATATGGTACTTTACCATTTCATATCTCATATGATTCGTTTTAGATTTAGTGGGAAAATAATTTAGACAAAATGATAAAATCCCCAAAAGGATCAAGTAACTCAAAGTAACTTGATTGAAGTCCAAACCATATCGAATAGCATTTGAATTCTTATCCAACCACACATTATCCCATAATGTGTGTTAAGAGAGATTAACTTGTGATACTATATCACATTTCTTTTGGCTTATATCAAAGTCTTTACTTTGATAATCCCATCACGATTAAATCGTGATCCCTTGAACTCTTTGAATTTCTTCAAATATTTATCTATTTACATTATTAAGTGAACACATTAGTATTAACCTAGATCTTTGGTAAAAGAAAATGATCAAACCTCTTTTGAATCATTGATTTACAACCTCGATCTCCTTTTTAACCAAAAGGCACGAGACATCTTGCTTTGAATACAAGATACGCATATACCATAAGATCTAATGGTTTCAAGAGTACTCGATAACTCTTTGCGTTAATCATTCCAGAATTTAAGGTTTAATCTTGGGTTACCAATTTAAGTCTTGCATCATCTTCATGATATATCATTCTAGTTTGGCTTAGAATATAATCACCTTGATAATGGGCTAGCCATACATCAAATCGTGGTGTATAGGGTCACAAAAGTGAAACCTCTTTTGTATCTTAACAAGTTTGTATTCTTATTTAGAGTTTATGTACTTAATAGTCACAATTAAGTACAACTCCAAACCCGAAAACTAGATTTAGTACACAATGACTCTATCTCTCGACTTCATTGTTGTTAGTCGTCATATTCTAATCATCCTATGTATCAAACATAATGATGAAAACCACCACCGGTTTCTAATATTGACGAAGTAGTACTAGCAAAATTTATGTTTAATCAAATAAACATTTAAAGAAGAAGGTCCCATTAGATGTCCCACAACTAACTTGTTGATTCTTCAATAATATGAGGTAGTTTCCTTTCTAGTGTCCAACATTTAAGACAGTGGAAACTTTATCGGTCGGGATTGATAGGTTTAGTATCGCCATTCTCAATAACGTTACTTTTAACATTACCTTGTATCAATTCCATTATAATCTTCACTTCTTGAACCTCGTCCTTTTCTTAACGGTTTAAGAGAATGCTCCCACTCTTTTCAATGAGTCTTTGCTTTGAGAAGCAAAATTGAATTCATGAAGATTACTCTTCATTTGTTCGTTTTAGTCTTAAAACTTTCATTGAAGTGGTTGCGTTATTTTGGTCAATTACGAATTCTGACAAAGCTAGTTACCAAAACAATTTGTCGCTTCAAGGTACTTAATTCAATTAAGTATATGAATAACAATCCATTGTAAGTAGATGTGTTAGTCAAGAATCAAAAACCTGTTTGATAATGAATAACTTTTATCTATACTCTTTACAAGAGATCCTTAGCAATGGTTCATTTGAGGTTTTAGAAGCAAATTCATATTTTGTCTTTAGTTACGATGTTATAATGGAGATTTGAACTAGAATCGAAATGATATCGTATATGAATTGTGGTAAAGAAATAGAACAATATGATAACGGAATAGTGGAAAACTTAACATTTATCGTTTTATTAATACTTGTAAATAACAAGTAAAGCATTTACATAGTGACCTCTACCCAACTATGATAAATGATTCCAAGATCCAAATTCATATTAACTTGGGCACGGTAGGGCCGATTCATCCCTTATCAATATAACTCGGTAGATTAACACTTTAATCGATTCTACTTTTAGAACTCTTGGTCGATAAAATTACATTAACATTTATCTTTAGCCCGGAACACATGCGACTACGGTCACGAATACTTCCGTTGAGCTCAATCCAAATTTCAAATAAATGTGTCCATGATCCAAATCCACATCAACTTGGGCACGGTAGGGCCGATTCATCCCTCATCAACATGAATTCGGTGGATAGATATTTATCACCCACTTCACGAACGTAACAAGGTTTGTCTTACGGTAAAGCCGGCTCAACTCCCTTGCGAAACTAGTACTTCATGGTTTCTAATTTTTGGTAAGGCTAAGTCTCAATTGATTATTTTTTAGTGAGAGGTCATGTCAATTTATTATCTATCACATTTTAAGTGAACTAAAGCGGTGAACTACGATAATTGTAATTGACACGGTCGATAAACTCGATTAAAATGACAATGCATGTTTTAGTTATGGCGATTTAGCGATGCATGCGACATATAAATAAAATGCAAAACATAAAATAAATCCTAGTATGGCCTTCCTAAAATAGAAAATCTAATTAACTATTACATATTCGGAAACCAACTCCGTTGGTCCCTTGAACTTCGGTTCTTGGCACGCATCTCGAGGTAACACCGTCTTTATGTATCGTCTTCCTTGAGTGACACCGTCTTCAAGGAACTCCGGAATAAATAAATAAATTACATAACAAATTACATAATTTCCTATTATACATTTGTAATTAAAATAAAATAAATCTATTAAATTAAAAAACGGTGATACGAGATCACAATAAATTACAACCGAATCGATATTCCCATACATTTCGGGTAATACCAATTAAAAACTAAGGCCATACTAAGTAAAATTACATAATTCAAAAATTACATAAAATAAAATTATGACAATCATAAATAAAATGCAGCATTATAATATGTATGAACATGCCCAATTTTATGCTAAATCGCCTTTAAGGAGCCAATATCGTATATTAATCGGTTTTTACGGATTTGCGTGATTCAACATTTTAAAATCACAATTAATTACATAAAATCATATTTATGCACAAGTTAATTACCCTAACCAACTTAGGACTCAAAATTAGTCTCCACTAACTATGTGACTATAATTAACTTATATTTCTTAAAATTGTTCATTAATTGACTTAAAATTACAAAATAAAGCCATAAACTTCAAATAAATCACAAAATTTTCAAATAAATTCAAAATTCAAAATTTAAACTCATGAACATTCTGGAAAAATACCATGACACTCATAATGTTCAAAAAAAATACTTAGGTTAAAATTTCGAAAAATTTATCGGAGAAACTATGTTGCGGTTTATCGGTTTTATCAAATATTGTCATAAAAATATAAGAAAAATTATATTTATCAACTTTTCACTTTTAGATCTGAAAAAGATAATAAAATTCAACATGTGACGTTTTTCCTTAGTCATGAAGTACGTTTTAGCAATTATTCTCTAATTAAGTCACTATTTATGCTATTTTTCATCAAAAATTCATAAATCATGCATAAGGACTTCATTATAGCCAATTATTTTACACACATCTTGTAAAATTGCATGTGACAACATACTAAATTTCTATGACCAGATTCGAAATTTATCTCATATTAACCTATTTTTCATATAAATTCGATTTTTATCATGAAAAATCCATATTTCCAGCATAAGAACTCAAAAAATTCTAAATATTTCCAGATCATCTAAAAATAATATATGTGAAAACATATCCAAAAATCACCTGAAAATTCGATGTTTAGCTAATTTTCGTCCAAAAATGACATTTTTATCATAAAAATCACATTTTAATGCCAATATTATATAAAATGAACAATAAAATCCATAAATTAAACCAAAATATCCTAAAACATTTTAGGACCAGAAACTTTAACATGCATAATAAATTTCGTGATATTTCATAATAAACACAAATTTATAAGTTTTGTTTGTTAATCATATAACTCGGAAAAACAATAACCGATTTGCATGCAAACAACCAAAGGCTCTTGATACCGCTTGTTAGAAATCTATATCTCATTACTTAACATATTCATATATGTTTTAATTAATTTAGTCATAAAAGTAATTATAAATCTTATGCATGCAAACTAAAACAAAAAGAGATAAGAAAATCAATTTCTCACCAATTAAATTTCGGTCAAATGGGCACCAACAAGATCTCCTTCTTGTTAGTTCTTGAGCTTTCCAATATTGGATGAACATTCATGACTTCAAAATAGAAGCCCTCCAATTAGTAGCACCCAAGACTATCCCTTAATCCCACAAACTAACATGTACTAGATATTTGTAATGGGGTTTACCTTAAAATCGATTACTAATACTCACATACTACTTTTAGTATTATTAGTGATTGATATGAACAAATTAGATTCATAAAAGGGACTTTTATGAAGAACAAGAGAGAGAAGTATATCTTTTGTTTAAACATGAGAAGAATAAAAATTGAGAGGAAAAACTCTCAATGGTGGGTGTGAAAACCGGTTGGGTGGGGGAAGTAATAGGCTCTTTTATTTTTCCATTTTGTCTTCACAAGACAAAAAATGTGTAAGTCTTTTGCATAGTCAAGTCACTATCAATTGTCATAGACAAATGAACAAGACAAATGAATAAGACAAAACTACTAAAATAGCCACCCAATTTTCGGTTTCAATAGTGTAATATGGAGTCCATTTTATTTTTGTCAATTGTACAATTGTATGTCATGCGACATGTGACATGTCTTATGTCATGTTTTAATTTAAAATGCATATTTAACAAACTAAATATCATTTACAAATTAAATAAATCATATTTAACAAATTGACTAGTAATTTAAAATTACTTTCTCATAAAATGGTCATTTAATTACTAGTTCGTATAATTCACAACATCTTGTAATTATAACTGACTTATCATTCTCATCTCGCGTGTTTCGCAAACACCGATTAATTTTAGTAATATAACTTCTTAAATTACTAAATAAAATCTCATTTAATCACATTAGAATAAGATGTCATTTTCTCTCTTATGATAATAATTTGTTCAATTTTAAGGAATTAATTAATCTGTATCGGTATACAATTAATTAACCTTTTCAATTAAGGGAATCGTCCTTTAGCTGTGACCTTAAGGGATCAACTGATCACCACCGTCGCACGACAAAAGAATGTCAAACTCTAGCCAGCCAATCATTACCGATATGTGTGGACCAGTTGACTATATATGTAATGTATCATCCCTTTCGTATTCTTGGTATGAGATTTAAATATGTGATCAATATGATCGACAATTGTGATCGCATTATTGTCGGAGGACATATATTCCAACAAGGTCCCCACGGAAACGGCGACTACTCTAGCTCCATTGCCCATGCGGAGATCCACATCACCTTTTGCTAGTGCTTGCACGTCCCTTAAACCATGCAAATGCTTACAAAGGTGAGAGCCACATCTGGTATCAAGTACCCAAGTGGAAGTACAAGCATAATTAACGTCTATCACATAGAGAGAGGAAATCATACCAATAGGCGTCACACGCCCTTCCTTGAGATCCTCCAAGTATTTGGGACAACTCCTCCTATAATGCCCCTTCCCATTACAATGGAAACATTCGGCCTCGGAGAGCTTGACAGTTTTTGCCTTGGGATTGCCATTCTCAACGGCCTTCCCCTTTCCCTTGTCATTTTTCTTTGACGATTTCTTGAATTGGGACTTTTCCTTCCCTTTTCCTTTCTTGACTCCAAGGGACATGTTCTTTAACTTCATGGTTAAAACATCTCCTTTTTCACTCCCACTAGCCTCCAAATCCCTCTCCGCTTGGGTGAGGAGTGCATGAATTTCATGGTAACTCTTATCCATGCCATTCGTGTTGTAGTTTACCCTAAAGTGGGCAAACTTGGTGGGGAGTGAGTGGAGGATACGATCCACCACAAGAGTCTTAGGAATCTTACACCCTAGACGCTCTAGGATGTCAACATATTCGACCATTTTGAGTACATGGGGACCAACCTTTTGGCCCCTCTCAAGCTTAGCTTCAAAGAAGCGTGCCGCCGCATCGTATTGACGGACTTTAGGTGTTTGTGAAAACATAGTGATCATACGAGTGAATATCTCGTACGCATTTAAAGAAATGCAAGATAGCTTGAGCTTTGGGGATATTGACCATATCAACACATTCTTGATATCATTCAACATCCTCACATAGTCATCATAGGCGGTCCGCACCGCCGATGAAGCTCTTGCACCGGGCTCGATTGGAGGAGCATCGGTCAAGTAAGTGAGCACATTGTCGGACAACGCGGCACTTTTGATGTTGGATTCCCATTCAGAAAGTTACTACCGTCATCTTTTAAAATACATTTGTCCATTACGGACCTTAGCCATGAATCTTTGCCTAGTGAAGTAGTCGATGGAGTTGATGAAGTTGCCATTGCGAATTAAAATACTACAACAAAAAGGAAAAATTAACATTCATTGTTTTAAAAAATTACATGTAAAAACATGTTTAGCAAGTTTTAGCATTTATATAATGACCTCCCACTAAATTATATAAATGATTCCAAGACCCAAATATTAAACAAAAATGAGCATCGCTTGGGCGAAACATCCCATAATTGCGTAAATTCGGTAAGTCACGTTGACTAATTCTACCTCTAGAACTCTTGGTCGACGAATTTCCTCAAATTCATCTACTAGCCCCGGAACACAAGACCGTCTTATATCCCGTTGAGTCCAACCAATTTTAGCGTGTGATAACCGTTTACCACCCTACTTACCCAAGGTAAAAAGAGAACACCCCGCTTGGGCGAGCGTGGCTCTAATGAACAAGAGATTCATAGGTGTTACTAATTGGTAAGGCTAATCTCAATTTTAGTTATGTGAGAGATCTTGTCAATTTAGTCATAAATTCCTTAGAAGTGAATTAATTCGGTGAATGTAAATGACGTGAATTGACAACCGCGAAAAAAAAAATGCATGTGAATGGCGATTTTGGCATGCGCGAAAATAAAACAAGCAAACATGTAAGCATATGAATAAATCCTAGTATGGCCACCTAGTTAATAAAAACTAGTCTATTATATTTTGGAAACCAACTCCTTGGTCCCTTGCCTCTTCATTCCATAAGTGGCTCTTCCTTATGGGATTTGGAACACCTTCCAAAAATAGACTCCGTCTCGTTGTAATCCGTCTTTTGGAAACGCCGGTAAAAATAACTATTACAATTAAATTTACATAGCTATTCCTATTATACATTAATTAATAAAATAAATAAAACTATTAATTAATTACAAACCGACAATACGAGATCGTATTTAATTACAAACAAATCGAAATTCCCATTCATTTCTGGTAATAACGATTAAAATTAACTAGGCCATACTAGGTACAACAAGATAAATACTTTAAATAAATGACAATCATTCATTCAACTTAAATAAATATGCTTAAAATGCTTTAAAAATGATGCCAAAATCGCCCTATCTATCATTCGTTGGTATCCATCTCGGTTTTTGTGGATTTAATCGATTTTTAACATGTAAAAATCAATAATCAACTCTTAAATCTCATTTAAGTCCAAACTAATTGTCCAAACTGTTTTGAACCTCAAAATTAGTCCTAACTAATTTTATGATAAATAATTAGTTTGATTTGGTGATATTTTGCTAATTTAATCGATAAAATCATAATATTTAAGTAAAAATCCAAAATAATTGAAAAATTACCCAAAAAATTGAAACAAAAATTTTTAATATTCTGTAACACTCCCAAGAATACCAAAATGTCAGAAAAATTGCCCAAAAATTCCGGATAAAGTTTATGAAGAAAAAGATCGATATTTATCGGTTTTTAACCACTAAAACCAATAAACATCAAAACAAAGTGAAAAGACACATGCAAAATCACTTTTAACATTTAAATAATATTTTTAAATGTACATAAATTTATCATGGGCAGAATCAAATGTTTCGAAATTATGATTAATTAATTTCAATTTTATCGACTTTTATCTCATAAAATCAATAAACATGCAAAAAATTCGAACCAACCTTCAACTTTTTGCATACAATAAGTAGAAAACATGCATGAAATACCATAAAAAATCCATGCACCGAATCAACTTTTAACTATTTTTAGTCAATTTTTAACTAAAATACGGCATTTTGACTCGGTTTTCTATCAAAAATCATTAAAAATAGCAAAATAACTTCAAAAATCACCCAAAAATACCACAAACCTTTTGAGATCAGTAGGTATGCATGTCCCAAAAATTTCGTGCTAAAACCTCTTCTAACACAATTTTTGAGTTTTTATAAATTATCTCATAATTATTTAAAATGCTTAAAATCAACATGCAAATTACAAGCCTAAGCTCTGATACCACTTGAAAGATCATAGATCCATATTAGACTCTCTAATAAAAAATTAAATTATCTCATAATTTGTCATTTAGGTGATCTATGTAACATGCATGCTAATATGAAAGCATAAAAATGAAAGTAGAAGGAAAAACAATTTTCTTACATTGATTTTGTGGTAAAAAGGGCACAAACTAGTTCACCTTACTAGCTTGTTCTTGAGCTTATTCCAAATGGATGATCCTCCTTACTAATCTTCAAGGAGAAGATCTCCTTCTTGTTGCACCCAAGAACTTACCCAAAAATAATAACAAGTATTGAACTAGAACTTGTTAATATTGAACCCTTGATATTATTTATAATATTACTAACAAGTCTTAGTAATAAAATTTATGTATACTAACAATCTTAGTAGTAATGAATAATTATTTTTAGAGAGATGTACAAAAATGTTCACATGCAAAATGTAAAGTGAGGTAGTGTAGAAAAATGAACAATGGATGGAGTATAAAGAAGGGAAAAGTGGCGGGTGAGATGGAGTGTGGTAGTGGACAAATTTTGTCTTATATTTTTCATCTTACATCACATGCAAAATCTTATATAAGATAAATTATGGTAGTATACAAAATAAGGTGAAATGATTATGTGAGTAATCATCCACTACTCTTATTTTACACGGTCCACTTGCCCATTTACGGGTCCATGTTGGTTCTTATATTTATCGCACAAATCCGTGTAATTTTTATTTTAAACATCGTTTCATGTTTAAATACTTCCATAATTAATTCGTCCAATTCACTCCGTAAATATACGTGTGCCACTACACATATTATTTACGTACTAATATTAATCACATTAATCAATTAGTACAATTTTAGTAAATTAATAGTTAATAGTTAATTAACTAAAACCCGTTTCCCAAAATTTATTATTCAATTATCACATAATTAAATAATAACTGCCACTCCTCGAGTTCCCAACTCGAAATCTCTCTAAAAATAATCGAGTAACTTTTTAGTCTTTAAATTAAGGGACTAAATAAATTGTATCTCATACAATTAATTAGTTAACAATTGGGGTTCGTTCCTATAAGTGTGACCGAAAGGGGTCAGTTGATCAACGCCGTCTCACGACAATAACGTCAAACTCTAGTCAGCCAACCGTTATCGATTTACGTTAATCAACTGACGAGGATCAAATAAATAAATATCTGATGATATTCCATTAATGAGATTTAATATGTTAACGCACTATTGTGGAGGACACTAACTCCAACACTTTGGACTTATTGGTCCTAGACTTGGTGTTTTGGGCTTATTGGTCCTAGGCTTTGGACTTGTTGGTCCTGGACTTGGTGTTTTGGGCTTATTGGTCCTGGGCTTTGGACTTATTGGTCCTCGACTTGGTGTTTTTGGCTTATTGGTCCTAGGCTTTGGACTTCTTGATCCTGGACTTGGTGTTTTGGACTTATTGGTCCTGGGCTTTGGACTTGTTGGTTCTGGACTTAGTGTTTTGGACTTATTGGTCCTGGGCTTTGGACTTGTTGGTCCTGGACTTCGTGTTTTGGACTCATTGGTCCGGGATTTTGTGTGTTGGACTCATGGGTCCTGGGCTTTGGACTTGTTGGTCCTGGACTTGGTGTTTTGGACTTATTGGTCCTGGGCTTTGGACTTGTTAGTCCTGGACTTGGTTTTTTGGAATCATTGGTCCAGGATTTTGTGTTTGAAAAGTGACGGTTTTTAATTCCGTCGTTTGAAATTGGTGAAAATAGTGAATTTGAATTTCACTATCTTGTTTTTGATTTGAAAATGACGGTTTTTATTTCCGTCATTTGAAATTTGTGAAAATAGCGAATTTGAATTTCACTATCGTGTTTTTGATTTGAAAATGACGGTTTTTATTTCCGTCATTTGAAATTTGAGAAAATAACGAATTTGAATTTCACTATCGTGTTTTTGATTTGAAAATGACGGTTTTTATTTCCGTTATTTGAAATTTGAGAAAATAACGAATTTGAATTTCACTATCTCGTTTTTGATTTGAAAATGACGGTTTTTATTTCCGTCATTTGAAATTTGAGAAAATAACGAATTTGAATTTCACTATCTCGTTTTTGATTTGAAAATGACGGTTTTTATTTCCGTCATTTGAAATTTGAGAAAATAACGAATTTGAATTTCACTATCGTGTTTTTGATTTGAAAATGACGGTTTTTATTTCCGTCATTTGAAATTTGAGAAAATAACGAATTTGAATTTCACTATCTCGTTTTTGATTTGAAAATGACGGTTTTTATTTCCGTCATTTGAAATTTGAGAAAATAACGAATTTGAAT
Organism: Silene latifolia; assembly: GCF_048544455.1. Classification (NCBI taxonomy): domain Eukaryota; kingdom Viridiplantae; phylum Streptophyta; class Magnoliopsida; order Caryophyllales; family Caryophyllaceae; genus Silene; species Silene latifolia. Next base: position 70,157,359 of record NC_133536.1, on the reverse strand, counting down.
TTCACTATCTCGTTTTTGATTTGAAAATGACGGTTTTTATTTCCGTCATTTGAAATTTGAGAAAATAACGAATTTGAATTTCACTATCTCGTTTTTGATTTGAAAATGACGGTTTTTATTTCCGTCATTTGAAATTTGTGAAAATAGCGAATTTGAATTTCACTATCTGGTTTTTGATTTTAAAATGACGGTTTTTATTTCCGTCATTTGAAATTTGTGAAAATAACGAATTTTGAATTCCGCCATTTCATTTTCTTGAAAAGTGACGGTTTTTAATTCCGTCATTTGAAATTCTGGGAAAATACGAATTTGAATTTCGCTATTTCGTTTTTATTTTGGCTTGGATCTATTGGTTCTTTATTGTCCTTCGTTCGAGGATGATGAAGGTGCAGACGGTGATGTACCCGTTGGTTAGAGGTTGATACTTGGTGATGGGATGTTTTATGGGAAATGGGCTTGCCTTCCGTCATTGATCATGAACAAGGAGATGTTCTTGGTTTGTTATCTGGGTTCGTCATAGAATCCCTTTGATAAGAGCTCGTTCTAGATTGGGTACTAATGAAAGGTTTCTATTAACAGACATGGAATAGGTAAAGAAATGGACGCGGAGTTTCAGGTCCTTTGCTTACTCGGTACGGAACGTCACTCGAGTGTACTCACGTTGAATTGGAACATGTTTGTTTGTTTTAAACCAATTCTGAAATCAATTCTCGTTATCAACGGGAACTGGTAAAGGGGAGAATATATGATAGTTTGAAATCGTGCTTTTATTTAGATAAATAAGAGGTTAGCACAGACTCGATGAATACATGTGACTCATGGGGACAGCCCCCAGTTTGTCACTTAGGAATAAAAGAACAGACATTAGGATAGATATGAGAAAGCCTAAGACTCGGACTCGGACTGAATCATAGATACGGACTCCTAATCAACATTTTCCTCCTCGAAGATATCCTTCGCAGCATCCAGCGGCTTGAATGTTTGTTCCTGAGCATTGACCCACTTGAGCACTTCACTCTCGTTGTTGGGGACGATATGGGGACAATAGTTCGTGAGGCTTTCATCTCCTTGCAGAATAAAATATTCATTAGGGTTGCTTTCATAACTTGGTTGGCGTAGGGATGAAGCTATTAGTTCATGGTTGTCGATCATATCTTGTATAACATGTTTTTATTTGAAGCATGTTTCAGTGTCATGACCTTTTCCTTGATGATATTGGCAATAGGCACTGCCGTCTCAGAAACGGGTTTTCCAACATTCAGGCGGATCCAGAGTTGGCCCGATTGGTTGTAGCTTCCCTTTAGTCACAAGCTTTTGAAGAGCTGCGGCATAGGTTGTGTTTAGGTTGGTTAATGTCCTTTGAGAACGTTTAAACTTGTTGTTTGACTTGAGACATCCAGGAGGATTGTCTTGACTACGAGGTGCAACTATGATTTTGCGAGCTTCGATCATATCTTGAATAACATGCTTGAGTTTGAAACAAGTTTCGGTGTCATGGCCCTTGCCTTGATGGTATTGGCAATAAGCATTACCATCCCAGAATCGGTTTCTCCTGTGTTCTGGTGGGTCTAGAGTCGGACCAATGGGTTGCAACATTCTTTCTGAAGCAAGTATCCCCAAAGCGGTGCCATATGTTATTCCCAGATCTCTGAATACCCTTTGATGTTTTCCCATGGTTCCAACATTGGCGTTTTTTGGGATGTTTTTGTGAGTTTTGTTTTTGTTTTTGTCAATCCTGGGCGGAAACAGGATTTGGTCATTGTCAATGGGAAGTTTTTGGGATGTTGCTTGGCATTTTGAAAAGGGTATTTGGCGAGGCAGTTTCATGTTCTTATTGGTGGGTTCATGGGTGTGTGAACCATTTGATGATTCCTTATTTTCAACAGCTGTTGGTTGGTGAACCAAGGGTTGGTTTCCTTGATGGTCAGGTTTGTTTTCGGTATTACCCAACCATTTATCCAAATTAGCTACTCGAGTGTTCAAGTCATCGATAGCAACTTGCAGCTTTGAGAATATTTTGTTGATGGAGACTTAGAGCATCATTATAGCACTTTGTATGCCATCTTCGTCAATTGCATGAATTTTCTCATCGTCAGGAGAGATGAGGTGAGAGCAGTTTAGGAAAGGTTCCTGACTGTGCTCAATAAGGTTTTCTTAAGGGTTGTTTTGTTGTTTTTTGAGGGAGGTTGTGGTAATTCGCCATTTTCAATCATATCATTGATGACACCTTTTAGGGGGAGACACATTTCAGTATCATGTCCACGACCTTGGCGATATTGACAAAACAGTTTTCCGTCGCATTTACGTCCTCGCTTGTTTAGTAGAGGGTTTTGAGTTGGTCCAATCGGTTTGAGCTTTCCTATGGAGATTAGCCTTTCCAAGGCTATGGCATAAGGCATACCCAAATCAGGGAAGGACCTATGAGGTCGTCTGTTTTTGGTTAGTGGAGCACCTAAGGAATTGGCTTCGGTGGTTTTGGTAGCTCTCCAACTAGGGTTGATTTTGTCATTGGCAAGTAGTCGACTTTCAAGAAGGTTAACCCTTTGATCAATATCAGAAGAGGGAAAATTCCCGGTTATCATTTTGTCCTCAACCTGGGAGAGACGAGTGCTCAAGTTTTCCACGGTGGCTAGGAGTCGAAGGACCATGTTGTTGGTTTCAGTAGAAGTCATGGTGGATGCAGATTGATCGGCTTCTTGAGTTTCTGGTTGGCGATTGATGGCACCCAAGGGATTCCTATTTGACATAACGATGGGCGTTTTAACTTGTCTTGGCAAGGGATTGCACAATCAAAGGCAAGTATGACACATGATACGTGCCTAATGTATAGTCTTTTTAGCCTATTTCAGCACGTATTTCTATGCTTTTTATGTAGCATCTGGCTACAAATGCCCCCGAATATTCTAATTTGGTCCGTTTATTGTAATTTGCAGGAATTGACCAAAGAGGAGCTAAATCGAGCCTTAACTGTCCCAATTGCACGCATTCATGGAAAGAAGGAGCTGGAGCTTGGAAATGTAACAATTGGAAGACGTATGAGCTGAGTTTGGAAAGCAATTCAATTCCTAACATGCCTACATAGCTCGATCGAGTGGTGTCCTGCTCGATCGAATGCTCTACGCACTCAAGATTGGTCGATCGACCAGTTTAAGGAGTCGATCGAGGAAGTTCTGCAAGCAGTGCTCGATCGAGAGGTTGTTCTAGCTCGATCGAGTGACTTGCGTTCGATCGAGTAATCTTTCTACTCGATCGAGGGGTTTTCGTGTGCTTCTAGTTTATTTCCGCCTAATCTTTTATGGGCTTTTGTAATTAGTCCATAGATTAGGTTTAAGACGATTTTCTAGTATAAGACTGAGGGGAACATCACGTTACTCCGATCTCTTTTGACGACGTACATTTTGGACTGCTACTTCTATCACTGTTCTTTGGATTTTTATTCTCTACATTTGTGACTCGGATTCGATATTATCAATCTAATTCTTAATCGTATTTACTGTTTTTAAATCCTTTTTCTCTTTGCTTCATAATCGTTCAATTAGTCTCTTAATAGTTTGTTCATCATGCTTAGTTTTAATTATTTGGTTATTGTAATTGTTAATCCAACGACTATGAGTAGCTAATTTCCTATGCTAAGACTATAGGGGATCCATAATATGAAGGGAGAGTAATCGATTTACTAGGTTGATGTTGGTACCGTCTTTGTTGTTTAAGTGCTACAAATAATTGTAATTGCCTAATTGAGTCGACGCAATTAGACCCTTATTCTTAGTGGACCTTGACCTAGACCGAAAGGTTGGAAGAGGCGAGACTAGTAGCGAACAATAGAGTATTGCAATGAGGGCGAAAGTTAAACTGTTTACACTTTAGGGTGAATTAAGGACCGAAAGGTGACGTTCGCTACCCCTTAGACCGTACTGCATTGACCTGGGACCTAGATTACTCGACCAGATGATTATGGTGAACCGTTTGTCTTAGCTATTCTCCTTTATCTGTTAAACTCCTTCCTTTTATTTCTCTTTTCCTTATTCTCTTAGTTTAGAAATCACATTTTATAAACCCCCAAATTGGTTACTTAGACAGACTTAAGTTTAGCCGACAAATTCCTACCTCTCTGTGGATTCGACCCGACTTCCCTAGCTATATTAGTTAGAACCAGTTGGTTATTTTTGACAGGTACGCGACAGACGTGTCAAATTTTGGCGCCGTTGCCGGGGAGGTGGCGCATATTTGTTCCTTTAATTAAGTTTGTCTCTCGTCTCAGGGAATTTATTCCTTGAGACCGATCTCATTTTTTTTTTTTTAAGTTTGATCACCGCAGTTAACTTTTGCCTCGGAAGTCTATTTGCAAAATGCCTACGATTACAGAGCATACAGAGCCGTGTGGTAGATGTGGCGAGGAAGGACATGACCTTTATGAATGTGTAGCAAGTATAGAGCGCGCCCTTGCTTACAAGAAGTACAAGCAAGGGGTTCCTTTTTCTCAGCTATATGAAGAGATAAAGAGCGTTTCTACCCCTTCTACGCCAGTACCACAACCGGTCTCTCCCTCTGCAAGAGAAGAAATTGCCGAGTTGTAATCCATTATGATGAGTATGTCACCGAAATCTGATACGGTTATATCGGAGTTGAAAGAGCAAGTCGCGCAGTTGACACACGCGACGGATCAAGCCAAGTTTCTTCCAATTTGCGATCCAGCCAGTGCGATGAATTTTCAAAATGACCTTATTCATGAAGAAAATGAGGTGTTGACAGCTGATGATGACTCAGATGATGATCTAGACGAGTTCCTGCAGGAAATACTTGCTGCGTGTGCTGTAACCACTCGATCGAGTGACTCTTCTACTCGATCGAGCGGTTCTAATCGCCCAGTGACTCGATCGAGTGAAAATGGTGCTCGATCGAGAGGTGCAGAACTCCAAGACGGTCGATCGAGTGACACTACTACTCGATCGAGCAACCATGCTGAAGATATCACTCGATCGAGTGAAGAACAAGGTCGATCGAGCGACAAAGGTACTCGATCCAGTACTTCAAGTGGCGGAAATTCCAATTTACTATCTAATACCGCCACCGTGTCATCTTCCCCGCTTTGTGGAGACGTCACGAATTGTTAAGGGTAAAGAAAAGGTTGCGGACCGCTCATCGCTACCGAGTACCCTTCCCAAGTCGTCAAGGACGCAAAGATCGAGCAACGATGACGGTAAGTTCGTGGACATCGTGAAGAACCTCCAGTGTAATCGTCCCTTTTTCCGAACTCGTTACTCAGGTACCCACTTACGCTAAGTTTATGAAGGATATCGTGACGCGTAAGAGGAATTTGAGCGAATTTGAGACAATTTCATTTATGGAAGAGTCTAGTAATCTACTGTTAAATAAGGCCCCTCCAAAAATGAAAGACCCGGGCAGCTTTTCTATTACTTGTGTCATAGGCAATATGGTTATTGATAAGGCCCTTTGCGATTTAGGTGCCAGTGTTAGTGTCATGCCCCTTCCTGTCTGCAAGAAATTGAAGATGAGTCATTTCAAGGTGACTAACATTACCCTACGGATGGCCGATAGATCTCGTTAGGAGACCCTTAGGTGTCCTGGAGGATGTGCTGTGAAAATAGGCAAGCTTTACATCCCAAAGAGATTTCATTGTTTTGGATATAGCCGAGGACACCCGGACCCAAATTATCTTAGGAAGACCATTCCTTTGTACATGCACCGGGGCCGTTATTGATGTCGAGACAGGGCGTCGACTCTTGCGATGAGGGGATGACGCTATCACATTTAGTTTGCCCAAGATTTAGCCCACCCAATGATAGAGGACACTTGTTATTCGGTCGATATCATTGATGAGTCTATTTATGACTTCTGGTCGGGTTCTTTTATGAAGGACCCACCGGAAGCTCTCATGCTTTTGATGAGTGTGCGAGATAGCCCGGAGGACGATGAAGTCGTGTTTGGATTTGCTTGTTGATGATTTAGATGAGCATGACGGGGAGCGGGTGGAACAAATGATCAGCACTCTTTGCTCCATTGAGGTAAAGGTACCGGAACGTAAGCCCCTCCCATCTCATCTTAAATATGCTTTTCTAGACGATACGAGCAATATCCAAATCATCGTTAGTGCCAAGCTTAGTGATGATCAGCTAACCTCTTTGTTAGTCGTACTTAAGAAAAACAGGAAAGCAATGGGCTATTCACTGGATGATATCACGGGGATTAGTCCCGATATTTGTATGCACAGGATATAGAGCGAGGAGGATCACAAACCTTGCGAGACAGGGTCGGCCACCGGCTGAACCGAAGATGCGAGGATGTTGTGATGGCCGAGGTAATGAAGTCTGCTGGATGCGGTATTATTTATTCTGTAGGTAATTCTAGATGGGTAAGCCTAGTACGGGTAGTCCCAAGAAAGGAGGGACAAATCGTAGTTAAGAATGAGAAGAATGAATTAATTCCTACTCGAGTAGTAAATCGGTTGGCGGATGTGCATAGACTACAGACAATAAATGCCGCCACCAAGAAAGATCACTTTCCCCTTCCTTTTATTGATCAAATGGTAGAAAGGTTAGCTTCTCATAAATTTTTCTGCTATTTAGACGGGTATTCAGGGTTCTTTCAGATCCCTATCCACCCAGATGATCAGGCTAAGACTACATTTACCTGTCCTAAGGGCGTTTTTGCGTATCGCAGAATGCCTTTTGGTTTGTGCAATGCCCCTGCCACCTTCCAAAGGTGTATGATGGGGATATTTTCAGAGTACATTGAGTCTATCATGGAAGTTTTTATGGACGATTTCAGTGTATACGGAAGTGATTTTTCTAACTGTCTGTCTAACCTTGAGAAAGTGTTGCATATTTTGTATTGAGGTTAACCTTGTCTTTGAATTGGGAGAAGTGCCACTTTATGGTCAACGAGGGAGTTGTCTTAGGGCACTTGGTTTCGATAGGGGAATAGAAGTTGACAAAGCAAAGGTGGAAGTGATTCAAAGAATTACCACCTCCCGTTAATGTTAAGGGGGTGAGGAGCTTCCTTGGTCACGCCGGTTTTTATCGCCGGTTTATCAAGGATTTCTCCAAAATTGCTAAACCACTTACACAAATTGTTGCTTAAAGATGCCCCTTTTGTGTTTATGACGCTTGTCTTTCTCGCTTTTAACAGTTAAAGCAGGCCTTAATCTCCGCGCCGATCATACAGCCTCCCAATTGGGACTTGCCGTTTGAGATCATGTGTGACGCGAGTGACTATGCACTAGGAGCGGTGCTTGGCCAGAGGAAAGACAAAGCCTTGAATGCTATTTACTATGCAAGCCGAACTCGGATGAGGCTCAAGTGAAGTACACTACCACGAGAAGGAGTCATTAGTGTAGTTTATGCCTTAGAGAAGTTTCGTACTTATTTAGTTGGGTCAAAAGTCATTGTTTTTACTGACCATGCAGCTTTGAGGCATCTCCTTGCTAAGAAGGAGGCTAAACCACGGCTACTGAGATGGATACTCCTTCTTCAGGAGTTTGATTTGCGATTAAGGATAAGAAAGGAGCCGAGAACGTTGTAGGCGATCACTTGTCGCGCTTGATGCGACAAGAAGGGGAAGATTCTCTACCTATTGATGATTCTTTTCCTGACGATACTTTAATTGTTGTTATATCGTCTATTGTTGACCAAGAACCTTGGTATGCGAGATATAGCTAACTTCGTTGTCGGTGGCAAGTCCGCCGACCTTTCTCATCCCAAAAAGAAGCGTTTTACGTATAACGCTAAGCGATTTCCGGGATGATCCTTACTTGTTTAAGGAATGTGCGACGGTCTCTGCAGACGGTGTATTCCGCAGTGGGAGACCAAAATAGTCCTGGAAGGCTGTCACTCCTCTTCATATGGTGGTCACCACGGTCCATCGCGCACCGTGGCTAAGGTACTTCAGTCTGGTTTTTACTGGCCCTCTTTGTTTGCTGACGCCAAGTCTTTTGTTTCAGCTTGTGATGCTTGCCAACGATCAGGGAACATTTCGAAGAGACATGAGATGCCACAAAATGGCATCCTAGTTTTTGAGCTTTTCGATGTCTGGGGCATTGATTTCCAAGGACCGTTCCCGTCCAGTAAAGGTAACAGGTACATCTTAGTAGCTGTAGACTATGTGTCAAAATGGGTTGAGGCAATTGCTTCACCTCATTGTGATGGTAAGACCGTGATAAAGATGTTCAAAAAGATCATATTCCCCCGTTTTGGTGTCCCTAGGGTCGTCATTAGTGATGGGGGGATGCATTTTAAGGAAAAGAAACTCACCTCCATACTTGTCTAGAGTTGGTGTCCAACACGGCGTGGTTTGGGGTATCATCCCCAAACTAGTGGTCGTGCAGAGGTCTCTAATCGTGAGTTGAAAGAGATCTTGTCTAAGGTAGTTTCTAAATCACGGAAAGACTGGAGTCTTAAGCTAGATGACACATTATGGGCTTATAGAACTGCCTTTAAGACACCAATTGGTGCATCACCTTATAGGTTAGTTTATGGGAAATGGTGTCACTTACCTGTTTAGCTGGAATGTAAGGCCTGGTGGGCAATCCGTGAGCTTAATTATGATCCTAAATTGTGTGGTCGAATCGTCTTTTTGCAGCTAGATGAGTTAGAAGAGTTTAGGCTTAATGCCTATGATAACTCGCGCATTTACAAGGAAAAGACGAAGAGATGGCATGACAAGAGAATCCTACCTCGGGAGTTTCATGTGGGGCGGAAGGTGTTCTTTGTTTAATGCCCGGTTGAGACTATTTCCTGGCAAGTCAAGTCCGTGGAGTGGTCCATACACGGTGACAATGTCACACCAAATTTGGATCCGTGGAGCTCGAAGATTCCGAGGGTCATAGATTCAAGGTGAATGGCCAATATGTGAAGCATTACCATGAGGCGAGTGAAGCGGACAACCGCGTTGAAGTCTTGCATTTCGACGAGCTCGACGCGCCAGTTACTTGATACCAGAAAGGTCATGCGGGACCTCTTAAACCAGCGCTCTCCGGGAGGCAGCCCGGACAGTTTTATTTGTACTTTTGTTGAACTATTTTTTTTCTTTAGCTTTACGTTGAACTTTAGACGCTGTTTATGAACCCCCTCTGTATTTTCGTTGCTTTTAATGCGTCTTTTGCAGGTTGAAGTACTCGATCGAATGATTTTGTGCTCGATCGAGCACTTTCTGATGCAGTTGTTACTCGATCGAGTGATGTGCTCCTCGATCGACCAGATCCAAACCCGTGCTTACTCGAACGAGTGGGTTGTCACTCGATCGAGCCCTTCCAATACACTGGTTCACTCGATCGAGCTGTTCCAGGCGCTCGATCGAGTAGTTATGATCTCCAGCTGTTGTTTCTACGTGTATGGAGCTATTGCTTGACTTCCTTTGACCTCCCATGTTCATGGTCGGTTTGGGGAGGTACCTCCTTAAGACGTTTTGTAAGTTTCCCGACTCCGCCTCTCCTTTTCCTTTCAGTTTGCATTTCCTTCCCTATTTTTGGTACAATGAGGGCATTGTCCGGTTTGGTTTGGGGAGGTATGCATCCATATCTGTGTCTGCATGTTTCTTGCATTTTTGCTTACACGTTTATTTATTTCCGCATGCATTGTTGTTTTAATTAATTCAAAAAAAAATCATAAAATTCAAAAAATTTCAAAAATTTCGTGTTTTAATTGAGTCGGAACGTTTGAACATTGACGCTACTTTGAACCCTTATTTGAGCCCTGCATTTTCTTGACATTTAGTTGGCGTGATTATGTGCATAATCTACGAGTTTTTGTTTCTCTCTTATCTGAACGAATAGACTTGATTCTTTATGTCGGCAAGCTACATTACATTCTGAGGCTAGAGCTTATTAAACTGGTGAACATTCATGACCGGTTTCATTTAGGATGTGAGTAGTACTCTCTCTAAGACATGTAACATCAATTTGCATAAGCATGAGTCTAGTCTTCTTAATACCTGTATGCATTCGGTTTGTGGATGGTGACACGTGTTAGGAGAGGCAGTCCCCCTTATTTCATTCTACCTATTAACCCCACATATCCAAATTCATTTTAGCCCCTTCTTACCCATTACCTCACTAACCCAAATGTAAGTCCTCGGCACGTGTCTTGGTCATTAGTATGGTTGGAATGCATATGTACGGTTATAGAGACTTTATTCATGTTAACTGCATGCATGTTCTTATAGGTCGAGTTAGGCGAGTGTCTTGCTTCTTCCTATCTTTCAAATTTATACTCAACTCGTGCCTGATTTTGAGTGACGAGTGACCCGTGAGAGTCCGACGTCTTTGAGTCTTGCAAGGTCGACGGTTCAGTAAGCTTGAAACATTATTTTAACTCGTTTGCACTTTTCAGTTGCCATTTTGTCATTTTGTTGCATTAAACTGGTTCTAGTGGATGATTTGTAGCTGATGCGTTGGTCCCGTTCCATTGTTAACCCTTAGTTGCATTCATATTTGCTTGGGGACAAGCAAAGGTTTGGTTTGGGGAGATTTGATACGTGCCTAATGTATAGTCTTTTTAACCTATTTCAGCACGTATTTCTATGCTTTTTATGTAGCATCTGGCTACAAATGCCCCCGAATATTCTACTTTGGTCCGTTTATTGTAATTTGCAGGAATTGACGAAAGAGGAGCTAAATCGAGCCTTAACTGTCCCAATTGCACGCATTCATGGAAAGAAGGATCTGGAGCTTGGAAATATAACAATTGGAAGACGTATGAGCTGAGTTTGGAAAGCAATTCAATTCCTAACATGCCTACATAGCTCGATCGAGTGGTGTCTTGCTCGATCGAATGCTCTACGCACTCAAGATTGGTCGATCGACCAGTTTAAGGAGTCGATCGAGGAAATTCTACAAGCAGTGCTCGATCGAGAGGTTGTTCTAGCTCGATCGAGTGACTTGCGTTCGATCGAGTAATCTTTCTACTCGATCGAGGGGTTTTCGTGTGCTTCTAGTTTATTTCCGCCTAATCTTTTATGGGCTTTTGTAATTAGTCCATAGATTAGGTTTAAGACGATTTTCTAGTATAAGACTGAGGGGAACATCACGTTACTCCGATCTCTTTTGACGACGTACATTTTGGACTGCTACTTCTATCACTGTTCTTTGGATTTTTATTCTCTACATTTGTGACTCGGATTCGGTATTATCAATCTAATTCTTAATCGTATTTACTGTTTTTAAATCCTTTTTTCTCTTTGCTTCATAATCGTTCAATTAGTCTCTTAATAGTTTGTTCATCATGCTTAGTTTTAATTATTTGGTTATTGTAATTGTTAATCCAACGACTATGAGTAGCTAATTTCCTATGCTAAGACTATAGGGGATCCATAATATGAAGGGAGAGTAATCGATTTACTAGGTTGATGTTGGTACCGTCTTTGTTGTTTAAGTGCTACAAATAATTGTAATTGCCTAATTGAGTCGACGCAATTAGACCCTTATTCTTAGTGGACCTTGACCTAGACCGAAAGGTTGGAAGAGGCAGACTAGTAGCGAACAATAGAGTATTGCAGCGAGGGCGAAAGTTAAACTGTTTACACTTTAGGGTGAATTAAGGACCGAAAGGTGACGTTCGCTACCCCTTAGACCGTACTGCATTGACCTGGGACCTAGATTACTCGACCAGATGATTATGGTGAACCGTTTGTCTTAGCTATTCTCCTTTATCTGTTAAACTCCTTCCTTTTATTTCTCTTTTCCTTATTCTCTTAGTTTAGAAATCACATTTTATAAACCCCCAAATTGGTTACTTAGACAGACTTAAGTTTAGCCGACAAATTCCTACCTCTCTGTGGATTCGACCCGACTTCCCTAGCTATATTAGTTAGAACCAATTGGTTATTTTTGACAGGTACGCGACAGACGTGTCAACACACATGTATAAAAGGCAGTTATGTTGTGAAGACGCGACGGTGCAACTAGGTTATGAGTTCATTAAAGATCGTGAATGACCTCTTGTGTTTGAACTCTTGGTGCATGACTTTGAACTTAGACTAGAGTGTCAACTTTGGCATAGTGATGCCAGACAGACGACTTCTGACTTAGTTTGGAGGTTTGTCGATGGAGTGACGCCGTTGGACGAGATATGTATACAAACTTGACATTTGACCCGTAATGTAGGGGAAAAGACGGGTTTAATACCTGAGAAGTTTTGACTCTGCCAACACCATTGAAGACCTCTCGACAACTAGGTGACACGACCTAGACCCTGAAGGTAGGTACTAACTTCGACAGAGGCTCGACGTTATCTAGACGACTTGACTTGAAATCGAATGGACTCTAATCGACTCGAGGCTGAATCAGACAGGTGGACTGAATTTTTTGAAAAAAGAAATTTCCAAAAGATTCATTTGTCGTTTTATGGACGGTTTCCGAAGAGTAAGGATATTTTGAAGGTCGGCCAGTTGAAAGGGTTGTCTTAGGTTTGTTTTCAAAAGGCGGTTTAAGTTGAGATTGCAGCGGCTCTTAAAACAATGTGTTGTTTCCGAAGATGGTTTTTGAAATTCTGAATCACGGATTTGAAAATCGAGAATTGAAGAATTTGAAATCGTCATCACAATGGCCATGAAAACGGTTAAATTGGTTTTAAAAGAATTTAAAATTGGGTTGAAAATTTGAAAACGGTTAAAGTTGTTTTCAAAGATTGAGTTTTGATTTCAAATCTGAAAACGGTTAAATTGGTTTTCAAAGATTTGATTTTAAATTGAAATTTGAAAACGTTAAATTTGTTTTCAAGTGATTTGAAATTGTATTTGAAATTTGAAAACGGTTAAATTTGTTTTCAAAGATTTGATTTTAAATTGAAATTTGAAAACGGTTAAATTTGTTTTCAAAGATTTGATTTTGAGTTTGAAATCTGAAAACGGTTAAATTTGTTTTGAAATGATTTGAAATTGGATTTGAAATCTGAAAACGGTTAAATTGGTTTTCAAAAGGGAATTTCAGAAAACCTTGGAAATTGTATTCGTCACTATAATGGCTTGGACAATGGTCAAATTCGTTTCCGAAATACGGTTTGAAATTTAAAAAATTGCACAGGTTGAAATCGTCATTACGACGGTTTGAGAAAACAATTTTGTTTGAAAATTGATTTCGAATTTTGAATATTCGAGAGTAGAATTCATCATTACGACGGCGTAAAAGGGCGCTTTGAGAATGCAACGGTCGGTGACAGACCGAGGTTTGAAATGGGCATTATGGCGACGTAAAAGGGTATTTTGAAATGGTTTGTGAAAACCAAGGTATGAAATCGTCATTACAACGGCATGAAAAGGTGCATTTGAAATTGTTATAAAAACCGAGTTTTGAAATGACCAGTATAATGGTATAAAAAGGTGTATTTGAAATGGTTATAAAAACCGGGATCGAAAATCGTCATTACGATGGCATAAAATGGTGTGCAACGGTCGGCGAAAGACCGAGATTTGAAACGGCCATTATAACGGCGCGAAATGTGTTTTTGAAACGGTTGCTAAAAACCGGTTTTGAAAGTCGTCATTAGGACGGCATAAAAAGGGTTTGCAACGGTCGGCGAAAGACCGACGTTTGAAATGGCCTTTATAACGGCGCAAAAATGGTGTTTTTGAAAGTTGGAAATGACACGGAAGGACTTATGAGCACATAACACATAAGAACTCGCAGTTTCATTATATTATGCATAATGCTGACACAGGTTTTGGCTTAAAAGGGTGGGTTACACACGAAGCGATCAAACCCCGATTTTCGAGAGGGATACCAATCCAAACAAAATGTGTAAGGAGGGTGCCCTAGCCTCGTGCTCGAAGTAAATGAAAGCTCTTTGACGAAACAGAAATGTGTAATGTCAATGGTATGCTTGACTCAATCAGGTCTCGAAACGCGGGGATGAGAAAACTCACGCCGACGGGACGAGCCAATTGGTCGATAAAGGTTAGGTTGTGGGACCGGACAAGGAACCCGACTTATGACCGTAATATCAATTATTGTACTTTAACCATGACCTCGTTCGAGTTTCACCTCTAAGGATCACAAAGACACAAGTGTCCTAGTTTTCCCCAGCGGAGTCGCCAATCTGTGGACATGGGCCACATGCACGCCAAGCGAATATGTGGAGGTACATCGGTCTTTTGAAAGCCATGCTCGGTGGCGTAGAATTTTTTTTGACCGGATCGTTTTAGATCGGTCGGTTTCGTCTCGGCAAAGGTCACGAAACGATGTTAGAGATGTTCGGAGTCGCCACCAAGAAATTATGGGATGCCTGGAAACCGTTCGAATCCACTTTATAGCTAGGTCAATCAAGGCAAAAATCGGTGCTTGCCATAGGTACTAAAGATAAGGACTCGTCCCCCTTTAGCATCCGATCGCTAGAATGACTCTTGTACGCCCTGGATAAGGCCATCCACTATCCAAAGGTTCTGAGTAAGAGGTGAGGGTACGTATTGGGAAGCCCTTTAATTAGACACCCAATCTCGCCCGCGTTAGCGGCCTCTACTGATCGATCGCGGTTGTTTAAGTGCAAAAGTTGATAAAACGGTTTAAATGCATGAATGCATATCCAAAAGCTTAACCTAACATGTGAGAATATTTCCTAAGTCGGTTGTTTATGCATGTACCAAGAAATTGGTGTCAAAGTTGGATTTAGATTGATTTGCATATGAAACGGAAATTAAACACCATTTACCAAATTCGGATTATGGTGCTTAACACGATCCATTTATTTGGAAAAGTGTGTTTAAAGGATAAAGAATAAAATGCAAACTCGTTAATCTGATCCGTCACGTATTCGGATTAACCGTAATCAGGATCGTCCTAGACAAGTACCAAAACGAGACAGAATAGTGCCGGGCAGCCTCATTGCGGCGCGAACCAGTAGGGGAGGTAATAGAGCTTGTCCAAGTTTTGAAATATAAAAACAGACCGCCCCTTGGGGCGCGAGTCAGACGACGACCCAAGAGGCATCTCCTGGTTGTTAAAAAGGTTGTTTAAAACCGTATTTGTGATTAAATTATTTGCATGACTCGGAATATTTACTATTATCTTAGTAATATTCTTTGTCGGATTTGCAAGTTTGAAAAGTATAGTTTACAAATAAAAATGTAAAATGTTTGATATGAACTAATATGTTAAGTTCATTTCTTTGTGATTAGTCAAGTTTGTCATTGTACTCGGATTAAACCGACATGGTATAAGGAACCAAGGATGATCATGAATTATGACTAATATATTTGTAAGTGTAAATAAATAAGAAAAATGGTAAATAAAATAGAAGAGTGTTAAAATACCCATTAATTTGTAATTAACCAATAATATCATCGAGTCACGGAATAAACCGTCATGGTATAAAGAACCAAGGACGATTTTTGTAATGGTCAAAATATGTTTATCGTAAAAATGAATCAAAACAGTAAAAGCCGTAAAAGAAAATAAAAGGAAAATGTAGCGGAAAGATGAACACAAACACGGCTGGATTAAGGCCTGAGAGGGCATATAGGCGCGAGCTCCTATGCTATGCAAGTAGCCCCCGTCTCAAGCCAAAATCCGGTTTTCGCTCATTTCTCCTATTTTTGGATCGTGTTATGCATTGTTCATGCTTATAAACTCATAAAAACAGCAAAGATATAAAATAAGATGAGTTGTTTACACCCTCAAACTTACGTGTATTGATGTTTGCGAGGTAGACGACTTTAGAGACGATTTTCTCGTTGTGACTACTCGCGATCAAAGAAGTTTAAAAGAGTGCCTTAAAAAAGGATTTTTTTTTTGAAAATGAGTTGAAAATATGTTGTTGAAAAACATATTGATGAATATTGAGTTGGTCGAATGGCGTCGGTCGAATGCACGGCGACGGTACCAAAAAAAGTGTGTAAGGCTTGTGTTTTCGATCGGTTGGTCGAAAACACGTGTCGATTTTGTGAATTAGGAAGTCGAGTCTAGAAGTTTAACGGAGATGTGAGGCGGCGGACGCTCGTGTGAGGATTGTGGTGTGTGAAGGTGGGTATTTATAGAGAAATGTGGGATGGTAGGTCGGTTGAGTTTCCTTGGAGGCTAAGGAGATACCCCTCTAGGCGCGAGCCACCTAGTGATTGAAAGGGGTGTACTGTCCCTTTCAATTTGGACGTGGCCTTTGCTCTATCTATTATTTGGTTTTGTTTAACTTGTGGTAATCAAATAGGATGTCGTGTAACAATATGGGCACCTAATAAGATGATTTTGGGTGTTACTTGAGGTAGGTGTTTTGTGTGCTTGACTCGGGTTTGACCCGTGTGAGTCGGGATTTGAATTTGGAGTCGGTTTTTGGCCCGGTGTCGGTTTTGACTATAATTAGGGTCACTTTAATGGAAATGACATGATAAAGACATTCATGGCATTATTTTTGACATTTGAGATTTGGGTTGACTCGGGTCTACTCAGGTTGACTCGAGTTGCGGGTTTCTGAGTCGGATATGGGTCCGAAGATGGTTTTAGCTCTAAATAGGGTCATTTTAATGGAAATGACATGATAAAGACATTCATGGCATTATTTTTGACATTCGAGACTTGGGTTGACTCAGGTTGACTCGAGTTGCGGGTTCCTGAGTCGGTTTTGGGTCCGAAGACGATTTTAACTCTAAATAGTGTTGTTTCAATGCAAATGAAGTTAGAAAACCATTTTTGAAATCATTTTTCATATCCGAGTAATGCATTAAACCGTCTCATGTATATCCAATCCACGCACACATATCAAAAACACGTTACAGTCCGATCATCATCGGGTGATTTTTGGAAGGTGCAGATACTGGGTATCTGCAGGTATATAAATGGATTGTGCCAACACTACACCAAATAATAGGTGCAATAACGGTTAGATAAGGTGATATATCGTCGTAATACAAAATACGGAACCGTTATTACATCGAACGTTGTTATTTTGTGACCACGATTGCTAAAAAGGCGGAGCCGTTATGAAAAGTAAATAACGGGTTTAAATAACCGTAATAAAATATTAAGAACGGTTCAAAAACCGTTGTCTATAATATTGAAACCGTGGTAGTATTAGTCTGAATGCTCTACGGAAACCTATGACAACGGTTTTACTGAAACACAACCGTTGTAAAATAGTAAATATGACAACGGTTTATGCTTATTAAACCGTTTTAAATGTCATGAATTCGACAACGGTTCATGCTTATTAAACCGTTATATTATGGATGAATATGTCAACGGGTTTTTATTTAAATGCGACCGTTTTCAATAGATTTATTGACCACGGTTTTATTTTTAACCGTAATCGAATTTTTAAATATTTTTTTAAAAAAATTATTTTAGCAGGCTCCAGCAGCTGAAATGCTAATTTTTGTAGTAGCAGGTTCCGCTGAAATGCTACTGCAAAATAACATTTTAGCAGCTGCGCATTGCAAAATTTCAAACCCGCAACATCAGAATATTACACAGATTGATCTAGTCAACCCAGGATCAAAATATTATAAACAGGTGACTAAAACTAATTACACATGCCTCTATATACACACATACATAATGAGCAGACTATTGACCATCCGCTAATAAAAGAAAATAAGTGGCCCACTTATTTCTCATGTCGGCGATGTCTTCCTTCGAATAGGTTGGGCCTTTGTTGTTGATTAAAGGTGGGAACTACAAATCAAAATATACTTAATCAAAATAGACAGAATAAGTGGATATTACACAGATATAAACCCAAGTTACGTCTGAAATATTTATTAAAACACACTAACCGGTGACTCTATGTTGATATATTTTCGGGTGATAATCTCCCACATGGACCGACAACAGAAAAATGTGCGTTGTTTACTGTCTGGTTGTAGAGGAGACTATTATATAAATCACATACAAATAAGCTAAATTAGATCAACCTCTCGCATAAACATAAGTTAAATGATAGGAGTAACTATTAAGAATACACTTACTATTATCCGGACAAAATTTGGACTTGATGCCCCAATTGCTCGAAACACACTAATTCATAAATATATACAGGAAATTATAATTAGCATTTGGCTCAGTAATATTGAGGCGACATTAAAAGCAGCCTAGTCTTCAAAGGTCATATGATAACAAATGACATTATAATGTAAGGTTGTAAACTTACTCAGTTATCATCTTTACAAATTTCTCAGTGGTACTATGTCCGCAAGAGTCAATCCAGTACACTATGCATTTTTGTCACATTGATTGCCGTTAGCAGCCAATGCTTGCTATGAAATATTGAAAATTGAACTGTTAGTTCATATACATCCATTTAAGCGTGTTAATAAATGAATAGAATCGTGATTCATTATAATAAAGTGTTGGAGCTTGTGTCTTCCACAGTTAGTGTGATAACATATATAAATCTCTTATAGGTTCACAAGGGTATACTTAGTATTTTATCAGTTGATTAACGATTACTTAATAACGGTTGGCTTGCTAGAAGTTTGACGTTATTATCATACTGATGGCGGTGATTAACTGGTCCCTAAAAGTCACACCTAAAGGATGTGTTTGAGAGATGTGTTTGTATGAAAATATAATCATATTGATGCCTTATATGACTAAAAGGTTAGTCCATGTATTTGACTAAAAAGTTAGTCAATGTGATGATGAGACGATTATTTAATACAAATAAATAATATTAGCTGAGACGAATTAACTGTTAATTCGTAAATTGAATATAAACTGTTATATTTAATTAATGTATATAATGTTAACTTAAACGAATTAAGATGTTAATTCATAATTAAACATAACCAGTTATATTTAATTAGCAAATTATAAATATGTTATATTTATAGTTAAAGTATATTTTATACGAGATTGTCATAATAAAATGTTGACAGACCGGTATTAATAAATCGACTACAAACTGTTGTGTGTAGACTTATTAATACATATCGACATAAATATGACAAATGAAATAAAATACACATTTTATACATTTTGAGAATAACCAAAAATAAGAAGATTTTTCTCCTTATTTTGGGTTGGTGAAACCGAAAAAAGGGTGAAAAAAAAAAGGAAGAATAAAATCTTCCCATTTTACTCTCACTTACACGGTTTAGAGGAAGAAAAAAAGAGAAAAGATCTTCCCTATTTTCTCTCCTTATTTCGGTTATATGAGGAGTGAAAGGAGGACCATTTGACCTACTTGTTTTTCCAAAAACCTAATTCTCTCATCACAATACTAAAAACCCTAAAAATAATTAACATTTTTGGGGATCTATTTTAGCAAAGAAAAGAGGCATTTCTCATCACATTTTGGGTGCAACGAGTAGGAGAATATCGATTTCGATATTTTTCTTAGGCCGAATTTGCTAGGACTAAAGGTTAATTCTAAATCTCTACTCTTTTGTTTATGTAAATTCGTTTATGACTACTTTTTCATAATTATAATTTGTTATAATCCGTTTTTTAGAGGAAGTATACCGATATTTCTCACAAGTGGTATCAGAGACAAGGCCACGAAATTATTTTATATGAATTTCATAAATGGATTTAAACAAAAAAAAAATTGATGAAAGAAAAAAAAAAATAGGTCACGGCCGAATAAAAATTTTATGCCGAGACAATTTTTTGAGTTTTTTGATGTTTTGTTTCCATTTTATTTATTCATATTGTTGTTTTAATATGTTAAGATGATAATATGATAAATTTGTAGATGTTTTGATTTAATAAAAATTAAATTGAAATGTAAATGGAAATTGTTTTTGATTAATGATGATTATTTGTTTTTGCTATATAGTTTTTGGCACACATGATGTTAAATTGTAGTTTAAGGATCATGTTTCATTAATTTAAATGTTGATGATTATGCCAATCTTGTTCTAGTAGCAACATTAAACAAATTTGTTCATTATCAAAGGTTGTTTGTTTTTCCTTTTGGGCATGAATGCCGAGAGGGAAAAAAAAAACTGTTTTTGTTGATTTTAGGGCATGTATGCCGTGAGCAGAGAAAAAAAAAGGGTTGTTTTTTTTCATTTTTGGTAAATGCCGAGAGAAAAAGAAAAAAAAAACTGTTTTTTTCGGTTTTGTGGAAATGCCGAGAGATATGAAAAAAAAAATTCTATTTTTTTCGTTTTTGTGCAAATGCCGAGAGCATTGGAATTTTTTGTTTTTGTTTTGGCCATTAATAATTATACATTAAATTTATAATGTATGATTATTTGTTGTGAAAAAGTTCACAAATTAAAGATACCTAATTATTTTAAAGTGGTTTAAAATAATGTTGGATTAATTCATATTATAAGTTAATATGTATTAAGATTGAAATTATTGTGAGTAATTGAGGAATTGTCACATAATTTGATCATTTAAATAGGTGGTTTGGATAAATTACTCTACATAATTAAGGAATTATGTCTTGAATGATTAATTTATAGTTGATGCATTTTTTATTTAGTTGAATGTTTTGTTGAATGGTTTATTTACGTATTTTTGCAATCGGTTGTAATTTGTAATACCTAGTGTGGCCTTAGTTAATTATGTTTTCGTAATGATGGAAACATAATTTTAATGTAATTTTGAGATCTCGTATCTCCTTTTGGTTTTCTTTAAGTATTATGGTTTTGAAATTAGAATGTAAATAGGTTTATTTTGTAATTTATTAATTGTAATTTTGAGAAGACTAAAGATGGAGATTGGATTGCTCACTCCCGCTACATGGACCAAGATGGAACATCAAGACAAGCTTCTCGGGTCCAAGGATGGATTCCAAAGTTGTATTAATGTTCATTTTGGTAGTTAGGCCACACTAGGATTGTATTTTTGTTTTACGTTTTTCCATTCTTATTGCTTTTCATTGCATGATACTTAGTGCATCATATTCCGCCTAAACCAAACCACCTACTAAAATGCATGAAAATTGACTCATATAGTTTGGATGTTAGTTTTCATAGACATACAGATGTCACACATTTTAAGCCATCATCTTAGTTTATTCATTCTCGCATGCTAGATATTAGTTCACTTAAAATGAATTAAAATAAAGTTGATGGGATCTTCCTCTATAACTGAAATTGAGACTAGTCTTTATAGGCCAAACAGCTATGACTCCCTTCTTCGTCGGTAGGCATATAGGACCTTACTCTCCATATGACCCCTTCTACGTTGGGTAAGTAGTTTGTGTTGACTTAGTTTACCTCAACATTATAATCCGAAGAGTTTCTCGAGATTATGATGGACTATAGATAGAATTTACAGAAATTTATCGACCAAGAATTCTAAAAGTAGAATTAGCCAAAAGGTTGGCTTATCAATTTACAGATAATTGAGTCTTGGGATCATTTATATAATTCTTGAGGGAGGTCAATTGTATAAATGCTTGAGTCTTCGCGTTATAACAGTATTGCATTAGACTTAAATCATAACGATGAGTATGCTTATTATATTTTTCTTCTTTTCGCAGTGTAGAATACGTCTTATTTTCATAATACTGCTTACAAAAAATGGCTGGAAATAATGATATCCCTATGCCAAGTGCCACACTTGGACGCGAGTCCTGACTAAAAGCTTTCATGGACCACATGAATCAGTTAACACGACTGAAGAATGACGGGTCCAACTTTGCGGACTGGGAGGCATCATTACAGAATGCTGCCATTGCTGACGGTAAGCTCAAGTACTTAACTGAGCCAATACCGCCAAACCCAGGCCCCAATGCAAGAGCTAACGAGTCAATTGCTTATAGTGACTTCGTTATGAAAGCGGGTGCGATAAAGAACGTACTCATTTTTGCAATGAAAACCAATTTGCAAAGACGCTTCATTGCCCAAGGTGCAAACAAGATTTTCCCCACGCTCACTAATGAGTTCTCAAAAGCACCGAGAATCGTTACTTATGAGCATACTTGTCGCTTCTTTGATGCGAAACTCCAGAAGGGCCAACCGGTTAGCCCACACATTCTTAACATGATTGAGAATGTCGAGAAACTGGAGGCACTTGATTGCAAAATCAGTGAGAGCATAGTCATTGACCATATGCTTCATTCACTTCATGATGGTTTTGCCCTTTTCAGGGCAAATTACTACATGAATGACATGAAGAAAAGTCCTCATGAGCTACACTCACTTCTCGTACGGACCGAGAAGGATATGAAATTGAGTGGGAGCATGAAGCAAGATGTTCTCATGATTTCCAACAAGAATAAGGGTAAGGGCAAAGCTCACGGCGACCTAACTATAGGAAAGCCAAAGTTTAAAAAGTCAGGAAACGGTAAGAGTGGGCCTGGTGAGACTAGTGGCTCACAAGGCAAAGAAAAGAGCAAGGGCGGTAACGTGGAGTGCCACCATTGTCACAAGACTGGACATTGGAGGAGGAACTGTCCCGTGTCCCGTGAGGTCATAAAAGCAGGCCGCGTCACTCCTGTTGGTATGTCATCTTATATTCATATGATTGAGATTAACCATGCAAGTTTCGGAACTTGGGTACCTGATACTGGTTGTGGTTCTCATTTGTGTAATCATTTGCAGGGCCTAAAAAACATCAAACCCCTCGCAAAGGGTGATGTGGACCTGCGAGTCGGGAATGGAGCACGAGTTGTTGCAGTCTCAATGGGAACATACGTAATCCAGCTCCCTAGTGGTTTTGAGTTATATTTATATAACTGTTAGTATGTACCCAGTGTAGGGAAATATCCGTAAAATTCCCTTAAATTTTAGGACTATAACGTATCTTTAACATGTGATTATTGTCATAAACGAAAAATACAAGAGAAACGATAAAGGTATAACAATCAACCTCGGGTCCTTTGTGAATACGGCCTAAGAACAGAAATCAATATAGATTTCCTCCTAATCGTTGCACCCAAGACCGTCTGAGACTATGCCCCTTGTGCTAGAATGTACTCTCCAATTGCCTTGCAATATTGAGAGAGTTTTTGTGAGGTTTTCGATGAGAGATCTAGAATTTCAGAGGAAATTGCCCCGAAACCCTAATTTTTGTGCAAATGACAAAAGCTTAGGTCAAAAGGAGAGAGTCCTCTCCTTTTGTTCATTCGGCCAAACCGAGTATAAGGGAGAGAGTGGGCTTTCACTTTCTCCTAATTTTTAACTCGTGGTCCGACTCAAAATGCTAAAATGTATATGACGGGATTTTATTATAAATCGTCATCGGTTATCGGTTATTAAAATATCAACTAGTAACATGACTCAGTCGATATATTAATACTTGTCCGACAATGACAATATTGTATAATTAATTAATTCAATATACATTAATTAAATATAATCGTTTATATTCAATTTACGAATTAACGGTTTAATTCGCCTTAGCCATTATTATTTAATCCGTATTAAATAAATATCTCAACATCGCGTTTGACTAATTATTAGTCAATAATAACTCCGACTAACTATTTAGTCATATTAGGCATCAACATGACTGTATTTTCATACTGTCACATCTCTCAAACGTATCCTATAGGTGTGACTTTTAGGGACCAGTTGATCACCGCCATCTGTATGACAATAACGTCAAACTTATCTAGCAAGCCAACCGTTATTGATAAACGTGGACCAACTGATAATAATACAAAAGTATACCCTTTGATCCTTTTAGAGATTTATATGTCATTGCACTAACTGTAGAGGACACCAGCCCCAACACCCAGTTTGTCTAAGAATATTATTTCTATTTCCGTACTTGATAAAGATGGTTTTTCATTTTCAATAAAGGACAATAGCTGTATTTTCTCTTTTAATGAAATGATTTATGGCAAAGCATTTTCCATGAATGAAATTTACATCTTAGATCAAACCACAGATATATTACATGTGAATAATAAGAAATTAAAGGTTGGTGACAAAGATCAAACTTATCTATGGCATTGTCGATTGGGACACATAAATGAAAAACGTGTAAAGAAACTCATCGAGAATGGGACAATCCCCGCATTCGATTTTTCTACATTTGGCACGTGTGAATCATGTCTTATCGGCAAAATGACTCGAATTTCCTTCAAAGGTGTTGGAATGCGCGCTAGTGACCTATTAGGACTCATACATACTGATGTATGTGGACCTATGTCAATCACCGCTAGAGATCGCTATAGATATTTTATCACTTTCACGGGCGATTTGAGTAGATACGGATATGTCTACTTAATGAAGCATAAAAGTGAGTCTTTTGAAAAATTCAAGGAATACTAGAATAAGGTTGAGAACCAACTGGGAAGAAAGGTTAAAGCACTCCGTTCAGATCGGGGTGGTGAATATCTTTCAAATGAGTTTGATCAACACCTTAAAGACTGTGGAATAGTTTTACATTTAACTCCACCTGGAACAACTCAATTAAATGGTGTGTCCGAACGGAGAAATCGAACACTTCTTGATATGGTTCGATCCATGATGAGTCACTCGGTAGTACCTGATTCATTATGGGGCTTTGCTCTTTTGTCAGTTGTTCTTATACTTAACTGAAGTCCGTCTAAAGCTGTCGACAAGACTCCATATGAAATGTGGAAGGGAACGGTCCCTAACTTGTCCTTTATTCGGGTTTGGGGTTGCGAGGCTTATGTCAAGTGGAGACACGAGGATAAGCTCGTCCCGCGATCGGTCAAGACATACTTTATTGGTTATCCAAAAGGAATGTTTGGTCATTACTTCTATTCGCCTACCGAACATCGAGTTTTTGTTGCGGCTAGTGCTACGTTCTTAGAGAAAGAATTTCTCGAGAACAAGTCAAGTAATAGAACCTTCGAGCTGTCGGAGATTCAAGAACCAAAAACCGAGGAACAGATGGAGGAAGTTGTTCCTTCAACTGATGATACGGTTAATATTCCTCAGGAACCTAGGAGGTCGGGTGGAGTCTCTAATCCTCCAGACAGATACATTTGTATGGTCGAGGAAAATGACGTTTTGCTCCTAGAGAGTAATGAACCCGCTACCTATAAAGGTGCCATGGCCTGTTCCGACTCTAAGCTATGGCTTGAAGCCATGCAATCCGAGATGGACTCCATGTATGAGAATGACGTATGAGATCTTGTTGATTTACCTAACAAGGTACGACCTCTTCAGTGCAAAATTGTTAGAAATCTATATCTCATTATACTCAACATATTCAAATATGTTATAATTAATTGAGTCATAAAATTAATTTAGATCTTATGCATGCAAACAAGAATAAGGATAAAGAAGAAATCGTCATTCTTACAATAGAAATTTCGGATTTTGGGCACAAGCAAGATCTCCTTCTTACTTGTTCTTGAGCTTCCTAATAATGGATGAATAAGGATTCAAACTTAGAATCCCTCCCAAAAGCATATACCCAAGATAACCTCCTAAAAGACTAATATTATTAATACTAGAACAATATTAATCTTAATAAAATTGACCCAAAACTATTGTTTTTATCTCTTGTATTTCGGCCAAGAGAGGAAGATTTTGGAGTTTTATTTCTCTAGTTTTCCTTAGAGAGCTTTTCTATTTCTTACACTAGAAATATTATGTGAAGTATGAGTGAATAATTAGAGAGAAAAACTCTCTATTAGGCCTTTCAAAAACCGGTGGGAAGGAGGGATGGGGAGCCAATGCATGGGCAAGTTTTTCTATCCAAGAAAACATAGGCATGCATGGCTATATGCTAGGTGTAATTATTTTGTTTCCACTCAAATAATTTAACATAATTTAAACACCATAATCCCTCCATATTTCGGTCCATATAAGATAAAATGGATTCCATTTTATCTTTGTCAATTTATCAATTTGTCACATGTCACAAGTCATGTAAATTTGTCATGCATTTTTAACGTATTAAAAATCAACGTATTAGTAAAATACGTCATGTACAAAATCGACTTAGTAATTCACAATTACTTGTACCAAAACGGTTTACCAATTATAAATTACAACATCTTGTATTTATAATAAATTATTCATTCAGTTTTAGTTGTTTCCGTAAACAATAATTTCATCTAAGCAATAAAACAATTCGATTACTTAGACCGTATCTTATTTTAATGAAATTACAATGAGACACGTAAATATTACTTCCAAAATCGTCCGTCAATTTTAAATAATTTAATTAACCCGTATCGACATACGATCAATTAAATAATCAATTAAGAGTGTTATCCATTAGGTATGACCTAAGGGGATCAACTGATCACCACCGTCGCACGACAGTAATGTCAAACTCTAGTCAGCCAATCATTACCGATATGTGTGGACCAGTTGACTGTAAAATATTACTTCCCACATGTATTCTTAAAATGAGATTTAAACATGTGATCATCAAGATCGACAGTTGTGATCGCATTATTGTCGGAGGACACATATTCCAACAATCTCCCACTTGTCCTCGACAAGTGTGCGTCACCAATTCTATTGTCCTATTACTATCTCCCACTCAATGCAAGGTGTCTTTCAGGTCGTACTTGCAAGTGATCATATCAAGAGTGGTTACCTCGATCTGGAGAATAACTGATTGACCGGAATTATCCACCATGGATACCTTCCTAGCGTGGCCACGCATTTCCAGTTCATTACTCCTCGAGTGGCCCTGAGATATTGTTATAACCCTGACAAGGGGCGGACAATTCCTATTGCACTTATTCCCTTCGACTAGCCACAGCCATCATAACCCAAAATATGCCCATTTGACCCCATTTACGAAGGTCGTAGTAACACAAATCAAAGTTAATCTGAAACTGTGCCATCTTAGGCGAACAGTCTTTAGTCAAAAGAATCGACTCATTAGAATACTATAGTAGCTCTCGCCACGACCAGGCTATATAAATTTGCCATAACTCTATAAGCGGTCATAAGGCCCGGCAAAGTGTTCCTAACAGTCTACCTATGTGATCGACTAGTCATCTCACATGACTTCATGGCACTTGAACTTGCCATCAATCGCATCCAACTCTAGTCACTTCGAGACGTCACCTCATACAAGTGACTATGGGCGAATACTATGTTAATCCGTGTTCACTTTAACGGGGTTCAATTTGTCACTACAACCCGTTTGGATGTAACAATGTATAAAGAAAAGATAAAAGACAAATGCGATTATGAACATGAACAAAAACAACACTTTTATTTCATTTCAAAATCTAACACAAACTTGGTACACGTTTAAGTCCCATGGACGCAACATGTCCATCATGCTTAGCCTGCGATAAAGGCTTGGTGAGCGGATCAGCTATGTTATCATCCGTCCCAACCTTACATATCGCAATTTCCTTTCTTTCAATGAAATCTCTAATTACATGATATTTTCTAAGTACATGTCTAGATCTATTACTAGAATTGGGCTCTTTAGCTTGGAAGATTGTCCCACTATTATCACAATAGAGAGTGATGGGATCATTGGCGGTAGGTACTACTCTTAGACCTTCCGTGAATTGCCTGATCCACACAAACTTCTTTGACACTTCGATCTTTGCAATGAACTCAGCCTCCGTTGTTGAATCCGTAGTCACAGCTTCCTTGAAGCTTCTCCAGCTAACGACACCACCATTGAGCATGAAAACGAAACCAGCTTGTGTTTCATGTCATCTCTATCCGTTTGGAAACTTGAGTCCGTGTAACCATTAACACGGAGCTCGGTGTCTCCTCCAAACACTAAGATAGAATCCTTAGTCCTTCTCAAGTACTTAAGGATGTTCTTGACGGCTATCCAGTGATTCTCACCTTGATTTCCTCTATATATACTCGTCATGCTCAAGGCATACGAGACACCAGGACGTGTGCATATCATGGCGTACATGATTGATCCAACAGCGGAAGCATAAGGGATCATCTTCATGCGTTCAACATCATGGGGTTCGGAGGGAGATTGAGACTTGCTCAGTATTGTCCCAGTTACCATAGGTACCAATCCCCTTTTTGATTTGTCCATGCTGAACCGTCGAAGAATCTTATAAACATAAGACTCTTGACTTAGTGCCAATATTCTCTTGGATCTATCTCTATGGATCCGGATACCTAATATGCGTTGTGCCTCTCCTAAATCCTTCATTTGAAAGTGGTTACCTAACCACTTCTTAACAGAAGATAACATCGGAATATCATTTCCAATGAGTAGTATGTCATCGACATACAAGATTAGGAACACAACATTGCTCCCACTAAATTTCATGTATAAACATGGTTCCTCAACACTTCGAGTGAAACCATTCTCTTTTATAACATGATCGAATCGATGATTCCAACTTCTAGATGCTTGCTTAAGACCATAAATGGTTCTCTTAAGCTTGCACACTTTGTTAGGATTCTTAGAGTCAACAAAACCTTCGGGTTGTATCATGTACACCTCCTCTTCTAAATGCCCATTTAGAAAAGCGGTTTTGACATCCATTTGCCATATTTCATAATCATAAAATGAGGGAATCGCTAACAAAACCCATATGGATCTTAGCATGGCTACGGGGGCGAAGGTTTCATCATAATGGAGACCTAGGACTTGGGTAAATCCTTTTGCCACTAGCCTAGCTTTGTAGACATCATCATGTCCTTCTATGCCATTCTTGACCTTGAAAATCCATTTGCATTGAAGAGGTCTTGCCCCTTTAGGAAAATCTACCAAGTTCCAAACTTGGTTTTCATGCATAGAATCCATTTCGGACTTCATGGCTTCAAGCCATAAGGAGGAATTTGGACTAGAGATTGCGGCTTTGTAGGTGGCGGGCTCGTCACTTTCTAAAAGCAACACATCGAGTGTTCCATCTTCTTCGATAAGTCCCACATATCGATCGGGATGGCGAATAACACGGCCCGTTCTTCTAAGCGGAGGACAGACAACCGCGTTAGATGACGAAGGAACATCTTCTTGCGTCTCTACATCGGTTTGTGGCTCTTGAACTTCATCAAGTTCAAAATTTCTCCCACTCTGTCTCTTAGAAATAAATTGAGTTTCTAAGAAGACAGCCTCGCAAGACACAAACACTTTGTTTTCTTGAGGTTTGTAGAAGTAGTATCCTCGAGAGGTCAAGGGGTAACCTACAAAGATGCATTTTTCGGATTTTGGGGCAAGCTTGTTGTCGGTTTTTGCCTTGACGTAAGCGTCACATCCCAAAATTTTCATGTAGGATATATTAGGAACTCTTCCCTTCCACATCTCATATGGAGTCTTTTTGGTTGTCTTTGTGGGACTATTATTCAAGGATCTAATTGCGGTTTGAATCGCAAATCCCCAAAACGAGTTTGGTAGCTCGGTTTGACTCATCATTGATCGAACCATATCAAGTAGGGTTCGATTTCTCCTTTCAGCAACACCATTAAGTTGTGGTGTTCCGGGTGGAGTAAGTTATGATATAATACCACAACCTTTCAAGTGTGAATCAAATTCAAGGCTAAGATATTCTCCACCACGATCGGATCGTAGTGCCTTAATTCTTGTGTTCAATTGGTTCTCTACTTCGTTTTGAAATTCCTTGAATTTCTCAAAAGCTTCACTTTTATGCTTCATTAAATAGATATACCCATTTCTATTCAAGTCATCGGTGAAGGTTATGAAGTAGTCATAATTTCCACAAGTGGTGATACTCATTGGTCCACACACATTGGTATGTATGAGTCCCAATAGTTCACTTGCTCGTGTCCCTTTACCACTAAAAGGATTTCGAGTCATTTTGCCAAGAAGGCAATATTCGCATGTTCCATATGATTGAAAATCAAATGGTGTAATCACATTAGTCGAAATTAATCTTTTGATGCGATTCTCGTTTATGTGACCTAATCGACAATGCCAAATGAACGATTCATTTGGATCACTTAATTTGAGTTTCTTTGAATGAATGTTGTAGATGTCATTAGTCGGATTCGAGGTTTCTAAAATGTAAATGCCATTAATGGAAGGGGCTTGGCCTATAACCAAGTTGTTCCTTGAAATAGTACAACGATTGTTCTTAATGACAAAACAAAAACCGTCCATGTCTAACATAGCGATTGAAATAATGTTTTTAGAAAGTGTAGGCACATAAAAAAAATTATGTAAATACAACTCAAACCCATTAGGCAAAGCTAATACATAAGTTCCCTTGGATTCGGCCGCTACTCGAGCTCCATTTCCAAGGCGTAGATCCACATCTCCTTTGCTAAGCCTCTTCACGTCTCTTAACCCCTGGAAATGATTACAAAGGTGAGAACCACAACCGGTATCCAGTATCCATGTTGTAGTGGAAGTATAATTTACATCAATAACATAAATTTCCTTAGGAAATTTACTTTTTGGAACGATGATTCCTTCCCTTATATTTCGCAAATATACGGGACAATTCCTAAGCCAATGTCCCATGCCATAGCAATAATGGCACTCATCTTCAACTTGCTTGAAGTTTTTCCCTTTCTTTCCCCTCTTCTTAAACTTTATGCCCTTTGAAGCAAGAACTTGATTGCTTGAGCTCCCACTAGTTTTGGCATCTTTCTCTTCCAAAGACAAAGATCCTATAGATTTTATGAGGCGGTCTTCCTGAGACCGGCTCACAAGAGATCTTGTAGGAGGTTTAGAAGCAGTGATGAAGTTTAGGTTTCCATCCGAACCAATCCCAAAATGAAGTTCTCTAGTAGTGTCGAAATTATTGTTGAAGCAAACGTCGTCAAAAACATTGTGGCAAGACTCAATAGTTATCGGTGTAGTAGCATTTGATGGATTCATTGTAATGAAGTACAAGTATGGAGGAAAAGGAAATATTAACATTTGTCTTTTTAATATCATACTTGTAAATAAATTAACAAGATATGAGCATTTATATAGTGACCTCTACCCAACTAATATAAATGATTCCAAAATCCAAATTCATATTAACTTGGGCACGGTGTGGCCGATGAAACCCTTATCAATATAACTCGGTGGATTAACGCTTTAATCGATTCTACTTTTAGAACTCTTGGTCGATAAAATTACTTTAATATTTATCTATAGCCCGGAACACATGCGACTACGGTCACGAATACTTCCGTTGAGCTCAATCCAAATTTCGAATAAATGTGTCCATGATCCAAACCCACATTAACTTGGGCACGGTGTGGCCGATGAAACCCTCATCAACATGAATTCGGTGGATAGACATTTATCGCCCACTTCCCCTACGTAACAAGGATTGTACCCCGGTGTGGCCGAGTGCACTCCCTCACGAAATAGGTTTTCATGGTTTCTACTTTTTGGTAAGGCTAAGTCTCAATTGTTTATTTTTAGCGAGAGGTCATGCCAATTTATTATCTATCACGTTTTAAGTGAACTAAAGCAGTGAACTATGATAATTGTAATTGACACGGTCGATAAACTCGATTAAAATGATAATGCATGTTTTAGTTATGGCGATTTAGCGATGCATGCAACATATAAACAAAATGCAAAGCAAAAATAAAATCCTAGTATGGCCTTCCTAGAATAGTAAATCTAATAAACTATTACAAATTCGGAAACCAACTCCATTGGTCCTTTGAACTTCGGTCTTGGCACGCATCTCGAGGTAACACCGTCTTTAATTGATCGCCTTCTTGAGTGACATCGTCTTCAAGGAACTCCGAAATAAATAAATTACATAACAAATTACATAATTTCCTATTATACATTTGTAATTAAGATAAAATAAATCTATTAAATTACAAAACGGTGATACGAGATCACAATAAATTACAACCGAATCGATATTCCCATACATTTCGGGCAATACCAATTAAAAACTAAGGCCATACTAAGTAAAATTACATAAAATAAAATTACATAAAATAAAATTATGACAATCATAAATAAAATGCAGCATTATAATATGTATGAACATGCCCAATTTTATGCTAAATCGCCTTTAAGGAGCCAATATCGTATATTAATCGGTTTTTACGGATTTGCGTGATTTAACATTTTATAATCACAATAATTACATAAATTCATATTTATGTACAAGTTAATTACCCTAACCAACTTAGGACTCAAAATTAGTCTCCACTAACATATTGACAATAATTAACTTATATTTCTTAATATTGTTCATAAAAGGACTTAAAATACAAAAATATGTCATAAACTTCAAACAAATCATAAAAATTTCAAATAATTTCAAAATTTGAAATTTAAACTCATGAACATTCTGGAAAAATACCATGACACTCATAATGTTTAAAAACTTAGGTTAAAAATTTCGAATTTTATCGAGGAAAAAAAAAAACAATGTTGCGGTTTATCGGATTTATCAATTATTACCATAAAAATATGATAAAATTTATTTTTATTAACTTTTCACTTTTAGATCTGAAATATATGATAAAATGCAACATGTGATGTTTTTCCTTAGTCATGAAGTATATTTTAGCAATTTTCACTAATTTTTTTTTTTTTGGGAAAGGTAAGCTTCTCATTAATAATTAAACCAAGCCCATTACATCATTGTTAGAAGATAAGCACTACACTTATCCTACTTCTTACAAATTATATCAATCCAATCCAACACTTTACTATTCTTGCTACCAGGTCTAATACTACTCAATCTTAGACGTACTTCATTATGAACCTGCCTAATTAAGCACTCAGGTCGGAACAGTATCATATCCACCCTGCATTTGTTCCTGCACCACCATATGTTCGTCATCGTCTTTGCCGCGTAAGATAACCGCTATCACTCGTTTCCTTGCCAAGCTTCGTGATCTCAAATTCCTCCACCGGTCCACAACATTTCTCTCGCAGTAATCGGAAAGGACACCAACTGTGAACCAAATCCCTGCATTTCCTACTGTATGCACACCTAAAAAATAAGTGCTCATGGTCCTCCTCAACCATTCCACACATAAAACAGAGATTAACAGTAATAATCTGCATCTTCATGAGCCTATCTTGTGTGAGTAGTCTCTCCTGAGCTATAAGCCACACACAAAATCTATGCCTGGGCACCATCCACTTCACTGTCATCAATGCTGCCCAGCTTACTTCCTCAATGTCAGGTCGAAGAAACTTGTATCCCTGCTTAATAGAATACTGCCCTGTCATTTGTCCCACATTACCATAAAAGAACTGATGAAAAATAGTCTTCACTTGACAAATTTTGCGCCAAGCCCAACTACTATTCATTGATGGTTCATACTCCTTCCAGATGCCTCTTTTAATATAGATGGAATGCACCCATTTGACCCATAAGTGGTCTGCTTTCTGCTCAATCCACCATACGTATTTCCCTAATGCTGCAATGTTCCAGTCATAAAGTTTCTTTATCCCAAGCCCTCCTTGATTACAAGGACGACAAATAGCATCCCAAGCCACCAGAGCAGGACCATCCTGATGCTCAGAACCATGCCAGAGAAACCGTCTGCACACTGCTTCAATTTTGGCTATGACAGTTTTAGGAATGATAAAAATTCGTGCCCAATATGAATGGAGGGAACTAAGGACTGATTGCACAAGAACCAGTCTACCAGAATAAGCCAACTTTCTAGCCCCTAGTCCCCTTATTCTCTCAACAACTTTCTCTACCAAGCAATGGCAGTCCAAAACTGACAGTCTCTTAGGAGACACATTGATCCCCAAGTACTTAAAAGGCACCTTATCAGGCTTCATACCAGTCTCAGACTCAATCTCAGTAACCAGCTGTTCAGTCATACCATTACAATAAAAATTAGACTTCTCCTTGTTCATTTGCAATCCTGAAGCCTTTGAGAAGTAACCAAAAGCATTCAATAGTAATTCAATACTCTTCCTATCCCCCTTACAGAACATGATCAGGTCGTCAGCAAAACAAAGGTGAGTCAGACCAATGTGTTTGCAGAGAGGATGATGCCTGAACTGTCTATGTCTCTGAACTACCCCCAAGATCCTACTAAGGTATTCAATGCAAATGGTGAAGAGAAGGGGAGACAATGGGTCTCCTTGCCTCAACCCTCTCTTCCCATGGAAAAAGCCAAATGTCTCTCCATTAAGAGCAATAGAGTAGGAAGTAGTAGTTACACATTGCATAAGTAACTCAATAGTTTGAGGAGGGAAGGCCAAAGCAGATAGCATATCATGCACAAAATCCTATTCAACAGAATCATACGCTTTTTGCAGATCTAATTTCATCAACAATCTGGGAGAGCATGCTTTCCTCTTGTACAATCTGATGAGGTCTTGACAAATAAGAATGTTTCCCACAATGTCCCTTCCTTTTATGAATGCACTTTGAGAAGGACTTATAATAGCAGGCAGAATATCTCGCAATCTATTGCAAATGACTTTAGACAGGCATTTATAAACTGTGTTACAACACGCAATGGGCCTGAATTGCTTGACATTATCAGGAATAGCAACTTTAGGTATCAAAGTAATCACAGTGTGATTACATTGCTTCAACAACTTTCCCTTGGTAAACACATCCCTTACAGCAGCAGACACCTCAGGCCCAATAATGTGCCAAGCATCTTTGAAAAATTGGCTCCCAAAACCATCAGGGCCTGGTGCTTTGTTACCAGGGATATCAAACAGTGCTCTCTTAATTTCAAGATCAGTAAGAGGAGCTAGCAGTGCAGCTTTGTGCTCATCAGTTAGACAAGGCCCCATCCTGACAATAGCCTTGTTAATGGGAGTCACAGGCTTAGACTCACCAAGAAGCGACATATAGAATTCTTCAAAGGCACCCTTAATTTCACCAGGAGAACAACACTCCTTTTGACGAATATCCTTCACTTTATAAATCCTATTATGGCTTCTTCTCTTTTTGATCACTGAATGGAAGTAAGAAGAGTTCTCATCTCCCTCAGCAATCCATGCTGCTTTTGCTTTTTGACTTAAGAACATATTTCTAGCTTTAATAAGATCTCCCAATTCTGCAGCACACATTTTCTCAGTATGACAAAGAGCAGCATTCAATGGATTCTGCACCAGTTTCATCTGAACATCTTTAAGAGCTAATTCAGCCACATTAGTTAAGTTCTCAATATCACTGAATTGCTCCCTATTCAATCCCCTGAAGGCCTGTTTCAATAACTTCAATTTCTGGACCACCCTAAACATTGGTGTCCCCTGAACTACTGTATTCCAACAGTTCCTGACAGTAGAGTCAAAATCCTTAGACAATGCCCACATATTAAAGTACTTAAAAGACTTAGCACGATGCTTAAGTGAACAGTCCAAAGAAATGAGGCAGGGGCAATGATCAAATAACCCCTCAGGGAGGAAATTTGCCACACTGTCAGGGAAAGTAGTGATCCAATCATCATTTATCAGAACCCTGTCTATTCTACTATACACTTTATCCCCATTTTCATGCTTGTTGTTCCACGTAAAGAAGGCACCAGTCGCTTTCAGATCAACCAAATTGCAATCCTGAGTAACTTGGGCCAAAGGAAGAACATCAGCATAAGAAACAGGTGCCCCTCCAATCCTTTCATGATAGTCTAGAATGGCATTAAAATCCCCACATACCATCCAAGGACCATTGATGCCCCTATGGTAATCTCTAACGCTATTCCAAAGACTCTCCCTCTCTGCAGCCTTATTGAATCCATACACCAATGTATACCAGAACATCTTATTTTTGAGTTTATCATACACCTCAGAATGTATGGCTTGGGCAGTCACATCCTTCACATTAACATCAAACATAGTAGGGTTCCATAATAGCCAAACTCTACCCCCACTGTGTAGGCTAGAATTAGTACATATGGACCATGTCTCACATATCTTATTCCTTACTTTATTCCAGCTAGTGCTTTTTATTTTAGTTTCAACTAGACCAAACAAACCTACATTATTCGTATTAAGAAAATGCTTTATTTCTAACTGTTTGTTGATACTATTAAGTCCACGCACATTCCAAAATCCACAACTACCCATTGTCAACAAGGCCCCTACTGGATTCACCCTTTTCAACAATCCTATCTTTAGTCTTCTGAATAGAATGACTCAAGGCTTCCATGAAGCTCAAGCCACCTGGCATAAAAACTCTTTTCTCCCCCGACTCCTGTCTCATCATCCTGGTGAGGAGTCTTCTAGGCATTGATCGCTCTACCACTTTGGTTTAGACACCATCACCGGAGTAACAATGCCCCTCTCAACAAAATAGCAGTCTTTCTTTGAATTGGAGCTACCACTTTCTGCACAGGGACTACCTGATGCACCGGACCATTCTTAACTTGCTTCTTCCCTGGGCCTGCAGCAGCAACAGCATTCCCTGGTTTAGGTTTCCAAACCTTTGCTGCAGGTTTCCCCTCTCCTTTTCTACACTTAGCAGTCTCATGACCCATCCCCTTACATTTGCCACATGTAATAGGAAGCCAATCATACATGACTCTAAGCCAATGCTGTTTACCATTCTCATCAAAAAAACCAATTTCAGTGGGAAATTCCTGATCCACATTTACTTCCACCATTGTTCTAGCATAACCCAAGAAATCCCGATTTTGTGTGGCTACATCACTTTTGATGTACGCCCCCACAATTCCGCTGATTTTCCTGAGACATTCAGTCCCCCAAAATTTAACATCCAAGCCATACAATTTAATCCAAATAGGAACACGCTTAACATCATGTTTCACAAGTTCCATATCAGGCTCCCAAGCTTTCACAATTACCGGCTTATTGTCAAATATGAGATGACCATTATTTAACACTAGTTGTTGCTTTTCCTTAGTTTTAAAGCGAACCAGAAACAATCCATTAGGCATAAACGCTACTTTATCCACCCCAAACCCCTGCCAGACCCGCTTAACATAACCAGTGAGAACAGAGCTAGGGGGATTGGCACCTAACACGTAACACACAACAGAGGTAGACCAGAATTCCATCTCACCAGCAACATCCTCAGACGTTAATCGGAGTACAGGTTTAGCCGGCGGCGTCTTCTCCACCTCCTGTTGTGGTGCCACGTCTTCAGCTACTTCAAGTTCCTCATCCTCTATAATCGATTGCAAGTCAATCAAAATCATCCGAAGAAAATCGAAGATGCTGTGGGGCTTTCCCCTTATTAAGACGAAGATTGACACTATTTTTTTGATTTTTTGATGAAGATTGCGATGAATTTGAGGGACTTTTGTTGTTTTTCTTATTCCGAGCCATTGTTGCTTCAAGAACAAGCTAAACGGTTAAAGTCACTATTTATGTTATTTTTCATCAAAACTTCATAAACCATGCATAAAGACTTCATTATAGCCAATTATATTACACACATCTTGTAAAATTGCATATGAGAACATACTAAATTTCTATGACCAGATTCGAAATATAACTCATATTAACCTATTTTTCCATTTAAATTCGATTTTATCTTGAAAAATCCATATTTCGAGCATAAGAACTCATAAATTATGAAGATTTACAGGTCATCAAAAGATAATATATGTGAAAACATATCCAAAACCCACTAGAAAAATCAAAGTTTAGCTAATTTTAGTCCCAAAATGACATTTTTATCATAAAATCACATTTTAATTCCATTATTATACAAAATGAACAATAAAAATCCATAAATTAACCAAAATATCCTAAATACATTTTAGGACCAGAAACTTTAACATGCATAATAAATTTCGTGATATATCATAATAAACACAAATTTGT
Organism: Silene latifolia; assembly: GCF_048544455.1. Lineage (NCBI taxonomy): Eukaryota > Viridiplantae > Streptophyta > Magnoliopsida > Caryophyllales > Caryophyllaceae > Silene > Silene latifolia. The sequence continues at coordinate 70,119,936 of NC_133536.1, read as the reverse complement.
AAGTTTTGTTTGTTAATCGCATAACTCGGAAAAACAATAACCGATTTGCATGCAAACAACCTAAGGCTCTTGATACCGCTTGTAAGAAATCTATATCTCATTATACTCAATATATTCAAATATGTTATAATTAATTTAGTCATAAAATTAATTTAGATCTTATGCATGCAAACAAGAATAAGGATAAAGAAGAAATCGTCATTCTTACAATAGAAATTTCGGATTTTGGGCACAAGCAAGATCTCCTTCTTACTTGTTCTTGAGCTTCTTAATAATGGATGAACAAGGATTCAAACTTAGAATCCCTCCCAAAAGCTTATACCCACGATAACCTTCTAAAAGACTAATATTATTAATACTAGAACAATATTAATCTTAATAAAATTGACCCAAAACTATTATTTTTATCTCTTGTATTTCGGCCAAGAGAGGAAGATTTTGGAGTTTTATTTCTCTAGTTTTTCTTAGAGATCTTTTCTATTTCTTACACTAGAAATATTATGTGAAGTATGAGTGAATAATTAGAGAGAAAAACTCTCTATTAGGCCTTTCAAAAACTGGTGGGAAGGAGGGATGGGGAGCCAATGCATGGGCAAGTTTTTCTATCCAAGAAAACATAGGCATGCATGACTATATGCTAGGTGTAATTATTTTGTTTCCACTCAAATAATTTAACATAATTTAAACACCATACTCCCTCCATATTTCGGTCCATATAAGATAAAATGGATTCCATTTTATCTTTGTCAATTTATCAATTTGTCACATGTCACAAGTCATGTAAAATTGTCATGCATTTTTAACGTATTAAAAATCAACGTATTAGTAAAATACGTCATGTACAAAATCGACTTAGTAATTCACAATTACTTGTACCAAAACGGTTTACCAATTATAAATTACAACATCTTGTATTTATAATAAATTATTCATTCAGTTTCAGTTGTTTCCGTAAACAATAATTTCATCTAAGCAATAAAACAATTCGATTACTTAGACCGTATCTTATTTTAATGAAATTACAATGAGACACGTAAATATTACTTCCAAAATCGTCCGTCAATTTTAAGTAATTTAATTAACCCGTATCGACATACGATCAATTAAATAATCAATTAAGAGTGTTATCCTTTAGGTATGACCTAAAGGGATCAATTGATCACCACCGTCGCACGACAGTAATGTCAAACTCTAGTCAGCCAATCATTACCGATATGTGTGGACCAGTTGACTGTAAAATATTACTTCCCACATGTATTCTTAAAATGAGACTTAAACATGTGATCATCAAGATCGACAGTTGTGATCGCATTATTGTCGGAGGACACATATTCCAACACAAATGGCTTTACAAAATAAAGCATTCTGTAGACGGGCAACCAGATACCTATAAAGCACGACTAGTGGCAAAAGGTTTCAATCAAGTGAACGGATTGCATTATGATGAAATTTTTGCACCCGTAGTTATGCTGCGTTCCATTCGGATAATCTTAGCGATTGCCGCTTTTCATGACTATGAAATTTGGCAAATGGATGTGAAAACCGCCTTCTTAAACGGTTATTTAGAGGAGGAATTGTACATGGTACAACCCGAAGGTTTCATAGATCTTGAAAATCCTAAGAAAGTGTGCAAGCTTAAGCGTTCCATTTATGGACTTAAGCAAGCTTCTCGGTGTTGGAATCATCGTTTCGACCAGGTGACAAAAGAGTATGGTTTTACTCGATCGGTCGAGGAACCATGCTTATATATCAAGTCGAGTGGGAGCAAGATTGTTTCTTGATATTGTATGTCGATGACATACTCTTGATTGGGAATGACATTCCTCTCTTATCTTCGGTAAAAGGATGGTTGAAGAACCATTTCCAGATGAAAGATCTGGGTGAGGCACAACGCATATTGGGAATCCGTATCTATCGAGATAGATCACGACGGATGTTATCACTGAGTCAGGAGTCTTATTTAGATAAGATTCTTGAAAGGTTCAGCATGACCAACTCCAAGAAGGGGAACCTTCCAATGACGTCTGGGATGCATTTGGGCAAGTCTCAGTCACCCACGACACCTGAAGGGGTCGAGCGCATGAGTCGTGTTCCTTATGCATCAGCCATAGGATCGATCATGTATGCCATGATATGAACACGTCCAGACGTGGCATATGCATTGAGTATGACGAGTCGGTACCAACGCAATCCAGGTGAAACACACTGGATTGCTGTTAAAAACATCCTTAAGTACCTACGGAGGACTAAGGATTGGGTATTGACTTATGGAGGAGATACTAAGCTTTGTGCAATCGGTTACGCAGATGCTAGCTTCCAAACGGATCGAGATGATTCGAAATCTCAATCTGGATTCGTCTTTACTCTTAATGGTGCTGATGTCAGCTGGAAGAGTTCCAAACAGGAAGTTGTAGCAGATTCTACTACTGAATCCGAGTACTATACCGCTTCAGAAGCAGCGAAGGAAGCTATATGGATGCGTCAATTCTTACAAGGACTATCCGTAGTTCCTAGTTCGAATGATCCAATCACTATCTATTGTGACAATAGAGGTGCCATCTTCCAGGCTAAGGAGCCTAAGTCTAGCAACAAGTCTAGACATGTACATCAGAAGGCTCACCTGATCCGTGATTACGTGGAGCAAGAGGAGATAGTGATTGACAAGATTGCTTCGGATGACAACATCGCGGACCCTCTCACTAAACCATTGTCATATGATAAGCATGAAGGGCACGTTATTTCCATGGGAATTAAACGTGTTCCTGAGTTATACTAGTTGATTATGAATTCGATACATTATCTTTTTCATATGCTATTTATAACTTCATCGTTTTATTTCATATTTTGTTTTTCATGTGGATTGTACGACAACATTGAACGCCACAATGTGAACTGAATTACATTATATTTGTTTTGGTCCGTAATCGCCTACATGAGCTGATAACTCTGGCTATTATTTTGTGAAGTTGATTGATGGTGGGTTCAACGAGCCATAAGTCAAATAGTTGGCTGATCGATCACAGATGCGAGTTATAACAGTACCTCGTAGGACAAAATTGTGACAACGTAATGGAGTCCTAAATGTTTAAAAACATTCGGTGCCAGGTCGTGGATTGGACGTCCATTGTGTTCCTAGAGTCGATTCTTTTGACTATCGACTGTCTCTTGAGATTAAGGCAGTTTTTGGGTGACTTTGGTTTCTTTCTCATGGTCGACCGTAACAGGGGAGGCTAAGCGATTTTTTCTCGGGTCATTTCATACTGTGCTTATATCTCCAGGATTCGAGTTGAAGAAATTATCCAACCTTTATCAGGTTTAGTTATTTCTCAGGGCCACTCGAGGAGTTGTAACTGAAATGCATGGACATGCTCGAATGATGATTCGTTTATCAGTTAAGTTACTCTCTAGTCGGGGAAACCACTCTTGATATTGATCACTTGTAAAATACGACCTTTGTGAATACGGATTTTGCAAATTGTTTTTCATTGAGTGGGAGAAATTTTAGGATATGAGAATCGGTTATCGCACATACACTTGTGAGGACAAGTGGGAGTTTGTTGGAGCTTGTGTCCTCCACAGTTAGTGTGATAACATATATAAATCTCTTATAGGTTCACAAGGGTATACTTAGTTTTTTATCAGTTGATTAACGATTACTTAATAACGGTTGGCTTGCTAGAAGTTTGACGTTATTATCATACTGATGGCGGTGATCAACTGGTCCCTAAAAGTCACACCTAAAGGATGTGTTTGAGAGATGTGATTGTATGAAAATATAATCATATTGATGCCTTATATGACTAAAAGGTTAGTCCATGTATTTGACTAAAAAGTTAGTCAATGTGATGATGAGACGATTATTTAATACAATTAAATAATATTAGCTGAGACGAATTAACTGTTAATTCGTAAATTGAATATAAACTGTTATATTTAATTAATGTATATAATGTTAGCTTAAACGAATTAAGATGTTAATTCGTAATTAAACATAACCAGTTATATTTAATTTGCAAATTATAAATATGTTATATTTATAATTAAAGTATATTTTATACGAGATTGTCATAATAAAATGTTAACAGACCGGTATTAATAAATCGACTACAAACTGTTGTGTGTAGACTTATTAATACATATCGACATAAATATGACAATTGAAATAAAATACACATTTTATACATTTTGAGAATAACCAAAAATAAGAAGATTTTTCTCCTTATTTTTGGGTTGGTGAAACCGAAAAAAGGGTGAAAAAAAAGGAAGAATAAAATCTTCCCATTTTACTCTCACTTACACGGTTTAGAGGAAGAAAAAAAGAGAAAAGATCTTCCCTATTTTCTCTCCTTATTTCGGTTATATGAGGAGTGAAAGGAGGATCATTTGACCTACTTGTTTTTCCAAAAACCTAATTCTCTCATCACAATACTAAAAACCCTAAAAATAATTAACATTTTTGGGGATCTATTCTAGCAAAGAAAAGAGGCATTTCTCATCACATTTTGGGTTAATTCTAGGACTAAAGGTTAATTCTAAATCTCTACTCTTTTGTTTATGTAAATTCGTTTATGACTAGTTTTTCATAATTATAATTTCGTTATAATCCGTTTTTTAGAGGAAGTATACTGATATTTCTCACATAAAGTACTATACATACCGATTCTCGTTGTATGGGGCAAACCATTGGCTTTTGGGCGTTCTCAACCGTTTAACAATTTTATCGATGTGGTCTTTGTATGTGTATCCATGCAGCTTTTGAGAGAACAATTCAGGTGACACGAATCCGTAGTCATGAGAAACATAGTTCCCCTCAACGATGTGTGTACACAGGTACCTATTACGTCAAATGGAACGAAGAATGTTATTTTCATTGATGATTTAAATAAACATCACTATTTGTAAAACCAAATGCCAAGTTTTATTAAAAAACTTGCTTCATCCAAATTACAATGTACATAGGATCTAACTAGTCAAGGTCGAGAAACTGACACAATGATTCCCAATCCATAAGAACAGTTGTACCTTCGCTCATAACATCCTCTCCGATCTCAATAATGAGTACTTCCCCAATAGCTAGCTTCCTTTCTGCCAGCTGGTGTAAATCTACGAACGTTGGAGTATTCAATTTTTGCTTATAATCATTGGTGTGATATCTAGGTTTAAGAGGAACACCAGCGTTGTGTGCAGCAAAAGTAGATGGCATATATCGTAAGTCGTCTGATTTAACCCCGGTCTACAATTTAGAAAAAAAATATATATACATTACACGAGACGTCATATATAATTTAAATAACCAAAAAAAAAAGGAAAAACTCACAATCTATTTTTCAAGTTATTACTACCTTCTGAATTTTGGGTGGAGAGGCAGTCGAATCAGTGACTTTGGGTGTTGACGAAGTAGTCCTAATTTCAGCCATAATGGCTTCGTGTAACTCCTGCAAATGTAAAAATTGAAATACTTACTATATGTTAGATAAGGTTATCCTAATAAATTTAAAGGCGTTCATTATATAAAATGCGTTCCCTTTATCATAACTACCCCGGAGATGTCAACACTAATGAATGCTTCAGGACATTGCACAATAAAACTCACGACATCTTGCAAACGCCAATTATCACTACGTGGTACTATTAGAGTACCATACTCCTCCAGATATAACTCGGTCACTTCCACTTCCCCCCCATCCCTCACGGAGGGAAATGCCTTGATTGCCTTCAACCTCAACTTCTTGATTCTGGTCGCAATAGAACGCTACTCCCCTAGCAACAACAATTTTGCCCGATGCTACTGCAGAGGCTTTGTAATAAAGAGCACAAGGCTTCTTGCAAACGACCTTCACATTTTTAATTAATTAGTATATTTACATGCACTACTTTAATTAATAAATTTAATTAATTAGTATATATATAGAAATTAAAAACTAGTCGTAGTAGCTAATACCTAGTCAAAAGCCGGATTTGGAGATGATAAGAATGTGTCTTCGGCTCCCACCTCCACCTCCTTCTCCCCTGCTTTCATGGCTTCCTCTTCAACTACCCCGCTTTGATCATTTGCCATATCTTCCTCACTTCGCATGCCCGCTTTTTCCTTCTTCTCCCCTGTTTCCTTCATGACTTGCCGAACCATAACCAACTCTTCTTCAGATGGCTTATCCCCCGTTTCCACCATTCTGAGTATCAATCTGGCCATTGTTTGTAGCTGTGTAGTAGAGATGAATATGATTAAAATAAGTAGTATAATTTCAAAGATATATATATATATATATATATATATATATATATATATATATATATATATATATATATATATATATATAAAATTATGTTGAATAAAATACAGTATTTATATACCCTATCATCACCATTCATTGTCTTTCGAGTAGTTTTCCCAAAATACTTAGTGATACCAACATGCGTCGATACGCCTCTCACACGAAGTGGATGCTCTGCTTTGCCGATTGCCCTAGCAAGAATGTCATCACGTCCTTCAGGCTTCCATTTTCCTTCCTGTACCTACTTCTCACAGATCCTCTATATACACAAAAAACCATTATGCAACAAAATTTTATTTAAACTCACAATTATATAACCGACCACAAGTGGTAGGAGTGACATATTTATTCAAGCTTACAATTTTCTCTTTGATGGCCTTATCATATGGAGATTCTAACTTTCCATTCTTAGGAGTGTGACCGGCCACCCAAGCGTCGTGACGATTTACATTTCCAAGCTTCTTCTTAGTCAATCTATAACCACCTCGGGAGCCATGAAAGACGCTCTCTTTCTTTGAAATGTTCTCTAGGTTATGCTTACTTATAGTCTTCATAAAATGAATTGTACCGAGTAACGTAAGCATATTTCATTACTTATAAAGTGATTACTAATAAAGTGATCCCAATGAGTCGCTGATAAATTACCTTAAACTTGCCAGGTTGCCTATTAGCAATAAAGTTATACCAATCTTGCGGGCTGACATACCGATACTTCTTCGTTAGTGGTTTCTCGTTTATCTACCTGGTCTTCTTGTTGAACAAGTGGTTCTGAGCAACCTTTAACTTCCATGCTCTGAAGGATTCCCCTATCTTTTTTTTAAGGTAACCATTATGTTCTTGGGGGATAGTGTAAGCTGCCTGCATATATGGTGAGCATATTTGGTTAGTTTCGGCTAATAACACAAATCGAATACTAAGATAATTTCATCTCAATGCATTTATTATTGTATATACATACCTTTATTCTCCCCCATTGCTTTTCCTCCTGGACCTTACTCAACTGATCGATACGCGGCAAACCGAGAGGCACATACTCTCTTACACAACAACCAATCCAACTCACGAATTTTTAATCAAAGATACCATTTGGCATCCCCGTTAATTTATCCCATTCAAGTTTATTAGGTATCCCTCTCTCTATTGCTTCTAGGGAAACCCTATGGCTCCTTCGCCCAGTATCCGATTCTAAATTATTCTCATCACCTGAATCTTCTTCGTTTGACCTTTTCCCATCTTTTATTTTCCGCTTTCCATCCATATCTAAACTAGAAATTAACAAACAACTAACTTTAAGCATTAAGTCGACATAGCAGGAGCATTGTCTCAAATAAATGATCACACAGTATACCTAAAAGTATAGGTGTTGTTTAACACATAATATACTTAAAATAATAGGTGTTGTTTAACACCCAATAAACCTAAGCTAATTAGGGGATAATATCACAACTACAAAAGAAATTAAAGACATTAAGTTAATGAGATGAAGGAGTAGGGTTTATTATTAATTCTTCAAAGAGGAGAAGCCGGCCCCGGTATGGCAATGACGGAGGGGACGAAAGAGGCAATGGGGATGGCGACTGATGCGTGTCTTTTATATAAGGTTTTTACCTCATTTTTACACGCATTTCTGTACTATTTATGTAGCATCTAGCTACAAATACCCCCGAATATCCTACTTTGGTTCGTTTTATGTAATTTGCAGGAACTAACCGAAGAGGAGCTAAATCAAGCCATTTGCCGTCCGTTTTGCATGCATTTGGAGGAAGAGTGAATTTGGAGCGGGAATGTAGCTATTATGGGATGCGCAAAGAGGAAAGATAGCTAGGCGAGCAAAGGAAGAACTTCAAATTGCTAGTGCCTATTTTGGAGAGCCATATCTCGAGTTATACAACAGATATTCAGGTGATTCTAATTGGTGATGAAAGTTTGTCCTTTTAGCTTTCCAATGCCACCGGAATCACCCTGTTTGCCCAAGTAACGAAGAAATGGCAGCCGTTTGAAGTTCAGTGTGCAAAGCAGGAAACTGTTGCTGGAAAGTACTCGATCGAGTAGAATGTTTGTCGATCGAGTCCTTTTTCTACTCGATCGAGTAGATTTTCTACTCGATCGATTGGTTTATGCTCTAGTTTGGTCGATTGAGTGGTTTTAATCCACTCGATCGAGTGGTTTTGATGGGTTTGGGCTTTAATTAGCCCGCGTGATGTTTTATTTCGCTAAACTTGTTTCTTTTGCTATTTAAGCACACTTTACTAGGTTAATTAGGAACCATCTTCGATATCATAAAACACTCTACTGTAAACTTAGGACGTTGCTTTATTTCCTCTTCACTGTTACTTATTTCGGGATTATTTTCACTCGGATTTTGTGTTCTTTACGCCGGATTCGCTTGGATTGTAATTCCTTTCTCTTTCTTTAATCCCTTAATCCTTTTTATTGCTTTAATTCTTTCTTCCCTTGATTGTTATCATAATTGCTTATTTCAATCCTTTTAGTTTTATTATCATGTTAAGTCTCAATTATCTATTTGTTGTTATTGTTAATTCATTGATTATGAGTAGCTAATTTCATTATGCTAAGACTATAGGGGATCCATAATTATGAAGGGAGAGTAATCGATTTATTGGGTTAATGCTGGTATTGTCTTTGTTGGTTAAATGCTGCAGTTAATTGTATCTGTCTGATTGAGTCGACGCAATTAGGCATTTAATTATTAGTGATCCTTGACCTGGACCGAAAGGTTGGAAGAGGCGATACTTGTAGCGAACAATAGAGTATTGCAGTGAGGGCGAAAGTTAAGCTGTTTACGCTTTAGGGTGAATTAAGGACCGAAAGGTGACGTTCGTTACCCCTTAGACCGTATTTGCATTGACCTGAGACCTAGATTACTTGACCGGATGATTATGGTGAACCGTCTGTCTTAGCTATTTTCTCTATCTGTTTATTTCCTCCTTTTTGCTCTCTTCTCCTTATTCTCTTTAGTCTAGAAAATCACATTTAAACCCCCATTTCTGTGACATCCTGACAGACTGAGTTAAACAGATAATTAGCAAAATAGCCTCCCTGTGGAGATCGACCCTACTTGCCACTGACTTCTGTTAGTTGTAACTTAGGTATTTATTTTTGGTACCTGACGACGGTATCAAATTTTGGCGCCGTTGCCGGGGAGGCGACGCTCTTTATCTGTTTTAATTTTGTCTGTTTTTCACCTCAAGGGAAGACTGAGTACCTTGAGGCCGTTCTTATCTTTTTCTTTAGTGCTGTTTTGATAGGTCTTACAGGTCTATTAGACAGATTTTAGGAAGAGATTGTCGAAGGGAAGGCTTGAGTACCTTCGATTCTTTTGCCAAGATGACATCCGTCTCTCAACTTATTGCTCAGTTTGAAGCTCAAACTAAAAGATCTACTAATTGGGAGAGGAAAGAATCTTGGGGTTGTGGTAATTACTATGATGCTGCTCCTCCACCGAGGCCTAGACCACAACCGTTGCTGCAACAAGGCCACCCACTGCCTTGTTATTCTTTCTCACAAAGACCAATTCCCCCACTTGCTAGGAATGATGAGGTCAAGAAGTTAAGTCAATGATAAGGGCACTTGCACTACAAAGATCAACAAGATTATCATAATTCTGGTGAGGAATTTGCCATCCGTATACTGAAGCTACGAGGCTTGGGTGCATCAACTAGTCCGTGAGCAAACCCAAGAGCAATATGAGCAAATCCAAGAGGAATATGAGACGGTGTGTGCTATGAATACCGATATCATTCCCTCTCATATAGTGCCCGAGTCGCCTATTACCGCTACTGTTGATAACTCGAGCCTCACTGGTACCATTCACGCAGCTCACAGTACTGATGTGCACGCTAACCTGAGCGAGGAATTCGATCGAGTGCCTACCACTGCTCGATCGAATTATTTGGAGGATTTTTCATTCGTTCGACCTACTTCGCTGAGTCGATCGAACACATTTGAAGACGATCAACTTGATCGACTACCTGAACCTGTTCGATCGAGTAACAACAATCAAACAGTAGTCGATCGAGTTCCCATTGACATTCGATTGACTACTTATCATGAGGAAACTACTCGATCGAGTAGTGACACTCCTCGATCGATCCCTGAAGCCTCGGGAAGCGTGAAATCATCACCAACGCTTATTCCGAGAAACGATACAAAGGAACATACTGTTAAATCCTATTTTGTTCGAGTTCCTTTTTCAAAATCGTCGCTACCATACCGTGACTGCAATTTCCTGGACCGTATCCGAGATCTTAATGTCGCTGATCATTACAATGCAATGATTGCTCAGGTACCCTCTTATTCTGAATTTCTTGATCAAATTGATTGGTCTAAGAGGGATGTTAGTAATGTTAAGACGGTAATGAATGTTTCTATGACTGAAGAGTGCAGCGCACTTCTTCGAAATGGGACCCCGCCCAAATTGTCTGACCCAGGTCGTTTTTCTATACCATGTTCAATAGGGGCCCATTCAATTGATAGTGCTTTATGTGACCTAGGAGCTAGTATTAGCGTTTTACCTTTGTCTCTTGCCTTGAATTTGGGTTTGACTAAGTTTACACGCGCTAGAACGACTGTTCAGCTAGCTGACCATTCTTATGTTCGGGTCAAAGGAGCTTTACATGATGTACCTGTTAGGATCGGGAACTTCTTTATTCCCGTAGATTTTATTGTCTTAAATATACCCGAGGACCGTAACATTCCCGTTATTTTGGGAAGACCATTTTTGTGCATCTTTCTTTGCGCAATTATCGATGTCGGGGTTGGGACACTTACCTTTCAGGTCGGAGGGGAGGACTTGGTTTTTACTAAGTCTGATGACCCTAGGGAACCCATGCACATCACGCCATGTGATGATGTCCCTCATGAAGAGTCCTTTGATATACCGTCTGATAGTCCTTCTGAGTCACATATTGTCGCTGCTGTTGTAACACCTCCGCCCCATTCTGGGAGCGAATTGGAGGAACGTGTCTTTGTTTCTCTTTCTACATGTCTTGACAAGTTCAAAGACCCGGGAGGTGAGATGGGTGCTCTTAGCATGAAGTCTGGAACTGCCTGGATAGACGACCCAGGAGGAGGTGTTGATAAAGCTACACCGTCTAGGAAAAAGCTGCGTGATGAGGTGATAGATTGGGACCGGATCTTTGTGGGAAGTCAGCTTTGTTCTTACATTGCCAAGTCAGGAGACCGGATGTCCGCTGACGATTCTTTGAAGCTACCGCAGATACGATCGAGGCCTAGTAGTAGGCCGAATATTTGTGCTTTTGGATGATCTGGAAAAAGGTCGTGCGGGACCTCATAAACCAGCGCTCTCCGGGAGGCAGCCCGGACTGTTTTTTTGAACTTTTGTTGAACTATTTTTTTCTCTTTAGCTTTTTGTTGAACTTTATACGCTGTTTTGCGAACTTCCCATGCTTTTCTAGCTTTGGTATGCGTGTTTTTGCAGGACCAAGTACTCGATCGAGTGGTTTTGTCCTCGATCGAGCACTTTTTGGGGCAGTTCTCACTCGATCGAGTGATAATTGTCCTCGATCGACCAAAAGCAAATCCACGTTTACTCGATCGACCGGTTTTCTACTCGATCGAGTCCTTCCAAGCACCAGTTTACTCGATCGAGCTGTTCCAAGTGCTCGATCGAGTAGTTTTGACTCCCAGCTGATGTTTTCCGTCTATGGAGCTACTGCTTGACTTTCTTTGACCTCCCATGCTCATGGTCGGTTTGGGGAGGTCCCTCCTTATGACGTTTTGTAAGTTTTCCGACTCCACTTCTCCTTTTCCTTTCAGTTTGCATTTCTTTCCCTATTTTTGGTACAATGAGGGCATTGTACGGTTTGGTTTGGGGAGGTATGCATCCATATCTGTGTCTGCATGTTTCTTGCATTTTTTTGTTTGCACGTTTATTTATTCTCGCATGCATTGTTGTTTTAATTAATTCAACAAATCATATAAAAATCATATAAATCATAACATTTTCAAAAATTTCATGTTTAAATTGAGTCGGAACGTTTGAACATTGACGCTACTTTGAACCCTTACTTGAGTCCTGCATATTCTTGACATTTAGTTGGCATGATTATGTGCATAATCTATGAGTTTTTGTTTCTCTCTTATCTGAACGAATAGACTTGATTCATTGTGCCTGGCTACTAACCCCACATATCCAAATTCATTTTAGCCCCTTCTTACCCATTACCTCACTTACCCAAATGTAAGTCCTCGGCATGTGTCTTGGTCATTAGTATGGTTGGAATGCATATGTACGGTTGTAGAGACTTTATTCATGTTAACTGCATGCATGTTCTTATAGGTCGAGTTAGGTGAGTGTCTTACTTCTTTCTATCTTTCACATATATACTCACCTTGTGCCTAATTTTGAGTGACGAGCGATCCGTGAGAGTCCGATATCTTTTGAATCTTGCAAGGTCGACGGTTCAGTAAGTTTGAAACATTGATTTAACTCGTTTGTACTTCTCATTTGCCACTTTGTCATTTTATTGCATTAAATTGGTTTTAGTGGGTGATTTGTAGCTGATGCGTTGGTCCCGTTCCACTGTTGTTTCTTAGTTGCATTCATATTTCCTTGGGGACAAGCAAAGGTTTGGTTTGGGGAGATTTGATGCGTGTCTTTTATATAAGGTTTTTACCTCATTTTTACACGCATTTCTGTACTATTTATGTAGCATCTAGCTACAAATACCCCCGAATATCCTACTTTGGTTCGTTTAATGTAATTTGCAGGAATTAATCGAAGAGGAGCTAAATCAAGCCATTTGCCATCCGTTTTGCATGCATTTGGAGGAAGAGTGAATTTGGAGCGGGAATGTAGCTATTATGGGATGCGCAAAGAGGAAAGATAGCTAGGCGAGCAAAGGAAGAACTTCAAATTGCTAGTGCCTACTTTGGAGAGCTATATCTCGAGTTCTACAACAGATATTCAGGTGATTCCAATTGGAGATGAAAGTTTGTCCTTTTAGCTTTCCAATGCCACCGGAATCACCCTGTTTTCCCAAGTAACGAAGAAATGGCAGCCGTTTGAAGTTCAGGGCCCAAAGCAGGAAATTGTTGCTGGAAAGTACTCGATCGAGTAGAATGTTGGTCGATCGAGTCCTTTTTCTACTCGATCGAGTAGATTCAATTTATGGTTTACTCGATCGAGTAGATTTTCTACTCGATCGAGTGGTTTATGCTCTAGTTTGGTCGATCGAGTGGTTTTAATCCACTCGATCGAGTGGTTTTGATGGGTTTGGGCTTTAATTAGCCCGCGTGATGTTTTATTTCGCTAAACTTGTTTCTTTTGCTATTTAAGCACACTTTACTAGGTTAATTAGGAACCATCTTCGATATCATAAAACACTCTACTGTAAACTTAGGACGTTGCTTTATTTCCTCTTCACTGTTACTTATTTCGGGATTATTTTCACTCGGATTTTGTGTTCTTTACGCCGGATTCGCTTGGATTGTAATTCCTTTCTCTTTCTTTAATCCTTTAATCCTTTTTATTGCTTTAATTCCTTCTTCCCTTGATTGTTATCATAATTGCTTATTTCAATCCTTTTAGTTTTATTACCATGTTAAGTCTCAATTATCTATTTGTTGTTATTGTTAATTCATTGATTATGAGTAGCTAATTTCATTATGCTAAGACTATAGGGGATCTATAATTATGAAGGGAGAGTAATCGATTTATTGGGTTAATGCTGGTATTGTCTTTGTTGGTTAAATGCTGCAGTTAATTGTATCTGTCTGATTGAGTCGACGCAATTAGGCATTTAATTATTAGTGATCCTTGACCTGGACGGAAAGGTTGGAAGAGGTGAGACTTGTAGCGAACAATAGAGTATTGCAGTAAGGGCAAAAGTTAAGCTGTTTACGCTTTAGGGTGAATTAAGGACCGAAAGGTGACGTTCGTTACCCCTTAGACCGTATTTGCATTGACCTGAGACCTAGATTACTTGACCGGATGATTATGGTGAACCGTCTGTCTTAGCTATTCTCTCTATCTGTTTATTTCCTCCTTTTTGCTCTCTTCTCCTTATTCTCTTTAGTCTAGAAAATCACATTTAAACCCCCATTTCTGTGACATCCTGACAGACTGAGTTAAACAGATAATTAGCAAAATAGCCTCCCTGTGGAGATCGACCCTACTTGCCACTGACTTCTGTTAGTTGTAACTTAGGTATTTATTTTTGGTACCTGACGACGGTATCAGCGACGGCGACGACGAAGACGACAGCGACGGAGAATAGTAGTGGTTCTAGGGAAACTCAGTGTTCAAGGGTTTTAAGTGAGCGAGGAAAAGGTTTGCATGTGTGTTGGTTGAAGAATTATTTAATTGAAACTAATAAAAACGGGTTAAGTGAAACCGTCTTCTGTATTTTACTATATGACAATAGCTGACTATAAACCCGTAATTGTTTTCATTATAATACATCGGTTGGTGTGTAACCGTTGTCATTTATCTTTCATTGTGTCAAGTTTTTCCCGCCAAACAAAAAAGCATCTTCCATATTTGGTACTCCATATTAAGTTAGTACAAACTTCTTTAGGCAACTGGGATAGCAAGTGGGGGAAAATGGAAATTCAAGACAAATTATACACAATCCAATGTAATTAATGTATATATTAAAAACTTCTTTCTTCAATTAGTTTCCGAAATACAACCCAATGAGCAGTTAATAAATATACATTAATCAAATGATCCAAAATACACTACGTCATAGATAATATCTCTTCCCATTAATGATGTAGGAGTCTATTTCAACTCTGGTCTTTTCCTCCAAATCTGACATCAATTTCGATGACCTAAACCACCATTGACGCCAAGCTTTTGTTGCTTCACTCACGGTAGATACATACCAATCACATCTGCGTAATATATATACCCCACCATCAAATGCTCAGAAGAACCAACTTCGAAAGCCGATGAATTCTCATCTATACCTTCAAGAATTATATGTTTAGGGGGGGAACTTAATGAAATGGAAAGGACATTGTTCCTTTAACCTTTCTCGTAACGCAACCATTTTCTTCTCGCTTTCAATGTAGCTCGGTTGACGACGCAATTCCCTTAATATTTTATTTTCTGCTTCTTCTGATAACTTACGATCCCTCTACACCCATGGACTCACAATATTTGTACCTGGTTAACGACTATAATTTTGGAACAAAATTAAGATTATAGAATCACCCAGCAATAATCCAGTGTTGATTCAAACCCACCAATAATGCAACGTCGATTCAATAAAAAATAACTGAACAGTCCGTGCATTGGTCAAATCAAGAATAATGAGAAATATTAGCCACGACTTAAAAAATACCGTATGGTCAAACAATTATTTTGTTTTTAATATATTGAGTCGTATAGTCATATCTTAGATGTATTTATTTTTTTAATATATTGAGTCGTTGATACGTACATTTTATATAGTCTTTTTAAGTCCCTTTGCATGTATTTCTATGCGGTTCACGTAGTTCTATGCTACGAAATGCCCCGAATATTCTACTTTGGTTTGTTTTGCTTTATTTGAAGGAATGGACCTGAAAGTATCAGGATTGAGCCTGGAACTATCCTTTTAGCTTGCATTTTGAAGATGAGTGGATTAGGAGCGGAAATGTTGTTGCCTTGGGATGCGTGAAGTGGTTTCAGAGGCCAAATCAACAAGTCATAGCTGACTGCAGTGGCGAATCATCGAACGAAAGCTTTTATGTTTGATCGAATGCCTAAGAAGAGGAGAAGACCTTGATCGAATGGATTCTTTGTTCGATCGAGGGGTGCTATATCGGAGATCCTCGATCGAGTAGTCATTCCACTCGATCAAGTGGTTTTTGTTGGCTTTTGTTCGATCGAACATTTCCAAAGGGCTCGATCGAGTGACTAGTTAATAGACGCGAGATTTTATTATCTTACGTCGGTTTTAGGTTTAATAAATATCTCCCTTATAAATAGGAGAGACATAATTAGGTTTTGGGGATCTCTTATCATCCCTTAATCACTTTTCCTGCTGCTTTTCATATTGTTCAACTGTTCTCCTTTTCCGGATCTTAACTTGTAGTTCTCTCTTTACTCTCTTTACTCAGCAAAGTTTACCATTTCTTCATCTTTTGTTCTTGTTATATTTATGCATAGCTAATCCCCTAATGCTAGGATTAGGGGAGCCATGATAGTTAATCGATGATGCTTTAATTGGTTAGGAGTTTTGTTGTGAGAATTGTTTCTTTAGCAATATAACTGTAATCATTTGGTTAAATGCATGCAACTGAATTAGTTAATCTGGTTAAGTTCAGACCTAGATCGAAAGATTGGAATGAATAGACCTGCTATGAGCAATAGACTACACTAGTGAGGGTGAAAGCTAAGCTAGTTGTATTTTAGGGCGGATAGCGGACCGAAAGGACCTTTCCTTTACCCTTCTCACGTCAGACCGTCTGATCTCTTCTTCAGATGATTTGTGTAATATCATGGTGAATCGACATCCTGGAAAAGGAGAGCAGTCGAACAATATGAAAATCAGCAGAAAAGTGATTAAGAGATGATCCGAGATCCCCAAAACCTAATTATGTCTCTTCTATTTATAGGGGAGATAATTATTAAACCTAAAACACGACGTAAGATAATAAAATCTCGCGTCTATTAACTAGTCACTTGATCGAGCCCTTTGGGAATGTTCGATCGAACAAAAGCCAACAAAAACCACTCGATCGAGTGGAATGAATACTCGATCGAGGATCTCCAATATATCACCCCTCGATGGACCAAAGAATTCATTCGATCGAGGTCTTCTCCTCTCCTTAGGCATTCGATCGAACATAAAAGCTCTCGATCGATGATTCGCCACTAGAGTCAGCTATGACTTGTTGATTTGGTCTCCGAAACCACTTCACGCATCCCAAGGCAGCGGCATTTCCGCTCCTAATCCACTCATCTTCTAAATGCAAGCTGAAAGGACAGTTCCAGGCTCAATTCTGCTACTTTCAGGTCCATTCCTGCAAATAAAGCAAAACAAACCAATGTAGAATATTCGGGGCATTTCGTAACATAGAACTACGAGAACCGCATAGAAATACATGCATAAGAGACGTTTAAAGACTATATAAAATGCACGTATCAGTCGTATAGTCAAACAATTAATAAATGGTGCACGTTGAAGTTAGAACGTCACGATTGACATCGGTTGTAGGTGAACCGTTGTTAATGAACCAATTTACAACGGTTGTAGGTGAACCGTTGTTGATGAATCAATTGACAACAGTTGTAGGTGAACCGTTGTTGAAGAGTATTATGTAGCAGCAATCCTGATCTTGATTACTGACTGATCTATGGAGTTCAAAAAATGGAAGCATATCAAACAAGCATAACTAAACACTTTCAAAATGATCATTTAATTTAATTTTAAACCAAATACATTACAGCATTTATCAGATATCAAAAGATGTATAATAAACCGGAACAACCCCGGTTAAGCGTAAAAAGCGCTTCTCAATATGCCACCAATTACGCCACTCTGGTATACCGCTAACTTTCGGGTCATTGGCTTCATATTTTGCAATAACAGATTGAATATATGCAAGGATACGACTTGCATGTGGAGATAAGGTTGGAAGAGTACAACTCAACATATTCCTGGCTACAGCCAAGTTGCGAGTAATAGGCCGACGAGGGTATGAAGATGATGATGATGATGAGGCTTGGTTGACAAGCCGGACTGCTT
This sequence comes from Silene latifolia, assembly GCF_048544455.1. Classification (NCBI taxonomy): domain Eukaryota; kingdom Viridiplantae; phylum Streptophyta; class Magnoliopsida; order Caryophyllales; family Caryophyllaceae; genus Silene; species Silene latifolia. Next base: position 70,101,941 of record NC_133536.1, on the reverse strand, counting down.
CACGCCACTTAATCCAATAATTCCGTTGATGTTCAAGGGATGCTTTGATTAATGGGTATTGATCGGCGGGAAGCCCGGCGAGAACCTTCCCATCATCTTCAATCGTTTGTGTAAGCCATTCTTCGTTGTTGATAAAATTAGGGTTCATTGCCATGTTGTTTCAAATTTGTGTAATGGGGAGGAAATATTATGATTTGATTAATAAATGTTAGTAAAGGATGCTTTAATATTTATAGTCACATTTATAGTTTTTTTCAAAACCGTTGTTAAATAATTTAATGTAAAAGTTGACTTATTAACAAATATTTTAAACCTACGTAACTTGCAATAAATAATTAGAAAATAAAATACAATACCACACATATATTCAAGAAAAACACATACATAACAAGAAATTAAAAGACGCGCGGTTTAACAACATTAATTAGAATAAAAATAATAATTAATTAACATAATTATCTTGTAATTCCCCTGCGATTGAGATAAATATTGGGAATTCAATATGTGGATTGTTAAGAGGCACTTGTTCTGCCTCCCATGAACGAGGCACAATGTCAATATAGTGCATCTTAACAGATTAATGTCACAATCGGTTACAATCTATAAATATTGCGCTTGTAAAACATCATCTGTATAATAATTTTTCTTCCCAGCATCATGATCCTCGTATCTTGCCTGAAGTTTTCTCGCTTGACGAAAAGATTCCAGCTTCATCCCAAAACCTTCAAATTCGATCATTCCGTAACCAAGAAAACCGTGAACTTTAGTCCAAGCTGGGTGGACCTTTTTAACGTTCATATAACCACCTTGAAGAAGCATATCTCTCATCCAAGTAAAACTTCTCAAAAAAGCCTTACCATTGTCATCATATTTGATTGGAAGGTTGTGTATAACACAAGTAATAGGATGGACATAGCGCGTATTTGATTGTGATTCGGCGGGTGTAGAAGACGACGACGACATGGTGATCGAAGTATAATATTTTTAATTAAATTATAGGCTATGATTAATTAAACTTTGAATTGGTGAATATGGTTAATTGATCACATTATCAGTGATATTTATAGGAACATATGTAAGCATGTGTGAATATAATAATGGACGGATAATAATAATGGTCAAACAAAACAATGCATGCAACGGTTCATTATTTATCATACATGCATCGGTTGAATATTAAACATTGAAAAAAGTATATAACGGTTATTTTTAACCCGTAAATGATAAATGACAACGGGTACAGAGGAACCGTTCTTTCATAATAGAAAATGATAACGGTTACAAGAAACCCGTGGCTATAACATAACAACAGGTACCAAAAACCATTGCTGGTGTTAAATTAGTAACGGTTTTTGAAACGTCGTTTTCTTGAACTGGTAACGGTTGCCTAACAACTGTTGATAAGGGTGATTATATAACGAGTTTTTGGAAACCGTTAAACGTTTTTGATAACGCTTTGTTAAACAACCGTTGTCACATTATAATAAGAACGGTTTTCGATGGAAACCGTTATTCTTATTAGCGCGGTCTAGGTTTCTGCCAATATTTTGAAAACGGTAATCTATGTGTCGTTATTAAATGCATTAAACCGTTGTGATACGCTCCTTATATTGATGGTCCGATTTGGCGTAGTGCAAGGCACGTATGAATATGTGACGCTAAGACGGTAGTCGCAGCTACACTTGTTAACCAAAACAAAATCTACAACATTAAGCACAAATTAACACACATTAGAGAAATTATCTTAACTTTGACAACATATGAGAGACAAAAGAACTGCTCTCCAATAATGCATTAGACTCTAGTACCATGTTTTTGTTCCCTTAACAAAACCAAATGAAGCAATCTTGTTTTTTTTCGCTTTCTTTTCACTCTTTTCTCTCTCTCTCTCTCTCTCTCTCTCTCTCTCTCTCTCTCTCTCTCTCTCTCTCTCTCTCTCTCTCTCTCTCTCTCTCTCTCTCTTTTTCTTGTACTTGCTTCATATATTTTTTCTTTTTCCAACGCAAGGGATATAACACAATTTATAATAAAATTTCTACTGCACCCACTAGACAATTATTAGTCCCAACCCAACCATAGTAGCAAAATAAACATGACAAACAACCAACTACGGTTGTCCCGAAAAGGTAGGCAAAATCTAGGATTGTAGCTATTGAACGGGATATAAAACGACTACAAAAGTTCAAACGGGCTAAACAAAAGATAATGTAAGGCTTATTTGAACGGTAAGAATCGCCTATCATGTACTTTACCACATAAACGCGTAAAAGTATTTAGAAACTAATGTCACACTTATGAAGTTTGATATTACATATTCCACAAGGAGAAACTATACTTAAGCCTAAATAACAGTGAGACAAGTTTATAGATGTTCTTGGCCTAGGAACCTCTAGGACTGTCAATGATATGAGCCAGCTCATTGAGCCCTCGGAATCGGCTCGGTCAAAGCTCGGCTCGTGCTCGGTCAAAAAGAGCTTGAGCTCGAGGTCGAGCCGAGCTTGGCTAAATACTAGCCGAGCAAGAGCTCAGCAAGGCTCAGCTCGGTAGCTCGTTTGGGCTTGTTTATAAGTTTTTTTTGTATAATCTCTATTTTGTAGTATTATGTTTATTTCAAATGATATGTTATTTAGACATTTATATAAGTATATTATGATATCATATTTTTTAGTATTTTATAGTTTAGTTGTTTTTAAAAAATATTTATATTTAATTAGATTTTAAAAGGTGAAAAAGTGAAAATATATAATGACAAAACGAGCTCGATTCGAACTCGAGCCGAACTCAAGCTTTTTCTGAGCCGAGCTCGAGCCTCAATTTTTTAGGCTTGACGATATTCGAGCCGAACCCGAGCTCGAGCTCAGCTCGGCTCGTTTACAACCCTAGGAAGCTCTGTAGACCTCAGATTTTAAGTAGTTTGCCAAAATAATTTAGTCAAATCTAATCAACATAAGGCATGTTAGTTACGGTCAAGACTTGGGTTATGAGCTTTGTTTTCAAAAGTAACAAGTCAAAACAATGTACATGGATAACTAAATTGGGATTCAAATGCAAAAAAAATGCAAATTATCGTCATTGCTAGCCATATCACCAAGACTAGACCTAAAACAAAGGAAAAAAACATATTTTTGGATTTTATAAATTTTTTAATTTTTATGGTTTTTTGTATAAATGAACACAACATAATTAAAAGCGCACAAGTGAAAGTAAAGACTCCTCTCCCACACCCAAATCTCACAGTGTTCTCATTGTGACTTTAACAACATAGGAGCTCCCCCAAACCAGCTGCAAAAATAGGAGGAAATTACTGACCAACTACTGCGCATCTCCATCACTATCAGCTCCGTCTCGGACCAAAACTCAGACAACTCGATCGAGTCCGCCAACACTCGATCGAGTGTCTATTAGACGGTCACCTCTTTAGTAAATCAACACTCCATAACGGCATAATCAAGGCAACTAAGCGCCCTCAAAAGTAGATAAAAAATCTGCCCATGTGCTACGCAGTTGCATAAGTAGCACCAATAGATAATGCAAGCATAGAAAATTAACACTAAGTAGTGTTTCGGCTCATCAAACTCAAAATCTAGAATAAAAGGTAGACATGTTTGTTCACTACCTACCACCTTGGCATCTATGGAAAAAGAATGTACTACCTCACCTACAAAAGGAGCAGTCACATCTTCAAGTACCTCATGGACGGGTTCTTCTTTAAATATCTCAGCATCCAGGGCATCAAGCTCAGCTTCCAAACCATCACCTCCATCAAGGCTGTAAACCATCTCAGGATAAGGCTCATCTCCATGATAAGCCGTTCTCTCTCATCCACTTCCTTACTTCATGGTCGTGACGCAATAGCAGGAGCGTCAGGCAGATCCCCGTCCAAACATGAAGCAAAGCATTCATCAGAATTAGGATCAACAATGTCAATCACATTACAACTAGCTTCGAACTCCGAATGTCACGATGCTTTTCCAAGATTATAAGTGATAGTGCCATCCCGAACAGTCAAGGTAAGACTCCCATTCCTAACATCTATGACCGCCCCAGTTGTGTGTAGGAATGGTCGTCCTAAAATAATAGGAACTCGGGAATCCTCAGCTATTACTAAAAAATCAACTGGGAAAAATAATTTCCCGACACTAACTGACACATCTTCTAAGACACTTATAGGGCACTTAATAGATCTGTCAGCCATTTGTAGGGTCATATTAGTACATTGAAGCTTAGTCATGTTAAGTTGTTTGCATATTTTTGTTGGGGTTGGTGTCCTTAACAGTTAGTGCAAGGACTTATAAACCTCTAAAAGGATCAAAGGGCATACTTTTGGTATTATTATCAGTTGATCCACGTTTATCAATAACGGTTGGCTTGCTAGATAAGTTTGACGTTATTGTCATACATATGGCGGTGATCAACTGATCCCTAAAAGTCACACCTATAGGATACGTTCGAGAGATGTGACGGTATGAAAATACAGTCATGTAGATGCCAAATTTGACTAACCAGTTAGTCCGAGTTATTTGACTAGTAATTAGTCAAAATGTGATGTTGAGATATTATATTTAATACGGATTAAATATTATGGGCTAAGGCGAATTAACCAGTTAATTCGTAAAATTAAATATAAGCGTTTTATATTTGATTAATGTATATTGAATTTAATTATACAATATCGTCTTTGTCGGACATGTATTAATACTTCAACTAACCCGTGTTATTAGTTGATGTTTCAATAGCCGATAACCGATGACGATTTATAATAAACCGCGTCATATACATTTAGCAATTTTCGAGCCAGTCCACGAGGTAAATATTAAGAGGAAGTGGAAGCCCACTTCCCCATGCATACCCTCGGTCCAAATAACCAAACAAAAGGAGAGGCTCCCTCTCCTTTTGACCTAGCGATTTTCATTTACGGAAAAAACTAGGGTTTTGGAGATCAAGCTTTCTCTGAAACCGAGATCTCACATCTCGAGAAAAACTCACATCAAGTTCTCCCAATATTGCAAGGCAATCGGAGAACACGTTCTAGCACAAGGGCATTTCTCGGACGGTCTTGGGTGCAACAATTAGGAGGGAATCTCTATTGATTTCTGTTCTTTACGCCGTGCATCAAAGGACCCGAGGTTGATTCTTTATCTTTATCGTTTCATTGTTGTATTTCGTTTATGACCATATTTCACATGTTAAATTTACGTTATAGTCATAAATTTAAAGGGTCTTATACGGATATTACCCCACAATTTTATACGGCATAACACTAACACTTGCCCCTAAGTTACACAAAGCATTATCAATAGCTAAAGGACCAATATTACAAGGAATAGAAAAACTCGATTGATCGTTAGGCTTAGTTGGAGAGTGATATTGTAGCACAGCACTGCATTCTTAAGTAAATGCAACCGTCTCACTTCATTGAAGGGCCTCTTCCTTGTTAATATCTCCTTTAAAAACTTTGCATAACCAGGAACTTGAGTGACCAATTCATTAAATGGTACACTAACTTGTAGATTATTTACTACCTCCATGAACCTCCCAAACTGTTGATCTAGTTTGGTTTATGCTGTCAGTAGGAAAAAGGTAGTGCAATTTAATAAGCTCGGCTTCTTCCTTTTTTTTCTCAACGTTGGAATCACCGTCATCAGGTACTGCGTCACTCGATCAAGTTCTGGGTTCACTGGATCGAGTGACCTAGAAATAGTAGCAATTTTCTTCTCTGGAACTGACACTCGATCGAGTATTGGGGCACTCGATCGAGTGTCCAACTTTTCAGCAGCAGTCACATTTTTCTTCGTAGTACGCGACACTTCTTTGCTTGAATTATTACTTTCATCGTCACTCAACTCTAGATTACCCAATCCCTTAGGGTGTATGTAAGGCACATCACCTCATCAACAGGCATTGCTGGAGTTTGATAAGTAGTACCGCTCCTCAATGAAATATCATTAACTTGCTCATGTGCTTGTTTACCTTGAGGAGGAAGAACACCGGGTTCCCTACTCGAACTTTTTCTTTAAAGTTGAGCAATTTGATTATCCAAGATCTTATTGTGAGCTAAAAATTGAGTAATGAAAGCTTCTTTCTTTTGTGAAGCCATCATCTGTTGTTGGAGCATTGCGTTGATTTCAGACATGTCATTATTTGGAGCTTGAAGAGGAGGTTGCATTTGTTGGAAATTTTTACCTTATTGGTTCTGTCTAACAAAGTTGCCCAACAAATTTCCTCTATTATGAGGAACTACATATGCGTTGTTCACATTCTGGCTCCTTTCAGGGAAGAAATTAGAATAAGGAGTACCTTTCTTGAAGGACTAAGAGGCATGAACTTGCCCTATGGTACTCATACACCTTGCTGCACTATGACCGTCAATTCCACATCTTTTACAAGGCAATTCCTGCTGGATCATGGCATAAACCGTTAGCTGCCTGCCCAAGGACTGGGGCGTCTTCAATTCGGCACTTTGGGCTGGCAAAGCCTCTATTTGTGCTGCAATGGCACTATCTAAACCATTCTCTCTTGTACTTCCTCTGGGGTTACCATACTCAGCAATATGGGTAGACATCTCCTCTAACAGCTTCCATGCATTAGCGTCTGTAGTGTTATTTTGAAATCTTCAATTGGTAGAGGAGTCAAATAAGGTTTTGTGATCATCATAAAATCCATTGTAGAACTGGTTGCAAAGGAACCAGATATAAAAACCATGATGTGGAATAGAACGGACCAATCTCTTGAAGTGAACTCGCGCCTCATTAAGGAATTCAATAGGACCTTGTTTAAAACTTGTAATCTGGCTCCTTAGAGCATTGGTTTTCTGAGGTGGGAAGTACCTCTTGTCGAATGAGGGAGCTAAAGAATTCCAATCTGTAACACCATGAGCCTCCATATAAAAATCTCTTAACCACTCGGCTGAACCATCTCGCAAGGAAAAGGGAAGAGTACCTCCTTCACTTGATCTGGAGTGACTCTAGCAGATAGCGGAATTGACCAACAATAATCAGTAAACTTCTCCATGTGCTTAGCCGGATCTTCAGAAGCACCTCCACCAAACATATTTAGCTCCACCAGGTTGATTTAGGAGGGACAAATCTTAAATATGCCATTGTCTGTAGTAGGTAGTGTAATACTATGGTTTTCTGGGTTCTGTTACTCGGCCGAATAGGGCTAACACGGTCGAGTAAAGCGTCGTCTGTTTTCTTGTCATGCTACTGTCCAGGAACACTCGGTCGAGTAATATAATACTCGGCCGAGTACTCTCAGTACTCGACCGAGTAACCGGTCTAACGGGTTATTTCCGCGGTTTGATTAAGGTGATTAGAGATTATATATAAACTTCGTTTAACAGTTACTAATCATTATATCAAAACCTAAACTACATTCTTCACTCCTCTAATCACCCTAATCACTCTTAAGGCTAATTGATCGATCGCAAGTCTACACTTCCGTCTTTTGTCACGATTTCGTTGGTAAATCTCTAGTGCTTTGTAATCAGTTGATAGGTTGTCTTTTAAGGTTTTGCCCTAATTATTGATTTGGGTTAATTTGGGGGAATGGTTTATAGTGATGGTATGTGATTATTGTGTGTAGGTGACGGTGTTATGAAGAATTGTTATTGACTGCAAATGGTAGGGTTTTCCCTACTCAGTTGATTGTGTAATAAATTTAAGATGTGGTGATTATGATTGTATTGGTATGATTAGTATTGTGTTGGCTTGTCTTTCTTGTTTGTTGGAATTGTGGTGGATTGGCTATGTGGTGAGGTGCGTCCTCGTCTGAGTAGAGGCACTTGCGGGAGTGGCTTCACGACTTTGATTTGCCCCTTGTGGAACCCGTCATAAAGGGGGATGTGCACATTAATGAACATGGGTTGTTGCTCGTTGCGATGAGTGGGGCTTAGGTGGTCAAGGTTGCGGTCCCCTACTGGCGGTGTAGATTATCTGTTGTGGCAGTAATCTGGTTGGACTACACACTTAGTGTGTAGTCAGATATGAGGCATGATTGGAATTGGAGAATGGTTGTATGGTTATGGTCTTGGTTGTTTCTTGTGAATTGCTTATCTTGATTATTCAGTGAACTGACCCCGTTGTGTTTTCTAAAACTGTGGTGATCCATTCGGGGATGGTAAGCAGATTGTGACAGGTGATGATTACATTTAGTTGCGGGACAAGGATAAGATGTCATCACTTTGAGTCTAGCTTCCGCTGTCACGAGATTAGATACTTTGTTTTGATGTATTGAGATTTATATACTCTTGCATTGGTTTACAGTTGAGAAGATGTATCCACTAAACTTTATACTTTAATAATTGTTCTTGAATGGTTACTTTTGATATACTTACCTCGGGCAACCGAGATGGTAGCAGCTTCACATGCTAGGGTGGTCCTTGGTAAGGCACCTTGGTATGTGAGGGTGTTATAGGTAGCTTGAATCATTTAGGAATAGATGCAAGAGTGGGCCCTTAATGATTGGCTAGAGTAGGCATCTTGACTGGGATAGGAACTGAAATATCAGTGGCAGAAACGGGCTTGTCCTCTCCAAAGGACGGATTTTTTACAAATGTAAAGTGCTCTTAATTGGCGTCAAGTGTAATCAAGTCTTCCACCTGACTGATTTCTCTCTGAAAATTCCGTCTATACCAAAAAGTCTTCTCTGGTTCGGGATCAAAAGGTATATCTCCGACCTGTTAGACCTGGGCATGCACGAAACAAATAAGAAAAATATCAAACGGTCTCAAGGAACTGATGTTCCCTAAGACAAAAGACAAAAATAAACAAAAAATAATTGCCTCCCCGGCAACGACAACAAATTTGACAAGGCTAAAGTCGTATCACCTTAATCAAAGTAAACCTAGCTCAGTACTAACTAATAGTCAGCGAAAAGTAGGATATCAAATCCACATGGAGGCGGTAATTAACTATTTGCTTATGTAATAATTTGTCTTAAAGGTAACAGTTTCTTGAAGGTAGCAGTTTCTTGAAGGTTGGTTTGTTTAGCTATAACTAATTGCAATGAAATAAAAGGTGAATTCAATAATATTAAAAGGTATAGGGATCAAGTTCACTAGGTCGGTTATCCGGGGGTAAGATTTAACTAATTAACAGAGCAATTATGTGGTCGCTATAATTAAGTTAGTCTATTCAATTGTCGTAAGCTATATTAGTCTTAATTCAGTCTGCAAAAATCCTAATTTGCAAGACTAATTAACTAATCCTAGCCAGTAATTAGTTATTAATTAATTAGACTTAAGAAAATAATTGAACAACAACAAAAAGCAATTTAACTTATTTCCATTAATTAAAATCCCATCTAACAACCTAGATCCCCTTTCACTCTAGATTAAATATTTAGCTACTCATACTAATAAGAACTTCAACAATAAGATTGACGGAAAGCATAACTAAAGGCATAAAAGATCAACAAGTAAATTAAAGAACTCAAAGGAAAGCTTGAATAATACCGAATTAAAAGGAATTAAGAATAATTGCGTAGATCCGGAATAATAACATTAGCTAAACTAATCTAAGAGTTTTCTAGGAGTTTTTGTATTAATAAAGGCGTACAAAAGCATAACTTAACAATTGTATATGAACTTTCTATTTATAATACAAATAAACCGACTTAAGATAGTTTCGCGGAAATAGGAAACAAAGAAACACTCGATCGAGTATTGGAGCACTCGATCGAGTGTTCTAGATATCACGACTCGATTGAGTCCAGCATTACTCGATCGAGTGACTTCAGTCCAGTAGATTCTTTCGTTCTTTTCTGCACTTTTCCTTCCTGATTCTTGTCATGTCATTCTTCTTACACTCCGTCTTGTCGACTCCATCGTGCTCCATATTAATCATTTGCTCCACAAATGCATCCAATCTGCATTAAAACACCAAACGGCAGAAGTATCGACAATTCTAACATAAACGGCATTTAATAAACATGACATAGCACAAAACCGTCTCAAAACAACTGAAGGAGAGGCATATAAATGTATATAAATTTGACTCATCAATAAGATAAAACTGCGGCTGAGGCTCGGGTTCCGCACTCTTCGGGTCATACTCCCTCAATTGATCAATCACGGATAGGTTCTCTGCATCAGGGAACCTCATCCATCTACTTCCCCTCACCCTCCACGCTAAGGTTCCATCATTCAACCTTCTCAACCACTTGGTGTGGCACAAGTAATTTTCGTCTATGGTAGGATCTTTCTTAAACAATGTAGAAGTCGACGTAGCAGGGGCTACAAAGCCGGTCTGTCTCTGGGCTAACTAGGTCATTATGGCCCCGCAGCTAAGGTAACGGGCCATAAGTGCTATACTAGCACACATTACACCAGGAGCACTATTGTAAAAACGCTCCCTCCGGAGGGGGTTAAGGTAGGACATCAGAAGCATAACATCATGAGTGTTTAGCTTGCTCACATCACTCCGTCCGTAAAGTAGACAGGTCAACATCCTCAAGAATATGCGAAGAGACACATGTTGAACATCATTAATTAACATGGCACTCGAGGTAAGGGCAGGTCGGCTTGTAATGTAAGGAAGGTAACTATGAGCCCCACTTTCAGTTGCTACATCACTCAGGTACCACTCCTTTTCCGACTCCAATTCCAAATGTTCCGCAAATCGGTCAAGGGTCAAGGCAATATCGGTGTTCATAAGACAGAAACAGACAGGTTTTCAAGCAGGATCATATATAAACGAACTCATAAACTCTAAGATCAAGAAAGGGTAAGACTGAGGTGATACAACCCCTCAAAACCCAAAGTTTTGAATATATGGGTGATATCCGACTCAATCTCCAAATCCTTCAAGACACTCGGGTCCACCCAACGGGTTCGTCTCATGGTACGTTCCATTAAAGTGACAAAAGCAGCCCGTTGGTCAAAATCGACAAATATTACCAAAGGATATTGATCAACCGCAGGAACAAGCAGCTCGTCACCGTTTGTCCTTGCTCAACGGCGGTATTGGCACCGGTACCCTTCTTAGCGGGTGCTCTAGCTTTCGGCATGCTGCAAGAATACAAGTTCAACAAGAATTTTCCGGAATCCACACAATATCAAGATGAAAATTTCAGATTTGCTCTCTTTTAAGACAAAGTTTAAGACGGATTTTTCGATCAAAATATACAAGATAATCATTTGGTAGAGTAACACTAGTACCAATTAAGCTTCTATAAGCATCCTACGAGGAATTAGAATGATAAAAATCGAAATTTTGGGGCAAACCCTAGAAAATTTTCGCTATAAACATGGGGAAAATCATCGTTTCCTTATTCAAATTGATTATTATTACCAATTAACAACATCTAATACTTGATTCTTTGGACTTAAAGACAAAAAATTTCAGATTTTAACAATCTTACACCTTCAATCAATTGAAAACAAGAAGCATTGGAAACACCGTACCTTGAATTGGAAAGATGGTTGGATGAAGGAAAGATAAGAGGATGAATAAAAGAGCAAAGATAGCAAAATCAATAAGGTTTTTGTTACGAGAGAAAATTTACGGAGAGTTTGAGTGAAATAAAATAAGTGGTAGTCGAAAATAATTAGAGTAAGGTGTTTATATTTCTCCGGATATTTAATCGCTGAACCGACAAAAATAGGGCTACTCGGTCGAGTACTAAACCTAGTCGGTCGATTAGCATGTACTCAGTCGAGTATACATGTCTACTCCGTCGAGTACTAAGAATTTGCAGATTACAGCAGCTACTGCCTTCAGAGAACTCGGCCGAGTGCACACGTGCTCGGCCGAGTACCTTATGTACTCCGTCGAGTACCCTAAATCAGTAACGGAATTTGTTTTATATTATCATTGTCGTCCCTTCAAAAACAAAAAGCGTTATTCGGAGTTTAAAACTTATTCAGAACTTGTCACGATTAGGTTATATTTCTATCATACACTATGCCACTTAGCAATTGTACACACCTACTTCAAGTTGATTGGACATAATATATCGTATCTCCATAAAAATTTATTCACAAAACTTATTATGTTACGCACGCACAATACGGTTTAAGCTTGGTTGAATTACTAACAAGATTATATACATACAGGTATTCACTCATTTACTCCCTGAAACAATACCACCTATCATCCACGCATAATTTAGACATACCATGCATCATCCGTTGACATCCTTTAACGACACTTATACCATAGCATCACGCATAGAACTCAAAAACTAACGACGCAAGCTCGTTTACGTGCTCTTTCACATATCATTCTCCTTGTATCATAACCGTTCCAACTTCCCTACCAAAATACAATATGAAAACCAAGATGACCACGCATCACACAATCAACATACATATAATCTCACACATTTACCCCATGCGGAGTTGCTGGCTTAAGCATGTTGGGGCCCGGATTCTGAGATGAGGGCACCTTCTCACCCAAAATCGACATAATAGGGCTCCCAACACACCTACACTAGGTTCATTTTAATTTGACACCCTACATTCATTTGGTTCATTGGTTCAGGTTCCAAAATTGTCGGTCTGATACCAGTTTGTAATACTCTCACTTACCAAGGAGCCTTAACAAGACCTTTCCTAGTAAGGAAGGGCGTTACCATCTCGGTTGCCCGAGGTAAGTATATCACAAGTGCAATTTGATTATCATGCTATTATCCACATTAATGCTCATACCACTTCCGTCATAATTCCAAGCCCAACCGATGTACCGTCACCACATTTGTCACATTCATACCATGCCATACACTTAATGATAACCAAACTCTTATGAAGAGGCATAAAATAAAGAACATAACCTATTTCTACCACCATCGGACTACTCGGTCGGAAACTTGGTCCTCGGCCGAGTAGGCGATGCTCGGTCGAGTTTTTGAGGCCAGGATCCTCTCTTTCACATCCCATACTCATAACATGAAACATTTACCTGCAAAACACGTATCACGCTAACTACCAAAGCAAGAATCCCGGTCTAAGTGACCCAACAATACGGAGAAAAGAAAAAAGTATTGCTTTATGGCCGGTTACAATCATCCAAAGAAAATCTAAAGTCAAGCGAGATAGGAAATCCAACAAAATATCCGAACAACCAAAACAAAATAATTCAAATGGAGCTCAGATGTCCGCCTCCTCATCCATCTCCTCGCCGCCAACGGTGCTAGATGTCCCTTCACCCTGGAATGCGCCTGCTGGGTAGCCTCCACTGTTCCACCTCCCGGTGTCATCGAACTGACTACCGTAGTTAGCTCCCCATGGTCTCGCGAGGCAGCCATACTCGTAGTCTGTCGATTTTCCCCATAAGTTGCGATCCACCCCGTAACTATGGAACACTCTGTGTCATTCCCCGACCCCATCACCATACCGGTTGTGCCAAATCCGTCCATATACCCTGGTTATAGGCCATCTCATGCATGTTCCGCAACACTAGAGTGGAAGATATCTGCTCTGTTAGTTCAGTGATCTGCATCCTAGGGTCGTGAACTGTGGGATAGGGCAAGTACTGGGTCGGGCAAAATATAGGTGTTATAAACAAAGATCCATTCTCCACCTCTCTAACCATCCTCCCTCCATGATGCTCACGAGGTGTCGGGATGGTCGTTTTCTTACTTGAAGCAAGGATTGGCTTAAGCAAATCTAGAAGGATAGCGGGGTCGATCAGATAATACTAAGGCTGAGGTCGAGGTTACCCACTCCCCGGGTCATACTCCTCTAAGTGGTTGACCATCGGTAGGTTATCCGGGTCAGGAAGTCTCATCCACTTGGTCCCCTTCACCCTCGAAGCAAAAGTCACGTCATCTAACCTCCTAAGCCACTTAATGTGGTACCAGTATTCCTCATCCGTATGGGGAGCAGTCTCAAACAACCCAGTTCCCAACGCTGGCGGGGCCTCAAAGTCAGTCACTCTCTAAGGTAGGCTGATCGCTATAGCTCTGCAACTAAGGTAAGTGCTCCTAGATCGAGCCATAAGTGCCAAAATGGAGCACACAACCCCGGGAGCACTCTAGTAAAAGCGCCTCTCCTATCGAGGGTTATGATAGGACATTAGGAGCATCACCTCGTGGGTGTTCAACTTACTCACATCTTCCCGGCTAAACAGTAAAAAGGTCATCATCCTCAGGAACATGCGGAGAGACACATGTGGAACATCATTAATCAACGTCGCACTCGAGCTCGGGGCGAGTCTGCCGGTAAGATAGGATAGGTAGTTCCCCCCCCCCCCTCCCCCCTACTGTTAGTCGCAACATCACTTAGGTATCCCTTCTCCTCGGCCTCTAGCCCGAGGTGCTCAGCAAACTGGTCAAGGGTCAGCTCATGGTTGGTGTTCAAAAGGAGGAAACTAACAGTTTTACCAATCACATCATATTCAAAAGAACTCAAGAACTGTAAGGAAAGAAACGGGTAGGACTTCTTGCGAAGGTGGTACAACCCATCCATCCCCAAAATCTTGAATATATGCGATATATCCGAGTCCACCCCCAAAGTTGCTAAAATATCATGGTCCACACAACGAGTCGGTCTCATGGTTCGACTCATCAAGGCAAAGAAAGCAGCCCGCCGTTTGAAGCTTAGCAAAGATTACCGATGGGTAATCGTGTACTTGAGGGACAAGTGGTTCTTGGCTTGATTGGCCTACCTCCATAGTGACATTAGCATTTGTCCGCTTCTTGGTAGGTGCTTTTGGTTTCGGCATGCTGCAAAAATACGAGTTCAACAAGAATTTTCCGGAAATTAAATAACATAGTACGGGCGATTTTTTAGTTTATACACTTTCAAGACAGAGTTTGAAGACGGATTTTTCTATAAAAAGGCATTAAATATCAACTTATTAGAGCATTAACACCAACAATTAAACCTTTAAGAACATCCTAGAAGCAATCTAAGTGACCAAAATCAAAATTTTGGGGCAAAACCCAAGAAAATTTCAGTACAAAGATCGGGAGTTTTGAGCATAAACACTGTCTTTTGCATGAGTAAATCGATGATTAAGAGCAATTACTACCAAGCTAGCACCATAAAAATATAAACCTTGAATTATAAGAGAGAAAAATTTTAGATTTGGGGCAAGTTCCTCCCTTAATTTAATTAGAAATAAAGAGTTTTTGATAGTTGTATTACCTTAAGTCGGAATTGATTAGGAAGAGCAAAGGTAAGAGAAAATCCAAGAACAAGTTTAACAAAATCACCCAAGGTTATGTTTGAGAGGGAAAATGTTGATGAGAGTATGTGTAAAAATAAGGATATGAGGCAGAAAATAGAGTTAAAAGGGCTTATAGGTTTTCCGGAAAAACACGAGGTGAGCCGCGAATATTTGGAGTACTCGACCGAGTACTAGGCCCACATGGCCGAGTAGCCTCTACTCCGTCGAGTACTTGGTCTACTCAGTCGAGTACTCAGAGGTCAGTAGCTGGCCTAAAACGCCATTCTGAGTACTCGGTCGAGTGCCTATATACTCGGCCGAATTTTGCTTACTCGGTCGAGTATCCATTTCACTCGGTCGAGTTTACCTGTACAGTAACGAAAGTTGAATATTTTATGATTAATTCCCTGAAAAATTGTAAACATTGTTCGGAGTTCCACTCATTCGGGACTCGTCACGCTTAGACTTTACTTCTATCAAACGTTAAGCAACTTATCAGCTACACACCCCATGACGACTCACTTACTCAATACATAATACTTCACATAATTCCTTTAGCAGGAACACTATTCAAGTTACAAGAACATATATCGTACTCAAATTGATTATATTACCTACAAGGCATAAGCAAAATCGTATGTCTACAAGAATCACTCCATTTAAGCATACGTCGCTAACTCAAATCATTCCTACTCCTTGCCATCTCTTTACATGCTATGACGTTATCATCTATCATTATTTCCTTTGTTATATAAAACCATAGGTAAAACTTTAGATCAACTACTCAGCTCATCCATACACATATATACACAACATTGCACCATACTTGCATTCTAATTATTTCAACCTTTGACACTGACACAAGCAACATTCAAGGAAACCACATATCACACATTCAACACACACATATATCCCCATACGTTTACTCCACACAATGTTGTTGGCTTTAGCTTGATGAGGCCGCGATTATGAGATGAGGGCGTCTTCTCACCCAAAATCTATATAAGAGGGCTCCCAACACACATACACCAGGTTCATTTTAACTTGACACCCTACATTTATTTGGTTCACTGTTTCAAGTTCCAAAATCGTCGCTCTTATACTACTTTGTAACACCCCCACTTACCAAGGAGCCTTAACAAGACCTTTCTCAGTAAATAAGGGCGTTACTATCTCGGTTTCCCGAGGTAAGTATATCAAATAAACAATAATATAACATTTATTAAGTGTCCCTTACAAATTAGACCAACGCGACAAGGATTACAATTCTTACAACTGAAAGGACTACTAAGCATGAGTGACAGCGGCAACTTGCTAAACAGCGTGATGACTCGATTCCCCTCTGTGTCCCCCAAGCAACATATTAACCAACACCAGTTAAACCAACTGCTCACCATCCCCGGATGGATCACCACAATTTTGAAAACATAACATAGGGTCAGTCACCTGTATAACTAAGTAAGAAAAATAACAAGATAACTTCCAAGTCACGTAATCCACATTCCTCCGAACTCCACCATTACCAGTAACCGACTACACATCAAAGTGCGTAGCCCTGCCGGGTTCCCATGCAACAGGAGACCCATACCACCAGTGGGGGGCCGCAGCCTTGCCCACCTAAGCCCCGCTCATCACAACAAGCGAATAACCCATGTCCATTAATGTGCACATCCCCCTTGTGACGGGAACCACAATGGGCAAATCAAGGGCGTGAAACCATTTCCGACAATGACTCCACTCAGTCGAGGGTGCCCCTCGCGAACCATAGATAACCAACAACCAATCCAAACATCTAAGAAAGACAATTTCAATAACAATACTAATCATGATAGTACATCAATCAAAATCATCTTAAATCAATTAAACAGGCAACCGAGTAGGGAAACCCTACCTTTTCGTTATTCCATGAAAGTCCGTCCATCAAACAAGCCAAACAAGACTCCATGACGAATCCTACAAGTAGGAACCATGTCCAGACACTAAAATATACAAGATCTTCAGAAAGACAACAACAAATCACAAATTCACCTTGAGACTCAGACCGATGCCGACGACGGCTACAACTCGACTTGGTGTTTCCATGCCTAGACCGTCACCCTTCCCGGATTAATATTCAAGGCCATACAAGAAGTATAGGGTGAGATGAGAAGATTGGGAGAGAGAGAGAAAGAGAGAGAGAGAGAGAGAGAGAGAGAGAGAGAGAGAGAGAGAGAGAGATTAGGTTTTGAAACAGAAAGGAACCATCGAAAATGAATTATGTACAAGACTCCGCGTTTTATAACAACGCGCTTACTGACGAGCTACTCGGTCGAGTATAAACATACTTGGCCGAGTACGCCCTACTCGATCGAGTATCTTAACTACTCGGCCGAGTAAGCCTAGCTAGGTTGAGTAACTAGTTGTGTTGGTCAACTACTCTCTCCCGTATCTCTTGGTAAGGCTCTCCTTTGGTCAATAGGTCAGTCAACAGGTCCCTAATAGGGCGGGTATTACAACACCTCTCTGGCAACGGCCTATCCACATCCCCGGGTTCATACCCCAATAATTTCTTTGCCAAATGGGTCATTAAAGCACCACAATCCAAGGAGCACTTGTCAGACAAGGCCATTCTTTCGAAGGCTAGGCACACCATAGACACAGCACTAAAGTATGAAGGTTCCTCTTGGTAAGAGTTCAACTATGAGCTTAAGAATAACACTTCCATTCGAGTTTAACTTGCTAACATCCTTCCTCCATAGATTAGGTGGATCATAAGTCTCAATAAAATCCTCAAAACCGGGTGTTCGACGTCATTAGTTTTCATGACACTCCCCAAGGTACGAGTGTTACCCGTATACAAGTCAAAGTACCTTGTGGCTTTCATATTTTTCGCCACTATGTCATGATAAAGAGAATCTCTCTCATCTACTCCTAAGCACTTCCCAAAGTTGTCACTTGTCAAGTTAAAGTTAGTGTTCTTGAGTATGAATATCACTGAATGGTCCCCTTGATATACCCAAAAGAGCTCCAAAATTCCCATGTGAGGTATCGGTAACTAATCTCCTCTAGGTTATATAGCCCCTATAGCCAAAGTATATCGAAGATAATATGCACCTCCTCTTCTATTTCTAACTCCATAAAGGCATCGCCGACATACACCTAGTCAGGCCCATAGGTCTCTTGGCCAACGCAAGAAAAGTGTTCTTTTGAGCTTCACTCTCCCACACTGCCCGGAATTCGCGGGGCTTCAATCACGGGTGGAACTACCGCTTCTTGATAGGGTTTCCTTCCGCAGTTGTTTCAGGTGTTCCTTGACATGCTACAAAACCAATTCACACATCAAGATTGAGGATAAAAAGGATAAGAATTTAAGACAAACTTGTGAAACAATTTGGAAATTTCCCCATACTTCTATTTTACTAACAACAATTTGAGTACAAAATTTTGACATGGTTTCCTTGAATTTTAATCAAACCAAAAGTTTACTCAAGACACAAATTTTCCGGAATATAAAACTCTTGTGAAATTACACAACATTTTAAACCCAATTTAAGGCATCCTACAACATTTCTAGTTGTTATCAAACTTTTGACATAATTAAATCAAGAATGAAGCATAAAAAATCAAAAAAATACTTATATACTATCATATATTTCGAAAAGTTGGTGATTTAAGACATAATTTCTAATTTAAGGCAATACAATAAATTATTAACAAGGATTGGAATACCAAGAGACAATTAAAGTAAGGATTAAGCATGAAGAATCAAAATTTAGGTATATATACTACCCATTTTTGAAAACTTTGAGTAGAGTTTTAAGACATATTTTCAATTTTAAGACCAAACATGACAATAATAACAAAGTTTGAAACCTTATGAAGCAATTAAACCATGTTCTAAGTGCAAAATCTAAATGTGGTCATGTATGCCATGAATTTCAAGAATTTGGGACAACATTTTGAGACGAAAGTTTCAATTTAAGACAATTTATAGTATTCCTAACAAATATGGTAGTCTTACAAACCCATTAAACCAAGTTTTACATATGAAAAATCAAAATTTAGGCATGAACATCATAAATTTTGAAATTCTAGGTTAACTTCTGATGTGACTCGTATTTGAGCACATTTAGACCCCGAATTAACCTCGTTCTCATGCTTTATATTGCATAATTGGGTCATTTACTATCTTTAGTTTCCCATTTTGCATATTCTTTGAGGTTTTGTCTCCTTGGTAGGAAAGGATGGCTAATATTGCATTTACAAGGCGAAATGGAGCTAAATTGATCGCACCTAATGACCAAGCATCAAAGAGAAGACCAATACTAGAGGCCTAAGTAGATAATAAAGTGAAATGGGCAATGTCGAAAGGATCCTTGCATCCCCAACACGATCCTTGCGGATTTTTGGGGAGGAAAAGAAGAGAAGCTGTCTGTCCAGGAATCCGAGCGGATTGAGCACGATCCGGACGTCTCCCAGCAGCATGATCCGGGCGTCGTGTGCCCAAGACGAGGGGCTTGCAGCACCCTGATCTGAGCGTCTTCCCTAGGATCCGAGCGTATCCTAAGACAGAAGAGCCCGTGCCTTACCTCAAGACGCACGGATCGTGACAAGACTAGCACGGGAATATGCTCATTTCCTTCGAGAGGAGCATTTCCTCAACTTTTCTTAGGGTCTTAATAGTCATTTAAGCCCTTAGTAACCCTAATCTTTGTACCTAATCTTTAGTATAAATACCCCTTTGTACTACCTAGATTAGGATCATCTTTGGATCATCTCTTAATCACCTCCTAATTAGATTTTAATCCATTCTTAATTACTTCTTAATACTCTCAAATTAGTTGTAATAGAATTTATCAATATTAATCATATCTTAATTTCTTTATTGTTCTTCATTTATTTTGGGTAATTAGAAGATCATTTGGGTTTATTGGTAGATTGACAACCTTCCATCAATCATCAAGTACTTCTATTATTCTTTGCTTTATTATTTGGATCATCTCCATAGGTATAATTCTCTTTACCTTTGTTTAATTATTGTTAATTACTTTCATTTATTCATCATGTTTAGCTTTGTTAGTTTGGTTGACAATCTTATTAGCATGATGAATTTGATAATGAGTGAGTAGTCTTCTAGCTAGGGTTAATGGGGAATTAGGGGAAACAAACATGGGGAATGATTCATGCTTAATCTAATATGCTTTCATAATTAATTTGCTTGCTTGTTGTGATTTCAACTTATGCACATGTTATGTTTGATGAAATGCGAGCCTATGAATCGTTGCAGTTTTTTGTCCATCACCTATCTTTTTAATGAGGCTTATAAGCATATAAACTAACCCGAGCCTCATTAGACCATGCATATAGTTGAATAGTAAGGATTAAGTCGACTTGTAGGTGTTGTACAATCTAATCAATTCGGCTCCGGGACCAAAACCTTCCTAGGGATTGTAAGCTTATACAAAAACTTTATCCCATCACAACAATAAGTGCTTGAATATAATTGAGAACATGTTTGTATGATCAACTCCCATGAATCCCCTATGAACCCATGACACCCTGGTTCTTTTTACCAATTATTTACATCTCCATTTATTTACCGTCCTTGTTTTCATTAATTTACTTTCATCTTGTTGATTAGTTTAGTGTATCTACTACCTCAACCCAAATTGTGACACCCTAAGACACAACCATTTGCAATTGAGAATCCTACATCAATACCCGTCCCTTGGGATCCGACCTTTACTTGCCTCTTTGCTAAGAGTAGTTTGTGAAGTTATAAATATTGTTTTGGTTGGTAGCTTTTGACGACGAGTTTAAACCGAGCCAAATATGGCGCCGTTGCCGGAGACGGTGTTAAATTGATTTGATTTTCATTAATTGTTTTTAGTTGTGTCTTTCTCTACCTTGGGGAAGTAAAACTCCTCAAGGTTGTTCTCATTATTTTCAAGTTGTTTGATATTTTGCATGACTAGGAGATCACAAGGTAATTTATTGCCTATTGATTTCGAAATTGAAAGGACCTTAACCAACAATAAAAGAGTTGCTAGAGGTACTTCAAGAGTTGTAGTTATTGGTGAGATTGTGGACATTCAACCAAATAACATTGAGTTCACCAACCCTTTTGCAAGAGAAGGAGAGGAAAACCCAATACAAAACCCACCACAAAATCAACCCACAATGCCTAAGTTTTCATCACATTTCGTACCAACCGAGAAGAACCTACCAAATGGTACTCCTACAGCACAATATCTAACCGGTAATTTCATTGCCAAATCCGCATTCAGACAATTAGTTGAGAGAAGTCAATTTGGAGGGATGCCTAGTGAAGACCCTCATTCACATATGGAGACTTTTTGTGACTATTGTGATACGATTTCTCAAACCGGAGTTACTCAAGATCAAATCTGATGGGTATTATTTCCTTTTTCTTTGATTGGTACCGCTAAGCAATGGTTAAAGAGCGTAGACAAGGCTACCCTTGATATTGACTCATGGAAGAAGTTGGCACTTACTTTCTACAAGAAATTCTATCCTCCGAAGAAGACTAACATGTTGAGAGCCCAAATCACCGGGTTCAAGCAAAGAGATGAGGAATCATTGTATGAAGCATGGGAGAGATTTAAGGACACTTGTCGTTCTTGTCCACACCATGGACTTAGTGAGTGGTTCCTTGTGCAACAATTTTGGAACGGTCTATATGAAGAATCCCGCAATATCCTCAACATGGGATCAAATGGGATGTTTACCGAAGTTGATGACAATCAAACATGGGCCAAAATCGAAGAGATGGCGGTTCATAATTCACAATATAGTAGACCTCGAAAGGATACTAGAGGAGGAAAGCATGAGGTAGATTCCATCACAAAATTGGGTGCTCAACTAAGTGCACACATTGACACCATCAATTTGAAGTTTGAGAAACCCATGGCTAAGCTTGATGAAGCTCCCAAATCACCCAAACAACATGTTAATGCTATGGTGGCATCATCCTCAATTCTAAGTGGAGTATGTGAAAGTTGTGGAACTTTGGGACATGACCAAAGTGAATGTAGGGGAACAAGTGAATGCTCTCCAAGCATACAAGAATGGTACCCCTTATTCCAACTACTATAATGAGAATACCAAATTCCATCCCAATCTTTCATACAAGAGCCAAAATGTTCAAAACCCTCAACCAACATACACCCCACCTCCAATGAGAAACCAAGCTCAAAGACCCTTTTACAATCAAAACCAAAGTTATAAAAATCAACCTTCATACAATCAAACAAATGTCCAAGGCTTTGATGTTCAAAAAGCGGTCCTCCAAGTGCAAAAGAATCAACAAGAATTTTTCACCCGAATGCAAAAACATAGCCAAGCCAAAGACATCACCATCAACAACATACTAGCCCACACAAAGATGTTAGAAACTCAAATGTCTCAATTAGCATCTTCTAGCTCTCAAAGACAAAAGGAGCAATTACCACCTCAAGGCAATCCCCCAAGACATGAAACAGTGAATGCCATCCATTTGAGGAGTGGTACAAAATATGAAGGGCCAAGGAGGCCAATTGATAAAGAAGTTGTGGATGCTAGTGACAAGCAAAGAGTTAAGAACTCTAAAGAAGAAGAACCCACCACCAATGAAGTTTCAAAGAAGAAGAATGAAGAGAAGGCTAAGGAGAAAGAGCCTATTATGATTAGACTTCCATTCCCAAGTCGTCAATCTAAGCCTAAGTTTGATGAGAAACTTGGAAAGTTCATGGAGATTGTGAAGAACTTAGAAGTCTCAATCTCATTCACGGAATTGATCAATCATGTTTCGGCCTATGCGAAATACATGAAAGATATTCTTACCAAGAAGAAGTCCATCCGAAAGCTAGAGACTATTGCCTTTAGCAAAGTGAGTAGTGCTATTCTACAAGGAAGTTCCCCTCCAAAACTCAAAGATCCGGGAAGTTTCTCTATTCCATGCACCATTGGCGACACTACAATCAACAAAGCATTATGTGACCTTGGAGCAAGTGTAAGTGTCATGCCATACTCGGTGTGCAAGAGGCTAGGAATGGGAGAACTCAAATGCACCAACATTACACTTCAAATGGCGGATCGATCAACAAAGATACCTCTAGGGATATGGGAGGATGTGCCCGTGAGAATTGGCAAATTCTTCATCCCGATAGACTTTGTCATTGTAGAAATGGATGAGGATTCCAACATTCCTATCATTTTAGGAAGACCTTTCCTGCATACCGCGGGAGCGGTGATTGATGTGAAACATGGAGAGCTCACACTTGAAGTGGGATATGAAGCAATCACTTTTAATCTTGACAAGACAATGAGAGATCCCCGATTACATGAGCCATGTTTCAAGATTGATCACGATAGCCGAGAAAGTGATAAGAATGTAGATGAACATGGCACTGTCTGTACTGATGCTAGTCTTATTCAGCAAGCTTTCTTGAAGTTCTACCAAAATCTGCTGGGTAAGGGTACTCCTGCTAACCCTGTTAATGTTCCTGTTGTTCAAAGAGGAGCTGCCTGTACTTCTGAGCATTGGGACATCCTTTTACAGCCTGCCACTAATCATGAAATTAAAGAGGCTGTCTTCTCCATACCCATTCATAAGGCCCCTGGACCTGATGGGTACTCCAGTGCCTTCTTCAAGGATGCTTAGTCTGTGGTAGGAGAATATTGTTGCAAGGCTTTTCAAGATTTTTTCACTCATGGTACCATTCTCAAGCAAATTAATCACACCTTTATTACCCTTATTCCTAAAGTGAATATGCCTGAGAATGTGACCCAGTTTCGTCCTATATCTTGTTGCAATCTGTTGTACAGAGTAATCTCAAAAATACTTTGTAGACGTTTAGCTAAAGTGTTACCTGATATCATTAGCTTAAGTCAAGGTGGTTTTGTCACGGGGCGCAATATTATTGAGAATGTTTTGGTTTGTCAAGATGTTATCAGGCTGTATAATAGAGCCTTTGTGTCTCATAGATGCCTGATCAAAGTTGACCTCAAGAAAGCCTACGACTCAGTCAATTGGGGGTTTTTGCACCAAATGTTAGAGGCACTTAATTTTCCTCCAAAGATAATCAAGTTGCTCATGGAATGTGTTACCACTGCTTCCTATTCTTTGGTATTAAATGGAGAACCATTTGGATTCTTTCAAGGGAAGCAAGGCCTTCGACAGGGAGATCCTTTATCTCCTCTACTCTTCACTATAGCCAAGGAATATTTATCTAGAGTTTTGCATTTCACCACTACTGTTATGGACTTTAGATACCACTCTCTATGTGCTAGGCTTAATTTGTGTCACTTAATGTTTGCGGATGACCTTCTTTTATTCTCGAAGGGGGACACCAATCTGTCATGGTACTTCTGAGATCTTTTGCTACATTTTCTGCTGCCTCTGGCCTTCATATGAACCAGCAATAGTCGAATATATATTTCAATGGTGTACAAAGAGCTGATAGAGACCAGATTGTAGCTGCTTCTGGATGTTCTAAGGGACACTTGCCTTTCAAGTACTTAGGTGTTCCCATTACAGCAGGGAAGCTGAAAACTAAAGACTGTGAGATTCTTATAGAGAAAATTGTTGAGAGAATCAGAAGTTTTGGGGCTAAAAAATTGTCCTATGCTGGCAGATTGATGTTGGTAAAGTCTGTGCTAACATCTCTCTATACATATTAGACAAACATTTTCCTTCTCATTTGTAGGAACTACCTTTGGGATGGCTCAAGTAATTATCTGAGAGCTCTTATGGTGGGTTGGGATCAGGTTTGTTATCCTGTAAAAGAAGGAGGATTAGGTATTTGTTATAGCCTGTCCTGGAATGAAGCCACTATTGGGAAATTAGCTTGGTGGGTTTTTAGTAAGCCAGATAGCCTATGGGTCAAGTGGGTGCATCAGGTTTATATAAAAAGCTCTAACTGGGAAACTTACCTTCCTAAAGCCCATATGGGGGGCAATTGGAAGGACATTTGAAAAATCAAAGAGTTACTTAAACCTGGTTACAGTCATGGTGTCTGGCTTGCAGATTTGAAAGGGTACACTGTTTCCTCTGGTTATGAATGGTTGAGGAGAAAGGAACACAAGGTTGGGTGGGAAAGACTAGTTTGGAATCTTTGGTGCTTGCCTAAGCATTGTTTTCTGACTTGGCTTATGTTTAGGAATGCCCTCCCTCTAAAGGACAGACTGTTTAGACATGGTATTAGTATGGATGATCAGTGTTGCATCTGTTGTATTTCCGCTGAAAGCATGGTGCATCTGTTTCAGCAGTGCGGGTATGTCACTGCTATACTGGAACAGATCTCGCTAAAGATGCATATTCCTACACCCAAAGGCAATGCTATTGTCTGGGTTGGTAGGAGACACTGATCTAGAGGGGAGACTGTTGTGTGCTTATTTGCGTTTATGGCAGTGTATTATAGTATCTGGAAGCAGCGAAACTCAGCTCGTTTGGAAGGCCGAATTGCTCGTCCTAAACATGTGATAGATCAAATATTTAAGTTGTTGAGAATTAGAGTAAGTCAATGTAGTAATCTATTTACTAGTGCTAATCTTGTATGGCTCAACTCCATTGGCTTGTAATTGAGTTGGTTGCAACAATATGGTGATACCTTGTAATAGCTTCTGTGCTTAATGAAATTACTAATATTCCACCAAAAAAAGGTGATAGGAAGAAGTTAGCATCTCAATCCAAAGGCCAAGCTATGGGTAAAGAATCACCACCCATATGGAAGAAGAAAGTGGATAATCCTCAAGATGCTCTATCCGGAGAGTAAGGAAATTTCAACAACAATGAGAGCTTGAATAGCTCATCACCAACCATGATAAGAAAAGAAGAAGGCCTCATTGGCCATGACAACAAGGAAGAGGAGTTGTTTTCATCAACTCATGACACCATTGGGGAACAAGCTAGTGAAGTATCTAGTCTATGGGACGAAGAATTCGATGGATTGGTCAATCCCTACATTGGCAATGCTATGACCTTAGACCAAGGCTTTGTTGATCCTTATCATCACTTTGACATGGGTCACCACTATGAAGAACATAATGTGCAAAGGTCTATTGAAGATCTTTATAATGAAAATGAACAAGCCTTCGACTAGTTCTACAAGGTGTTGAGCAACATCAACAACATCTTGGCTATGCCCCCTTGGCATCTCATTCAAGAGTGAGAGTTTGGTGGAGTCCTCCCTAAACCACCATTTGTAAATATTCTAACCCTTAACTTGCATTTTACTTCTTATATTGCATTTTTGTCAATTTTGGATTTGCAATTTCATACTTTGATCAAGTTTTTCATTATGAGAGAAAGTGAGGGAGCGATTTTAATGTGCTTTGATGTGTAGTGTTTGCTTTAGTGTGGGGATAGCAATTTCCTAGGCTAACCAAGTCTTCGAAAGTGCACCCACAATGATGAACAAAGGAATGAAGAATGAAGAAAGAATGATATGGGAAATGAAGATCCCCACGGATGGAACTGAACTCGTGGGTGCAGTGAGAAATCCGAGCGTCCTCAGAGGGAACACGCTCGTCTTGGGAGAAATCCGAGCATCCTGGCTCTGAGACGCTCGTCTTGAGAGTGCTGAAATTGAAGAATTTAAGTCTGTTTAAAAATCTGGGCAGATTACAAACAAGACGCCCGTCTCAGTCTGATGCCACTCGTCTCAGGAACAATCTGCGCGTCCTGGCCTGTGCAAAAACTTAGAGTTCACACTGTCTATAAATCCGAGCGTCCCCAAGTGAATCCGCTCATCTCCTGCAGAAATCCGCCCGTCTCCTGGAGAATCCGCGCGTCTCAGCACGGGTTAGAAAATCCTGAGCTCTCTGACTGAGGATCCGAGCGTCCCCAGCCTAAGACGCCCGTCTCCTGCTGCTGAATGGCTATAACATGGGATTAACCCTCCTTCC
This sequence comes from Silene latifolia, assembly GCF_048544455.1. Classification (NCBI taxonomy): domain Eukaryota; kingdom Viridiplantae; phylum Streptophyta; class Magnoliopsida; order Caryophyllales; family Caryophyllaceae; genus Silene; species Silene latifolia. The sequence goes on along the minus strand of NC_133536.1, from coordinate 70,074,945 downwards.
CCAAATCATTTCTATCTTATTCAAACACAATCACACACCCTTTCTCCCTAAAAAACCTCAATCCCCTCATCAACAAAACTCAAATTCCTCAACCAAATTCATCAAAATTAGACCAAAACTTCCTAAAATCACAACCAAATTACTCCTTCATCAACAAAACACCAACCAAACATCAAAATCCTTATAAATTAAATCGATTTTCTAGGGTTTCAAGGCAAATTCGAAAACCCCATAATCGATTGGGACTAATTGAAGCTTGAGGAGACTAGAAGCATTCAAGCAATTCTTTGGTTTGTTGATACAATCTTGAAAAGGAGAAGACATGGCAAGAACTAATGGTGGAAGCAAGGCACCCACAACCTCCAATCTTTCCAAAAGGCAACAGCGCTTTTAGCCTCAAAGGCTATGGTAGTGCATCAAGCAAGGGTGGAAAGTCAAGAAATCGCTACTCCTATGGTGGAAGCTACTCATACTCCGATCATTGAACAATTGCAAGATTATCCGGAGGTAACTTTCATAAACGATTCTCATAGGAAAGCATTTGTATCCCTTGCTAGAAAAACTATTTTTCCTACCAAATTCATATGCCATGATGCCTTAGATAAGTTGGGTGTGCTTAAAAGGACCAAGAACTTTTTCGAGTCTATGAAATTGCTTACCTTCTTTGAAATACAAGAATTGACTTACCCCTCCCTTACCATGGAGTTTGTAAGTTCGTTGAAGGTAACTAAGGTATTGGGTCAAAAAAATGTTGAATTCCGCCTAGAAAACAAGAGTAAAAAGATGACTTTGGAAGAGTTTGGGAAAGTGTTTGGTCCCGCACCTCTATGGAAAGCAATCACCGGGAGAAACTTTGAGTCCTTCCATGAGTGTCATGTTCTTTATGTCCACCATCCGGGCATAAGAGTGTGACATAAGGTTGTGGGCAACACTTTAATCGCAAGAAAGGGCACTAATCACTTCACCGAGCTCGACTTTGTCTACTTAGAATCCACCATGAATATCAACAAAAAGTTCACCAAGGAATACTACATACTTCAACTCTTAATTGATCGGTGGTTTGAGGTTAATAATGGTAGAGGTGGGGCGGCTTTTATTGTTAACGGAGGCTTAGTAAAATGGTTAGCCAAACACTTCAACCCGGATTTTAACAAAGACAAGACATACAAACCGGTTAGAGGTGGCAAACTTCTTGATTTAGCCACTATCATTAACAAGTTCCATTGGCTCAAGAATGATAATCTTGACAACAAATTTGAGTGGTTCACTAAAGAAGCTAAGTCCTTCATCTTGTCAATCAAGATATGCCGCATCAATGTCCGAAGTCCAAGGTACCTACTCCCCATCTCCGATGAATCCGAGATGATCATGAGGCAACATAGGGAATCGAATGCCAAGCCCTCCTCCTCCTCTATTGTGACTCCACCTTATCCAATTGACTATCAAGAATTCACACCAAGTGGCACAAATGTTGAGGTAGGCAAAGACTACTTGACTCAATTATTGCAACATATGCATAAGCAAGCTTATGAAGATCGGGTCAATGCCTACCAAGCTCAATATCCGCCAATCCTTCATCTAGCTAGGCAAGGACTATTTGATCCTACATGTCCTTTACCTAGTTGGGCGGATAGGGAGGTATTATTCCCGAATGCTCCTAGAGATGTCAATATGGATGGTGAAGTTACTAAGGGGAAGAAGATTGTTGTTGAGAGCGGGGAAAGTAGCTACTCTTGCCATGAGGAAGAAGAGGAAGAAGTGCAAAGCTCAAATGATGAAGATGATGGTGAAGCCTCCGGGTCCATGGAGGTAGATGATGATGATTATAATGAGGAAGATGATGATAGTGATGATAGTGATTAGGATGTCACAATGAGTGACAATTGAGGTTTGACAAGCTTTTGGAGGATGCCAAAATCCATTGTGAGTTTCCTACACCTCCTCTTAGCATTGTTTATTATGTCTCATTCCTTTTCACAAAAACAAAAACCATAAAAACTAAAAAAATTTGAAAAACCAAAAACATGTTCATTCCTTTATAGTGTAGAATTGTATATTTTGTATATATTTGTTTGTTTGTTTGTTTATCCTTCTTTCACATTGATCGACTACGCCACATCCGAGACATGAGGATCATGAAGACCGCATGGTATGATCTTTCCAATCTCCTTTTTCCTCTTTATGTTAATGACTATGTGGCTTTATTTTGATTGATGCGGTATGAACCAATGTGATTGTAGGAATTGCATGTAGCTTATATGGCATACTAGTTAGTAGAAGCATATGCATTAGGTTGTATAAATGTTAGTTGCATCATGGCATATAGTTGCATTTTAGAAAAATTTTGTGAAAACATCTATTTGGGAAACTTGACATGTGTATATAAGGCCCTTGTAGATACTTTTTCTTCTTGAGACTTTGCTCACTAGAATGCTTCTAAAACACCCTAGGATGTGTCATGCTAGTATCCTTTGACCCATGGATTAAGGCCTAGTCAAGAGTACCTTGTGGTGTGATAACTCCTTGGCTACCGTTTATTCCAAGGTGACCTTTGAAGCCATGCAACCATCTTCCACATTATAGCACATTTTGTCAACAAAAGGGAATGGGTACAAAAATTGTTCAAATTTTAGTTCAAGCATTGAAATGAAAAGAAAAATGAAAAAGTTTGCAAAATGCATCAATGAAAAGAGGAGCAAAAATAGACTCCTATGCTTCAAATATAAGCACCCTCCTTACATATTAGGGTGACTTTGAAAATGTTCAAAAAAATGCAAAAAGTTGAAATTGTCAAGCATCAAATGCCAAATATCAAAGAAATGGCAAAAAGAAATTATTCTAAAAAATCAAATGCCACAAGAAATTGGGGGGAATAACAACATCAAAAGCAAACTCCCATATGAAACTCAAAACATATTGATCCCTTTATCCATTGAACCCACTTTTATGTATGGTGGAGAAGGGACGACCCTTCTTCTTGTCTAGGCAAGAAGGAGAATTCCGCGATCCTCCAGTGTTTCTAATACCATAAGGAGTCTACTCTTGACGAAAGCATTTAACGATTGAGCACAAAGGTACCCTAGCTTGACACAACTTGGAGGTGATTTATTGGTATCCTCCTAAGCTTAGTAGCTTGAAGAAACCGTATCTATAATGGAGTGTGTACCCTTAGATTGTTTTCCTTGTAGATAATTTCCGTCACTTAGATGAGGAAAGTGGCTATATTTTTGTAGATGCATCCATTACTTGCTTTTGTATGCTTAATGCTTGGATGTATCGCCATTTTGGCAAGCCCCACCTTGCCTTTCAAGAAGGCATCCTACCTCATGGTTGTCTTGTTGTGAGTTGAAGGGGCGGAGTGAGACCCGCTAATTGTCTCATATCGGTTATATTAGTAGGTTAGTTTAAATAAAGGTCCTAGTTTTAGTCACCTCTTTACTCGGGACGAGCAAAGGTTCGGTTTGAGGATGTTTGATGTGACTCATATTTGAGCATATTTAGTCCCTAAATTAACCTCGTTCCCATGCTTTATAGTGCATAATTGGGTCATTTACTATCTTTAGCTTCCCATTTTGCATATTCTTTAAGGTTTTGTCTCCTTGGTAGGAAAGGATGGCTAATCTTGCATTTATAAGGCGTAATGGAGCTAAATTGATCGCACATAATGACCAAGCATCAAAGAGAAGACCAATACTAGAGGCCTAAGTAGATAATAAAGTGAAATGGGCAATGTCGAAAGGATCCTTGCATCCCCAATACGATCCTTGCGGATTGTTGGGGAGGAAAAGAAGAGAAGTTGTCTGTCCAGGAATCCGAGCGGATTGAGCACGATCCGGGCGTCTCCCAGCAGCATGATTCGGGCGTCTTGTGCCGAAGACGAGCGGCTTGCAGCACCCTGATCCGAGCGTCTTCCCCAGGATCCGAGCGGATCCTAAGACAGAAGAGCCCGTGCCTTACCTCAAGATGCACGGATCATGGCAAGACTAGCACGGGAATATGCCCATTTCCTTCGAGAGGAGCATTTCCTCAACTTTTCTTAGGGTCTTAATAGTCATTTAAGCCCTTAGTAACCCTAATATTTGTACCTAATCTTTAGTATAAATACCCCTTTGTACTACCTAGATTAGGATCATCTTTGGATCATCTCTTAATCACCTCCTAATTAGATTTTAATCCATTCTTAATTACTTCTTAATACTCTCAAATTAGTTGTAATATAATTTATCAATATTAATTATATCTTAATTTCTTTATTGTTCTTCATTTATTTTGGGTAATTAGAAGATCATTTGGGTATAATTCTTATCGTCAATTCTTTCATTTTGGTCGTTTTCCGGGATTATGGATTGTCTTTTTATCCTTCTGTGATATTCTTTTCTATTTACACAAGTGTAAAGCAACAAGCGAGGTATGAAATTGCAGCGGTGTGCCGTTATTGGGAGATTGACAACCTTCCATCAATCATCAAGTACTTCTATTATTCTTTGCTTTATTATTTGGATCATCTCCATAGGTATAATTCTCTTTACCTTTGTTTAATTGGTGTTAATTACTTTCATTTATTCATCATGTTTAGCTTTGTTAGTTTGATTGACAATCTTATTAGTGTTGGAGTGTCCCTGACAATAATGCGATCACATTGTTGATCATATTGAGATCACATGTTATTCTCATATTAAGGATACATGAGGGAAAGTAATACTTCTTAGTCAACTGGTCCACACATATCGGTAATGATTGGCTGACTAGAGTTTGACATTATTGTCGTGCGACGGTGGTGACCAGTTGATCCCCTAAGGTCATACCTATAGGGTAATGCTCTTAATTGATTATTTAATTAATCGTATGCTGATACGGGTTAATTAAATTCCTTAAAATTGAGGAGTGATTTTGTGAGTAAAATTACGTCTCTTATTGTAATTTGATTAAATAAGATTCGGTCTAAGTAATCGAATTGTTTTATTACTTAGATTAATTTATTGTTTATGAAACAATTAAAAATAGAATGAATAATTTATTTTACCCACATGTAGATGTGATTTATAATCATATGACCCATTTTGGTACAAGTAATTGTGAATTACTAGTTATTTTTGTATGTGACATATTTTATTAATATGATGATTTTTTAATATGTTAAAAATGCATTATAATGTAACATGGCATGCAACATGTCACCTATGTCACAATTGACAAATGACAAAAATAAAATGGACCACTATTTTACATGGTAACCAAAATTAGAAGGGGCATTAAGGGTTTGTGTTGTTTAATTTATTTTATTCAACAAACACAATGATAACCCTAGGGCATAGCCTTACAAGGCTAAACATCTTGAGAATATCAACCTATAATTAGGGTTACATGCCTAGTCTCTTGTGAAGAGCAAAAATGAAAAGCATTGGGCATGCTACCCAAGGCCAAAATATTCGGCCAACCATGAGTGAAAAGAAAGAGTTTTCTCTTCAAATTTTCATTATTCATTCTAGTCTAATATTATTATTCTCTCTAGTTTTTGAGAAGAAGCTTAAGAGAAAAAATAAACTCACACATTACTCCCTCTTGAACCGAAATTTCAAGAGCAAAATAACAATTTATTTGTGTCATTTTAAGGAAGGATTTTATTAATACTAGTCTTATGTTAATAAAATCTATTAAGGGTGTTGCCTTGGTATAAAATTTTGGGAGAGATTCTAATTTGAATCTTAGTTCATCCATTGTTGGAAAACTCAAGAACTAACAAGTAGGAGATCTTGTTGGTGCCCAATAAATCCGAAACACCAATGTAAGAAGTGACGATTTCTTCTCTATTTTGTTTTATGTTTGCATGCATAAGATCCATTTTAATTTTATGACTAAATTAAATCTTCATACTATGAATATGTAAACATATGAGATTAATGAATCCTAACAATTAGCATGATGAATTTGATAATGAGTGAGTAGTCTTCTAGCTAGGGTTAATGGGGAATAATGGGAAACAAACATGGGGAATGATTCATGCTTAATCTAATATGCTTTCATTATTAATTTTCTTGCTTGTTGTGATTTCAACTTATGCACATGTTATGTTTGATGAAATGCGAGCCTATGAATCCTTGCATTTTTTTATCCATCACCTATCTTTTCAATGAGGCTTGTAAGCATATAAATCAACTCGAGCCTCATTAGACCATGCATATAGTTGAATAGGAAGGATTAAGTCGACTTGTAAGTGTTTTACAATCTAATCGATTCGGCTCCGGGACCCAAACCTTCCTAGGGATTGTATGCTTATACACCAACTCGATCCCATCACAACAATAGGTGCTTGCATATAATTGAGAACATGTTTTTATGATATGTGACACCCCCATACTCCAAGTGCCTTACCAGGACCACTTAAGTTATGGAAACGTCACCATCTCGGTTACCCGAGGCAATGGTAATCATAAGACAATAACGAAATATACTTAAAAGTAAATACGGTTTAAAGTGATTACATGTCAACTCCAAAACTGTTAAACTGAAATACAAGGTTCTCAAAACGGTCTACTGATAAAACTATCAAAACTATAAAACATTGTCTGACACAGCGGAAAACTTCTAACTGCCACGTGATGACTCATCCCAGCTATCCCATATGCGTCATATCATATGATGTGACCAATATTTGAGCATATTTAGTCCCCGAATTAGCCTCGTTCCTATGTTTTTTAGTGCATATTTGGGTCATTTACTATCTTTAGTCCTTTGTTTTGCATATTCTTTGAGGTTTTGTTCCCTTGGTAGGAGAGGAGTGCAAACCTTGCATTTTCGTGGAAAAATAGAGCTAAATTGATCGAATCTAATGACCAAGCATCAAAGTAAAGACAAGACTAGAAGGCCTTTGTAAATAATGTAGTAGATGGGCAATGATGAAGAAGATCCTTGCATCCCCGACAAAATCCCGGAGGATTGTTGAAAGAAGAAAAGAAGGAAAGAAGAAAAAGCTCACTGGACTGGAATCCGCTCGTCCCAGCATCGGGCCGCTCGTCCAAAGCCACAATCCGAGCGTCCCAGCACCAGGCCGCTCGTCCAAGAGCTCCACAATCCGCTCGTCCCACACACCAAGCCGCTCGTCCACCACCTCCAGAATCCGCTCGTCCCGACCCTTTGGACGCTCGGATTGTTCTCCAGTACAGCCCGGCTTCTTTTTGTTCTACTCGGGATGCGCATATTTTCGAAAGACTAGCAAAAAGGAGACTCGCATCTTTCTTCGAGAGGAGCATTTCCTCAACTTTTCTTAAGGACTTAATCGTCATTTAAGCCCTTAGTAACCCTAATTTGTTCACCTAATCCCCACTATAAATACCCCATTAGTCTAATTAGATTATCATGTTCTTCTTATCAATCTTTAGTGTAGTTTATATTATTCTAATATCTCTTTAATCTTGTAATCAACTTCTAATCAAATATTAATACAAATCTCATTTCCCTAATTTCTCTTTTGTTCATCTTTTATTTTGGGTAATTGAAGATTACTTGGGTTTATTAGGAGATTGACAACCTTCCTTCAATCATCAAGTACTTCTATTATTCTTTGCATTATTATTTTCGAATCATCATTAGGTATAATTATCTTAATCCCTTTTTAATTATTGTTAATCATCTTCACTTATTCATCATGTTTTATTTTGTTAATATGATTGACAACCTTGTGAACATGTTAAACTTTATAATGAGTGAGTAGTTTCCTTAACTAGGGTTAATGGGTAATTAGGGGAAACCAACATGGGGGATGATTCATGCTTAATTTAATATGTTTTCATAATTTATTTGCTTGCTTGTTGTGATCTCAACTTATGCACATGTTATGTTTGATGAAATGCGAGCCTATGAATCCTTGCATTTTTAACCATCACTTACCTTTTCAATGAGACTTGTAAGACATAAACCAACTCGAGTCTCATTAGACCATGCATATAGTTGAGTAGGGAGGATTAAGTCGACTTGTAGGTGTTGTACAATCTAATCGATTCAGCTCCGGGACCCAAACCTTCCAAGGATTGTAAGATATAAACAAACTCAATCCTATCACAACAATAATTGCTTGCTTATAATTTGAGAATATGTTTGTATGATCAATTCCCATGAATCCCCTATGAACCCATGACATGCACCCTAGTGCTTTTAATCAATTGTTTACATCTCATTTTAGTCATCTTGCTTGTTTACTTTTATTGTTATTTAGTTTAGTGATCTTCTTATCTCAACCCAAATTGTGACACCCCTAAACACCACTACTTGCAATCGAAAATCCTACATCAATACCCGTCCCTTGGGATCCGACCTTTACTTGCCTCTTTACTAATAGTAGAGTAGTTTGTGAAGTTATAAATATTTTTTTGGTCTAGGTGCTCCTAACGACAAGTAACCGAAATCTAAGCTCAAAGCGGACCGACCAAAAATGGCGTCGTTGCCGGGGACGGTGTTAACTTGATTTGATTTTCTTTGATTGTTATTAGTTGTGTATTTCTTTGCCTTGGGGAAGTAAAACTCCTCAAAGTTTGTTCTAATTATTTTTAAGTTGTTCGATATTTTGCAAGATGGATATTATAGATTGTTTTGTTGAGGACCACTTGAGTGTACCTTTCTTTAAAGACCCCATGCAAGCATTGGAAGCCTTGGAAGCAAGTGAGGCCAAAAATATGCATTGGGAGTTGGAGGTAGATCTTCTTGAGGCCGCTCTGGCTAACAAAGAACTTACTCATGAGCAATCTGAATTAGTACATAACATCCTTGTGGAAGCATATCAACCCATGGAACAAGAGCAAGCAATCATAGAAGACATCATACAAATCGAAGAGCAAGAAGAATTTGTCATGGAATTTGAGTATGATGAGATTAGTGAGCTTGAAGAACAAGTTGAGTATGCCATGTGAATGGAGTGTCTAATGGAAATGGAGCAAGTTCTCAATGAACCTTCAATGGAGGAAAGTGAGGTACAAGTTCTAACTTTAAAACCCCTTCCCCCAAATTTGAAATATGCTTATCTTGATGAATCTAAGACCAAACCCGTGATTGTTAATGACAAACTTGATGAAAACCAATTGGGAAAATTGCTTGATGTGTTGAAACAACATGTAAAGGCTATAGGTTATAGTCTAGATGACCTTAAGGGGATAAGTCCCAACTTTTGTATGCATAGAATTAATCTAGAGGAAGACCATAGACTTACCATCCAATCTCAAAGGAGATTAAACCTCCACATGCAAGAAGTTGTTAAAGGAGAGGTTATGAAATTACTTGATGCGGGAATCATATATCCCATATCGGACTCTTTGTGGGTTAGCCCCGTTCAAGTGGTACCTAAGAAAGGAGGTACCACGGTAGTGACAAATGAAAAGAATGAGCTAATACCCACAAGGAAGATCACCGGTTGGCGTATGTGTATTGACTATCGAAAATTGAATTTCGCGACAAGAAAAGATCATTTCCCCCTACCATTCATTGACCAAATGCTTGAGACGCTAGCCTCCAACAAGTTATTTTTCTACCTTGACGGGTATTCGGGATTCTTCCAAATCCCTATACACTCGGATGACCAACACAAGACCACCTTCACATGCCCTTATGGTACTTTTGCATATAGGAGAATGCCTTTTGGCTTGTGTAATGCCCCCGCTACTTTCCAAAGATGCATGATGAGTGTCTTCTCTGACTACCTAGAGACCATAATGGAAGTTTTTATGGATGATTTTAGCGTTTATGGAAAAGACTTTAACTCATGCTTGCATAATCTTTCTCTTGTATTGCAAAAATGTGAAGATGTTAGTCTCGTTTTAAATTGGGAAAAGTGTCACTTCATGGTCAATGAAGGAATTGTTTTGGGTCATTTAATCTCGGAAAAGGGCATTGAGGTCGATAAAGCTAAGGTTGAGGTGATAGAGAAACTCCCACCTCCCGTGAATGTTAGAGGGGTGAGAAGTTTTCTCGGTCACGCGAGTTTTTATCGCCGTTTTATAAAAGATTTCTCAAAACTCGCGAAACCCCTCACTCAACTCTTACTTAAAGATGCTCAATTCCATTTCACTAATGAGTATGTTGAAGCCTTTAATAGAATTAAGGAAGCACTAATCTCGGCACCGATCATTCAACCACCGAATTGGGAACTACCGTTCGAGATTATGTGTGATGCTAGTAACTACGCCGTTGGAGCGGTTCTTGGCCAACGGGTAGGAAGGGCTTTACATGCTATCTACTATATAAGCAAGACTCTTGATTCTTCCCAAGTGAACTATGATACCACCGAGAAAGAGCTCCTTGCCATTGTCTATGCTTTGAACAAATTTTGTTCCTATTTACTTGGATCCAAAGTGATTGTCTTTTCAGATCACCGTGCTCTTCGACATCTCTTGATAAAGAAAGAGGCAAAACCAAGGTTGTTGAGATGGATTTTACTTCTTCAAGAATTCGACTTGGAAATAAGAGATAAGAAAGGAGCCGAGAATGTAGTGGCGGATCACTTGTCAAGAATCCGGTTTCATGATGAAGAAGGAGAAACACCGATCAATGACTCTTTCCCCGATGATATCTTAATGGCTATTCAAACACAACTTGAGAGACATATCACCCCATGGTTTTCCGATTATGCCAACTATATTGTTGGAAGAGTACTCCCTTCAAACTTAAACTACAACCAAAGGAAGAGGTTCTTATTAGAAGTAAAGAGGTACTTTTTGGATGACCCATATCTTTACAAGGAGTGTAGTGATGGGCTCTACCGAAGGTGCATCCCTCAATGGGAAATTCAAGGAGTATTGGAAGGGTGTCACTCATCCCCTTACGGTGGACACCATGGAGCAAGGAGAACCATTGCAAAAATTCTTCAATCGGGCTTCTTTTAGCCTACGATGTTCCAAGATGCAAGGGAATTCATCCTTCATTGTGATGCTTGTCAAAGGACGGGGAATATCTCTTGGAGGAATGAAATGCCACAAAGGGGAATACTAGAGGTGGAGATCTTCGACGTTTGGGGGATCGACTACCAAGGGCCGTTCGTGACATCCAAAGGGAACAAATATATCCTTGTGGCCGTAGACTACGTCTCAAAATGGGTGGAGGCAATTGCCACCCCAACCGATGATGCAAAAACGGTCACTAAGCTCTTTAATAAAATAATCTTCCCAAGATTCGGAGTCCCTAGAGCAATCATCAGTGATGGAGGAACGCATTTTCACGAAAAGAAGCTCACATCCCTTTTGACCAAATATGGTGTTCAACATAGAACCGGTTTAGGATACCATCCTCAAACAAGCGGTCAAGTTGAAGTTTCAAATAGAGAGATCAAGAAAATTCTTGAGAAAGTTGTAAACAAGACTCGTAAGGATTAGAGCATGAAGTTTGATGACTCTCTTTGGGCTTATAGGACGGCCTATAAGACCCCCATAGGAGCTTCCCCTTACAAACTTGTCTATGGGAAGGCATGTCACTTGCCAATTGAGTTAGAGTACAAAGCTTTTTGGGTAATTAAAGCTCTCAACCTTGATCTCAAATTAAGCGGTCAAAAGAGGATGATACAAATTCAAGAGTTGGAAGAATTCTGACTACAATCTTATGAGAATGCCAAGATTTACAAGGAAAGGACAAGGTTGCTTCAAGACAAGAGAATCAAGCAAAAAGCCTTGCACAAAGGAGATAAAGTCCTTTTATTCAATTCCCGATATCGACTCTTTTCCGAGAAGTTGAACTCTAGATGGATGAGTCCTTATGTGATCACCGAGGTAGGGAAGTATGGAGACTTTGAGATCAAATCGGAGGATGGAAGCAAATTCAAGGTCAATGGCCAAAGATTGAAGCCATATTATGAGGGACCATTCATTGGAGAGGTCGAGGTCACCTACCTCGGTCCTCCTCATCCTTGAAGAAATCATCAAAAGGAGAGTTTGGTGGAGTCCTCCCTAAACCACCACTTGTAAATATACTAACCCTTCTTACTTATACTTTTAATTTAATTTCGTTTTTATCATAAACATGATTCTTGCCATGAGAGTAAGTGAGGGAGGGTCACTAATCATTTTAATGAATGAAGGAACTAGTTTTCATTGTGGAGAAACATTTCTATCGAAGAGAAGGAAAAGCAGGAGAAATCCGAGCGTCCCGTGATGAAGACGCCCGTCCAAGCAAGGAATCTGAGCGTCCGACTGTAAATCCGCTCGTCCTACGAGTGGTGACAAGCAACTGTTTTGTTCTGATCCAAAATCCGAGCGTCTCTAGTGCTAATCCGCTCGTCTTGATCTGGACGCCCGTCGCATCGGGAATCCGCTCGTCTCATTAGCATTAATTTCTGGCATTCCTCGCTGTAAAGGAATCTGAGCGTCCCGTAAGGAATCCGCTCGTCCTAAGGCCCGGAAATTCGAGCGTCCCAATGTCGAATCCGTTGTCTCCCTGCATCTTTTATTCCAGATTTTCACGACTTAAACCACACAATTTGTGACACCTCATCCTTCCTTCCACTTATAATATAAAATCCCCTCTCTTATGACTCCAAAGCATATCTCAAGCACTCATTCACCCCACAAAAACAAAAACCCCCAAATTCTAGGGTTTCAAAAAGATTCAAAAGCAAGATCTAATTCACAAAGAGCATCTCCATACTTCAACAAATCAATCTCCAAATCTAAAAATCCAAGAATGGGACCAAGAGGATCTTTATCTAGGGAAAGAAGGAGACCAAGAGTGAGAGGAAGTTCATCTACTTCTCACATCAAAACTCTAAGGAGGGAACATGAAGAGATTGTGGATCTCACCAAGCTAGACGATTTCTCCAACATTGAGTTTGTAAACGATGTTCAAAGGCTTGTCTTTCACCGACTACTTGGTAAGAATATTCTTCCTACCAAATTTCTATGCCATAAAACATTAAGAAAGCTTGGAATATACCATCAAACGGAAGCCCTTTTTGAGTTGTTCGGTCTTTCTACCTTGTTTCACCTACATGAGCAAACCTACCGACCTCTTGTTCTTGAGTTCTTAAGTTTCTTAAAGATCACAACTTTGAACAAAACGATTTGCATAGAGTTTTGATTGGAAAATGCAACAAGGATGATGACTCTTGTTGAGTTTGCAAATGTGCTCGGTTTGGATGTTTCGCCTACCCGAACATCAAGACCAAAGAAGTATAGTGTGGCACCATTGTGGAGAGCCATGACCGGTCGAGACTTTTTGTATATCAAGGAATGTTTGTCATTTCACATCCAAAACCCTATTCTAAGGCTCACTTACCGGTTCTTATCCGGAACTATCCTCGCACGCCGAGACCCGGCAATTGTGAATGAGCTTGATCTCGTATTCATGGAATCATATCTTGAGATCCAAGGAAGAAGTGGATATCATTTCAATGCACCACTTGTACTCCTTGAGAAATAGGCTAAGTTTTGAAATGGGGACAACGATGGGATGAAGCATATCATCAATGGAAGACTCATTACAAGACTCGCGAAACACTTCAATCCAAGGTTCAATGAGAACAATGAGTACACCCCCTTTCCGGGAAATACAAGGATAAATGAGGAGCTAATTCTTGTGCAACATCATTGGATAACTCACGAGGGTTTTGATAAGAGAATCATATGGATAACAAAAGGGAGCAATCCTATATACTTGCCAATGAACGGTTTACCGAGAATTTCACCAAGGAGGGGCCCTCTATCCCCAATCTCGTCATACCTCATCCCCACAAACCCGAACCAAGCAAACCAAGCATCACCTCCAAACCAACAACAACAACAAAATGAAAAGATCAAGATACCTCCCTACCCTTTTCAATATCAACCTTACAATCACCCTAACCCCTTCATCCTTCCTCGAGACGATTTTATGACGGGGATTTTCCAAGACATGCATCTCCGTCAATATGAGGCCGCCGTGGATAGCTACTATGCTCTATACCCACAATTCCACCGTTTGGTTCAACAAAGGAATATTAGCGAGGAGGGAATGTTTCCCTCTTGGGCTCAAATGGACATTCTCTTCCCAAACTCGGCAAGAGCCAATGAAGGAGCAAATGGGCAAGAAAACGAAGGGAGTGATAAGTCTTGTGGTGGAGATACGGTGGAGCTCAATAGTGAGGGAGATGAGTTCATGGACTTCAATACGAGTGATGCATCCAAAGAAGCTTGGGATAGTGACTTAGAGGGAGATGATTGCGACCTCTAGAGCAGGGCCGTCTCTGTAGTTTTGGGGGCCCTGTGCGAAATCTTCAAGAGAGGCCCCGTACCATTTTTATAAAAAAAAATTGGGAAAAAAAAATTAAAAAACGCACCTTAAAAGAGGATTTTTTTTTATAATTAGCTTATTTCTCATTTCTATAAAAATTGAATATATAACAACGAATGCCTTTCCAATCACCACTAATAATGAAGTGGCATAGTGGTTAGATAATTAATATAAAAGCTGGAAGACCCAGGTTCGATTCCCCGTAGCTTTGTTTTGTTGAAAATTTAATTCAATATTACCTTTATTGTGTAAAATTTAACAAAATGTAACATGAGCCAAGAATCGAACACTAGACCTCACATAATATATAGCACACCTCCTACCAGTGAGTCACGATGAGTATTACACTAGCAAAATGCGCTAAATTAATTATTATCATCTACAGCTATGTCATGAGATTGGGCCCCTTAAAATCGGAGGCCCTGTGCGGCTGCACCGCTTGCACATGCCTAAAGTCGGGCCTGCTCTAGAGATCACTTCATAGCTAGATGGAGTGGGCAAGAGGCACCCGTCAAGGCTTAAGTGAAGTCTCCTTTATCCCCTCTCTTTAATTTTCATTAAAAGAATTTGATGTTTTGATAATTTGTTGTACCATATTTGTTTTATGTTTGAGGATTCCTAGCAACATTGGAGGACTAACACCTTAGCAACATTAAGGTGTTCATTTTTATTGTTCACAACTAGAAAAATCCAAAATGACAAATTTTAGTTTCATGAATTGCATTCCATGTGCATGAACTCCCCCTAAATTCTTGACATTAGAAATAATGTCTATTTTGGTTTGGGGAAGTCCATGCATATGCATCGGGAGCTAATCTAAATTATGCTCTCCGCCATAACAAAAACACATGCATCATGTAGTGTAGTTTAGTATAGTTTGCATTTAGTTTAAAAATCATGCATTTTCATTGCATAATTTCCCATCGTATTGGCCATTGAGTACAATGCCCATACTAGGGTGGGTATGGGAAATTCTAACTTGACTTTTATACAAAATCCAAAAAAAATCAAAAAAAAAATTTCGAAAAACCCAAAAAAAAAATTGAAAAATTGAAAATCCAAAAACATGCTCATTTCCTTTATAGTGTAGTCTTGTATATATATATTGTTTTGTATATATTGTGTTTGTTCATCCTTTTTCACATTGATTGACTACGCCACATCCGAGACATGAGGATATTGAAGACCGCATGGTATGATCTTTCCAATCTCCTTTTTCCTCTCTATGTTAATGACTATGTGGCTTTATTTTGATTGATGCGGTATAAACAATGTGAATTTAGGACTTGCATTTAGATTATTTGGCATATTAGTTGGTAGAAGCATATGCATTAGGATGTATAAATGTTAGTTGCATCATGGCATGTAGTGTGCATGTTAGAAAATTTTTGTGAAACCATCTATTTGGGAAGCTTGACAAGTGTACATAGGCCCTAGTAGATACTTTTTCTACTTAAGACTTTGCTTGTTAGAATACTTGTAAAACACCCTAGGATGTGTCATGCTAGTATCCTTTGACCCATGGATTAAGCCCTAGTCAAGAGTACCTTGTGGTGTGATAACTCCTTGGCTACCGTTTATTCCAAGGTGACCCTTGAAACCATGCAACCATCATCCATATTCTACCACAATTTTGTCATCAAAAAGGGAATGGGCACAAAAATTGTTCAAAATTTGAGTTCAAGAAATGAAATGAAAAGTCAAAAAGTTTGCAAATTGCATCAAATGAAAAGAGGAGCAAAAATAGACTCCTAATGCTTCAAATATAAGACACCCTCGTTACTAATTGGGGTGACTTTGAAAATGTTCAAAAGAAAATGCAAAAGTTGAAAGTTGTCAAGTATTGAAATGCCAAACATCAAAAGAAATGGCAAAAAGAAAGTGTTCTCAAATGTTAAATGCCACAAGAAATTAGGGGGAAAGCAACAACAAAAGCAAACTCCCAAATGAAACTCAAATCCTATTGATCCCTTTATCCATCATATCCATTTTTGTGCATGGTAGAGAGGGGACGACCCTTCTTCTTGTCTAGGCAAGAAGGGGAATTCCGCGTTCCTCCATTGTTTCTAACACCATAGGGAGTCTATTCTTGACAAAAGCATTTAACGATTAAGGACAAAGGTACCCTAGCTTGACACAACTTGGAGGTGATTTATTGGTATCCTTCTAGGCTTAGTAGTTTGAAGAAACCATATCTATGAGGGAGTGTGTACCCTTGAATTACTTCCTCTCTAGATAATTTCCGCCACTTAGATGAGGAAAGTGGCTATTCCTTTTGTAGATGCATCCATTACTTGATTTTGTGTGCCTTAATGATTGGATGTGTCGCCATTTTGGCAAGACCCACCTTGCCTTGCAAGAAGGCATCCTACCTCATGGTTGTCTTGTTATGAGTTGAAGGGGCGGAGTGAGACCCGCTAATTGTCTCATATCGGCTATATTAGTAGGTTAAATAAGGGTCCTAGTTTTGTCACCTCTTTACTCGGGACGAGCAAAGGTTCGGTTTGGGGATATTTGATGTGACCAATATTTGAGCATATTTAGTCCCCGAATTAGCCTCGTTCTTATGCTTTTTAGTGCATATTTGGGTCATTTACTATCTTTAGTCCTTTGTTTTGCATATTCTTTGAGGTTTTGTTCCGTTGGTAGGAGAGGAGTGCAAACCTTGCATTTTCGTGGCAAAATAGAGCTAAATTGATCGAATCTAATGACCAAGCATCAAAGTAAAGACAAGACTAGAAGGCCTTTGTAAATAATATAGTAGATGGGCAATGATGAAGAAGATCCTTGCATCCCTGACAAAATCCCGGAAGATTGTTGAAAGAAGAAAAGAAGGAAAGAAGAAAAAGCTCACTGAACTGGAATCCGCACGTCCCAGCATCGGGCCGCTCGTCGAAAGCCACAATCCGAGCGTCCCAGCACCAGGCCGCTCGTCCAAGAGCTCCACAATCTGCTCGTCCCACACACCAAGCCGCTCGTCCACCACCTCCAGAATCCGCTCGTCCCGATCCTTTGGACGCTCGGATTGTTCTCCAGTACAGCCCGGCTTCTTCTTGTTCTACTCGGGATGCGCATATTTTCGAAAGACTAGAAAAAAGGAGACTCGCATCTTTCTTCGAGATAAGCATTTCCTCAACTTTTCTTAAGGACTTAATCGCCATTTAAGCCCTTAGTAACCCTAATTTGTGCACCTAATCCCCATTATAAATACCCCATTATACTAATTAGATTATCATGTTCTTCTTATCAATATTTAGTGTAGTCTATATTATTCTAATCTCTCTTTAATCTTGTAATCAACTTTTAATCAAGTATTAATACAAATCTCATTTCCTTAATTTCTCTATTGTTCATCCTTTATTTTGGGTAATTGAAGATTATTTGGGTTTATTTGGAGGATTGACAACCTTCCAATCATTCATCAAGTACTTCTATTATTCTTTGCTTATTATTTTGGAATCATCATTAGGTATAATTCTCTTAATCCCTTTTTAATTATTATTAATCATCTTTACTTATTCATCATGTTTTGCTTTGTTGATATGATTGACAACCTTGTTAACATGTTAAACTTGATAATGAGTGAGTAGTTTCCTTAACTAGGGTTAATGGGGAATTAGGGGAAACCAACATTGGGAATGATTCATGCTTAATCTAATATGTTCACATAATTTATTTGCTTGTTTGTTGTGATCTCAACTTATGCACATGTTATGTTTGATGAAATGCGAGGCTATGAATCCTTGCATTTTTTACCCATCACTTACCTTTTCAATGAGACTTGTAAGATATAAACCAACTCGAGTCTCATTAGACCATGCATATAGTTGAGTAGGGAGGATTAAGTCGACTTGTAGGTGTTGTACAATCTAATCGATTCGGCTCCGGGACCCAAACCTTCCTAGGATTGTAAGATATAAACCAACTCGATCCTATCACAACAATAATTGCTTGCTTATAATTTGAGAATATGTTTGTATGATCAATTCCCATGAATCCCCTATGAACCCATGACACCCTAGTGGTTTTAATCAATTCTTTACATCTCATTTTAGTCATCTTTCTTGTTTACTTTTATTGTTATTTAGTTTAGTGATCTTCTTATCTCAATCCAAATTGTGACACCCCTAGACACCACTACTTGCAATCGAAAATCCTACATCAATACCCGTCCCTTGGGATCCGACCTTTACTTGCCTCTTTACTAATAGTAGAGTTGTTTGTGAAGTTATAAATATTGTTTTGGTCTAGGTGCTCCTAACGACAAGTAACCGAAATCTAAGCTCAAAGCGGACCGACCATCATACCTGCTCAATAATTGCTCACCATCCCCGAATGGATCACCACAGTTTTTAAAACATTTAAACGGGGTCAGTACTAATTACACAAAAACAATAGCCACAATGAAACAGGAACACAAACATCTCAAACAGCTCAAACCAATCTCCAGTCTCTATCTCCAATCCCCACACAACTGAATACACACTAAAGTGTGTAGTCCTGCCAGAGTACCCATCGCAACAAGTACTCCACACCGCCAGTGGGGGACCGCAACCGTACCCACCAAATCCCCGCTCATCACCATTGAGCGATAAACCCAAGTTTCCTTAATGTGCACATCCCCTCCTGTGGCGGGTTCCACAGAGGGCGAACCAAGGGCGTGAAGCCACTCCCGCAAGTGCCTCCACTCAGCCAGTGACACGCCCGGAAGATCACAGACAGATACCAACCAATCAACAGTATGAAAACAACGACCGTCTAACAACTTAACAATACAATCAATCATTAATCACAACCACCATCACCACACACTATGTAACTAATACTGAGTAGGGAAACCCTACCTGGAAAAGCAATCACCATAGATGATCTAAGCAGCTAATTCAGAATTCCTCCTCAACGAATCCTCCTCCTATACATACATACATACAATCACAACCACATTGACATAAATCACCCAAAACCCCCAAAATCACCCAATTAGGGTTTTAAAGGAACTCAACGAAATCCAACATAAAAGGTATAAGGAACTTACCCTCGACACAAGGATCACAACGGCGTAAAGAACAAGATGATCTGACTCTCCTAGCCTTGGGTATTTGCTAATGATGCGATGAATCAACTTACGTAACTTCCTTCTCCCAGTTTAGGTTTTTAGAATGATAAAAAGATTTAAGAAAAGTGACGGACGTCTTTATATACCAATATCGCATCATTAACAAACCCGTCAAAACTCAGCCCGTAAACTCGCTTACTCGATCGAGTAAGGCACTTACTCGATCGAGTGCCCCTTACTCGATCGAGTACCCTACAGGGAGACTACTGTTTTGCGTAAAAAGCTACTTACTCGACAGAGTAAGCCCCACTCGATAGAGTCCCCAAAGACTCATAAAACCGTAGTATTACAGTCTTCCCTCCTTAAAAAGAACTTCGTCCCCGAAGTTCAAACCATAAACAAAAACAAAACATACTGACTCGATCAAGACATAACAATGCAAATAAGAACTCAAAATAAAACTCCAACCCATCAAACATGAACTCCCAACACCAACTCCACCAACTATGTCTACCCCCACAACATGACTCACGATACCATATCCACCACATTATAGCCTCTCTCGACACTAACTCCATACACTAGCAACTACCCTCCACAAACGCCGCTAGCTCCGTTTCACTAACATATTATCCAGTAGAAAATCCAATATCAAGACACTCATAAACATCAAACGGAATGTTACATTCTACCACCCTTAAAAGGAACTTCGTCCTCGAAGTTTATTCACACTTATAAACATTATCATCGAACTGCCAAAACTATCGAACTCATAATCATAATCATCCAACTGTCAACACTATTAAAATATTCTCGCTCTCCTAGACATCACACTATTACAAGCACGGCCATGGCCTTTTAACAAAATCAACCACAATACAAATCTATCCTTTATTCTCCACTGAGACTCAAACTTCCAAATCTACTACAACATCTACAACCATAAAACTCTCTTTGCCGCATCCTACTCCTCTTAAGATAAGTTATACGTCCTCGTAACTCGCTAATACTATTTTTTTTTTGGTGAAAGGTAAGTATATTAAATAAAAGGTATCAGTGTACAATGCTCATATGATCATATTACATAAGATTCTTGCTCTCTAACCATTCCATATCAAAAATTCTTAAATGATTCTTATCCCTCTCCCTTACTCTAGCTTTCATTTCATTCAAAATTCTTTTTGCAATCCATTCAAGACGAACTAAAACCATCTCTTGTCTGCGATTATTATGCTGCTGCCATAGCACATACACTACACAAACCACCATAGCATACTGCACCTCCTTTTGCAATCTAGACCCTTGCCTGTGCACACACCATTCCAGAGCATTTGTTGCAGGAATATCCATCCCACTGTACTGCTTAACCTGCTGTATAACCTGTCTGTTGTATGGAAAGTCAAAAAACAGATGCTCCTGATTTTCACTCCCCATTCCACAGAGCTGACAGGTATCTTCATCTACCACCCCATAGTGCAGCAGTTTACTTTTTGTTTGCAATACCTCATGCGCCCACAACCACCCCAGGAAGTTGTGCTTGGGAAAGCTCCAGCCAGTGCAGACTACCCTCTCCCACATCATTTTTGGAGCCTGCCCCTTCAACCAGTCATAGCATCTAGCAGAGGAGAACCCCTCCTGTTGGTGCCATATCCCATCAGTATATCCAGGGGCTATTTCATGTTTAACCCTGCAAATTCTCCTCCACACCCAGCTAGAATTGGGACTAGGAGGATAGTCCATCCATTGCTGCCCCCTGAGATAGTTGCATTACACCCAATGAACCCAGATTGTATCCTTTTTCTCCATCACCCAGTTAACCAGCTTAGCAACTAATGCTTTGTTGCAGGTTTCCAAATCCCTTAACCCCAGTCCTCCTTCTGCTTTTGGCCTGCAAATTTTTTCCCAGGCAACTAAGGGAGCTCTTTTGTACTCAGTTCCACCTTCCCAGAGGAAATTTCTACATAAAGCCTCAGTTTTGCAAATAACTCCTTTTGGAAGCACAAACAGTGAAGCCCAGTATCCACATAAGGTTTTCAGAACTGATTGAACTATCACCAATCTGCCTGCATAAGAGAATTTTCGTGCACCATATCCATGTATCCTGGCACAAATCTTCTCTACCAAACAATCACAGTCCTTCTTCAACAGTCTAGTAGTTTGAATGGGCATTCCCAAATACCTGAATGGCAAACTACCTTCTGTAAAATCAGATACCTGCAGGATCTCTTGCTTCAGCTGATCATTAACTCCACCAAAATAGGCACATGACTTAGCAGGGCTAACCCTAAGTCCAGTAGCTTTAGAGAAGGTAGAGAAGGATCTCAAAAGTAACATCATTGAAGCTGCATCTCCCTTACTGAACATCAGCACATCATCAGCAAACATCAGGTTAGTTATTCTCATTTGTTTGCACAAAGGGTGAAAGCCAAAGTCAATGTTACTTGATGCATATTTGAGGGTCCTTGTCAAGTAATCCATACAAAGAGTAAAAATCAAGGGTGAAAGGGGATCCCCTTGCCTCAATCCCCTCTTCCCCTGGAAAAAGCCAAACATCTCACCATTTAGGGATAAGGAGAAAGAAGCAGTAGTTATACACTGCATAACTTTGCTTCTGAAACCCTCAGGTAACTTCAACATCTGCATAAGCTTATCCACAAACTCCCATTCCACTGTGTCATAAGCTTTCTGTAAGTCTATTTTAAACATACATCTGGGGGAGGGAGATGGTCTTTCATAGAGTCTGATTAGGTCCTGACAGATCAATATATTTTCCTGGATGCTCCTATGTTGGATAAAAGCCCCCTGGTTCTTATCAACAAGCTAGGGTAGGACCTCTGCCAGTCTAGAGCACAACAGTTTGGATATTACCTTATAGATAACATTACAGCATGCTATGGGACGAAATTGCATCACTGTCCAAGGCCTATCACATTTAGGAATCAAGGTAAAACTGGTAGCATTCAGCTGTTTTAAAAGCTTTCCATGAGTAAAGAAATCCTGAACAGCTTGAATTACCTCCTTACCTACTTCCCCCCAAGCATCTTTAAAGAATTTACTGGTATACCCATCAGGCCCTGGGGATTTAATATCAGGAATGCCAAACATAGCCTCCTTCACCTCTTCTTCAGAGACAGGTCTTAGCAACACAGTATACTGATCCTCATTGCATTTAGGGCCTTGATCAATAATTTTCCTATGAATCTTCTTAGTCTTTTGGCTAGATCCCAGAAGATGCCGATAGTATTCAAGAAATGCAGCCTTTACCTGGTCAGGAGTGTCACAAAGCATCCCATTCATATCTTCAATCATGATCACCTTATTTTGATTTCTTCTCTTCTTAATAGAGTTGTGGAAAAACGCACTGTTTGCATCTCCCTCCTTAGTCCATAAACACTTAGCTTTCTGAAGTAGAAAGCTATCTCTGGCCATGGTAAGACATTTTAGCTCCTGTACTGCCTCATATTCCTGCTGTATCAAGGCATTGTTTATTGGATCTTGCCCCAGCTGTCTCTGTAAACTCTCCACTTTCTTCTGACAAATTCCAGTGGCTTGTTCAATATCACTGAAGCCTTCTCTGTTCAGCTGAAGCAGATTTGGTTTTAGGCATTTTAGCTTGTTAACCAAACTGTACATAGGAGTACCCCTTATCTGCTGATGCCAGACATGCCTCACAATCTCTTTGAAACCCTTGGAGCCACCCCACATATTAAAGTACTTAAAGTTTCTCTTTCTCTGAGTTCTCTGAGTACTCCCAATCAAACAGGGAGAGTGATCAAATAGGCCTTCAGGCAAGAAGTGAGCATATAATTCAGGATAATGATCACTCCACTCCTTGTTAATCAGAAATCTATTCAGTCTGCTATAGATCCTCTCCTCTGGTCTTTGCTTATTGTTCCAAGTATATATAGACCCTGTGGCAGCAATGTCCACTACCTCACAGTCCTCCAAACACTCCCTAAAAGGATCCATTTCTGCTGCAGTAGCATTCCTACCAATCCTCTCAGTTGCAGACAAAATACAATTAAAATCTCCTGCTATGGCCCATGGTCCTTGAGTCTGCCCTACTATTCTCCTTAGTTGGACCCAAAGTGGAGCCCTTTCTTGAATACCATTAAAGGCATATACCATAGTTAAGTGAAAAACTTTCTTATCCAGCAAAGAATCAATCTTCATATGAACATATTGAGCATTGTATTCTATGAAATGAACTCTGAACATTCTTGGTTTCCAAATGATCCAAATTCTACCCCCATTGTGATACCCATTGTTAGTAGAAATGCACCATTTAGAATGAAAACTAGTTGCTACTTTATTATAAACCCTACTCTTTATTTTTGTTTCCAAGAGGCCAAATAAACCAATTCCCTTATTTTGTAAGAAAAAATTATTATGCTTCTGCTTACCTACCCTATTCATACCTCTAACATTCCAAAACCATATACTATCGATTCAAACTTATTTGAGGAGTCACCTGTGCATTACCTTGAGCCCCAACATCCTTAGAAGGTGATAGAATATCCTTATAGGAATGTGCTCCAAATTGTGTGTTGCTATATCCTTCACCCACTGGTTTTCTTCGTAGGATAGTTAATCTTTTAAAAGATGATCTAGGAGTGCTCCTTGCTGCAGTACCTGATACCTGATGCTTCCAATTCTCTGCAGAGAGTGGGGGAGGGTCCCTTTTCACCACAGTGACAGGTTGTTTAGGTCTCCACACCTGCTTAACCACCACTGCCTTCTCTTTATTTAGTTCTCCTCTTCTGTAATTCTCCATCTCATGTCCCATACCATGGCATTTGAGACATTTCACAGGCCTCCATTCATATTCCACCTCTATTTGAACTATCTTCCCATTCTCATCCCTGAAAGATACTCTCTCAGGAAGCTTTTGGTCCACCATCATTTCCACCATAACTCTGGCGAATCCCAATCTTGTTCTTTCTTCTGTAGCCTGATCATTTTTCACATATTTTTCCACTAAACTTGAAATCTTTGACAAGCTTTTTCCCCAGAATTTTAATGGCAGATTATGCAATCTAACCCATGCTGGCACTGATTTCACATCCTCCTTTGTCATTCCCAAATATTTATGCCATGCCTTAACAATCATCGGCTTATTATCAAAAAGGAAATGCCCTGCTTGTAATACTTTGTCTCTCATTTCCACAGTTTTGAACCTTACCAGAAATACACCAGTTGGCATGAAGGATATTTTATCAATATTGTATTTAGTCCATATACGCCTGATGAATCCTTCAATCACCTCCCAAGGAGGATTAGCCCCTAGTATATAGCATAACACCGCCTGATTCCAGTACATAACCTCCTCTTCCACGTCTTCAGACTGAATTTGGAGCATATCATCATCCTCTGTTTCTGTATCATCCTCTTCAGTAATCAAAACCTCCTATGTTTCCTTCACTACTTCTTCTTCTTCCTCATGGACACTATCATCACCATCATCATCCGTTTCACCCTCGGTATCCGTTTCAACCACTAGTTCAGGAATTCCTACAAGTTCATTGACGTCTTTCGTTTTCCCTCCTTCCTCTCCATTAGGTTTTCCTTGCATAGATTTAGGGCACGAATCATTAATATTTTCCATAACATTCTCTGTTTCCTTCTCTGAAATCTTGCTAGAAGAATCCTCTTGTGTTACATGAATACTTCTTCCACGCAATGTCATCTCTCGTTGACGTTAAAGATTTGATTTCCTAGCCATGGGCACGGAAATCAAGGTCAAACCTCGAGTTATCGCTCTACGCAGTCATAGGTTTCTCTCTAGGGTTTTTTGTTTTTTGAAATTTACTCGCTAAAACTAGATCCTTAGCTATATCTTCTCATTATCTTCATCACCACCACATGTCACAGATAACCGCCTATACCTAAACACTAACCATTTCTATATCCAAAGCTCTCTTACTTAAACAGCTCTCGTACCTCAATTCATTCGGCACACCACCTAACCTATACCACAAAGTCCTTAGCTTAATCAAAACTTCAACTCTTTCACATTACCGCAACACGACATACCTCTCTATATAAACTATATAGAACTCTTATCGCCAAACGCATAACCCACGATCCACCCTTGTTACGTACACTCATACTATATCCTCAAGTTCTTTTCTTTCAATACTGCAAAACTCATACATGACTTAACATGACACTAATTCCTAACACCCTACACTCATTGTCCCAAAATCTGATTATGAACCGCCTGCAGCATCCAGATCAGTACAACACATGTTCCACAAATGAATTTCATATTCTTATGCAATTACTTACTTAATCTTTTCCAACCAATTCATCCATTACAACTACACACTTCATACAACATATACGTATGAACAATAGTGGACAAGTACATAAACTTATTATACAACTTTATGCAAACAAAATATACGTATACGACACAACATTCCTATTACATGTTACTATTATGCCACATTATAAACCATCCATCCTGCGACATCATTATTCATCACATATTTTCATATATGAACTACTCCCCTTTTTGCACCAAATCATTCATCATTCTCATATACTTTTCCATCAATTCCAAACAACATTGTAAACCAACTATCATGCAACATGCTTATTCACAACACTTTATCATTTACCACATTCACCACAATCATTTTCCAACACTTCTATACAACACATCATCCAACATATGCAATAGAACATTAGTAAACACATAACGATCCCATGACACCCTATAGTGACCGGTTCAAAATTGTAGGCCGAGTTCGCGACTTTAGGACGTCTCCCAAGTCTTTGCATTAGCTCCTACAACTCCTACCCGGGTTCATTTTAGTTTGACTCTCTACGTTCATTAGGTTCATTGGTTACAGGTTTCAAGATCGTCGCTCTGATACCACTTTGTGACACCCCCATACTCCAAGTGCCTTATCAGGACCACTTAAGGTATGGAAACGTCACCATCTCGGTTACCCGAGGCAATGACAATCATAAGAGAATAACGAAACATACTTAAAAGTAAATACGGTTTAAAGTGATTACATGTCAACTCCAAAACTGTTAAACTGAAATACAAGGTTCTCAAAATGGTCTACTGATAAAACTATCAAAACTATAAAACATTGTCTAACACAGCGGAAGACTTCTAACTGCCACGTGATGACTCATCCCAACTATCTCATACGCGTCATATCATACCTGCTCAATAACTGCTCACCATCCCCGAATTGATCACCACAGTTTTTAAAACATTTAAACGGGGTCAGTACTAATTACACAAAAACAATAGCCACAATGAAACAGGAACACAAACATCTCAAATAGCTCAAATCAATCTCCAGTCTCCATCTCCAATCTCCACACAACTGACTACACACTAGAGTGTGTAGTCCTGCCAGAGTACCCATCGCAACAAGTACTCCACACCGCCAGTGGGGGACCGCAGCCGTACCCACCAAATCCCCGCTCATCACCACTGAGCGATAAACCCAAGTTTCCTTAATGTGCACATCCCCTCCTGTGGCGGGTTCCACAGAGGGAGAACCAAGGGCGTGAACCCACTCCCGCAAGTGACTCCACTCAGCCAAGGACGCGCCCCGAAGTTCACAGACAGATACAAACCAATCAACAGTATGAAAACAACGACCGTCTAACAACTTAACAATACAATCAATCTTTAATCACAACAACCATCACCACACACTATGTAACTAATACTGAGTAGGGAAACCATACCTGGAAAAGCAATCAACACAGACGATCTAAGCAGCTAATTCAGAATTCCTCCTCAACGAATCCTCCTCCTATACATACATACATACAATCACAACCACATTCACATAAATCACCCAAAACCCCCAAATCACCCAATTAGAGTTTTAAAGAAACTCAACGAAATCCAACATAAAAGGTATAAGGAACTTACCCTCGATACAAGGATCACAACGGCGTAAAGAACAAGATGATCCGACTCTCCTAGCCTTGGGGATTTGCTAATGATGCAATGAATCAACTTACGTAACTTCCTTCTCTCAGTTTAGGTTTTTAGAATGATAAAAAGATTTAAGAAAAGTGACGGACATCTTTATATACCAATATCGCATCATTAACAAAACCCGTCAAAGCTCAGCCCGTAAACTCACTTACTCGATCGAGTAAGGCACTTACTCGATCGAGTGCCCCTTACTCGATCGAGTACCCTACAGGCAGACTACTGTTTTGCTTAAAGAGCTACTTACTCGACAGAGTAAGCCCCACTCGATAGAGTACCCAAAGACTCATAAAACCGTAGTATTACATGATCAACTCCAATGAATCCCCTATGAACCCATGACACCCTAGTGCTTTTTACCAATTGTTTACATCTCCATTTATTTACCTTGCTTGTTTTCATTAATTTACTTTCATCTTGTTGATTAGTTTATTGTATCTCTTACCTCAACCCAAATTGTGACACCCTAAGACACAACCATTTGCAATTGAGAATCCTACATCAATATCCGTCCCTTCGGATCTGACCTTTACTTGCCTCTTTGCTAAGAGTAGTTTGTGAAGTTATAAATATTATTTTGGTTGGTAGCTTTTGACGACGAGTTTAAGACGAGCCAACTTCTTAAGACAAAATTTCAATTATAAGACAAGATCTAACATTAACAACAAAGGTTAAGTCCTTGTTGAATCACTAAACCAAGTATGACCTAAACCAAGTATGACACACAAAAATCAAATTTTTGTCTCAAGAACCCTAATTTTAGACACATACAAATTTGGGCAAACTTTCAAAATGAAAATATCATATTTGACTACAATAATGGTGTAGAAAGTTGAATACTACTATGTATTGAACAAAAACATACAAATAATTGATAAAACTTGAACAAATTAGAGTAGATCTAAACAAAATCAAATTGGGGAAAAACGAGATTAAAGAGAAAATCACTTACTTTGCTTAATTAGTAAAGATTAAGGAAGACAAATATAGTAGAAAACTAGAGTCTTTCCAAAAATGAGCAACGATGGAGGTTTTGTAATATTTTTAGGGGAATTTTAGTATTGGAGTTATGAAGAAGGATGAAGAAATGAAAGAGATAAGATAAGTCATATAGCACGATTTGCTCGAAAAATTCAGCCCAGAAAACGCACTCGGTCGAGTGGCGAGTCCACTCGGTCGACTGTCCTTCTCCACTCGGTCGAGTGATAGAGCCTTAGTCGTTATTAGCTATCAAAACAATAGCTTATTCTCAACAAACTACGTTAGCAAAGTGGTAAGTAGAGGTCGAACCCAAAAGACGGTAGCTTTGTATTATGCAAGTTATGGAGTTTTTAAGGTAACAACAAGGGGTGTCACAATTGATTGGTAAGGTAAGATATCGACTAACAACTACTGAAAAATAAAAGTAAAAAAATGAAAGCAACGCAAGTATGTAAATAGGGGTGTAAACAATATATTAAAGGCACTAGGGTCTTATGGGATCATAGGGGTAATTAAGTAATAAATCCAAGGGTATGAGTTTGGTTATTTGGTCAAAGTCATCGTAGAATACGGCCAGAACTTTTGGTCCTACGGCCCATAGGTCGAGTTGGGTTAGCTTCTGGAGTATACCCGATCTCCCTACTAGTTTTAGTGCATGATCTAACAATCCTCGAGTTGGTTTATATCTTACAACGGTTGTTGAATGAGTAGATAATCATGCAAGGTCGCCAATCATTCATTTCATCAAACATAACATGTGTACTAAAGCTATAACTACAACAACACAATTTAATCAACCAAATAAACTCATTGAAAGATAGATCTACCCTTTAGGGGGTGTTTGTTTTAACTCATAAAGGTATGAGATATGGGTTTGAAATGAGTCAAACCCATACTAGGTGTTTGTTTGGCAAAAATAGGGGTTTCATACCCATAACTCAAACCCATGAGGTATGGGTTTCTCATACCCAAGGGGAGAGGTAGGTATGAGATTGATACCCATGGGTATCAAATAATAAAACCAAAAACCATGAAAAAAAAACTTATATGGAACATTTTAAATCAATTTTTTTTCATTTATTTTATCAAATCTTTATTTTCATGATTTTTTAAACATTTAATCAAGTTCTACTT
Organism: Silene latifolia; assembly: GCF_048544455.1. Classification (NCBI taxonomy): domain Eukaryota; kingdom Viridiplantae; phylum Streptophyta; class Magnoliopsida; order Caryophyllales; family Caryophyllaceae; genus Silene; species Silene latifolia. The sequence continues at coordinate 70,045,561 of NC_133536.1, read as the reverse complement.
CATTCCACCCAATTATGAAATAAACACAAGATATAAGGAATCAAGTTCCAAACCCACACCACCCGGGTATGATTCCTGATTCCAAACCCATACCCACACGCGAACCAAACGCCCCCTTAATCATCCCATAATTCCCCCCCCCCCCCAATAAACTATAACTAAAGGACTACTCACCCATTATAGTGGAGGTCATGCAGTTAATAGTGTCAAACATCAAAGCATGAGGAAACATGATGAACAAGTGAAGTAATTAACAATGATTAACAAGTAATTAGGTAAAAGAGTAAAGAAATGTATCAACTTTAAGGAGATGAACAATAATAATAATAATAATAAAGGAAATAAAGAAGAAATTCTTTGATTAATGAAGAATTATTGTCACCTTCTTCAAATACAACCCAAGAATTCTTCAACAATAAGACTAGATCTAAACTTGAATGTGGAAAGATTAAAGAACAATTAAGGAAAGATTAAAGTAATTAAATGTGATTAAGGTAATAATTCCTAATTAACCCTCTAATGAAGCATATCTTCCCTAATGGGGAAAGAGGGGTATTTATACTAATACAAGAATTAGAGGTTAATTAGATATTTTTGAAATTTGGAAGGCAAGGTGTGTATCTGAGGGAGCCGCCTGGGTCCTCTGTTGCACTGATGAGCCCTGCCGTGGAATCGTCTGGGTTCTGATGGAGCTCATCCAGATTGGTAAGATACTTCCGGGTCCTCTTGTCAGCCGCCCGGATTGGGCTGCTCTTGGCCTTCTTTTTCTTCCGTTGCCCTAAAATCCTTGGGGATCATTCTAGGTAGGGGGGATTTGGTTTAATTTGCCTTTAAGACTTGATATAAGTCCTTGGTTTTCGTCTCCTCTCCATGTTTGGTCATTAGTAGCGTCAATTAGGCTTCTAAATGCTCCGTTTATGCATGATTTCCGCCCATTTTGCTTCATTTCCTACAAAAGAGCTAAAATCCAATAGAAAATCAAATAGGAAGAGAAAGACGCCGAAATGACCCTAATAAGTGCAAGAAAGCATGTGAAACGAGGTCCAATTAAGGGTTAAAAGTGCGCTTTTTTCTGGCCATATCATCGAGTGACTCATTTCCAGAAATTTTCCAGATTCTAGGAAATTAGTCCACTCGGTCGAGTGACACGGACCTTGGTCGAGTGTCTAATACTCGTTCTAGTGCTAGCTCGCACTCAGTTGAGTGTTTGCTTACGGCCTGCAATTTCCAATTTAGAACAAAGAGTATCGTTCCTGCAACAAAAGAGAATATTCGGGAATCCACCGGCTATCGATGTCTCGACCCGAGTTAGTTTACGCGTCAACACTCTTACCATTTCCGATATACTATTTTTACACTAGCAACTTTTGTACTAAAACCCGTCACTAATCCTACTCCAATGATCACACTAGTACTTCCAAGCATATGTACGGTACTATGATGCCAAGTAACGGAACTAATGTCCTTCACACAATAACACGCAATAACCACTCCTAAAGCACGTTATACACATCAATCCTTTTATTCAACTTTCACATCAATACTTTTGGGCTTAAGTGAGGACAAGTAATGGGCACAAAGGTACACATCTCATCTTATTGGGGTAATGTTACGATCGTGATGGGTCGAGTTGTTATAGATCTTCAGCATGAGCTCACTTGGTGTGCATCCAGATCAAAGAAAAAACCATCTATACTATTTGGCTGGAAAGGAATTCTCGAGTTTTCAATGGCAATGTATCTACCCTGCAAGCTTTGGTCAAGCAAGTCCAATTTCGTTTAGGTGTGAGTATTCTAGATAGAAATGCTAAGCATAGTGATGAGGTGCTTGATCACATGAACTCTATTTATGCTTGAATTTGGAAACTCTTTTTGTAAAAACTCATTTCTATTTACTTTCCCTTATTGGATGAATATATATAGGATATATCTTCTTGCAAAAAAAAATTATACTTCAACTTGATTAATAATGAAGATTCGTTAACTTACCGCGAAAAAAGATTAACAACGTACACGATTTTGAAGACGAAGGCTAAATTGATTTAGTTTCCTCTTGAGAGATTAGCGTAGTTTAATTTGTGTTTTAAGAGAGTGATAATGACAAATTAGGCGAATATGACTTAACACCTCTCGGAAACTATCACAATGCGTGCAAAGCCCAACTAAATATGGAAACATAAAATAAAATATAGCTAGTCACTTGATCTAGTAGTGATCCGAACAAACTTAGATGTCACCCATGACTCAATGGTAACCTGACTAGTCCGATCTAAAGTCGTTTTAGTAACCGAAATCAGACCGATCTAAATTCATTTTATTAACCTGACAGAACCCAAAATTTGACTTGGAACAAGAACCGACGCGAATAACCCGATTACGTCTATATTATTATTAGTATAATAATAAGCATTTAGAGAAACAAAGTCCACGTGTCGTAGGGCCAGGTTGTCCCCATGTACACCCAACAAAGTCCCTTTCCTCGACCCAGCTCTTGCTCCTCACACCTTCCTGCTCACCTCCCTTTTGTCCCCCTTCATACCTCTCTCCTACATGGCACCCTCTTCCATTTCACCCCCTCCTATATATACCTCCCTTCACTTCCCACCCCTCTCCACATTCCAACTCTCATCTCCTTCTCTCATTCTCCAACTATTTTTAACTCAAACAAACAAATAACCAAACAAGACACCATATATATATATATATATACCTTCTATCTAAAACCACTAAAATGGCAGTGGATTCGGTTTTGTCCTCGGCATTGGGCCCACCGGCCTGCGATAAGGACGCAAAGGCGCTCCGGTTCATCGAAGAGATGACCCGGAACGCCGACCAAGTCCAAGAGAAGGTATTAGGGGAAATATTGACTAGAAATGCAGAAACCGAATACCTTAAAAGGTACAAACTAAATGGTGCAAATGACAGAGAGTGTTTCAAGGCTAAGCTTCCTATGGTCACTTACGAAGACCTTCAGCCTGAAATACAGCGTATCGCTAATGGCGATCGCACCCCCATTCTCTCTTCTCACCCCATTTCCGAGTTTCTCACTAGGTATACCCCCTTTGGCCTTCACCCCCTACTATTATTACTACTTTTCACTTTTCGCCTTAATTATCTTTTGCTCTATTGGATTTTAGAGGCGTATAAAAAATAATTATCTTCTAACATGGACTATCATTTGTTAAAGACGAGAACCATAATGGATTTCCAACGAGTAGCGGATCCAGAAAATTTTCATTTTGGTGTCTCAAGTAAAATATTATACTCGTACCTATTAATACCTGAAATATAAATTGAATCTATTTTTACCTAAAAGGATAGGACAAAAATACACACAAAAATTTGGTTTCAGGTAACCCGAGACCCCGAAAAATGGCCCGTGCCTCCGCCACTGAATTCCAACCATGGTCGTCTAATAGTTCAAGCCTCTTTTAAAGTTAATCTAACCAAAGCCTCTTTTAAATCCATTTGTTTGCGGAATGCCAAATTTGAGTATCATTTGTTACAAATATTTAGTTTTCCTCATATATGAGGACTCATTCTGATTTTCGTTAACTGGCCTCTCAAATTCATTTGACGAGCCGGAATGGAACACATATGGGTGGTTTGTCATGACTTTATATGAGAACAACAATATATTTCGCTTTTGGTATTCAAGTAGCCACAATAACAGTACAATACAATACAAAGGAAACGAAGATTCGAACCTGTGACTTAATATCTATAGATTCGATAAAAATGTGAAATATATGGAAATTGAGGATTGATAAACTAAAGTTTGTATAATGATTTGAACTGCAGTTCTGGGACATCAGCAGGAGAGAGGAAACTGATGCCAACAATCAAAGAAGAATTAGATCGTCGTCAACTGCTCTACAGTCTTCTCATGCCTGTCATGAATCTGTAAGCATTCATTATTTAATTATTACTCCAATTATTATGACTTTTATCTCCTTATTTTCTGGATTTCTTCTTATATTCACCTAATAATTTATGTGATGTTGCCAAATGCCAATGTTTCTTGGGATTGCTAATTTAATTGACCCACATTTATTAATCTTCCCTAAATTTACGTCACAGGTACGTGCCTGGTCTAGACAAGGGCAAAGGCCTTTACTTTTTGTTTGTCAAGTCCGAGACCAAGACTCCGGGTGGACTTCTGGCCCGACCCGTATTGACCAGTTATTACAAAAGTGATCACTTCAAGACCCGTCCGTATGACCCCTATATGGTTTACACAAGTCCGAATGAAGCTATCCTTTGCCCGGATTCCTACCAAAGTATGTACACCCAAATGCTATGTGGGTTGTATGAACGTGAGAAGGTGCTTCGTTTAGGGGCAGTTTTCGCTTCTGGTTTGCTCCGGGCTATCCGCTTTCTCCAGCTGAATTGGCAGCAGTTGGCTTCTGATATTCGGGTTGGGAATCTTGACCCTCGGGTGACTGACCCGGCCATTCGAGCATGCATGAATCGGATTGTGAAACCTGACCCGGTGTTGGCGGATTTTGTGGAAGCCGAGTGTTCTAAGAATCAATGGGAAGGGATTATAACCCGAATTTGGCCTAATACTAAATACCTTGATGTAATTGTGACCGGGGCAATGGCGCAGTATATACCAACATTGGATTTTTACAGCGGGGGTTTACCCTGTGCTTGCACCATGTATGCCTCCTCAGAGTGCTACTTCGGGTTAAACTTGAACCCGATGTGCAAGCCCTCTGAGGTGTCGTACACCATCATGCCAAACATGGCCTACTTCGAGTTTCTCCCAGTTGACTCGACCGGGGTGAGTTCTCGAGGCGACTTGTCCTCAAAACTCGTTGACCTGGTCGATGTCGAGGTGGGAAAGGAGTATGAGCTGGTGATTACCACGTATGCCGGGTTGTACCGTTACCGTGTTGGTGACATCCTCAGAGTCACAGGGTTTCACAACTCGGCACCACAGTTCCACTTCGTAAGGCGAAAGAACGTCCTTCTCAGCATTGACTCGGACAAAACCGACGAGTCAGAACTACAAAAGGCGGTTGACAACGCCTCACAACTCCTTAAGACCTACAACACAAGCGTTGTTGAATACACCAGTTTCGCAGACACGAGTACAATACCAGGCCATTACGTCATCTATTGGGAGTTAATGATGGAGAGCAACTCAGGCGAGTTGCCACCAAAGAGGGTGTTGGACCGGTGTTGTTTAGAGATGGAGGAATCACTCAACTCGGTGTATAGACAAGGCCGAGTTGCTGACAATTCAATAGGTCCATTGGAAATCAGGGTAGTTAAAAGTGGGACCTTTGAGGAATTGATGGATTATGCAATCTCTCGTGGGGCGTCAATTAATCAGTACAAAGTGCCAAGATGTGTGAATCTGACTCCAATCATGGAGTTATTAGACTCGCGAGTTGTCTCAGCTCATTTTAGCCCCGAGTTACCTCATTGGACTCCCGCTCGTCGTAGGTGATGAATAATAGTTCACCCCCCCCAAAAAAAAGTAATGGGAGGTAGTCTTTAGGAATGCTTTAATTTCTTTTCTTTTTTTTCTTAATGCTTCCCTATCTTTTCTAGACAGTTTTTTTTTTTTTTTTCCTTTTTCTTTAGGTAAATTAGCCTTTGAAAAAGATGGTTAGTTTGGTTTAGAAAGATTGGGAAGTTTGTACTTTGTAGTGATGAAATTGTAATGTAATGTAACGTTTGCTAAATTAACCCTGTTTGTGAAAATGAGTGATGTTAAGTTGTTATCCTTCTAAAAAGTCATTGAAATGCAACGTCTTATCATGAATTATGAATATGTAACATGGTGTCCTTGTTTTTGTTTTAACGGAGTTGCATGGACGATTTTTGATGCTGACTGGATTTGAACCCTGATTCTGAGTACGCCTTAATATCAGGCCTGTCTTTGACCATGTGCGGCCCGTGCCATTGCACAGGGCCCCCAAATTTTTGGCCCAAGTTACGTAATACACTTGCACAATAAATGGAAAGATCAGCAAAAATTTGCCAAAATTAATCCTGATATTAGGCATAAGATTCCATTTTCATTTAAATGACTATTCATTATCCCGTATTTCTTTCCTCTTCCCAAAATATTCATTACCTTTAACTAAATATTTTTAAATTTAAAAAAAGTTGTATTTCCACGTTCTCTTTTAGACTTTTAGGGACTTGCTCATTTAATCAGTTCAAGAAGAAACTCTTTCCAAACATTTTTTTCGAAAGAATCCAATTTATAGGTAGACATATTTATCAATCTTTCCTCCAATTAGTTTCATCAATTATTAGAACTGAAGGTAGAATTTTGTTTTTCTTTCAATTATGTTGGGATTTATTGTAATAATTTTTATGATTGTTTACGATTTTCTTGTATGAACATAAGTAAAATTTGCTATCTTAAACTTATACGGTTATATTTGTGTTTGTATTGTTTAAAGATCGAATATATGAATTAGTTGGATATCGGACCAAATACTTATAAATTATTCGTTTATTTTCACACTTTTTTTATAATAATATATTGGTAGGGGGCCCATATTTTTGATTTCGCACAGGGGCCCTCAAATCCCAGAGACGGCCCTGCTTGACATCTGTAACATGTTGTCCTTGTGGCTTGTGATAGTGAATCAAATTAACTAGCGTGAGCAGCCTAAAATACATATGATATACAATACCAAGTTTTAGTACCACTCAACATCACCAGCTTATTTCAATTGTGAACTGTGTAAAGAGCCAGCTAAAGGACTCTGTTTAAGGCATTATCCTTGCTTCAAACTCCAGTTAGCATGCATCAAATTGAGGCGGCTTAAGATATCCCACACAATTTGTATTGCACGACGGCTTAGGGAATGCGTGATGAATGCGGCTGCATAACATCAAAAATTTCTATTAGCTGGCCTTAATATTACTCCATAATCAGTAACAAGGAAAACCCGTTGACCTGATCGAAACTCGTCAATTATGAAAACTACTTGGATCTTGGATATATTTAGTAATGTCTAGGGGTGACAATGGGCTGAGTCGAGCTCGGCCTGACTCGTTAGGTATCGAACGGAGCTCGAGGTGCTCACGAACTGTCTCGTCTCATTATCACCCCTAGTCATGTCATCATGGAGAAAAAAACTAGTATTCCTGATCCGAAATTAAGTAGCTCAAATAAGGATGACGGGTCTAAGTTAAATGTCGAAGAAAAGGGCTAAGCTTATCATGTAAAAAGAGAAAACGGTCCAGCTCGGAAATGCATAATTATAGTCGTCACCTTAAGTTTTATCTTATATTATTATTTAGGGAGTAATTTTTATTTCCAAATAAATTAGTTTAATACTTCAGCTCGTTTATTTCCTAATAGCAGAATAAGGTAAGTCGGTTTTTAGGAAAGTGTGTTTTGTTTCCTATTGGGTTTAGGCGTGTGTTTAGCTGCTTTGTTTAGGGTTTTAGTTCGGTTTTTAACCGCCTATAAAAGGCTTTGTAATTAGCTTTTTTTCTTTCACGTATGATTGATAATAAAATTCTCAAGCTTTGCCTTGCAATTGTTTCTTTCGGTTCGACGCGTTTTCGATCCAAAACCTGGTTATAGTTTGACGCGTTCAAGCTTTAACTAGATCGACTAGCAATAAGTCTTGCTACATCGATCACCATTGGTTGTGTTGAGTCCTCCGCAGCGGGCTTATAGAAGTAGGTGCATGAGACTGACCCATAAGCAAGTGAGGTTCCATCCTAAAACCAATTGGTGATAGGAGGAGTAGCCCACTAACTTATAAGTTAGTCTCTTCACTATTATTCTACCGATGTGGGACAATGCCCCTCACACACATCGGTACTATAAGTATTTTTCTGATTTAAGGACTTCCGAATTTGAAATGAGTATGATGGGAGAACTTGGATTTTTTCTTAGTCTTCAAATCAAACAAAATGAAAACGGAACAATGATCCATCAACAAAAGTACTTAAAAGAAATGCTAAGTAAGTTTGGGTTGACTAATTCTAATCCTATGCCTACACCAATGGTGCCTAAAGTCAAACTTGACAAGGATGAAAACGGTAAGAGTATTAGTGAAAAGGTATATCGAGGTATGATCGGTTCCTTACTCTATTTAACCGCTAATCGACCCGACATTCAATTTAGTGTGTGTGCTTGTGCCCGTTTCCAAGCAAATCCTAAGGAATCACATTTCAAAGCCGTTAAACGGATTTTTAGGTATTTGATTGGAACACAAGGGCTATATCTTTGGTACCCAACTCACTACGAACTAGATCTTGTAGGTTTTTCGGATGCGGATTATGTCGGTGATACATTGAATAGGAAAAGCACTTCGGGCATTGCTACTTTCCTAGGTCCGTGTCTCATTTCATGGGCTTCTAAGAAGCAAAACACCGTTGCATTGTCCACGACCAAAAGTGAATATGTGAGTGCCGCCCTATGTTGTGCACAAATTCTTTGGGTACGTCAACAATTGCATGATTATGGCCTTATTTTCGAGACTATCCCTATATTCTGTGACAATACTAGTGCGATTAATATATCAAAGAATCCTATACAACACTCACGAACTAAACATATCGACATACGACATCATTTTTTACGTGATCAAGTTGAAAAGGGTAATATATGTCTAAGCTTTTGTAAAACGGAAAATCAAATTGCGGACATCTTCACAAAACCGTTGGAAAGAGAACAATTCGTAAGACTTCGGTCGGAAATTGGTTTACTAGGTGACATGTAGTAAATTAAACTATTTTCTTCAATGATTGACTAGAGGATTGAACTATGTGTTAATAAAATTATCTAATCCGTCTAATGCATGCAAATGGGTCGAGAAAAATGAACATCAAAATTCCTTGTGCATTTGAGTTAATAGCTTTGAGCCACCAAAACTACTTTATGTCAAATCACCTAAAAGCCTACTACATAGCCTTAAACTCTCAACACTCAACCGTCCACTCACCTTGTTAACCTCACCAAACCCTCATTTACTTCCATGCTCCCACACTAAGACTCCCTATTACCCACTAAACAAAAAACCACCCCTCACCTTTTTCGAACTCCCAAACCGTCAAAACCTCTTTCCTTTCCATTCTCTTAAAATGTCCCCAAAACAAAGATTCTCAAAAGAGGTTCTCCAACTCAGAAATACCTTTAACCCAAAATATATCTCCAAAAAGAAAATGCCTCCTAAAACCGCTGCCAAAACAGATGAGACCATCCCTGCCACTGCCAAGCCAACCGTTGCACAAAAGAAGACAACCGCCAAAAGAGGCGGTGGTCGTGGCAGAAGAGGTCGAGGTAGGAATCCTCCTATTTCTCTCCAATTGGATGCTGAGGTGGACTTTGACACCGATAAGGAAGAATCCGGTTCTAAGGGAACTGAGAAAGATGAAATTGAAAAAGGAAGTGATGTTGTGCAGTCAAGTGAAAAGAAGGGTCACTCAAGTGAGATGAGAGAGGGGGAACTTGAAAATGAAAAATCAAAAGAGAGTAAAGAAAAATCAGAGGGAAATTCAAAAGAAAAATCAGAGGGAGATTCAAAAGAAAAATCAAAAGAAAATGAGGGAGATTCAAAGGAAAGTCCGAAAAAATCAAAAAGAGGAAATAAAGTTTCAAAAGAAAAGAATGATGGTGATGATGAAATTAATAAGGAAAAGAATGATGGTGATGATGAAAAGAGTGATGGTGATGATGAAATTGATAAAGAGAAGAATGATGGTAATGATGTGCTTTTGAAAGATTTAGTGAGTGAAAGTTTGGAGAAGGATGAGACGAGTGAGATGGATGCAACTAAGACTTCCACTGTTGAAGGTGATATTGGTCCTAATGCTGAAAAAATTGATGAAAACCCAAAAACTGATTCAACAAAGACGGCACATGTTGAAGAAGTAGTTGATGTTGAGGATCGTGGTGATGCCGAGGAAGTTTTTGATGATGAGTTTGACCCATTATTTTCAAAACCGGCATCAAGAACTCGGTCTAAAAGGAAGATGATTGAGATCTTCGGTGATGATGATGATGTGACACCGGAAGCATCCCCTCCAAAAGCCAAAGTCACTCAAAGGAAAAGGGAATCCGGTTCAAAGACCAAGGCACCCAAACGGCCTCGTTATCATCGGGATTTGCCAAGAATAGATGAGGATAAGATTATTGAGGAGAAGGTTCCACTCAATACATACATGGATTTAGTTGTTGCTCCTTTTGGAGAATCATTCAAGAATGACGTCCTCAACCATCTCAATTATCTCAACCTCCCGGATGAGATCCTCAAGCTATGTCACGGTATGCTGATCTGTTGCTTTCACAGTGGAAGGAGATATAAAAAATCTTAGTATGATACTTCTCTTGCCTTCAAATACTTCAAGGAAGCTATGTATGCACAAGGTTTGGTGAATCTGTTGGACAAGTATAGTCCCATGTACTTGTCTGAGATAATTCAATTCTATGCAACAGTCAAGGTCGATGTTGCATCTGGAACCCTTTCCGCCTACATAAATCAGAAACCCTTTGTTCTTACAATTGACCAACTTGCTGCCCATCTTGATGTATGTAATGTCGGGCTTACCTCCTTCCCCAAATGTGACTGGGGAGAAATTGACGAGGTCACATCCAACCAAGTCATGAAGGTTCTTCGACCTCATGATAACAATGGCCTAACCAACATCTATGCATTTGAACTAACCGCACCCATTAGGTTCATCTTTAACCTTGTTTTTCGCAATCTCCTGCCTAGCAACAATAGCCGTGGGAGATGCTCCCTCCTTGATATGCTCCTTATCCATCACATTGTCAAACACAAACCCATAAACCTCCCTCGCCTTATGTTTCACCGAATTCATGAGATGTCCACTGAATTTCAAAGCGGCAATTTCGACAAAAATGCCGTGGTGCCTTATGGTATGTGGCTTTCTATTATCTTTATGAAGAAGGGGTTAGTGTTTAAGGGAAGTCCCGCAATTGAGAAATTGAGTGATGAAATGACACCGGGTCTTCTCTCTCGGATGAATTTGGAGATTAAGGATGGGAAATTGGAGCGGAAAAATCAGTCGGGTAGTGGTGCTACAATGGGGTCTACTGTTGAAATGGGTGTGGTGCTAGCAAATTTGGATGAGCTTCTTGGAGTTGTTAATCGCTTGGTCAAAGAACAAGGCAAGTTACGGGATGAGGTGGGTGATCTTCGTACCATGAATGAAGATCTTATTGAACGTCTTGATGCTAAGAAGCCGAACTCCTCCACTTGAACTCATGCCTTCCTAACCCGTTTATCTCTTATTTAAACCTTGGCTCTTTGTTGATGCTTGTGTGTTTAGTTTGCTTGAACAATTTTTGTGTGTTTTTAAATCGTGTTGCTAAAATTGAACATGTTTTATCCTCCCTTGATGATGTCAAGAGGGGGAAGTAGTTCAAACTATGCTATGTGTGATCTTTTAACTCTTAGGCTAACGTTCACCGTGATTATGTCTTAGCTTCCATGATTAGATGTTTTATTTTGGCCAAGCATGTTGCACCCTTCGATTACCTTGATCATGTTTATGAGTTATGTCTATGTTGAAAAGACCGACTAACCATGGGCTAAGGGGGAATATCACACATGTTTGGACTTGTCATCATCAAAGGGGGAATTTATTAGAACACATTGAGTTGATGATGCCAAGTCCCTTTGTTATTTGATTGTTTGCTCTTAGTTGAATGATTAGTGATTGAAGCAATCAAATGGACTTTCAACAATGATTTAAGATGATCAAGATAATCAAGAAAGTCAAGACAATGATATTTTCTAAGTCTTAGTCGAAAAATGTAAGAGTAAGTGCAACATTCTCATTTAAGTCAAGTTATGGCAAAACCATGCAATAGTACGTTGTACTGTGGTTTCTGGTACTACCGTATGGAGGAGGTATTTCGACAAAATGTTTTAAGTGTTAAAACTTTGCAGATTTCAAACCTTAAACATTTGAATTTTCAAAAGTTGAAAACAATCTGAAATTTTGGAGTCACAAATCCACTTGACTAAGTCTCTAGATTTGTGCAAACACCTTTTACTAAAATGGTAAAGAAGACTTGTCAAACTTCTAAAGTAAGAAAAGTTTTTTGCCGTTTTGGTAAAAGGTCACATATTGAGTGTAGTAGCTTACGTTTTCTGATTTCTTAAGCCCCAAGCCTATAGTCTAACACTTACCATCACTCAAGGCTACTATTTTTATAATGGATTTAATTTTCTCAAGTTGTACTTACCTAAGACTAAATCCACTATAAATAGAGTGTCTTAGTCACATTTATTTCTCAAGACTTCCTAAGCATTTATTGTAAAAACATTGTAAATCATTTGTACATTTAAAGCTTTGTTCTTCAAGTGTTTGCAAAACGTTTTTCAGATTTTAAAGTCTTCATTTGTTTTCGAAAAAAGCTGTAAAACCTCCAAGTATCAGTTCGCTGTACTGTGACATAATGAGTTTGTTCCATGATTCTCGTGTTAGATCTTAATTGTGATCTCCATGTTCATTTAGTGAACTCTTCTGATTCAAGATTCTGTAACACCTTGAGATAGAACTCATAAACTCTTGAAGTGGAGTAGCTTTAAGTTTGAGTGAAACCGGAGTAGGTTGGCGAGTTATTTTCATTGTAAGGGGTTTAGTAAGTTTGAATAAATTTCTAAACAAGCAATAAAATAACGGTTGGACGTAGGCCTCGGAGTAGAGGCTGAACCAATTTTTAAAATGTCGTTTGTTTGTTCATTTACTTTTACGTTCTTCCACTTTGCTATTTCTCGCATGTACCTTATTAAGTTCTGTGTCACAGTCACCTATACTGTGACATAGATCTGCTGTACCCTCTTGTGAACTTACATTCAATTAAATTGCTCAAGTCTTGTATTTCAATATTCTTCACTTAAGTTAATTAATTAATCAAGTTAAGGATAAAATTTTTAAAAGGTACACCTAATTCACCCCCTCCCCCTCTTAGGTGTTTATCGTTCTTAACTCTTTAATTGGTATCAGAGCCTCGTGCTCTTGATATTGGTTAAATCCAAAGAGTTGATCCTATAGTTATGGACGATTCAAAACACACTAAGTATCCCATTTTCAAGGGACAAAACTATGCCTGGTGGAAACATCGCATGGAGCACTATGTCAAAAATGCGGACTATGAATGTTGGTTAATCATTCAAAAGGGTCCCCTCAAAATCGAACTGACTAATGCTGATGGCACTAGTACCTTGAAAAGTGAGGATAAGTATGTTGAGGCCGACTATAAGAAAATCAAGAAAAACTCTAAGGCCATGTCAATTCTTCAATATGGGATCGGTGACCAAGAGATTAATCGTATATCTGGATGTGCTTCGGCCAAAGAGATTTGGGACACCCTAAGCCTTGCTTATGAGGGAACGTCACAAGTCAAAAAATACCGTATTGATCTTCTCATGCAATAATATGAGATGTTCAATATGGAAAGAGACGAGTCAATTAATAGTTTGTCTTCACGTTTTTCATATATTGTCAATGACCTTAAGAGTTTAGGTAGAAGTTTTCAATCCGAGGATTTAGTCCGTAAAATTCTTCGTAGCTTAACTGAAAAGTGGCAACCGAAGGTTACGGCTATTGAGGAAGCTAAGGACCTTTCATTGCTCACCCTTGATGAACTTATGGGCTCACTTATGGCTCATGAGTTAACTCTCATGAAACGTTCTAGTGAAAGCTCTAAAGGGAAAGGACTCGCTCTTAATGCTCTCTCAAGTGATGAGGAGAATGAAGATGACGAGTTTGCAATGTTCACTAAAAACATTGTTGGCATGATAAATGGTCGAAACTCTCAAAGGTATAGCAATAATTCTAGCAAACGTCGTTTTCCTAGGAGAAGGTCTAATTCCACTGTTGGTTGCTTTAAATGTGATGACAAAGGTCACCAAATCAAAGAATGCCCAAAGTGGAACGATATCAAATCCAAAGAAAAACGTGATTCCGCTAAACGTGAGTACAAAAACAAAGTAATGACTGCTATTTGGGGCATGTCTGATTCTGAAGAGGACGATGTCCTTGAGGATGAATTAGACGCCAAACTGTTAGATTCATTAATCTCATAAGATTACATATTCATATATGAAATAATTTATTTAGTCATAAAATAAATGCTAGATCTTATGCATGCAAACTAAAACAAGATAAGAGAAGAAATCGTCTTTCTTACTTTGGGATTTCGGATCAAAAGGGCACCAACAAATTCACCTATTTGTTAGTTCTTGAGCTTCCTTATAATGGATGAACAAAGGTCCAAATTAGAACCTCTCCCAAAAGTATATACCCAAGGAAACCTCTTAATAACTAATACTATTATGAAGTAGTAATGATATTAGTCTTACTTAAAATTGAAACAAAAATATTATGTATTTGCTCTTGAATATTTTCGGCCAAGAGGAGAGATTTGTGAGGTTTTATTTCTCTAAGTTTTCACAAAAATTGTAGAGAGAATATATTTCTTACACTAGAAAATATAAGGTAAAGGTAGAATGAATAATAGAGGGAAAAACCCTCTATATTTTCTCTTAGAAAACCGGTGGGGAGGGGTGGAGGGGAGCCAATGCATGGTGCTCATTTTCTTCCCAAGAAAATAGGTTTGCATGGCTATAACTATGGGTAATCATTGTGTTTTCCACTTAAAAATAATTAACACAATTTAAAGACCCTAACCCTCCCCATTTCGGTACACATAAAATAAAATGGAAGGTCCATTTTATTTTTTGTCATTTGTCAATTGTGACATATGTGACATGTTACTTGACATGTGAAATTGTAATGTATTTTTAACATATTAAAAATCAACATACTCATAAAATATGTCATATACAAAATCGACTAGTAATTCGTAATTACTTGTACCAAAACGGTTTATAAAATTATAAATTACAACGTCTTGTATTTATAATAAATCATTCATTCAATTTCAATTTCAATTGTTTCGTAAACAATAATTTTATCCAAGTAATAAAACAATTCGATTACTTAGACCGTATCTAATTTAATCGAATTACAATAAGACACGTTAATTTTACTCACAAGATCATCCGTCAATTTTAAGCAATTTAATTAACTCGTATCGGCATACGATTAATTAAATAATCAATTAAGAGTATTTCCCTATAGGTATGACCTAAGGGGATCAACTGATCACCACCGTCCCACGACAGTAATGTCAAACTCTAGTAAGCCAATCATTACCGATATGTGTGGACCAGTTGACTGTAAAATATTACATCCCACATGTATTCTTAAAATGAAATTTAAACATGTGATCATCATGATCGACAGTTGTGATCGCATTATTGTCGAAGGACACATATTCCAACAATCTCCCACTTGTCCTCGACAAGTGTGCGTCACCAATTCTCTTGTCCTATTACTATCTCCCACTCAATGCAAGGTGTCTTTCAGGTCGTACTTGCAAGTGATCATATTGTGGGGTAATATCCGTATAAAACCCTTAAAATTTAGGACTATAACGTAAATTTAACATGCGATTTATGGTCATAGACGAAAATAATAGAGAAACGATAAAGAACAAGAATCAACCTCGGGTCCTTTGAAATGCGGCCTAAGAACAGAAATCAAAGTAGATTTCCTCCTAATCGTTGCACCCAAGACCGTCTGAGACTATGCCCCTTGTGCTAGAAATACTCTCTAATTGACTTGCAATATTGAGAGAGTTTTGTGTGAATTTTTTTAGATGTGAGATCTAGGTTTTTCAGAGAAGAATGCTCTCAAAAACCTAATTTTCTTTCAAATGAAATGAGTTAGGGCAAAAGGGCCTCTCCTTTTGTTTTGATCGTCCAAACCGTGAGCCAAAGGGGAGAGAGTGGGATTTCACTTCCTCCTTATTTTTTTTAGCTCGTGATCCGACTCAAAATGCTAAAATGTATATGACGGGATTTTTATTATAAATCGTCATCGGTTATCGGTTATTAAAATATCAACTAGTAACATGACTCAATCGATATATTAATACATGTCCGACAAAGACAATATTGTATAATTAATTCAATATACATCAATTAAATATAATCGTTTATATTCAATTTACGAATTAACCGCTTAATTCGTTTTAGCCATTATTATTTAATCCATATTAAATAATTATCTCAGCATCGCATTTGACTAATTATTAGTCAATAACTCCGACTAACTGTTTAGTCATATTAGGCATCAACATGACTGTATTTTCATACCGTCACATCTCTCAAACGTATCCTATAGGTGTGACTTTTAGGGACCAGTTGATCACCGCCATATGTATGACAATAACGTCAAACTTATCTAGCAAGCCAACCGTTATTGATAAACGTGGACCAACTGATAATAATACAAAAGTATACCCTTTGATCCTTTTAGAGATTTAAATGTTATTGCACTAACTGTAGAGGACACCAGCCCCAACAAGCTCCCACTTGTCCGTACAAGTGTCTGTGCAATAACGTTATCCGCACTAACTGGAGGACACGGCTCCAACAAACTCGCACTTGTCCGTACAAGTGTATGTGCGATAACCGATTCTCATATTCATTTAAAATTTCTCCCACTCAATGTAAAACAATTTGCAGATCCGGATCCGCAAAGGTCGTATTTTACAATCGATCTGTATCAAGAGTGGTTTCCCCGACTAGAGAGTAACTCAACTGATAAAACGTATTCGTATTCGAGCATGGCCATGCATTTCGATTCTGACTCCTCGAGTGGCCCCGAGAAATATCGAGTACCTGATAAAGGCTGAATATTTCCTTCAACTCGACTCCTGCCGATCTAAGCACTGCATGAAACGACCCAGAAAAAATCTACTTGGCCCCCTGTTACGGATGACCGTGAGAAAGAAACCAAAGTCACCCAAAATCTGCCTTAGTCTCAAGAGACAGTCGATAGTCAAAAGAATCGACTCTTAGGATCACCATGGAGGTCCTATCCACGACCTGGCACCGAATGTTATAAAACATTTAGGACTCCACGTCGATGTCACAATTGTGTCCTACGAGATATCCGTATAAATCGCCTTTGTGATTGGTCAGTCAACCTTTTGACTTATGGCTCGTTGAACCCACCATCAACCAACGTCACAAAATAATTGCCAGAGTTATCAGCTCACGTGGGCAATTAAGGACCAAAAATATAATGTTTGTTCAGTTCACTTTGTGGTGTTCAAAATTGTCGTACAAATCCACATGAAAAACAGAATATATAAATATCAAAACGATGATGTCGTATAGAGTACAAAAGAGAATGAATCTAATCCATAAAAGAGTACTACAACTCAGAACACGTTTAATTCCCATGGAATTAACATGCCCTTCATGCTTATCTTGTCGTAATGGTTTAGTGAGAGGATCTCGCTATGTTATCATCTCGTAGCAATCTTTTCTATCACTACCTCCTTTTGCTCCACGTAATCTCGGATTAGATGAGCTTTCCGTTGTACATGTCTAGACTTGTTGCTAGACTTAGGCTCCTTAGCTTGGAAGATGGCACCTCTATTATCGCAATAGATGGTGATCGGGTCATTCGAACTAGGCACTACAGATAGTCCTTGTAAGAATTGACGCATCCATATCGCTTCCTTTGCAGCTTCAGACGCGGCATAGTACTCGGACTCAGTCGTAGAATCATCTGTAACACTTTGTTTGGAACTCTTCCAGCTGACTGCAGCGCCATTAAGAGTAAAAACGAATCCAGACTGAGATTTTGAGTCATCTCGATCCGTTTGGAAGCTAGCATCTGCGTAACCGGTTGCGCATAGCTTTTGTTCGCCTCCATAAGTCAATGCCCAAGCTTTAGTCCTCCGTAGGTACTTAAGAATGTTCTTGACAGCCATCCAATGTGATTCACCTGGATGCTGTTGGAATCGACTTGTCATACTCAATGCATATGCCACGTCCGGACGTGTGCATATCATGGCATACATGATTGATCCTATAGCCGAGGCATAAGGAATCCGTGTCATGCGCTCTTTCTCTTCCGGTGTCTCTGGTGCCTGAGACTTGCTCAAATGCACCCCTGGAGCCATAGGAAGAAACCCCCTTTTGGAGTTAGTCATGCTGAATCTCTCTAGTATCTTGTCTATATAAGACTCCTGACTGAGAGATAACATCCGACGTGATCTATCTCGATAGATACGGATGCCCAAAATTCTTTGTGCCTCACCCAGATATTTCATCTGGAAATGGTTCTTCAACCATACTTTTACCGAAGTTAAGAGAGGTATGTCATTCCAAATCAGGAGTATGTCATCGACATACAATATTAGGAAGACAATCTTGCTCCCACTCGACTTGATATATAGACATGGTTCCTCGACCGATCGAGTAAATCCATTTTCTTTTATCACTTGGTCGAAACGATGATTCCAACTCCTAGAAGCTTGCTTAAGTCCATAAATGGAACGCTTAAGCTTGCACACTTTCTTAGGATGTTCTGGATCGATGAAACCTTCGGGTTGTACCATGTACAACTCTTCCTCCAAATAACCGTTTAAGAAGGCGGTTTTCACATCCATCTGCCAAATTTAATAGTCATGAAAAGCGGCAATCGCTAAGATAATCCGAATGGAACGCAGCATGACTACGGGTGCAAAAATTTCATCGTAGTGCAGACCTGGCACTAGGGTGAAACCTTTAGCAACTAGTCGTGCTTTATAGATATCTTGTTGACCTTCCACAGAATGCTTTATCTTGTAAAGCCATTTGCATTGAAGGGGACGAACCTTAGCAGGTAAGTCAACAAGATCCCATACGTTGTTCTCATACATGGAGTCCATCTCGGATTGCATGGCCTCAAGCCATAGCTTTGATTCGGAACTAGTCATGGCACCTTTATAGGTTGCGGGTTCACTAGTCGTTAAGAGTAGAATGTCATCTATGTCATGTTCCTCGACCATACCAATGTATCTGTCCGGAGGAATAGAGACTCTTCCCGACCTCCTAGGTTCCTCAGGAATATTAACCGCAGCCGGGATTGAAGGAACTGGTTCCTCCAATGGTTGCTCGGTATTTGGTTCTTGAATCTCCGACAGTTCGAAGGTTCTATTACTCTTTGCATTCTCAAGAAATTCCTTCTCTAAGAATGTCGCACTAGCCGCAACAAATACACGTTGTTCGGTTGGCGAATAAAAGTAATGACCAAGCGTTCCTTTAGGATAACCTATAAAGTATGTCTTGACCGATCGCGGGCCGAGCTTATCCTCGTGTCTCCACTTGACATAAGCCTCGCAGCCCCAAACCCGTATAAAGGACAAGTTAGGGACCGTTCCCTTCCATAGTTCATATGGAGTCTTGTCAACAGACTTTAGACGGACTTCGGTTAAGTATTAGAGCAAATTGACAGAGCATAACCCCACAATGAGTCGGGCAACACGGTGTGACTCATCATGGATCGAACCATATCAAGTAGTGTTCGATTTCTCCGTTCGGACACACCATTCAACCGAGGTGTTCCAGGTGGAGTTAATCGTAAGGCAATCCCACAGTCTTTGATGTGTTGATCAAACTCGTGAGAAAGATACTCGCCACCACGGTCGATCGCGTGTTTTTTAATCTTTCTACCCAAGAGGTTCGTATCCGATTCTCGGTATTCCTTGAATTTCTCAAAGGATTCACTTTTGTGCTTCATTAAGTAGACATAGCCATATCTACTTAAATCGTCCGTGAAAGTGATGAAATACCTATAGCCTTCTCGTGCGGTGATTGACATAGGTCCACACACATCCGTATGTATGAGTCCTAATAGGTCTGCAGCGCGCATTCCAACACCTTTGAAGGAAATTCGAGTCATCTTACCAATGAGACATGATTCACACGTGCCAAATGATTGAAAATCAAAGGCCGAGATAGCTCCATTCTTTATGAGCTGTTTTACGCGTTTCTCATTAATGTGTCCCATACGGCAATGCCATAGATACGTTTGATCTTTGTCACCAACCTTTAACTTCTTATTCATTACGTGTAATATTTCGGTGGTCCGATCTAAAACATAAATTCCATTCATGGAGACTGCCTTGCCATAAATCATATCGTGTAATGAGAAAATGCAAGTATTATTCTCTATTACAAATGAAAAACCAAGTTTGTCAAGTGCGAAAAAACCGAAATAATGTTTTTAGAAAGACTGGGTACATAATAGCAGATTATATAAAAATAACTCAAATCCGCTAGGAAGTCGGATCACGTATGTTCCCCTCGAGACGGCACCACTCATGCTCCATTCCCGACACGCAAGTCCACCTCACCCTTTACGAGGGGTTCGATGTTTCGGAGCCCCTGCACATGATTACACAGATGAGAACCACAACCAGTATCTAGTACCCAAGTTCCGTAACTTGCGTGGTTAATCTCAATCATATGAATAAAAGTAGAAGAGGAAGAAGACACACCAACAGGTTTAACGCGACCCGCTTTTATGTCCTCATGGTAAACAGGACATGTACGCCTCCAATGCCCGATCTTGTGGCGATGATGGCATTCCATATTTTCGGTCTTGCTCTTTGTCGTGCCGATGAGTTGCTCGACTCACCAGGCCCACTCTTACCCGATCCCTTTCTTAAACTTCGGTTTACCTACCGCTAGGTCTGCCCGAGCTTTGCCCTTACCCTTGCCCTTGTTTGACACAACGAGAACATCCTGCTTCAAGCTCCCACTGAACTTCATATCCTTCTCGGCCTGTACGAGTAGGGAGTGTAGTTCATGAGGACTTTTCTTCAAATCATTCATATAGTAATTCGCTCTAAAGAGCGCAAAACCATCGTGGAGTGAATGAAGCATGCGGTCAATCACGATGTTCTCGCTGATTTTACAATCAAGCGCCTCCAGTCTCTCGACATTCTCAATCATGCTGAGAATGTGTGGGCTAACCGGTTGGCCCTTCTGGAGTTTCGCATCAAAGAAGCGAGTGGTATGCTCATAGGTCACGATTCTCGGTGCTTTCGAGAATTCCTTAGTGAGCGTGGTGAAAATCTTGTTTACACCTTGGGCTATGAAGCGTTCCTGCAAATTGGATTCCATTGCAAAAATGAGTACGTTTTTAATCGCACCCGCTTCCATGACGAAATCGTTATACTTGGCGATCTCGTTAGCTCCAGCCGTGGGGCCTGGGTTTGACGGGATGGGCTCTGTCGAAATTTGAGCTTCCGTCGCGGCGGCGATTCCGTAATGCCGCCTCCCGGTCCGCGAAGTTTAATCCATCATTCTTCGATCGTGTTGACCGATTCATCGATTCATGAAGATCCGCCGGGACTCACGGTTCAATGTGGCACTTGGCATTGGGTCGTCAAGACGGCCACCATTTTGTTATTAGCAGTTTAAGTGATCGTGATCTACACTGAAAAAGAAAGGAAAAACAAAACGAAATAAGCAACTCATCGAGGTGATTTAAGTCTATTTAAAATATATTTTAATCGTGTAGACTCATCGTACTTGCATAATTGATCTCCCTCAAGAATAATACAAGTGATCCAAAGACTCAATTTCCGTAAATTGATAAGCCAACTGTTTAGCTAGTTCTATCGTTAGAACTCTTGGTCGATAGATTTCCGTAAATCCTATCTTTAGTCCACCATAATCACAGGATCGTACGAGTGACTATAGTGTTGAGATAAAATAGGTCAATCAGTTCCAACTTACCCGACGTAGAAGGGGTCATATTATGCCTACCGACGAAGAAGGGATTCATTGGAGTTTGACCTATAAAGACTATTCTCAATTTTTGGTTATACGAGGAAGATCCCATCAACTTAGTTTTAATTCATTTTAAGTGAACGAAAAAACTAGCATTGCGTGAATGAATTAATTTAGGTGATGGCTTATAATAATGTGTGATATCTGTTTATCATAGAAAACTAACGCGTGACCTCTATATGAGTCAGTTTTCATGCAATTATTAGGTGGTTTGGTTTTAGGCGGAATATGATGCAATCTATCGTTACGATAAAATAAATCAAAGAATGCAAAACGTAAATAAAAATTCCTAGTGTGGCCCATCCTAGTAAAAAGAACATAATACAACTTTGGAATCCACCGTTGGACCCGAGAAGCTTGTCTTGATGTTTCATCTTGATCCATGTAGCGGGAGTGAGCATCCGATTCTCCATCTTTGGTCTTCTCAAAATTACAATTTAAAATTTACAAAATATAAACCTATTTACATTCTAAATTAAAACTGTAATAAAAAAAACAAAACGGAGATGCGAGATCTCAAAATACAACCAAGACCGTGTTCCATCATTACGGTAACACGTTCTACTAAGGCCACACTAAGTTACAACTGTTTGTAAATTAAATAAATACGTAATTAAAAACATTCAAGGCATTCAAAATAACGATAAATAAAAATGCATCAACTAAAACAAAATTTATTCGTGACATAATTCCGTAATTATGTTAAATTTATCCAAACCACCTTTAATGATTAAAATTATGTGACAAAACCGCTTTAATCAACTTAATTTTAATCCATGATAATTCGTTACTTTAAATTGATTTAAAATAACTAAATGGTACGTGAGTGAACTGTTTCACTATCAAGCGAATGCATAAAATCCGTATTATGCATATGTTATGGCCAAAAACCGAATTTTTTTTTTTTTTTTTTTATTCTTGCTGCAATTTCCGAGAGCAAAAAAAAACAAAAACATAATTTTTTTTTCTTTTTCTCACGGCCAAACCGAGAGCTTGCCCAAATTTTTTTTTTTTTTTTTTATTTTCAATGGCTCAGCCGTGAGCAAAAACAGGCCAAACATGAATCGATTTGACAAAACCAATTGCAATTTGAACATAATCCGTATGAAAACAAAACTACAATTGATAAAACTTTAACATATTGCAATGAATATCGATTACAAAAACAATATGCAAAGAACAAATCGAAAACAAAACAAATCATCAACCGTCTGATCAGACGTAAGCCAAAAGGCACGGCTTCCAAAGCACAAAAACAGGCCGTGCAAAACAAAAAAAATCTGTCGAGACTAAAAAAACAGCCGCACGGTTTTTTTTTAATGCAAAAAAAATATCGATTCAATTCGTTTAATGAAAATCACAAAGAAAAATTTACGTGGCCTCGCTCTGATACCAGTTGTGGGGTAATATCCGTATAAAACCCTTAAAATTTAGGACTATAACGTAAATTTAACATGCGATTTATGGTCATAAACGAAAACAATAGAGAAACGATAAAGAACAAGAATCAACCTCGGGTCCTTTGAAATGCGGTCTAAGAAAAGAAATCAAAGTAGATTTCCTCCTAATCGTTGCACCCAAGACCGTCTGAGACTATGCCCCTTGTGCTAGAAATACTCTCTAATTGACTTGTAATATTGAGAGAGTTTTGTGTGAATTTTTTTAGATGTGAGATCTAGGTTTTTCAGAGAAGAATGCTCTCAAAAACCTAATTTTCTTTCAAATGAAATGAGTTAGGGCAAAAGGAGAGAGAGCCTCTCCTTTTGTTTTGATCGTCCAAACCGTGAGCCAAAGGGGAGGGAGTGGGCTTTCACTTCCTCCTTATTTTTTTTAGCTCGTGATCCGACTCAAAATGTTAAAATGTATATGACGGGATTTTTATTATAAATCGTCATCGGTTATCGGTTATTAAAATATCAACTAGTAACATGACTCAGTCGATATATTAATACATGTCCGACAAAGACAATATTGTATAATTAATTCAATATACATCAATTAAATATAATCGTTTATATTCAATTTACGAATTAACCGCTTAATTCGTTTTAGCCATTATTATTTAATCCGTATTAAATAATTATCTCAACATCGCATTTGACTAATTATTAGTCAATAACTCCGACTAACTGTTTAGTCATATTAGGCATCAACATGACTGTATTTTCATACCGTCACATCTCTCAAACGTATCCTATAGGTGTGACTTTTAGGGACCAGTTGATCACCGCCATCTTTATGACAATAACGTCAAACTTATCTAGCAAGCCAACCGTTATTGATAAACGTGGACCAAATGATAATAATACAAAAGTATACCCTTTGATCCTTTTAGAGATTTAAATGTTATTGCACTAACTGTAGAGGACACCAGCCCCAACACATATCGAGAGTGGTTTCCTCGATCTGGAGAATAACTGATTGACCGGAATTATCTACCATAGATACCTTCCGAGCGTGGCCACGCATTTCCAGTTCATTACTCCTCGACTGGCCCTGAGATATTGTTATAACCCTGACAAGGGGTGGACAATTCCTATCGCACTTATTCCCTTCGACTAGCCACAACCATCATAACCCAAAATATGCCCATTTGACCCCATTTACGAAGGTCGTACTAACATAAATCAAAGTTAATCTGAAACTGTGCCACCTTAGGCGAACAGTCTTTAGTCAAAAGAATCGACTCATTAGAATACTATAGTAGCTCTCGCCACGACCAGGCTATATAAATTTGCCAGAACTCTATAAGCGGTCATTAGCCCGACAAAGTGTTCCTAACAGTCTGCCTATGTGATCGACTAGTCATCTCACATGACTCCATGACACTTGAACTTGCCATCAATCGCATCACACTCTAGTCACTTCGAGACGTCACCACATGTAAGTGACTATGGGCGAATACAATGCTAATCCGTATTCACTTTAACGGGGTTCAATTGTCTTTACAACCCGTTTGGATGTAACAAAGTATAAGGTGAGTTAATAATAACTCAAACTACAAATGTGGACATCACATTCGGGTAGTCAATACCATATTACAACCTTGTGATGTATATTGTAAGTGTGTAAACACTAGTTACTCGCAACATGTGTTTAACATACCATGTGTCCATGTGTTCAAACTCTTGAATTGTATTTTCCTTTATTTTCATGTTTGTCTTAGATAGCATGAATCTCACCAAGTACATATCTAGTTTCCCAAACTAGTTTTAGGTTCTTTACTTTGAAAGAACTTTCTTGTTGTTTATCACATAACAAACGAATTATGGTGGACGACATAACTTGCACTAGTCAAGTGTTCTTCCAACTCATAATGTACCAGGTATATGTTTTGTAGGATCTTGCAACAATTGTCAAGATGATTAGCCTAGCACTTCTCATAAGTCCTAGCACATTTGAAAATACTAGTTTTGAGTAACTTCTTACTATAACCAAGTATCTTCTCAAACTTCTTATTTCTCCTTTTAGCTTAAATAGCTTAGGATTTTCAAAAATCCTTACGCATTTTCGAACTTCAATATGTGCAACTTCTTGTCACATAACAGAGTGTTCTGTCAAACACTAGAATAGCTCATTAGTTCTTCTCGAGAATTCATGACATTTCTTCTATGGCTTACCAATGACTCATCATGCTCTTAAGCATATGATTCATTATAGGACATGTACATGATTATTCTAATGGAGGAAACATTAGTAATCTTTAATCATGTGATCAACCATTCTTAGGTTCAATGAATGACCATGACTGCTTATGGTAATTCCATTTTTATCGATATGAATAACCTACGTTTCTCGTTGATTTGATGTGCATATCTCAATGTCTATCCAACATCCCATGATGTGATTGGATTCATCTTAGTCCATTTTCATCCAGAATTGAAAACTCAAATACTTCTTTGTGAAAGATAGTACTAGCTCGTCATTCTCAATGAGTAATGAGTTATAAATTTTACAAGATGATAGGTCCCACTAAATTTCATGTCTTCACATGATAATCTCAAACTCCCACTCAATTCCACATGTTTCGTATTTGACTACTCAATCAAAACATTTCAAGAATTGAAATACATTTTGCTTTGCCAAGTTATTAAGATAAAACCATATATGTTCCCAACATATCCTTTCAAAATACCTATTTTGAAAAGGTTTCAATCATAAACTTATGGAAAGAGATTTTAATCTCTAACTCATTCATTTTTATAATGATGCGTAGCAATGTCATTATTTAAAAGTGAAATCCCATTTAATACATGTCCTTCTCAAAATACCCTTTTCGGAAGGAGGTATAACCATTTCATTTTCATAATGAGGTTAAGTAATGACACTAGCGTGGTTAACAATTAACTTAGCTCTTGTAGACATCGGCATATCTATCTTTGCAATTTCTAATCATAAATCTCATTTATATTCAAGGATGCAACTTTGCTTCATTTAGGCTCTTAAGTAAATATCAATATTGAAACTCTATTTATATCTAGGTCATAAACTAGCAAAATCTCTTGTTGAGACTTTTCTTTAGTCATTTTCTTTCAAAATTTTCTTTTGGTCTCCTCGTGTAGTTATCTTAAGAACATATTCTTTTGATTACTTCACTTGGTCTCTTTTGTCATGTAGATCTCATCTATTCAAGACCATAGATCTCATCTATTCATGTATACTATCTATTTAGGTATACAAATCATTCTTTCTTTCGTAGATCTCATTTACTCAAGCATACAAATTATTCTTTGTGTCTTCATTTTTCTCCCACTCTATCTTTAGAATAAATACACTAGATATTCAAAGATAGCTTATGAGACACAAATAATGATTTTGAAGTAGAAGGAGGACTATCTCATAGATTGACTAATAGATTTTAGATTTGATGAGTGTACTTGGTAATTGACATTCCTTTAGGAGAGTTCATCAACTCAACATCACTTTATAATTGATCATACACAAGCCTTAAGCTTGTGGACACATAATGAATCCCATCATTATAATTGTCTATTGGATCACTTTAAGTAGATGATCATATGTTTCTATGTGCAAGCATATAAAGACGAATTTTTAGAACAAACGAATACGATAAAAGGGGTGACTTGGGTTGCAAGCCAAGCCACCATAATCCAAAATACAACCATTGTTTAGAAATGATCAACCATTTCCATGTCAAACACGGAAATCAAAATAGTTCTAAAATTCATAACATTAAAATAAAGACAATAATAAAAGCCAAGCTTCATTGGTAGCTACTCCTAGCTCCTTCATGATTTCTCAAGCTTGCTTCTCTTTTCCCTTGTCTTTGCTTGGAGGAGGCCCTATTTACAATAAAAAGGGGATACATTATCACAACTTTATATCAAAATACCATAGTTGAATTAGAAACATAAAATAAAGGATAGTCATTTACCTACTGGAGTGATCTTTCCAGCTTTGATGTCACCAAAATACTTGGAACAATTCCTCTTCCAATGTCCAACACCATTACAATAATGGCATTTATAAAGAGGACCCTTCTTGGTTTTTGAAGTGCTAGCTTCAAAAGTCTTAGTCTTGGTGGACATGGGAGCTTGCTTCTTACCCTTTTTCCCATTATTCTTGAACTTCCCCTTGCTCTTAGTGCTTATATTAAGCACATCCTTAAGTGGGTTAACATTTAGCCCCATGTCTCTTTCGCCTTGCACAAGTAACTTGTGCAACTCTTCAAGAGACACGTCCTTGTCTTGCATATTGAAATTCACCCAGAATTGTGTAGATACCTCATTTATGCACCCCTCGCAAACCATCCGGTGATGATTGGGCCGCATGTTTGGTACGCGGAACGATTTGTGACAGTTCGTAAGTTTATTGTCAAGTGATTGCTCAAACACTAATGTCTACCTCTTAGTTGTCATATACATGCCGATACGGTCATTTTGACAGTAATTAGAGTACATTTGGAGTCCGGGCCTAAAACCGTCTTCTTTTTTTTTTTTTGGTAGAATGTAAGCATTCTCATTAAGCTCAAAAGAAGTATTACAAACTATCAAGAAAAGATTAGTACATTAAATAAGGCCAACTAAAGTAAGCCATTCCCTATCTCTTACAGATACAGTACTCAAATCTAACTGATGCACCTTGCTCTTAACCATCTTCTGAATTTGATATACCAAAATCATAGGTCTCATCAGCTTGCCTTCAATTCTAGCCAAGTTACGCTGCTGCCAGACATGGTAGTAAACTGCCATGACAGCAGCAAGATAGATGCCCTTCTGAACTGGTCTCCACTTCCTGCGTCCAATCCAGATGATTGCATTTCCACCAGGCGTAGGAATGCACAGCCACGAGCAGACTTCATGTAGGACTTGTCTGCTGTATCTGCAATGCATAATAAGATGGCTAATAGTCTCTGTGTCTGCATCACAAATACAGCATCTATCATCAGTACAAATTCCAATCCTACAAAGCTTATCCTTCACATTCAAAGCATTCCTGAAGACTAGCCAACACAGAAAGCTATGCTTAGGGAGAGCTCTAGGATTCCAAATCAATTTAGCCCACCCCACTTTCTGCTCCATATGTCTGACCCAATTGTAGCCAGAGCCAACACTATACCCTCTTTGATCAGCAAGCCAAACACCATTATGGTATCCCCCTTTAAAAAGTTCTTTTACCTTGCAAATAGCCTTCCAATTCCCACTCATGTGAGCTTTAGAAAGATAACTATCCCAGGCACGACCCTTCATATAAATTTGGTGAATCCACTTGACCCATAAACTATCAGGCTTGCTGAATATCCACCAAACCAGTTTCCCCACAGTGGCAATGTTCCAATCAAGACTATACCTGATACCAAGGCCACCTTCAGGTTTAGGAGTGCACACTTGTTCCTAGCTAACTAGAGGAGCTCTCATATACACACTAGTGCTATTCCAAAGATAATTACGACATAAAGCATCAATCTTCCTTATAACACCTTTGGGGATGAGGAAAATATTAGCCCAGTAGGAGAAAAAAGAGGTGAGCACAGACTGCACAATGATCTATCTACCTGCATAAGATATTTTCCTAGCACCAAAGGATCTAATCTTCTCAATGATTTTTTCAATCAAAATCTGGCAGTCCTTCTTACCCAATTTGCCAGCAGTAACAGGTACCCCTAAGTAGTTAAAAGGGACCTTCCCTTCCACACAACCAGAGAGGCTAATAAGATGCTTCTTCATAGGACTATGCACACCACTAAAGTAAATATTAGATTTGTGCTTGTTCATGTGAAGACCATAAGCTGCAGAAAAAGTAGCAACGGATCTATGCAACACCAAGACAGACTGATCATCACCCCTAGAGAAGAGTAAGAGATCATCTGCAAACATGAGGTGTTGTAGTCTCAACTTTCCACATAATGAATGGAATTTAAAATCCAGGACCTCAGTAGTGAAATGGAGAATTCTAGCTAGACAAATATTCCATGGCAATAGTGAAGAGGAGGGGTGAAAGGGGGTCCCCCCTGCCTCAGGCCTTTTTTGCCAGGAAACATGCCAAATGGCTCCCCATTTAGCACCAAAGAGTAGGATGCAGTAGCCACGCATTCCATGATCAACTGAGTGAACTGAGGAGGGAAATTAAGAGCAATTAACATCTGATGTAAGAAACTCCAGTTCGCAGAGTCATACGCCTTCTTAAGGTCCACTTTCAGCATACATCTAGGGGTTACAGAGCTTCTATTATAGAGCCTGATAAGATCCTGACATACCAAAATGTTCTCTATGATATTCCTCCCTTTAATAAACCCCCCTTGATTAGGGCTAATTATATGAGGTAACACTCTGGACAATCTGGAACAAAGTAACTTAGAAATGATCTTGTAAACAACATTGCAACAGGATATGGGCCTGAATTGAGTGACATTTTCAGGTAAGTCCACTTTTGGAATGAGGCTAACCAAAGTGTGGTTAACCTGTTTAAGCAGCTTGCCATGATGGAAGAAATCCTTTACTACACTGCATAACTCATCCCTAACTACACTCCATGCATCTTTAAAGAAAGCACTGGTATACCCATCCGGGCCAGGAGCTTTATTAGCAGGAATTTGCCAGACAGTAGCTTTAATCTCAGCATTGGTCACTGGTTCAAGCAGCATATGATGATGATCCTCAGTACATAAAGGACCCCTCTGCACTACTTGGGAATTAACAGGTTTAAGAGTCTCAGTCTCTCCCAGCAGTTTCTGATAAAAAGATAGGAAGGCCTGCTGTATTTGTAATGGATCAGTATGGCACACCCCATGGTCATCAAAAATCCTGAACACCTTATTCTTCTCATGTCTCCCTTTCATATAGCTATGAAAAATTCTTGAGTTATTATCCCCTTCTTTAAGCCAGATAGCCTTGGATTTTTGCAAAAGTAAACTTTCAGAAGGCTTCTGTAATTCCACAAAGTCATTTGCAGCTGCAAGCTCAATCTCAATCAGTTCACTGTTTTGAGGATCAGCTCTCAGTTGTATTTGAATATCTTCCAAGTGCTGCCAAGCTCTCATAGCATTATTCTCCACATCAACAAAAAGATCTTTGTTAAGCATTTTTAAAGGTTGCTTCAACATCTTGAGTTTTTTAACAAACTTATACGTGGGAGTGCCATAAACCCTAACATCCCAAGCCTGTTGAACACAAGGGATGAACTGATCTACCTCACTCCACATGTTAAAGTATTTAAAACATCTTTTTTTTCTGCCTGTCATTACTAGTTTGCTGAATAATACAAGGTGTATGATCATAATACCCCTCTACATGGAAGAAGGCATAATAATCAGGTCGTTGCACTAGCCAAGCATGATTGACTAGAGCCCTATCCAGTCGACTATACACTCTGGAATGTGCTTCTTGCTTGTTATTCCAAGTGAAGTAAGACCCAGTAGCGGCAATATCCACCATGTTACAGTAATCCAGACACATCTTAAAATCATTCATTTCCTCCTCAGTGGACATCCCCCCTAATCTTTCACAAGGTCTAAGAACAGTATTAAAATCCCCACAAATGAGCCAAGGACCATGGATTTGATTATGAAAATCACACAATCTCTCCCATAAACTCTTTCTCTCCTGAACTCCATTAAAAGCATATACCATAGTAAGATGAAAAGATGCCTTAGTACTTAGCTCCTGGACTAATATATGTATATATTGTGCCCCATACTCAAGAAACTGTATTTGATATAAACTAGGTTTCCAAAGAAGCCAAACTCTACCACCAGTGTGCCATTGAGAATTGGTAGAGACACACCAGCCATCACAAATATTTTGTCTAATTTTATTTAGAGATGAAGGCTTCACCTTCGTCTCAAGGAGGCCAAATAATCCAATATTATGTTGATGCAAGAACCATTTAATATGTTTCTGTTTAGATGGATTATTTAACCCCCTCACGTTCCAAAAGCCAATCATTGGGACAATCCCCCACCAGGGGGGTAACTGCCTTAGTGGTGCCTATGCCAACCTTTGGAGTTGCATTATTTAAAGCTTCCAAGAAAGTATGGTTACCAAATTTTCTCAGTGTACTCCCCTGATCAATCAACTCCTGCCTGCTTAACCTGTTCACAGCCCTAGCAGGAGTGGCAATTTTATAAGTACCAGTGCTATTCCAGGATGTCTGATCTTTGTTTGGTCGAGTCATTGGGGTCTGACTGGCACCCCTACTAGCTGGGATACTAGTAGGCTTGGGTGTAATCACCCTAGGAGTAGGCTTAGGAGAAGGTGGCTTTGGCCTGGTCTCCTTTGCCTGTGCTACCACCTTAGGTTTCCACACCTGAGCTACCCTCTACCTAGGCTGCTGTTTTTTCTTTTTCACACATGCCTTATCAACATGCCTTATACCACCACAGGCCTGGCAGAGTACAGGATGCCATTCATACTCAACTATAATGGTAACAATCTGAGCCTCCTCATCTAGGAACTTAACTTCAGGTATTGCAGGTGCACCAAAAGGAACATCAACTAAAACTCTAGCAGAGCCAAGTCGAGTCCTATCCTCAGTAGAATCATCACACCTCACATACCCACCCACCAGACCAGCAATCCTAGGGATACACTGGCCCCAAAATTTCAAAGGTAGGTTGAGAAGCTTAATCCAGACTGGTACAACAGAAACCTTAGTTTTCTCCAAAGAATCCTGGGGAGTCTAAGGTCGAACAATGATAGGGGTATTGTTAAACAAGTGATGTCCCTGTTTCACAACCACCTCCAAATCCTTTTTCTTCCTGAACCTAACAGAAAAACTCCCGAGGGTAAAGAGGAGATTCTATCAATTCCATCCCATAATCCAAGAATAAACTTCTCCACAACCTCCCATGGAGGATTCACACCCAGCAGAAAACAAACAGCAGAATTCTCCCAGAAATCAAGTTCTTTCATAATATCAGTTTCTGAGAATTGCAACATACCTTCAGGGATTTCCTCTATTGTTTCCAGCCGCTGCTTGCTTTTCCCCCTGTTCTGAACAATCCATTCCTCAGTTTCCTCATCAGCAATCAGGTCATCCAAGTCAAGAGGCTCAATCTCCACCGGATTAGAAACCAATTTGATCACCGAGGTTGGACCAACAACAGAAAAATCCAGAGCAGAAAAACGATTTTTAGTAGATTTTTTATGATTTTTTGATGTAGCAGACGATGATTTTTGCGCCGTCATTGCAGAATTTAGGTTTCCTAACTTCCAAGCTTCTTTTTCTGATTTTTTTGGTTTTTCCTCTCTCTACATTCTCTCTCTATTATTTTGTCATTGAAATCCTAAAACCGTCTTCATTTTCTGATAACCGTTAAATCCCGAGTCAGAATGTTCTGGAATGTTCCGGATATTTCTATTCCATATTTTATAAATATTTCACAATCTTTATTCTTTGGTAAACAATTTCCCGTAATATTCATACAAGATATTAAGGAAAACCAAATTATTCCGTCATTCCATAACTTAAACACGGAAATCTTTCTTCCGCAGGAGGAAACCACTTGGGAACAGACGCAGCAGACGCTGCGCCTCTTCCAAGAGACGCAGATGGCTCGCGCCTCTTCCCAGTCCTTTTCGTGTATTTCTCGTATCTTTTTCATATCTTTCCGAGATTCACTTCCAAAGTCTCTCCGAAAACCCTATTCCTTCACGTGATTAGTATAAATAGGAGCCTTTGCTCCTCATATTTTTCACGCGAGTGTCCGCCCTTCTCTTCTCCCTTTGCATTCTAGACCTTTGTTCTTACTTTTTGGCGTCTACGTGCTTGAACATTCGACCACGTAAGCTCGGATCCTTCTGAGTACCAGCCTCGTTTACATGACCGACCAATTTGACCAACTCCACAATCAATCAACTTAATTAATCTAATCGTTTTCCTCTTACAAGGGCACTTTCGTCTACATTCGAGTCGAGCATCACTAATCATAAACTTAGTTCATCTCGTTTCGTCAAACATGTAAGTCTGAGGGTGTATAATCTCTCTTTTATTATTGTTATCTACTTTTTGTATCGTTAATGTAAGATTTATGTCGAAAACATCTCTTAAAACCGATTTATAAAACCATGCTTTAAAACCCTTTTTACGGATTTCCACAAGACAAACCGTCGAGAAAGGACGCAGCAACTGCTGCGCCTCTTCGAAGGAGCGTAGTTCCTGCTGCGCCTCTTCGTGAGGCTGCCGCAATTCCTGCTTCCTTTCTTCTTCCTTCGTCCTCTGTAATTCGTTGTTTGTTTTATTTGTTTTCGTTTGTTCTTTAACTCTTTGGTACAATAGCATAATAATTTCACCTGTATATTATTGTTCATCATTAACACGTTTAATTCATCATTTAAATCCGACTTAAGTCCCTTATAATCTCATATTTGCGGGTTTTCGTCATTAAAATCAATCCGGGTTGTAGAAATTTGATTCGTTCATATTGGGTTTCTGGAATTCGATCTTTGATATATTTTCATCTGTCTATTGTCGTATTTGTCATTAATTCGTCATATTTAGCCTATTTAGTTCACCCATGTCATTAATCAATCGTTCATTCATGTAATTAATCCGTCTTAAATCCGTTTCATCCATGTTTTATTGCTTTTATGACCATCAATCATATGTAAATAAGCGTATTAATCACTTTTATCCGAGTAAATATCGTAATTAACCTTTAAAATCATCAATTAATATTAACGATTTGCAGTTCCGGCTTCACAGCCAGAACTCACCCTTGGAACAGACGCAGCAACTGCTGCGCCTTTTCCAGAGGGCGCAGCTCTGCTGTGCCTGTTCCAGGTTAATTTTTGTCTCTGAACTCCATTGTTGCTTGACCTAGTTTAATTAGTTTATGTATAATTAACTATTAATCGTATTATCGCCTACTGATCTGTTCGTTAATTCATTCCTTTATTCTTTTTCTCAAATTATCCGTTTTAAAGGTATTTTCGACATAAATCAATTGAATCCAATGTAATTATTGTAATTTTCGTTATTGTAATTTTATTTATTGTATTTATCATATTTCTTGTATCATTTGTATGTCTTCACATGTAATTGAGCATTAAATCTTGACTTTGACATTAATTGTATGCTAAATTACGTGTTCACCGACTTAGTCTAATTCTTCACATGTTAGGATTAAAACTTGGATGTTGCATTGCATGCATATAATCGACGATATATCAAGTATAGATGATGTCCTTAATCATTAGTAGAGGCCGTTATCGAGGCGGGCGGGATTAGGTGTTCGATCAAAAGAGCTTCCTAATACGTACCCTCACCCCTTACTCCAGATCTCTGTGAACATCCGTGTTCATTGGCATCCACGAGAGTCATTCTAGACATAGAATGCTAAGGGTAACGATTGCTTGGTGTTCATGTCTCTACTTTGTGTCTTGACATGGCACGAGGTATTCGAACGGTTCCAATTTCCCATAAAAATTGGTGGCGACTCCACAAAATGCAAACGCTTGTTCTCTCTCCCAAGCACCCCCGTGGGCCCATATCCACAGTTTGGCGACTCCGCTGGGGATAATACACTTACGTGTAGCCAAAAGGGTGAAACTTGAACAAGGTTAGGGAATAGTTTGTACAAGACAATTGTCGGTTTTCATAACTCGGTCTTCCTAGATCGTTTCATTCGGCCTTCCTAGGCCCAACCCAACCCATTCGACCAATCGTCCCGTCTAAACGGTCCTAATTCTTATTTGGGCTCAAGGATGGATAGCGATTGACGTCATCCATACCATGATGCTTACTCTTGTTTGTATCAAGGACCTTCACTACTTGAGGAAATGGACTAGGAATCGGCCTTACTCTTGTTTGGTACGAGCCTCTCCACAGACTTCGGGTTTGATTGTTCGGTATGGCAACCCACCCTTTAAACCAAAACCTTTTTAAATGCACTCAGCATCCCGTTATAATGCCTGTATAAATGTTTGTACCTTACGTGATCACCATTTCTAAACAAAACCATGACGATTTTTGTAAGAATCAAAACCCATTTTTCAATGAAAATTTCGAAGAGGCCATTGATTAGCGCAAAACCCAGTCAAAACTCTGTCCGTTTGTCGAGTCAAATTTCGGGCCCAAGCCCATTTCAAAACCTCACTTCGAGTCCACTCCTACAACTACACTATAGTTGACTAGGATACACATTTTCAAAACCTTGTCTTTTCTTCAAAGCTCACTCAACACAAGTGGCACACACCCACTTCACGAGTCAAAACATTTCTTCTCTTAGCAAGTGTGTTAGAATGGTTGATCGTGTTTTGATTCGTCGTCGATTTCTCATCCAGTTTTCAAGATGCCTGAAACAAGTGACGTGAACTTCAACCAACTTCAAGATGGTAATGATCGAATCCTAGCCGCGCTAGCCCAAATCCAAGTTACCCAAGATCAAGTGTATGATCGCCTTGACACCATCGAGGGCCGGATCTACGCCGTAGAGGGGAGGTTGCCTCCTCAAGAAAGTGAAGTAGTGGGTGACTTCGCGGATGAATCCAAGGACGAAAACCCTCCCATGGGAGTGACTGTAGCCGAGAAAAGACTCCAATACTTAGAGGAGCAATTGATGTAACTTAAAGGGGATGACATTTATAGGGAGAATAACTGCAAGTACGAGGCCGTAAATTCCAAATTGCCAACTAACTTCAACATGACGGATATCCCTAAATTCAAGGGGCACGAAAACCCTTTGAACCACATCCGTGCCTTTAAGGATTACATGTCTATCAAAGGCATCAAACCCGAGATGTTCTTAAGGATCTTTCCTTCATCTCTTGACACCATCCCAAAGCAATGGTTCTACTCCTTAGAACACAAGAAGATCGCTACTTGGGAAGATGCAGCGATCGCGTTTGCTAAGCAATATGTGGATAATGCCGAGATCCAAGTTAACATGCGCACTCTAGAGGTTCTTACCCAAAATGACAAAGAAGGATTCACCGACTTCCTAAGTAGGTGGAGGAAGACTAGTACCCAACTAGTTGAACGCCCGGATGAGGCTACCCTTGTGGAAAAGTTCGTGGACAATCTCAAACCCATCTATGCCAATCATTTGAGATACCAGAACATCAAAACTTTCAAGGACTTAACCATACTAGGAACAAGGATTGAAGATGACATCCGTAAAGGGCTCTTGTCCAAAACGGTAGGTCGAGGATATCAAGGCTCAACAAGTCGTTCATACGGCTCCACTAGCCAGACCAACGAGGTTAACCTTCTCGAGCCATCGAAGAAAAGTACCCCACCAAGGAAATTCACAAATATTGGGGATACTTACTCCAACGCTCTTAAGAGGTTAATGAAACAAGGCAAACTCCAACCCATAGGACCTACTCCCGAACCCGAAAAGAAATCCAAATTCTGGGACGAGAACTCGTACTGTGAATACCATAGGGGCAAGGGGCATGACACAGAAAAATGCTACAAATTGAAAAATGTGCTTCAAGACATGATTGACGATGGCCGACTACCAATACCGCCGGGAGGTAAACCCAACAACACTCAGAACCCTCTTGGGATTCTAGTGATCACAAGTGAAGAATCTACCTTAGATTGTTCACACCTCATTTCTCCAATTGAAGATGAGATCCACGCGATTGAGAATGAAGGGTTCTACTCTACCATCTCCCCTACCATTTCCGACTTCATCACATGGGCAAGGAGTGTGGATAGGCAAGTTTGGGAATTGGAAAATGTGGTGACAACTTTACATGACCCCAACGCAACACCTAAGGAGCATGTGCCACCAATCTTCTCCCAAAATGCCACTATGCAAGAAATAGTCGCCGTGGTTGATAAACTAGTCGACCAAATCACGCAATTAGAAGACGAAATCATGAGAATGAGGGAACTAGCTACAATCAATGGAGTATGGGCCGATGATGATGGGGACGAGTATCTCATTGAAAACTCCCTAGTCAAAGAAACAGTCCAAAATGGTGAAGACCAAGATGTGGACCACCTAACTCGTTCGGGGCGTCCATATCAAAACACTACTCAAAACGGTCCAACCAACGTTGTCACACCAAATGATTACAAAGATGACTCCACTGATCATTTGCTCAAGCAATTACAGAAGACAAAGGCTGATCTTTCAGTCTGGTAACTAGTAGCAAGCTCATTTCCACATCGCCAAGCTTTACTGCAAGCCTTGGCCAAGCTAAATGTAGCACATAACTCGACACCCGAAGATGTAGTCAAGTTGGTCTTCCAAGAATCACCTTTTGGCGCTAGTCATAACTTGGCTCTTTACATCACTGTCATTTGTCTAAAGAAGAACATGCCAATGACCTTGGTAGACGATGGCTCTGCGGTCAACGTCATACCCCTCAAAATGGCATACAAATTAGGCATGAAAGAATCAGATTATACCCCTACCAATCAAGGTGTTCGCGCATATGATGGTACACGACGAAAGGTAGTAGGACTCGTTAACCTAACCATAGCCACAAGGCCAATTGAGCGAAAGGTTAACTTCCAAATAGTGGACATTGAAGCTTCCGTCAACATACTTCTAAAAAGACCTTGGATTCACACTTCCAAAGCGGTGACATCCACCCTTCATCAAAAGATCAAGATCCCGCTAAATGGCAAAGTGGTGACGATCACTTCGTCACCCATCAAGGCAATAATCGAAAAGAAATCGAACAATCAAGTCCTTGCAGATCCAGTATATGAACTTGGGGGCTTCCAAAGCATAAGTGTCATAGAAAGCGAATTGGCACCCATATACTACAATCACTACTCCAACTTGGTGGTCAACCACATACTCAAGTCCCAGGGATACTTCCCTGGAATGCCTTCAAACCCTATCCGAAGAAACACCTTCGCACTATACAAGGAAGGCAAGTCAAAAAGGATACCACTTGGACTAGGGTACAAACCCACTAAGGAGGAAGTTCTCGAGATGCTTGCTCAAGTTCAAAACCGTAAGTATGTAGGAGTCCAAATGCGACCCTATCTCCCTACCCTAAACGGATACTTCGTTAAGGAAGGAAGCCTAGAACTCTTTCACGGATTTCCCGAACCGTGGCACTATCTCGAGAGGAAGCTAGCCGGAATCGAGATCTTTCACGATTGCTACTTCATCCCTCCAGAAACGGTTCCTACCGTCAAAACCCGTCAATCACCCTGCTTAGACGAACAAGCTGTTAGTCTATTGTTTGGAGAGGATCGATTTGTTAGAGCCGCGCAGGATGAGATCATTACCATGATACTTCAAGACGATCACTTCAACCCTACCGCGTTAATCACATAAACAAACGCGAATCAGCAGAAAGGATGGAGAAAATCAATCAAGTGGACCAACAATCAAGGAAGACTCTTCAAGCTCACCACTGAAGAAGGAGAGATGTTCAAAGGAGAACCAGAAGACGATGAATTCGAGTCAGAGTCAGAGTCGGAGTCAGAGTCGGAGTCAGAGTCGGAGTCTAGAGAAGTCACTAGGGAGTCTCCTCCTGTCGTCATCCCCATTCCCTTTGTTTCTCCTAGCTTAGTCTCGAATAGTAACAGTAGTTCGGGAAATGTCCCAACAACTGTCCCTTTACCGCCACCGACCACGGATCGATGGCTTCTTTGTTTCAACTTTTCTCAAACTTTAATATGAATAAATCATGTTCTGCTTACTCTTTGTGTTATCTTGAGTGCAATTCTGTTTACGATGATACTGAGGATGACCAAGACCCAGACTCAATTGAAATACCTCCCTACGTAGCCAAAGAAATACTACAGGAAGGGGAAGGGGGACCAGTAATAGAGAACACCGAACCCATCAATGTAGGAACCGAATTAGAACCCCAAGAACTTAGGATAGGGACTACCTTGAGCTCTACCGAAAGGGCCGACTTCATAGACCTCCTACACGAGTTCAAAGATGTTTTCGCGTGGTCCTACAAAGACATGCCAGGGATCGACAGGGATATTGCCGAACATAGAATCCCGATTAAGCCAGGTTTCAATCCTGTAAAACAGAAGCTTCGTCGAATGAGAACGGAATGGGCCCTCAAGATTAAGGAAGAAGTCGATAAGCAATTCAAAGCCGGGTTCATCAAAGTTTCCGAGTATTCTGACTGGGTAGCCAACATAGTACCTGTACCCAAAAAGGATGGGAGAATCCGTGTTTGTGTTGATTTTAGGGACTTAAACAAAGCAAGTCCTAAAGATGACTTCCCTCTACCACACATCGACATATTGGTGGACAATACTGCAGACCACGCATTACTATCCTTCATGGACGGGTATGCGGGTTATAACCAAATCAAGATGGCCATAGAAGATATGCATAAGACCACCTTTGTCACTCAATGGGGAACCTATTGCTATACGGTAATGCCGTTTGGGTTAATCAACGCCGAAGCTACATATCAACGCACAGCAACTACACTCTTACATGACATGATGCACAAAGAAGTTGAGGTATACGTAGACGACATGATTGTCAAGTCCAAGGATAGAGAGGGGCACATTGCGAACCTTCGCAAATTTTTCGCAAGGCTACAAAAGTACAACATGAGGCTCAATCCTCAGAAGTGCGCGTTCGGAGTAACATCCGGTAAACTCCTGGGATACGTCATTAGCCAACGAGGTATAGAAATAGACCCTTTCAAGATCAAGGCTTTGATCGAAATGCCACAGCCTCAAACAGAAAAAGAAGTCAGAGGATTCCTAGGAAAAGTGCAATATATAAGTCGATTCATATCGAAACTCACCATGATTTGTGAGCCTATCTTCAAGAAGCTCAAGAAAACGGATCACACCATGTGGGATGATGACTGTCAAAAGGCATTTGACCGAATCAAGGAGATATTGGCTAAACCACCAGTGCTCATGCCACCTCAACGAGATCAACCTCTTGGTTTGTATCTCACAGTAACTGAAACAGCCATGGGTGCCATGCTAGCTCAGACCGTAGGAAAGGAAGAAAGGGCTATCTACTACCTTAGTAAGAAGTTCTTGGAGTACGAGTGCAAATACTCACAACTCGAAAAGACATGCCTCGCTCTTGTGTGGGAAACGAAGAAGCTACGCCATTACATGCTTAGCTACTCCGTCAAAATATACTCCAAAATGGATCCAGTCAAATACCTCTTCGAAAAACCCGTCCTCAACGGACGCCTAGCAAGATGGACTTTGATGCTCTCAGAGTTCGATCTCAAATATGTTCCTCTGAAAGTTATAAAAGGGCGCGTCGTCGCCGAATTCTTTGCAGAGAATCCCATCAATGATGCACAAACGATAGACACTTGGTCATTTCCAGACGAGGATATACTCCAAACCGATGTAGACTCCTGGGACCTTTACTTTGATGGGGCATCAAACTTAAGAGGATTTGGAATAGGAGTGTTGCTCATTTCTCCTGAAGGCGAGCATACACCAATCTCTGTCAAACTCGACTTCGAGGTGACAAACAATGCTGCAGAATACGAAGCTTGTCTCATTGGACTACAAGCGGCAGTGAGCTTAGGCATTAAAAACCTCCGAGTACATGGGGATTCATCTCTGATCATTCAAGTTACGGGATCCTGGAAAATCCGAAGCGAAGGCTTAGCACCTTATCAAGCCAAAATAGACCAAGTGGCATAATTCTTTGATCACGTGACCTATCTACACCTACCTCGGGAAGAAAATCAATTTTCAGATGCTCTTGCAAAACTTGCATCTTTGATTAATATGCCAGATGACATGGTGGAAATGCCTTTATGCATCGAACGACGGTCAGAACCGGCTTATGTCCATCAAATCACAGATGAAGAGAAAATCACGCAGGAACCCTGGTTCCAAGAAATCCTGAATTTCAAGCTCAACGGTACCTATCCACTGGATATGGACAAAAGGGGACAACGTGCTATACGCATACTAGCTTCCCAATACGTTCTCATGCAAGGAGAGTTATACAAAAGAACACCTCTTGGTGTAATCCTACGTTGCCTTAATCATTCACAGGCGCGGAAAGTGATGGAAGAAGTCCACGATAGAGAATGAGGTCCTCACATGAGTGGGCCCATGATGGCAAAGAAGATCACACGTTTGGGGTATTATTGGACCACAATGGAATCCGATTGCATCAAATATGTAAGACATTGCCACAATTGCCAAATCTTCGGGAACGTACAACATGTCCCTCCTTCATTGCTCTATACGATGACGTCTCCTTGGCCATTTTCTGCCTGGGGAATTGATATAATTGGGAAGATAACTCCAGCCGGAACAGGAGGTCATTGTTTCATCCTAGTGGCAATCGACTATTTCACCAAATGGGTAGAAGCGGCTTCCTACACTAGTCTTACGGCCAAAAACATGGCAAAGTTCATACAAAACAACATCATCTGTCGATACGGTTGCCCACATGAGATCATTAGTGATAATGGATCACATTTCCAAGCTGAGACTGAGCAATTGCTAGCCAAGTACAAAATTAGGCATCACCACTCTTCGCCCTATAGACCACAGACTAATGGCGCGGTAGAGGCATCAAACAAGAACGTTGTCACAATTCTCAAGAAAATGATTGACAACTATCGAGATTGGCCAAGCAAGATACCCTTTGCTTTGTGGGGATATCGCACATCTGTTAGGACGCCCACTGCGGCCACTCCTTTTTATCTGACCTACGGCATGGAAGCTGTACAACCAGTCGAGCTAGAGATACCATCCTTGCGTATCTTACTCGAAAGTCAAATCCCGGAAGCCGATTGGAAGAGGGATAGATATGAAGAACTCATTCTCCTGGATGAACGTAGGCTACGCGCCTTGCATAATGTCCAAACATATCAAGCACGTATCAAACGAGCCTTCAACAAAAGGGTTAAGCCAAGAAACATAAAGGAAGGAGATTTAGTACTC
This sequence comes from Silene latifolia, assembly GCF_048544455.1. Classification (NCBI taxonomy): domain Eukaryota; kingdom Viridiplantae; phylum Streptophyta; class Magnoliopsida; order Caryophyllales; family Caryophyllaceae; genus Silene; species Silene latifolia. The sequence goes on along the minus strand of NC_133536.1, from coordinate 70,003,599 downwards.
AAATCGGTTAGAGCTCTTTTACCTGTCGATCCACGGGGATAATTAAAACCTAATTGGGCTGGGCCATTTCTAGTCAAGTCCATACTTCCAGGGGTGCGGTTAGAATCACAGACCTAGATGGAAATGAGTTTTCCAACCCGACAAACCTCGACCAACTAAAACGGTATTATGCCTAGAATAGGAACAAAAACGCGCCTCGCGTAACCTCACGTGTCGCTCTTGTGACACTAAATAAACGGCCCCTGGCCAAGCTGAAATAAGCTAATGTCACTCTGCTCTTGCATTTTGACGAATTTGTCATCCTCATATCATCGAATAAAGTAAACTGCACCTTCAGAGTAAGCAAAAAGCTCATGCTTATTTTCTAAGTTCATTACAAGCTCTTGCTTAGAACAATTATTCTTTTACATTTACTCGAACTACGCACAAGGGTTTGATTTCATTTTTCTTAATGAATACGTAGGCAATCTTTCACGGGATATAACCCATCATTTTTAAAAAAATGTAAATAGAAGGACATTTGCATTGCATTTGGAATTCGACAAGAATAATAAATAAAAAATCACAACGGTTTCATAACCAATTAACCTTTTTTATTTTATTCATTTTCTAATAATAATACGCTACATAATAATAAATAAGAATAGGCTAGGATTCTAAAAACCCCCACCTTTTTGTTACAATAATAATAATAATAATAATAATAATAAATAATAATAAAGACTTGGGCTATTCATTCATCTTCCATTTGCCCTTCTCATTCTTGTCATACTTCTTGTCACGACCTCGAGCCGGACGCTCTTGCGCCACTTCGGACCTAATCACCAACGGTCTTTCTCGAGGCCTAGACTTCCCATTCTTGTCAATCACTTTATCCACGATAGGAGAGGTCTTCGGTTTCTTCGAAGGATGAACAACTCGAAACCCGGCTTCCTCCTCTCCCTCAGTCAAATGCTTCTCTTTCTCCTTTTCCACCTCGCGCACCTTGTAGTCAACGGGCTCGCGCTTCCGCAATCTCTCGCGCTCTTCCGGAGTAGTAGCTTTCCTCCATCGCAGATAGGAATCCGACACCCATAAGGCATTAGCAGAAGAATTCAAGAACCACATGTTTCTTTGGGCCCATTTAATGGCCCACTCCCTTTGACTCTCAGTAGTAAGCGCCACGGCAGTCTGCGAGACGGTGTCAAGCTTCGGGATCGTCTGCTTTAGTCCAACCTGTCTCATCAGCCTTTCCGGGAAGATGCACACCATGAATTCCAAGCCAGGAATGCGCACAGATCGAGTAGGATCCAAGGAAGACACTCCAGTGACAGATTTGAGGTGCCACCATGGTACAATCCACCTAATCAAGGGGCCATCATCACTCTTCAGTTTGTTTTCCCAGTAATTGCACACTCGAGTGAAGTCCACCATGTAAAGCCTGGTCCTCATTGCAATCGAACGAGCATGATAAGAAGGAACATGAACTGGGGGCTCGATCAATCGAAGACGCTCCATAAGCCAGACCTACCAAAAGCGGGTATTAGAACAAAAAGAAAAAGAAAAAAAACAAAAAAAGAACAAAAAAAACGAACAAAAAAAGAAAAAGAAAAGAAAAAAAGAAAAAAAAAACGAACAAAAAAACGAACAAAAGAAAAAAAAAGAGAAAAAAAAGAAAAGAGAAAATGTTCTTTTACCTGCAAAATAACGGGACTTCCTAAGTACGGTAGGTCACGATTGGCTTTCCTATTATCCAAACCCAACAGGATCTCTCCTAAGCATAAACAAGCTGGGCTCCTACGCAGCTCCATTGCTCAACTAGGCCCAGAAGACGGGGATCACCTCTCAAGTCTTCATCAACATGCCCTTGGAGGACATATACATGCAACAAGCAAAATCCAAATGCCCTTCGCCTAGCAACATAAGAAACGGTGGGGTCGGCCCTGTTAATGAATCGGTCAATAAAGTCCAGCATTCGCACTCCCTTCGAGGTCACTAAACGGTCCACCTCAATTCTAGTCAATCCAAGCAAGTCTCTAAATTTGCTCTTATATCCTTGCGAAGTAGAAGGAATCGCAGGCAAGTGTTCTTGGTCCCACCCACCGATCGCAGCAATTTCTTCAGGAAATGGGCAAATGTCGCCTCCAGGGAACGCAAAAACATGATAATTCGGGTCCCAGTAATCAAGACAAACATCTAGGAATGGTTTGACAACCTTGATAAGCTTCAAACTCAACAAAGACCCAAGATTATAGGCGCCCATGTCGTGTTTCTCCATGTTGGAAAACTCGTTGGTCCACTCTTTTAGGCGAATCTCCAAAGTATTCATGATGAGTGATTATATTAAGAATTTTATGTAATAAGACGAAGAAGAGACGGAAGAATTGTGTGAATAAAAGCTCTATCGACGTCTCTATTTATACTAATTTCTGTTTCCTAAAATCTGCCAGAGCAGACACACCTGGGAACAGGCGCAGCACCTGCTGCGCCTCTTCAAAGGGACGCAGCTCATGCTGCGCCTCTTCCTCACCAAGGTTTCTGTGATTTTCCGCGTTGGATCTTTCCTAAATTCCTTGACGAAGAATTTCTTATTCTTACGGGTTATTATTTTTGTAAATACGTGGAAATTATCATATTCCATGTTTCTTAATTCCGCGGGCACGTATTTCGAGACGATATCAACATTTTCGTCATTTTACCACACTTGTACATTTTCATTTTAGGAGATAATTTTCATTTTAATATAATTCATTTTAGGAAATAATTTTCAATTTTAATTTAATTCATTTCAAAATTTATATATGTATTTCATTTATATTTCATTTATTTCTTTTTAATCATTTCATTTCTAACTTATAGGTTTCTATTTTTTTTCTTTTTTTAGGGGTAACCCTCCCTACCGTCCGGTCATTTCCGGCAAATTTTTTGCATTTTTGCATTTTCTCTTGCTTTTTTTTGAGTCATTCGTTTTGCGCTAATTCAGGCCATATGTATATACAAATGTATGTTCTACGTGATTTCTATGTAAATTTCGGCAGCATGACGGCATAAACCGTCATCTACCAAACATGTTCAAAGCTAACCTGCAGGTACAAGCAACGCAACCCAGCAGCAAAGGCACTCAGGCCATCATATATACAACAAAAAGGGAAATGTACAACAAACTGGGGGCTCGAGCCCCAAGAAAAGTCCAAAATGTCCAAAATGAAGGTCCGAAATGTACAAATGTGCAAGATACAAACAACAACAGAGCAAAACTACTGTCGGTCGCCCTCCAGCTCCGCAACTCTTGTCGCGAGAGCAGCAACCTCGGCGTCGCGAACCTCGAGCTCCCTCAACAAGCGAGCTGTCTCCTCCCGAGACTGAGCCAACTCTCGCTCCAGCTCACGTTCCCCCTGTAAACAACAAAATTGGCTCATGTCAATCGTTTCAAAGTAATTACAAGAGAAGTTTGGAAAAACAAAATTCAAAAATGAAATAGACACAAGGTTCATACCTGACGACCTCGACCGCCGACAAGTGCCTCGACGGCAGTAGCTCGGAGCCGGTTGGCCACCCTCCATAACGCCACAAACCGAGACAGCGCAACCTGCATTTTCAAAAAGAAATTCTCAATAATTGAATAAGCTCAATCAAATGTGTTCTTACACAAAAATCATGCAAATTAGAGGCTCACCCTCTGAATCAGATGCTGCCAATCGTCCAAGCCAGCATCCGTCACAGCCACGTCAAAGTCACGCAACTCGGAGATCGTCGTTCTCCCAGTCGCGTCAGTGTACTCAAGGGTCTCGGGGTACTCTGGGGGCTCGATGCCCGCCGCCTCAAACCTCCTGCAAAGTCAAAAGTTTCTCGTTAATCGATGATCTTTCATTGTATTTCAAAATGAAGAACAAAAGGAGAGTAAAGATGCTCACCACCACCGACCAGTACGCCAACCTCCCGTAGAGGAACGCCGAGTAGTCCTCGCCAAGAAGAAGGAGGGCGTCACCACCAACACCAGCCAAGTCAGCCTCCCTCTCAGCCTCAGAAGGCTCCCTGAACATCGTCCTAGGAGGGTCTATGGGAACCGTCAATACATCCCGAGAGCACTGACGAGCCAAGCGCTCGTCCAAGTACCACACAGGACCCATCGACGTCCTCAACAGCAGCCGGCTCGAGCTCCTAGGTCGAAGGACCTCAACCACAAATGGAGGCTCTCCGGCGTACTCCGCTCAAGGCCTGCGCACCCACTGGGACAAGACAAACAAGGAATAATTCTTATGATCGATCAAAAGCAATGTAGAAGCAAAATAAATATAAGTGAGATGCTCACGCTGTCCAGCTGAAGAGCGTTCACGTCCCGCCGGTAAACACCGTGAGAGGAACGCTTGCTCCTCGTCCTGCACATCACCCAATCCCTCACAACGGGATAGGCCTTCTCCAGCGGCTCGGAAAGTAGGAGTACACCCACGCCTGTGAAGCGAGATAGTCAATGACGATCTTTCGTAATTTGATAAGGAAAAGAATTGATTTTAGTCTAAATGAAGGTTCATACCTCCAACAGTAGTCCAGGGCCGACAGCACCAGGAGAAGTCCCCTTCTCCATCAACTCCGGACGAACCATGGCCCTCATAAAGCGGATGAGGACCGCAAAACCAAAGAAGTGACCCGGTCCCCAACGCCCTAGGGAGCTCGGGTCGAAAAGGAAGGGAAGAAGCTTCGTCGACAAATGCGTCTCTCCCTTGTCTCCGAGGTAGATCGAAGACGAAACCACCAAAGCCACAAACGATCCCTCTGCTCACCAGACAGGGGAGGAGGAGCCGTCTCTCTCCCGTCAATCGTCACCGGCCGGGTCTTCCCCAAAAGTAGTCTCGGACATAGGAACTGGGCACCAAACCAGGCACTGTCACAGCCTTCGGCGACAAGTTCCAGCCGATCAACCTCCTAGCCTCGGCCGAGTCCACCCTCACGGCAGTCTCCGACCACTCCACAGCCTCAGACCCACACGGCAGACCAGAAATCATGCCGTAGTCCTCCAGAGTGACTCCCACCTCACCAAAAGGCATGTGAAAAGTGGAAGTCGTGTCCCAGAATCGGTCCAAGAAAGCGCGGACCAGGCTAAGGTTAGCCCGCAGCTTCCTCTTCGCGATATCCCTCCAGGCCTGCACCAAGGCACCAAACGCTCCACGCTCGATCATGGCGCGCTCCTCCGCCGACATCCGCTTGTAGCACTCCATCGCTGTCGTGTAACCCGAGAACGACCTGATGTTCTCGGCCACCTATTATAATTTGAAACAAAAAGCTATCTTTAGTTTTGAATGAAAATTGGAAAAGATATGAGCAAGTAAAATGAAAGAAGATGAGTGATGAGTAATGAGTTCAAGATTACCAAGCTCTTCACCGTCCTGTAGGACAGGTGACCCTCCGCAGCCCAAAGCAAGTTCCTGCTGTCCCAGGTCTCAGCCCACGCGGGTGCTCCCCTCAGCTGACGACCTCCTCGTCCCACGTTGGCCCTCCTCGGGGCCTCCTCCTCCTCAACAGCCTCCTCCTCGTGGACCTCGTCCCTAGCAGCCATCACCGTAGCGGTGAAAGCCTCCTCCAAAGCCTCCTCGATGGCACAAGAAGGGTCAACAGCAGCATCTATCTCCATGGGAGCTCTCCCAGAAGTAGAAGCCTCATCACCTGCAACATTAAAGTGATTTTAGAACGCGTCACGTGACGACGAGCCTTAGTTAAGAGATTTTCGAGCCTTCGGAAGCCCTGAAATCGCTCTTTTCTCGCCATCTTTGGCCATATTCTCACAAACCCAATCACTCATGTGGTACTTAGGGTCAAGTCAAGCCTAAGCTAAAGCCTAGTTCCGGGTTCGAGTCGAAATTTCGACAGCATTTCGTTATAACGACGATTATGCCCTAGAAAAGTGTCCTGAAAAAGCAGTCACAAACAAAAATTCCGATATGGTAGGAAGTTTACCCATCATCCAAGGATCCCAAATATCAAGTTTCATCGCAAATGGGCAATCCTAAGGCTATTTTCGAAGCAATTTACGGTTTAGCTGTGAAACCGTCTCAATTTCACTCAAATGCTCAAAACTCAACGAAAATTCGAAACAAATACATGGTTATGTTCCTTATATTACCAATTATATATTTCTAATACCAATTTTACAAGGCAAATGCATTTGGGGGAAAAGCCCCAAATTTTCGAATTAATTGGGTTGAAAACCCTAATTTTTTCGATCCAAATTAAGCAAAATATAGAAGATTGATGCAAGAATGGTATACATACCTCGATTAGTCATGATGAATTCAAGCTTTTGGATCAAATTTTGGCGGAAATGGTTAAGATTTAAAAGAGAAATTGAGGAATTATGTTTCGAATAAATGAATTGAAAACCCTCTGTTTATCGCGTTTTTACGCAGAAAAGACACCTCCAGGAACAGACGCAGCAGGCGCTGCGCCTCTTCCAAGAGACGCAGCTCTTGCTGCGCCTCTTACTGGTGTTCCCTCCATACGAGTTTTCAAAAATTCGTTATGAGTTCGTTATTTGTGGGCCCATCTTTGGTGCGCCTATTCCTTGATGCCATTTTATCTTTTTTGGTCCGTTTGACGATCATTCTTCGTTAAGACCTGCATTTCTAAGCCAACAGCAGACTATCATACGTTATTTATCGCTTCCAAGATTTTGCTTGTCACAACGAGCACTCCTTCTTTGACAGGTGTTTCGACACGCCTTCGTTATATTCCCCAGCGAGAGTACACGGATAGACTTTCCCTCTCAAGACATGGAGATTAGTTCCTGATTATGTTCCCCAACGAGAGCTCACGACCGACAGTCACTTCCTCTCGAGACATGGAGATCAACATCGACCCCGAATTATTCCGAAGTTTGTTTGAAGCTGAACACAAGCAGATTTCTCCCAGCGGTTCTAGACTGTGTCCTGCTGTCTTTCCCAAAATCATCGTTTTATCCCTTTAGGTAACCCTTTTCAGGATAAACCCTTCAGACCTTTCAGAAATTTATCGTTAATCCGTCAGACGACCCCTTTCAGTCCTTTAGAGAGAGTTCTCCTTCATATCCTTTAGTGAGAGATAGCCTTCGGAAATTTCTTCAGAATCCCTGTGACCCCTAATGCCTTCAGACACCAAGTTAACTTCAGACCAAAGAATTTTGGCGAAGCGTCTTCAGTCCCGTTTCACCCAGGGGTATCTTAGGTATGGTTTCTTCTTATGGCTGGCGAGCTTCCTTACGTAGTCTAATGGACTTTAAACGACCCTCCCCGATAGTCGACAGACTCTAAAATGTTCCCGACGACAGGTCCTTGGTTCAGACCCCTTGAGCCGCCTCGCGTCGCCATAGTCGTCAGGTTGTAATCTTCGATTGACCTGATGGCTATACTTTGACTTTCGCCTTGTCCACGCCTCAGTCAAAGTGGGGGCTCTGTAGAAACCTCATTTATGCACCCCTCGCAAACCACCCGGTGATGATTGGGCCGCATGTTTGGTACGCGGAACGATTTGTGACAGTTCGTAAGTTTATCATCAAGTCATTGCTCAAACACTAATGTCTGCCTCTTAGTTGTCATCTACGTGCCGATACGGTCGTTTTGACAGTAATTAGAGTACATTTGGAGTCCGAGCCTAAAACCGTCTTCATTTTCTGATAACCGTTAAATCCCGAGTCAGAATGTTCTGGAATGTTCCGGATATTTCTATTCCATATTTTATAAATATTTTACAATCTTTATTCTTTGGTAAACAATTTCCCGTAATATTCATACAAGATATTAAGGAAAACCAAATTATTCCGTCATTCCATAACTTAAACACGGAAATCTTTCTTCCGCAGGAGGAAACTACTTGGGAACAGACGCAGCAGGCGCTGCGCCTCTTCCAAGAGACGCAGTGACTGTTGCGCCTCTTCCCAGGTCCTTTTCTGCGTATTTCTCCTATCTTTTTCATATCTTTCCGAGATTCACTTCCAAAGTCTCTCCGAAAACCCTATTCCTTCACGTGATTAGTATAAATAGGAGCCTTCGCTCCTTATATTTCTCACGCGAGTGTCCGCCCTTCACTTCTCCCTTTGCATTCTAGACCTTTGTTCTTACTTTTTGGCGTCTACATGCTTGAACATTCGATCACGTAAGCTCGGATCCTTCTGAGTACCAGCCTCGTTTGCATGACCGACCAATTTGACCAACTTCAAAATCAATCAACTTAATTAATCTAATCGTTTTCCTCTTACGAGGGCACTTTCGTCTACATTCGAGTCGAGCATCACTAATCATAAACTTAGTTCATCTCGTTTCGTCAAACATGTAAGTCTGAGGGTGTATAATCTCTCTTTTATTATTGTTATCTACTTTTTGTATCGTTAATGTAAGGTTTATGTCGAAAACATCTCTTAAAACCGATTTATAAAACCATGCTTTAAAACCCTTTTTACAGATTTCCAGAAGATAAAAAAGTCGAGAAAGGACGCAGCAACTGCTGCGCCTCTTCGAAGGAGCGCAGTTCCTGCTGCGCCTCTTCGTGAGGCTGCCGCAGTTCCTGCTTCCTTTCTTCTTCCTTCGTCCTCTGTAATTCGTTGTTTGTTTTATTTGTTTTCGTTTGTTCTTTAACTCTTTGGTACAATAGCATAATAATTTCACTTGTATATTATTATTCATCATTTACACGTTTAATTCATCATTTAAATCCGACTTAAATCCCTTATAATCTCATATTTGCGGGTTTTCGTCATTAAAATCAATCCGGGTTGTAGAAATTTGATTCGTTCATATTAGGTTTCTGGAATTCGATTTTTGATATATTTTCATCTGTCTATTGTCGTATTTGTCATTAATTCGTCATGTTTAGCCTATTTAGTTCACCCATGTCATTAATCAATCGTTCATTCATGTAATTAATCCGTCTTAAATCCGTTTCATCCATGTTTTATTGCTTTTATGACCATCAATCATATGTAAATAAGCGTATTAATCACTTTCATCCGAGTAAATATCGTAATTAACCTTTAAAATCATCAATTAATATTAACGATTTGCAGTTCCGGCTTCGCAGCCATAACTCACTCTTGGAACAGACGCAGCAACTGCTGCGCCTTTTCTAGAGGGCGCAGCTCTGCTGCGCCTGTTCCAGGTTGATTTCTGTCTCTGAACTCCGTTGTTGCTTGACCTAGTTTAATTAGTTTACGTATAATTTGTTGGGAAATGTGTCCTCAACAATAGTGCGATCACATGATTTAAATATCATTATTAAATCTCATTTCAAGAATACAGAAGGGATGATACATTACATATATATATAGTCAACTGGTCCACACATATCGGTAATGATTGGCTGGCTAGAGTTTGACATTACTGTCGTGCGACGGTGGTGATCAGTTGATCCCTTGAGGTCACACCTAAAGGACGATTCCCTTAATTGAAAAGGTTAATTGATTGTATTCCGATACTGATTAATTAATTCCTTAAAATTGAACAAATTATTATAAAAGAGAGAACAATGACATCTTATTATAATGTGATTAAATGAGATTTCATTTAGTAATTTAAGAAGTTATATTACTAAAATTAATCGGTGTTTGCGAAACACGCGAGATGAGAATGATAAGTTAGTTATAATTACAAGATATTGTGAATTATACTAATTAGTAATTAAATGACCATTTTATGAGAAAGTAATTTTATATTACTAGTCAATTTGTTAAATATGATTTATTTAATTTATAAATGATATTTAATTTGTTAAATATGCATTTTAAATTAAAACATGACATAAGACATGTCACATGACATACAATTGTACAATTGACAAAAATAAAATGGACTCAATATTACAAGGAAAACCGTTTTATATGTAGTGAGTGGGTGTTGATGGTTTTTGTTATTTAAATAATAAAATAAACATCATGATGACACCTACTACTAGCTAGCTTTTCTTGTGAAGATAAAAAGCATATTGGGAAGAAAAATTTGACAACCATATACTCCTCCCAACCGGTTTTCAACTTAGAGAATTAGAGAAAATTTTCTCTAATTAATTCATTCTTACTTTTTATGAAAAACCTCCCTTCTCTCTCTTGTTCTTCACAAAATTCATTTTTGTGAATCTAATTTGTTTAAATCATACACTAATAATACTAAAAGTAGTATATGAGTATTAGTAATAGATTTTAAGGTAAACCACAATATAAACATCTAGTACATGTTAGTTTGTGGGATTAAGGGATAGTTTTGGGTGCAACTAATTGGAGGGCTTCTATTTTGAGGTCATGTATGTTCATCCATTAATGGAAAGCTCAAGAACAAAAGAAAAGGAGATTTCTTTTGTGCCCATAAAACCGATACATCAAATGTAAGAATATGATTTCTTCTCTATTTGTTTTTAATGTTTGCATGCATAAAATCCACATTTAATTTTATGACAAATTAATTTTGACATATATGAGTATGTCAATATGTATATGAATCTACATTTCCTTCAATCGGTATCATGAGCCACGGTTGTTTGCATGCAAATTGGTTAAAAGTTTTTCCGAGTTATATGAATAACAAAATAAAACTTGTAAAATTTGTGTTATTATGATATATCACGAAATAATTACATGCATGTTAATATTTCTGGTCCTAAAGTGTTTTAGGATATTTTGGTTAATTTTTCGGATTTTTATTGTTCATATTTCTCTATAATGACATTTAAATGTGATTTTATGAGTAAAAATGTCATTTTTGGTCGAAAATTAGCTATACTTCGAATTTTAAGTTGGTTTTTGGATATGTTGTTACATATATTATTTTGAGATAACCTGTAAATTTTCATAATTTTTGGACTTGTTATGCTCGAAAAATGAATTTTTCATTATTAAATACGGATTTAAGAGAAAAATAGGTTAATATGAGTTAAATTTCGAATCTGGTCATAGAAAATTAATATGTTGTCACATGCAATTTTACAAGATGTGTGTAAAATAATTGGCTATAAAGAAGTCTTTTAGCATGATTTATGAATTTTTGAAGAAAAATAGCATAAATAGTGACATTATTAGTGAAAAATTAATAAAACATAATCTATGACTTAGGAAAAACGTCTAATGTTGCATTTTATTATATTTTTCAGATCTAAAATTGAAAAGTTAGTGAAAATAATTTTTCCATGTTTTTATGATTATTTTATTAAAAAATCGATAAACCGCAACATTGTTTTTCCGGTAAATTTTCGAAATTTTTAACCTAAGATTTTGAACATTATGAGTGTCATGGATTTTTCCAGAATGTTCATGAATTTAAATTTCAAATTTTGAATTTATTTGAAGTTTAATAGCTTTTTTTTGTAATTTTTGGACTATTTATGAACAATTTTAGTAATTTAAGTTAATTATGGTCAAATTATTAGTGAAGACTAAATTTTGAGTCCTAAGAGGGTTAGGGTAATTAACTTATGCATAAATATGAGTTTATGTATTCTTGTGATTGTAAAATGTTGAAATCACGCAAATCCGTAAAAACCGAGTAATATACGATATTGGCAATTTAAAGGCGATTTAGCATAAAAATTGAGCATGTTCATACATATTATAATGCTGCATTTTTAATTTATGATTGTCATAATTTTAGTTTATGTAATTTTGAATTATGTAATTTTACTTAGTATGGCCTTAGATTTTAATTGATATTTCCCGAAATGTATGGGAATATCGATTCGGTTGTAATTTTTATTGTGATCTCGTATCACCGTTTTGTAATTTAATAGATTTATTTTATTTTAAGTTACAAATGTATAATAGGAAATTATGTAATTTATTATGTAATTTTATTCATTCCGGAGTTCCAAAAGATGGATTTCTTCAAGAATGGCGATACATAAAGACGGTGTTACCTAGAGATGCGTGCCACAACCGAAGTTCAAGGGACCAATGGAGTTGGTTTCCGAATGTGTAATAGGTTAATAGTTTTTCTTTTTAGGAAAAGCCATACTAGGATTTATTTATTTTATGCTTGCATTTTATTTTATGTCACATGCATCGCTAAATCGCCATAACTTAACATGCATCCTTATTTTATCGAGTTTATCGACCGTGTCAATTCGAATTATCGTAGTTCACCGCTTTAGTTCACTTAAAACGTGATAGATAATAAATTGACATGACCTCTCGCTAAAACAAACAATTGAGACATAGCCTTACCAAATAGTAGAAACCATGAAAACCTATTTCGCGAGGGAGTGCACTCGGCTACCCCGGGGTACAAACCTTGTTACGTAGGGGAAGTGGGTGATAAATGTCTAATCCACCGAATTCATGTTGATGAGGGTTTCATCGGGTACCCCGTGCCTAAGTTAATGTGGGTTTGGATAATGGACACATTTATTCGAAATTTGGATTGAACTCAACAAAAGTAATTGATGAGGGTTTCATCGGCTACCCCGTGCCCTTGTTGATGTGTTTTGGGCTATAGATAAACATTAGAGTAATTTTATCGACCAAGAGTTCTAAAAGTAGAATCGATTAAAAGGTTAATCCACCGAGTTATATTGATGAAGGTTGCATCGGCTACCCCGTGCCTAAGTTAATATGAATTTGGATCTTGGAATCATTTATCATAGTTGGGTAGAGGTCACTATGTAAATGCTATACTTGTTTTTCCAAGTATTAATAAAACGATAAATGTTAAGTTTTCCTCTATTCCGTTTTATATTGTTCTATTTCTTTACCACAATTCATATACGATATCATTTCGTTTTTGATTCAAATCTCCATTAAAACATCGTAACTAAAGACAAAATTTGAATTTGCTTCTAAAACCTCAAACGAACCATTGCTAAGGATCTCTTGTTAAGAGTATAGATTAAAGTTATTCATTATCAAACAGGTTTTTGATTCTTGACTAACACATCTACTTACAATGGATTATTTTTCATGTACTTAAATGAATTAAGTACCTTGAAGCGATAAATTGTTTTGGTAATTAGTTTTGTCAGAATTCGTAATTGACCAAAATAACGCAACCACTTCAATGAAAGTTTTAAGACTAAAACGAACAAATGAAGAGTGAATCTTCATGAATTCAATTTTGCTTCTCAAAGCAAAGACTCCTTGAATTAAGTGGGAGCATTCTCTTAAACCGTTAAGATAAGGACGAGGTTCAAGAAGTAAAGATTATAATGGAATTGATACAAGGTAATGTTAAAGGTAAAGTTGTTGAGAATGACGATACTAAACCTATCAATCCCGACCGATAAAGTTTCCATTGTCTTAAATGTTAGACACGAGAAAGGAAACTACCCCAAATTATTGAAGAATCAACAAGTTAGTTGTGGGACATCTAATGGGACCTTCTTCTTTAAAAGTGTTTATTTGATTAAACATAAATTTTGCTAGTGCCACTTCGTCAATATTAGAAACCAGTGGAGGTTTTCATCATTGTATTCGACACATAAGATGATTAGAATATGACGATTAGCAACAATAATGTTGAGAGATAGAGTAATTGTGTACTCAATCTAGTTTTTTGATTTAAAGTTGTACTTAATTGTGACTATTAAGTGCATAAACTCTAAATAAGAATGTAAACTTGTTAAGATACAAAAGAGGTTTTCACTTTTGTGACCCTATACACCACGATTTGATGTATGGCTAGCCCATTATCAAGGTGATTATATTCTAAAACAAACTAGAATGATATATCATGTAGATGATGTAAGATTCAAATTGGTAACCCAAGATTAAACCTTAAATTTTGGAATGATGAACGCAAAGAGTTATCGAGTACTCTTGAAACCATTAGATTGTTAATGGTATATGCGTATCTTGTATTCAAAACAAGATGTCTCGTGCCTTTTGTTTGTAAAAGGAGATCGAGATTGTAAATCATTAATCCAAAATAGGTTGATCATTTTTTTACCAACGATTTAAGTTGACACTAGTGTGTTCACTTAATAAGGTAAATAGAGAAATCCTTGAAGAAGTTCAAAAGTTCAAGGAATCACGATTTAGTCGTGATGGGATTATCAAAGTGAAGACTTTGATATAAGCCAAAGGAAATGTGATATAGTATCACAAATTAATCTCTCTTAGCACGCATCATGGAATAATGTGTGATTGGATAAGAAATCAAACGCTATTCGATATGGTTTTGAACTTCAATCAAGCTACTTTGAGTTACTTGATCCTTTTGGGGATTTTATCATTTTTGTCTAAATTATTTTTTCCACTAAATCGAATCATATGAGATATGAAATGGTAAGGGTACCATGGTTGTAAGTTTTCACAAGAAACAAATGCTCATTTTTCCCCTTTTCAATTATCACGAGCACGACGGGTTTGCGGCTCATGAAGCTGTCTTTCTAAAATACAAGTTTATTTCTAGAAGACAGAGTGGGAGAAATTATTCAAAGAGCCACAAAGAATGTTATGTCGCAAGAAACTGGTCTTTCTTGACTACATGAGACGTTTTGTGTAAGAAGTTGTTTCTTTTAAACCTTGGAGGTTAAATTCGTCACTTGTTAAAAATGATGAATTCATGCTACTTTTAAGAAAGTAAAGAGCTTATAACTTACAAAAGAAATTGTTTGATTCAAATTGATTACTTCTAGAAAGTAATGAACATATGACTTACATAAGAGTGTTTAAGTCACAACTCAATACAAGGCTTAGAGCCATGAAAATCCGAAATAAAAGGCTTGATTAGTGACAAAGGGTTTTGCACTAATAAAGAGATATTTCAAAAGCAAGATTGGTTGATTAGTGACAAAGGGTTTTGCACTAATTGAAATGCTTAAGTCTATTTGGGTCTTCTTAGGGATTGTGTTTCATTATGAGGTTATGAAATACGTAGCAAGTGAATCTAAAACCCGCTTCTTTAAAAGAAGAAATGTATTCAATACATGTCATCAGTTTTGTAGATTCTTGCAATCCTAAGATAATGTGGAACTTAAGAGAGGGTCTTAAGTAGGACATCAATGAGTTGGAATCAACATTTTGATCATGCGATAAAACATTTCTCGATAAGTCGAGAAGTTATGTTTATACATGGAGATTAGTGGGAGTTACGGAATTTTTAATTAGTCCAATATGTGGATGACATATTGATCATTGAGAATGATTTAAGACTTTTGGAGTATTATAATACATCTTTAATATCCAGATTTATGAAGATAAATCCACATGATATTAGCGTCAGTAAGAAGTCTTATGTTGATAAGATTCATGACCAGTTCAATTAAATTGAACATATTTGATTGATTCCATTTGCTTCCGCTGCCGGATCAATTAAATGAGAAATGATGTATAACACTTCATATGCTTTGAGTATGATGAATTGTTTTCAAAATCGAATTTAAGTAATCTTTACCTAGTATATAAAGATTACCCTTAAGTGCTTGCAGAAGCATTAAGGAAGTAAAGCAAAGTGTTTATGATGCAATATTGTGTAAGGGTGTTACACAAGTGACAATTGACAATTGAGATTGCGCATGGTTTCCGACAAAACCATAATCAAAACACACTAGGATGGTTAAGATACCATTGTGGCAATGTTAATTAAGAAGTAGATTTTCTAGAATCGTTCTAGGGAATAAAGAACAATGAGAGATATTTATAACGGAAATTGAGTACACTTGCAATCATGAGATGTGCAAGAGGATGAGTCCCGCACACTGTGAAAACAGTGGGAGCTATTCTTAGGCTAGAGGGCCTATGTCTTGATTGGATCTCGACACGTACTCAGAAAGTTTTGTGATGCAAATGTATACATTACAAAGGAAAACGAGTATGTAGCAAGGTTGAGTAAGGTACAAGAAGTTGATAAAACCTACTAACCAAAGTCTTCTCAAAGGCTAAACATGATGAGTCATGTCATTTCAATTGAATTGAAATGAACAATGACGTACAAGATCAAATTAGATTATAGAATATGAAATAGTAATCAAGCATTGACTATTCATATGTGATAATCGCATTTGTCGTTCGAGTTTTACTTTAAAACTCTTTTATTATACCTTGTTACATCCAAACGGGTTGTAGAGACAATTGAACCCCGTTAAAGTGAACACGGATTAACATAGTATTCGCCCATAGTCACTTGTATGAGGTGACGTCTCGAAGTGACTAGAGTGTGATGCAATTGATGGCAAGTTCAAGTGTCATAGAGTCATGTGAGATGACTAGTCGATCACATAGGCAGACTGTTAGGAACTTTTTGTCGGGCCAAATGACCGCTTATAGAGTTCTGGCAAATTTATATAGCCTGGTCGTGGCGAGAGCTGCTATAGTATTCTAATGAGTCGATTCTTTTGACTAAAGACTATTCACCTAAGATGGCTCAGTTTCAGATTAACTTTGATTTGTGTTACTACGACCTTCGTAAATGGGGTCAAATGGGCATATTTTGGGTTATGATGGCTGTGGCTAGTCGAAGGGAATGAGTGCGATAGGAATTGTCCATCCCCTTGTCAGGGTTAAAACAATATCTCAGGGCCACTCGAGGAGTAATGAACTGGAAATGCGTGGCCACGCTCGGAAGGTATCCAGAGTGGATAAATCCGGTCAAACAGTTATTCTCCAGATCGAGGAAACCACTCTCGATATGATCACTTGCAAGTACGACCTGAAAGACACCTTGCATTGAGTGGGAGATAGTAATAGGACAAGAGAATTGGTGACGCACACTTGTCGAGGACAAGTGGGAGATTGTTGGGAAATGTGTCCTCAACAATAGTGCGATCACATGATTTAAATATCATTATTAAATCTCATTTCAAGAATACAGAAGGGATGATACATTACATATATATATATAGTCAACTGGTCCACACATATCGGTAATGATTGGCTGGCTAGAGTTTGACATTACTGTCGTGCGACGGTGGTGATCAGTTGATCCCTTGAGGTCACACCTAAAGGACGATTCCCTTAATTGAAAAGGTTAATTGATTGTATTCCGATACTGATTAATTAATTCCTTAAAATTGAACAAATTATTATAAAAGAGAGAACAATGACATCTTATTATAATGTGATTAAATGAGATTTCATTTAGTAATTTAAGAAGTTATATTACTAAAATTAATCGGTGTTTGCGAAACACGCGAGATGAGAATGATAAGTTAGTTATAATTACAAGATATTGTGAATTATACTAATTAGTAATTAAATGACCATTTTATGAGAAAGTAATTTTATATTACTAGTCAATTTGTTAAATATGATTTATTTAATTTATAAATGATATTTAATTTGTTAAATATGCATTTTAAATTAAAACATGACATAAGACATGTCACATGACATACAATTGTACAATTGACAAAAATAAAATGGACTCAATATTACAAGGAAAACCGTTTTATATGTAGTGAGTGGGTGTTGATGGTTTTTGTTATTTAAATAATAAAATAAACATCATGATGACACCTACTACTAGCTAGCTTTTCTTGTGAAGATAAAAAGCATATTGGGAAGAAAAATTTGACAACCATATACTCCTCCCAACCGGTTTTCAACTTAGAGAATTAGAGAAAATTTTCTCTAATTAATTCATTCTTACTTTTTATGAAAAACCTCCCTTCTCTCTCTTGTTCTTCACAAAATTCATTTTTGTGAATCTAATTTGTTTAAATCATACACTAATAATACTAAAAGTAGTATATGAGTATTAGTAATAGATTTTAAGGTAAACAACAATATAAACATCTAGTACATGTTAGTTTGTGGGATTAAGGGATAGTTTTGGGTGCAACTAATTGGAGGGCTTCTATTTTGAGGTCATGTATGTTCATCCATTAATGGAAAGCTCAAGAACAAAAGAAAAGGAGATTTCTTTTGTGCCCATAAAACCGATACATCAAATGTAAGAATATGATTTCTTCTCTATTTGTTTTTAATGTTTGCATGCATAAAATCCACATTTAATTTTATGACAAATTAATTTTGACATATATGAGTATGTCAATATGTATATGAATCTACATTTCCTTCATAATTAACTATTAATCGTATTATCGCCTACTGATCTGTTCGTTAATTCATTCCTTTATTCTTTTTCTCAAATTATCCGTTTTAAAGGTATTTTCGACATAAATCAATTGAATCCAATGTAATTATTGTAATTTTCGTTATTGTAATTTTATTTATTGTATTTATCATATTTATTGTATCATTTGTATGTCTTCACATGTAATTGAGCATTAAATCTTGACTTTGACATTAATTGTATGCTAAATTACGTGTTCACCGACTTAGTCTAATTCTTCACATGTTAGGATTAAAACTTGGATGTTGCATTGCATGCATATAATCGACGATATATCAAGTATAGATGATGTCCCTAATCATTAGTAGAGGCCGCTATCGAGGCGGGTGGGATTAGGTGTTCGATCAAAAGAGCTTCCTAATACGTACCCTCACCCCTTACTCCAGATCTCTGTGAACATCCGTGTTCATTGGCATCCACGAGAGTCATTCTAGACATAGAATGCTAAGGATAACGATTGCTTGGTGTTCATGTCTCTACTTTGTGTCTTGACATGGCACGAGGTATTCGAACGGTTCCAATTTCCCATAAAAATTGGTGGCGACTCCACAAAATGCAAACGCTTGTTCTCTCTCCCAAGCGCCCCCGTAGGCCCATGTCCACAAATTGTACATATGCTTTGACTTTGGATAAGGAGTGAAGAATCCTATCAACAATGAGCTCCTTGGGGATTTCAACCTTTTGAATTTTCAATGTTTCGACTAGCTCCAACAATTTGAGCACGTGAGGGCTAACCTTTTGGCCCTCCTTGAAATCGAGATCAAAGAATGCCGAGGCCGCCTCATATTGGACGATCCTCGGTGCTTGTGAGAACATTGTCACAAGTTTGGAATAGATTTCATAAGCGGTGCCCATTTTAAAGGCTCTCCTTTGGAGATCCGCCTCCATTGCAAAAATCAACACATTTTTTTCATAGCGGCGGACTCTTTGTGGTAAGCCTCATATGCTTCCCTAGTGGCGGCACTCGACCTAGCATTAGGTTCGGGTGGAGAGGCCTCAATGAGGTAACGAAGCTTGTCGTCACCTTGGGCGGCTAATTTGAGTTGGGCATCCCAATCGGAGAAATTTGACCCATTCTTTTCAAGTTTACAACGATCCATGAAGGATCGGAGCCAAGAAACATTAGTGAGAGTGGTGGAGTTGGTGTTTGGTGCGGCCATTTGTTATGAGAAATAAAAGTGGTCTACAAAACAAAAATAGAAGGAATAAAACACTTGTCGTTTTTCAAAATAATAATAATAAAACTCGTAAATTTTAATTTAAACAGGTTTGATAGGATTTATCTAGTGACCTCTACCCAACTTGATAAATGATTTCAAGACCCAAATTCATATTAACTTGGGCACGGTGTAGCCGATTCATCCCTTATCAATATAACTCGGTGGATTAACTCTTTAATCGATTCTACTTTTAGAACTCTTGGTCGATAAAATTACATTAATATTTATCTTTAGCCCAAAACACATCCGGCTATGGTCGAGAATACTTTTGTTGAGTTCAACCCAAATTTTGAATAAATGTGTCCATGATCCAAATCCACATCAACTTGGGCACGGTGTAGCCGATTCATCCCTTATCAACATGAATTCGGTGGATAGACATTTATCACCCACTTCCCCTACGTAACAAGGTTTGTACCCCGGTGTGGCCGAGCGCACTCCTTCACGAAATAGGTTTTCATGGTTTCTACTTTTTGGTAAGGCTAAGTCTCAATTGTTTATTTTAGCGAGAGGTCATGTCAATTTATTATCTATCACATTTTAAGTGAACTAAAGCGGTGAACTACGATAATTGTAATTGACACGGTCGATAAACTCGATTTAAAATGCATGTTTAGTTATGGCGATTTAGCGATGCATGCAACATATAAATAAAATGTAAAGCATAAAAAATAAAATCCGGAATAATTAAATTACAAAATGAATTACATAATTTCCTATTATACATTTGTAATTAAAATAAAAATAAATCTATTTAATTACAAAACGGTGATACGAGATCACAATATTTACAACCGAATCGATATTCCCATACATTTCGGGTAATACCAATTAAAACTAAGGCCATACAAAGTAAAATTACATAATTCAAAAATTACATAAAATTAAAATATGACAATCATAAATAAAATGCAGCATTATAATATGTATGAACATGCTAGATTTTATGCTAAATCGCCTTTTAAAGAGCCAATATCATATATTTATCGGTTTTTACGGATTTGCGTGATTTAACTTATTAAAATCACAATAATTACATAAATTCATATTTATGTACAAGTTAATTACCCTAACCATCTTAGGACTCAAAAATTAGTCTACACTAACATTTTGACAATAATTAAACTTGATTTCTTAATATTGTTCATAAATGGACCCAAAAACACAAAATTATGCTATAAACTTCAAATTAAATTATAAAAATTTCAAATAATTTCGAAATTTGAAATTTAAACTCATGAATATTCTGGAAAAATACCATGACACTCATAATATTCAAAACTTAGGTTAAAAATTTCGAAAATTTATCGAGAAAAACAATGTTGCGGTTTATCGGTTTTAACAATTATGACCATAAAAATATGAGAAAAATTATTTTCATCAACTTTTCACTTTTATATCTGAAATATATGATAAAATGCAACATGTGACGTTTTTCCTTTAGTCATGAAGTATGTTTTAGCATTATTACTAATTATAGTCACTATTTATGTGATTTTTCATCAAAAATTCATTAATCATGCATAAAGACTTCGTTATAGCCAAATATTTTACACACATCTTGTAATATTGCATGTGACAACATACTAAATTTTCATGTCCAGATTCGAAATATAACTCATATTAACCTATTTACCCATTTAAATACGATTTTAACTTTAAAAATTCATATTTCGAGCAAAACAACTTATTTTAAAATAAAAATTTACAGGCCATCAGTAAATAATATATGTGAAAACATATCCAAAAACAACTGAAAAATTAGAAGTTTAGCTATTTTTCGTCCAAAAATGACATTTTTATCATAAAAATCACATTTTAATGCCAATAATATATAAAATGAACAATAAAATCCATAAATAAACCAAAATGTCCTAAAAATCACTTAGGACCAGAAACGTTCAACCTGCAAAGTTATTTTTAGGTTTATCTTCATAAATCCAAATTCATTAGTTTTGTAACATCTTATAACTCGGAAAAACTATAAACCGATTTGCATGCAAACAACCTAAGGCTCATGATACCGCTTGTTAGATTCATTAATCTCATAAGATTACATATTCATATATGAAATAATTTATTTAGTCATAAAATAAATGCTAGATCTTATGCATGCAAACTAAAATAAGATAAGAGAAGAAATCGTCTTTCTTACTTTGGGATTTCGGATCAAAAGGGCACCAACAAATTCACCTATTTGGTAGTTCTTGACCTTCCTTATAATGGATGAACAAAGGTCCAAATTAGAACCTCTCCCAAAAGTATATACCCAAGAAAACCTCTTAATAACTAATACTATTATGAACTAGTAATGATATTAGTCTTACTTAAAATTGACACAAAAATATTATGTATTTGCTCTTGAATATTTTCGGCCAAGAGGAGAGATTTGTGAGGTTTTATTTCTCTAAGTTTTCACAAAGATTGTAGAGAGAATATATTTCTTACACTAGAAAATATAAGGTAAAGGTAGAATGAATAATAGAGGGAAAAACCCTCTATATTTTCTCTTAGAAAACCGGTGGGGAGGGGTGGAGGGGAGCCAATGCATGGTGCTCATTTTCTTCCCAAGAAAATAGGTTTGCATGGCTATAACTATGGGTAATCATTGTGTTTTCCACTTAAAAATAATTAACACAATTTAAAGACCCTAACCCTCCCCATTTCGGTACACATAAAATAAAATGGAAGGTCCATTTTATTTTTTGTCATTTGTCAATTGTGACATATGTGACATGTTACTTGACATGTGAAATTGTAATGTATTTTTAACATATTAAAAATCAACATACTCATAAAATATGTCATATACAAAATCGACTAGTAATTCGTAATTACTTGTACCAAAACGGTTTATCAAATTATAAATTACAACGTCTTGTATTTATAATAAATCATTCATTCAATTTCAATTTCAATTGTTTCGTAAACAATAATTTTATCCAAGTAATAAAACAATTCGATTACTTAGACCGTATCTAATTTAATCGAATTACAATAAGACACGTTAATTTTACTCACAAGATCATCCGTCAATTTTAAGCAATTTAATTAACTCGTATCGGCATACGATTAATTAAATAATCAATTAAGAGTATTTCCCTATAGGTATGACCTAAGGGATCAACTGATCACCACCGTCGCACGACAGTAATGTCAAACTCTAGTCAGCCAATCATTACCGATATGTGTGGACCAGTTGACTGTAAAATATTACATCCCACATGTATTCTTAAAATGAAATTTAAACATGTGATCATCATGATCGACAGTTGTGATCGCATTATTGTCGGAGGACACATATTCCAACACAAACTTTGCATCTCGTCTAGTTCCTTAAAAAGCGCTTCCAAATCCTCAAAGAAAGAAGACATCAAGTGTCTTATGGCTCACTCCGCGGATTCAGACTCTGATTCAGACCATGAGGTAATTAAGCTCAAGAAAAAGGTTCGATCTTTCTCTAAAGACAAAGTTTGTCTCCTCCTAGATCAATTTATTGATAAATGTCATGTCCAAACTAATAAGTTGGAAGCTATGCAAATTGAAATTGAGGACATAGCTGAGGAAAATGTCGTCTTAAAAGAAAGTCTAAATGAGAATGATCAACCTAGTTCCATGTTGAGTCTTGAGAAAGAAATCAAAAAGCTTCGAAAACAAAATTTCTTTTTAGCCAACAAAGTCGATGAAACGGGTGAAACAGATCCCTGTACTGGTGCATCCAGTTCTAACAAAGGAAATGTGTCGTCACTAACTCAAGAACGTGACCAACTTTTGATTGACTTAGCTACTCGTAACAATGAAAAAGATGATCTTGTTAAGATTGCTGAAATGTTGAATGATGAGTCTAGTCATGTCAAAAGTGCCTTAGAACGAGCTCAAAAATCAAATGATGACCTTCTTGCTCAAATTGAGATGTTAAAAAGGGCTGAACAGACTCATGCCACAGAGGTCTCAACTGTTGCATCCGAGTCCAGAAAAGAAATAGATACTCTCACTAAATTAGTGTCTTCCTTGACTAAAGAACGTGACTCTCTTCTAGCTGACCTCACATTGTGTCAAAGGGATAATAAACAATTGGAACAAATTGGGATGTTACTTAGTGATGAAGCAAGACTTGCAAAACATGCTTTCGACAATTTAGGTAAATTGAATCTTAATCATCTTACTAAAATCGAAACATTGACTAAAGAGCTAGATGAGGCTAAGATGTTCTAGTTAAAATGGGAAGGAAGTCAGAATGTTTTAGAGTTTCTCTTGAAACAATCACAAGAATATGAAAAGTTTGCAAAGAAAGCTGGACTTGGTTCAAATGCAACAGTAGCACACACTGTTGCACTCGAAACCAGGATCCAAGCCAAACTGACTTCCGAAGAAGAAAGTGTGCTGGTCTTCCTGAGTACATCATTTGTAACTATTGTGGCAAACCAGATCATGAGTTTAATGGTTGTGAAAAAAGAGTCCGTGACTTAGAAAGAAACACTAAAAATGCTAAACAAGTGGTATCAGAGCCGACGGTTCGGCTTGGGACCGCAAGGTGCGATGTGGTGACGGTGCTCGAGATGGCGCAAAGTAGCGTCGTGGTGCGGAGTAGCACCACCGTTGGACTTTCTCCCTTGGTTGACCAGAGATGCGGAGTAGCATCGTGCGGAGTAGCCTGGTCGGCCCGACACGGGGTTGTGTTGGGTGCGGAGTAGCGCCAAGTGAGGGGGAGTTTCAACACACACAAATGTGAAAGGGGGAGATTGTTGAGGTCTCTTCCCATATATGTGTGAGGGGAATTGTCCCACATCGGTAGAATAATAGTGAAGAGACTAGCTTATAAGTTAGTGGGCTACTCCTCCTATCACCAATTGGCTTTAAGATAGAACCTCACTTGCTTATGGGTCAGTCTCATGCACCTACTTCTATAAGCCCGATACGGAGGACTCAACAGGTTGGATTATAGGTCTAATCCAAGCAAATATCCGGTTACCTAATTCCTAGTTTGTTATTTCTTCACTGTTTTTGTGCCTTGTTATTGTTCTCGTTTGTTTCGTTATAGTGTCGCTTCCGCGAATCAACGAAAGCTGTTAACTTTCGTATCATTAGTGGTTATCAGAGCATCAGGTTACATATTGTAATTAAATGGCCGAGTTCGACGATGAAACCATACTCGCTCAAGTACGAGATTACCTACGTACTAGGCCAACGGGGCTCAGAACTGGTCCTAGACAGAGACCCGTGGATGAATTCAAAATCACGAAGTTACCGGAATTTGTTGGTGGAACCGATCCTGAAGACTATTTGGATTGGAGCGTAAAATTGATCGTATGTTTGATTTCAAGGATCTTTACGATGAGAAACGTTGTAAGTATGCAATCTTGAGGTTGAATAAGAATGCTTCCTTATGGTTCGAAAGTTTGAAGGTAAAGAGGGCTAGGGCTGGAAAAGGAAAAATGACTTCTTGGGAATCTTTGAAAGGCAAATTACGAAAGAGGTATGTGCCTTCGACATATAAACTGTCTTTGTATCAGAAAATTTCTGATTTGATGCAAGGAAAACTGAATGTTAGCGAGTACATTGACGAATTTGAGAAATTATCGCTAATGGGTGAAGTAGAAGAGCACGAGGAACAAAAGATGGTTAGATTTTTGCGTGGCCTTAAGCGGGGTATAGCTGATAGTTGAGCTACAACAATATTCTGATTTCGACACACTTTGTAGCTTGTGTTTGAAGGTCGAAGCTCAAGGTAAATCGAAATATGGTGCGTTTGGTCCTAATAAATCAGTAACTTGGTCCGGTAATGAATTGGTTGATTCAGGGGATGCTGGTACAAGTTCCAACACGGTGGTCCAAGCCGGGAACCCACCCGCGGCAGCCCCTACGGTTGCTAAAGCAGCAGCCAATCCGAAAGAGCAGAATGTCATGAAGGTCAGGTGCTTTAAATGTCAAGGATTTGGGCATTATCAGAATGCGTGCCCAAATAAAAGAATTATCGCACTAAGGGCAGCGGTGGCTGTGCGAAATGAGTCACTTATTGAAGAGGACGAGACTATAGGAGGTGTGTTTACCATTAGTGAGACCGAAGAAGAGGAGGAGAACAGTGAAACCGAGGTGTATGCTGCACCTATATACGATACTTTGGTTATTCGCTCTTTACAAGCTAATTCAGTTCCGGTTGATTTGGAACAGCGGGATCAGTTATTTCATACTAAGTGTCAAGTGCAAGATAAATAGTGTAGTGTGATAATTGACGGTGGAAGTTGTACTAATGTAGCTTCAAGTGAGTTGGTTTCGAAATTAGCCTTACCAACAATTGTTCACCCAAGTCCATATGATATACATTAGTTAGGTGATGATAAGAAGGTTCAAGTTTCCAAACAGGTTCGAGTTTGTTTTACTATGGGTTCTTATAAAGACGAGGTTGTGTGTGACGTGGTTCGTATGAATGCTTGTCACATACTCTTGGGGCGTCCATGTCAATATGATATTGACGTGATGTAACACCCCGTATTTTTACCACTCTTTTATAATTTCTTTTCAATTTACGTTATATTTTGTTGGATTTTAAAAACTACCAGACCCCCTTTCACAGGATGGATATAGATATGCACATTTTTGTTTTTCCAAAATTACTTTGCTTTAAACCTCCTCTTTAAAAATTTCATTTTATTTTTAATCGATTTCATTTTTAAGCCCAACTTAAGACGGATGAAATTCTTCTGTTAATTATCCTGATTAGTTGTTCCTTCATGCGATTCGAAGGGAAGAGCAATCAGAGTTGGACAAGAAGCTAGCTGACTGAGCCAGGATTCGCAAGGAACTCTATAATTCTAACCTGACTTCAATAGGATTATTATACGATAAACCAGTTTCAAAAATGATCTTTTCGTATTAAAATGTAGTTTCTAAGATATTTAAACATAATTTCTAAATAATACTTTACGCAAATTTCAAAAATAAGTTGTTAAATTAATCCGTTTGTAATACGTTAATAAAACATCTTTTATTAACCCGAGTCAAATTTATAAACTGCGTATGTGAAACTTAGTTAATCTGTTTATATTTTGTCTTAAACTATATAAATCTCTCATTTTATAATAACTTTGGACTCAGTTGACATCGTGACAGTCCGACATCTTCAAATATTAAAAATAATAATTTCGTGTTACTAATACGTCATTATCGTTATATTAATACGCGATTATTATCAACTCGTGAGTTCGTGACCAGACTTAGTTATTCTAATAGCTGAGTATTACTTATGCAATTACACCATAAGTATTATAAAATTTTATTTGATCAATTTTGTTTGGACTTAAAATTATTTATCCATTTTAAACTTTTATTGTGTTTATTATAAATTCTGAAAACTAATCTTATAATATAAAACCGAGCCAATTATGACTTGTGAGATAATTCATCATGAAGCCCTCCATGTATTCCCTCCTCGTTTCTTATTAATAAGGCTCGTGTAGCCACCAAATTTTCATTTGACACTAATTCCTCCACCTCATTTACTTGGATACAAATAACCTTCACCTTGCCATATTTTTCATTAATTTTCTAAAAATAATACCCCAAATTTCTTTCGCTTTTCAGAATACACAACCACAAAAAAAATTGAAACCCAAGCTCCATGTTCATATTTTTTCTAATGATATTTATGAAGCATCAAATTCCAAATTCAATTGCTTCTTCAAATTGCAAATCTTAATATCCTCTTTCATTATCTAAGAAATCCATATCAAACAAGATTAAAGAGTCTCAATTTATCCCATAAAAGTGAGATTTACTGGACCGATGCCAAATTTCAACTCATCTCTTCAAGTTTCAATTCTTATTAAAGAAGAGGAGGAGGGAGGACCCACGGAAGAAAGCGGTACCGATTTTCTAAACTCAGTGGAACCGTCCTAACTTCGGAGCTTTGATTAAGAATATCTAATCCCTTTAAAAGAGTGGGTAAATTAACATTTTTTCTTTCTTTTTATTATTATTGCGTGTGGAATAATTTGATTCAATTGATAACTGCATGTTAATTTTGTATGCTAGTTGTTGGATGAAATCAAGTTGACTATGGGCAAAAATTTTAGGGACTTAAAAGAAGATTTTTTTGGAAAGTTCTTTTTGATGTTGGCCGAATAACAGGGAGTAGTAAAGGGTTGTTTTCCTCAAAAATGTCAACTTATTTTACTATTTTTATCAAGTATATAAACTATTGGAAATTTTAAATATTTTTGGAAAGAAAAGTTTAAGGATAGACCGTGAGATTAAAATTTTATAAAAAAATTGGAATATAAATTTGTACATTACTTTCCTAATAATATATTTGGACATGGAATATAGTAATTGCCTAGTAAGTTTTGATTAGTAATATCTTTACACTTATTATTGTTAGCTTTATATTTTTAATTAAATGAGATGGTCATATTAAAATTGTCTTATGGGGTCCAGTTTATTAGCTAGACTGTTAGTGTGATTGTATGTTTATTATTGGTTGTTTGCCTAGTTACTATGCATAATTAGAAGCCTTGTAATTTAATTTCCGTTTCTATGTAATTTAATGATTGTTTGCGAGACTTGACCATCGGTACCCCCAAAAATGTAATAATTTAAAGACCTAGTTTATTTTAAACAATCGAGTTAGAATTTTCGAACCTTGGCGACAGTTTAGGCTTGACACACGATATCGTTAGTCCAATTTCAAATATTAAGTTGGGTTAATTTAGAAGTAATTTTATTTTATGAGTCACCATTTGATGACAATTTTTTTTACATAAATTTGAAAAGGATTTGAGTAACAATTACTTTTAGCTTAAGGGAATTTGACTAAAATAGCTCCTTTCGAAATTTCTCAAATCAAGGAATTTTATTCAAATTGCAAATTGGGGTCAAAAATTTTAAAGGCTTGAATTGTTAATTAAACTCAAGTTCTCAACTAAAACCGAGTCCTTTTAGCCTACCATATTGTTAGCCAAATATAGAATTACTAAATCGAAATTTTGACAAAGTTCTTGTAGAAACTCTTTCGGACAAATCTTCTCAACTTGATATTTTCAATTAATAAATTTAATAGTAAAGAGCGAACTTAAGTAAATAAGGAAATGATTCTTTAATCTTCTTATTATTAAATTTAGTATCAAATCGAAGTTTTAAAACAAGTCACTTTCCACTTTCGGTCAAATTATCTTTACTTGGATTATTTAGTTAATAAAATCAATTATATAAAGTGGGTCAGTAAAAACTGAATTAGGAAACGATTTTACAATCAATTAACTACCAAGGGTCTAAGACCGTCCCTTAGTTAAATTGATTAAACTTGGTTTGATAATATGGTGTTTCACTTGTATTATTAACCTAATTCGATAGCGAAGTCCCGACTTATAAATAGGGACAAACCCAATAAGACGACCAATGATTGAATTTGTGTCATTTGGTTTCGATAAAACTTTTATCAAGGAAAGAAAATAGATTTGGAATTTCAGTTGTTAACACATAATGAATTTAGAAATATTTCATGTTTTCTTGGGCATTTTTAGGATTGAATTCGAAAGCTCATTGAGCGGGAAAGCATGTTATTACTATTGTGTACGTAATGACATGGAAGAATAGCAATTAGCTAACCGTATAAAACCGTCCGTGCATACGAAGGGTCCGTGCATACCGTCGTTTTGTATCAAAATTAAATTTATAATTCCAAACTAAAACTATAGCTAGGGATAGTAAGGGTCGAACCACAGAGAGACAAGGTTGATTTTGTTTGCTATTTTTCAGTTTATAGAAGTAACAATTAAAAGGGGGGGTTTTGAAATTGGTTGATTCTAATGACTAACTGCTTAAATAAGAATTTCAAGATAAAAGGAAGATCGGGAAATTCGGTTCACCATGGCAATGGTCAGGCAATAAGGTAGCAGAAATCCTATAATACGGTCTCAGGTGGTAAAAGCAAGCCTTTCGATCTATGCTCAAATTAACCTTGCGGTCTTCTAATTCCCCGAAATTTCTCAAAGCTTTCACTCAAAGGAAATTCCAATCTAATGATAATTCTAATTACTAATCTTTCAATCTAGTAAAAAGGCTTATCAAAAGACAACAAGATCGATACGGAAGAATTAAGCTAACAAACAATCCTAATTTATGCCATGGCTCACCTCGTTCCCAATCAAAACAATTAGCTACGCATGACTAAAACTACAACAATTGCTAAATTGATAACAAAGAACAAGATTGACATGATTGAATTTAAATAAAAGGCAAAAGACAAAAGACGAATTGCTGGAATTAAATTGGTAAAACAAGAATTGAAATAACAAGAATTAAAAGAAGAAGAAACTTGCATAAAACTTACTAATTGAAAAGATGAACAACGTAATCCAATTCGAGGTTTTCCGTCCCAAAACTAGATCTAAGAACTCAGTTCTTCAAAAAAATGAAAAGCATAACCTAATAATTGCTGTGTTCTACTCATAAAAAGATGCCAAAAGTTAATTACAAGTTGGGCTTTTAAAAGTCTAACACGAAGAAATAAATCTCAAATCATGATCGGTCGATCGACCAAATTCGGCATGGTCGATCGACTAGTAAATGCGAATGCAGCGACTTCGCTGATTTCAACGGTCGATCGACCGAAAGGACTGGTCGATCGACTGGTGGTGCTGTGCAGTGGCTCTCCTCTCTTCAATTCAGCTCTTCACTCCTTTGCACGCATCCCAAGGTGGGTGAATTCGAACTTCCTTCTTCAAAGCTTCCCTGAAGTTGCCTCCGGAGGACGATTCAGGCTTGATTAGCTTACTTCCACTCATTCCTACAATAAATCATAGAGAATGCAAAGTAAACCGTTTCGGGAGAAATAGTAGCTTAAGGCTAACAAATACGCATGGAAATACGTGCCAAAACCGCAGATAAAGTGTATAGAATATGCACGTATCAAATCTCCCCAAACCAATCCTTGCTTGTCCCCAAGCAAGCACTATGACCCATATAAAAACTAAATGGAAAGGAGTATATCTCAGAGCTAGCTACAAGTCAATGCCAAACCGTTTAATGCACATGGTCAACTACTACAAAGCTTAAATCAAGTGAACAAATTTATGCATATCATGGAATTAAATCGGGCGTTCGACCTTGCAAGACTCATAAATTCGGACTCTCTCGGATCACTCTTCCCTCAGCAAAGCAAATGGTAAGATTATATGTAAAAGAGAGGAAACAAAATACAGTCTCTCACCTAAACTGTGACCGACAAAACATGTATGCTTGACTAGTATGAATAATGATTCTAACTACCGTACATACGCATAACCACCGTCAAAGACTATTACATGCCGAACTATTGCAAGATTTGGATATGTGAGGTTAAGTGGCAAAGGAAGGGCAAAACAATTATGGAAAAAGTGAAGGTAAGAGCCAAGCTAGTACCTATCCAACCATCAGAAACCGTATCCCGTTCCTCCAACTCAAAATATAAACCATGCCTTTAATGACTAGGCAACACAATATCCCAAACAAACGCCTCCAATTCATGAAGTAGGCACATGAGGCGTGTTCTCTATTCAACCAAATCATTATTATTTTCAAATTCCTCCTTTTTTTTCTTTTCTTCTTTCTGTTTTTTTTCTTTTCATCTTTCTGTTTTTTTCTGTTCATTTTTTTTTTCTGGAATGGGCAGTCGATCGACCAACATCACCAGTCGATCGACCACCCTGTCACAACCAGTGCTCTCTGCCCAGGTATATGTCCTCTCTCTTTTTTTTTCATTTTCTGAATTTTTCTTTCTTTCTATTTTCAGGCTGAAATATTCTCCTTCACTTCTCAAAAAACTCACTCCAACATTACAAAAGCGGACCAAAACAGCTTAAATCGACAAATTCCTCTACTACTTCCTAGCTTGGCACAATGGTAGGCTAAGTATGGGATGTAGTTGAGGGTAACTGGCAGTTATGGCTTATAGTGGAGTTAATGGGGTAAAATGAGAAAGGGGAGGATGCAATAGTTCACAAAACATGCAATACCCGACCACAAACCAATGCGTATAGGCAATAAGCAATCAAAACTCATACACGTGCAAAACATGAAATGAAGGGAGTACTACTCTCAATCCTAAATTAATCGGTCATGAATGTCACCAGTTATGGGCTCTATATCTCAGAAAGTATAAGTAGCTTGCCAAAAATAATGAGTCAAGTCTAATTACCCGAAATGAATTCCATAACAAAATTTGAGAAATCACTTTTAATTCTCGCTAAACGGCTGTGAAAAGGGCATGGAATGGCATATTTGACTAATAGTGCAAAATCATCATTAATAACCTCCAATCCGACTCGACTATATGCAAAAGTAAACGTGATATTTTTGGTTTTTTTATGACATTTTCAAATTTTTTTTTTAATGCAAACAGAAATGCACTAAACATGTGACTGAAATGCAATAAAAAAACAAATGCAGATGCAAAACAAAAGGCATATGCAAATACCCTCCCCAAACCAAAACGCACAATGCCCTCATTGTGCTCAGCAGCAAATCACCAGCAGAAATATGGGAGAATAAAAGCATAACAAAATAAAAGGAAACTAGTGAAGAAGGATTGGAAACTCACAAGATACGACCTCCCCAAACCAGCCAAAAATGGGGAGGTCACCAGTATCTAATCACCACCGTCGTACTCCTCACCAATAGACTCACCGGACCCCGAGTCGCTCTCCTCGTCCGCCTCGGCGGCGGCGTGGCTCTCCTGGAAGTGGAGGCACCAGCAGTAGTAGTAGGAGGGGGTCTCCTGGCAGGCTGAGGGTAGCCGCCCACAGGGGGGACAAAGTAGGAAGGGTGAGTCCAAGCACCCTGTGGGAGCATCCCCCTTCGGGCTAACTCCTCGTAGACTGGGTACAGGGCTAGAGCCGTGTCTAGCCTGTGCTGGTCAAAGCTCCTGCACAAATCACCCAGTACACATGACATTGCCCTTTGGTCCATGACCGGAGGGACGACCAAAGGTGTGGGTGGTCGAAAAGTGGCCGGGTAGCCAGTGGGAGCAGGAGTGGAGGAAGAGGGTGTCTGCGAAGAGGAGGCACGAGCTCTCCTCGAGGTGGTAGCAGTAGCAGTGGCTGCCACAATAGGAAGCCTGTAACTAGGCAAGGGCGGCCGAGCTGCCCCCTGAACAGTGGTAAGGGGCAGGATAGGAGGGTAGCCAAGAACAGGAATGCGGTCACAGATGAAAGAATCAATCTTCCACCGCATCTGTCTATCGACCCAATGGACAGCCCTCGCGTAAGCAAGGTCCATGAAGTGCAGGTCAGGGTTTGTAGGGTCCTCCTGTCGAGGGAAAAGTAAAACAAGACGGTTGGCGATACGCGTCACCAATCCGCTACAAGCAATAGTGGTCAATGTGCCCTCACTAACAGTCTGAAAGTGAGCGGCAGTCAAAAAAGCGATGTTATAGATACGGGCTATCCGACTTTCAATGTTCAGATAGCCCGCTAAAATAGACAGTTCGATGTTATTCACATTGTTTGACTCTTTACGGCCGAAAATGGTATTACCCATTAGCCGTAGAAAATAACGAAGAGGGGGCAAGTGGACGGAAGTGCCCGTCCTTTTAGGCCCGTAAAAGTCACTAATGTAAGACCACATGACCCGGTGAACATCAGAGGTATCCGAGGTTCTGCCCTCGAAGTAAAGACCCAAAAATCCAGCGAAATCGGCTAATGTCAAGGAGTAATTGACATTGAATAGCCGGAAGGAGATGCAAGCACTAGTCTTATTTTCCGCAAAAGCAGCTGAGTTAAAAGCATAAGACGAAAAGAACTCAAGGGTCAAAATGTAATACGTGAACTCAGCCATGTCCACTAGACCCATCATACCTGTCCCGTTTAGCAGGGACACAACCGACTCATAACAGCCTAATTTCTCCAAAGTAGGTTTATGAAGAAATCGGGTAGCTGTAACTTTCATTCTCGAAACAAAAAGAGAAAACTTAGCACGCTGAGTAGAATTAGCAAAGATAACCTGTGGATAGTCAGGTAGACTATCCGTGGTAGCCTCAATCATCAGTGGCGGTCCTCTTGGCCGCTTGGCAGCTCCTTGACTCGACTGCCCTTCAAACATGTGTTCCTTGCCTTTTGACATTGTTGTTGCCTGCAAAAGAACCTATTAGCAACAAGAATTCCCAACAAAATCAATTTAAGAAAACCCGAAACAAGATCAGAAATTAAAAAGCAAATTAGGGTTTCGAAAGTTTTGGGGAGAACTGAAATAAACATCTCCTAGTTGCTAATTAGCTTCGAAAATCAAGGGGGAAAGGGTGGAACAAGCAATTAAAGCATAAAAAGGACAAGAAATCAATCCCTAAAATCGATTTCCCCAAATCGATTTTTCCGTCTCAATGGCCATATGCTCGAAAATCTGGCATGGAACTCGCATAAAAATCAAATAAGAAGGATGGAAGCAAGATTAAGGGCATACCTTAGACGAGAACATGAAGGATTAAGCAAGAAATTCGAGATTAAAGGGGGATTTGCAGTTGGAAATCGCAAATGGAAGAAGAACAAGGTTTTCTATCCTCTGATTTTTTTTATTAAGTGTGAAATGAAAGGATGAATGAAAATAGAAAAGAACTTCCCTTATTATTACGCGTTCTAAACCCGCGAAATGGTCGATCGACCACTTGACTCGGTCGATCGACCAGTCTTCCATTTACACAGCTTCTGGATTCCCGTGTGGTGGTCGATCGACTATATGACCAAGTCGATCGACCACTCCCCTATACACAGTAGCTTCTGCTTTCTCCACCTCAGTCGATCGACTGACTCACTTAGTCGATCGACTGCCTACGCTGGCAATTAAACTTTAGTTCGTCAAAAATTCATTCTGCCATCATAATTTCCCGTCTTTCTCTCACAAACAACCAGTAAACCACCTACGCACTTTGCATAAAAATAAATTCCTGCAAAAATTATCAAAGCCGCACAAAATTTCCAGACCAAGAAATGCTAATTAAAAGGAAATAAACAAATAAATAAAGCTCAAAATGCAAATTAAAAGAAATAACAAAATAAACTTCCTAATTACAAAAAGTTACAACCGGGTTGCCTCCCTAAGTTAGCGCTGTTTAAAAGGTCCCGTACGACCTTTTTACCTCACTTTGCATCATCCGATAACGGGTCGAAGTACAATACCTCGACCTTCCCAACATATGCATCTGATCCGTGATAATGCTTCACATATTGGCCATTAACCTTGAACCTTTCTCCAAAGAGGTCTCCAATTCAACGATCCAAATTTTGTAACTCGCTTGACCGTATAGGGGCCGGTCCACCGGATTTCACTTACCAGAAATAAACGGATACGAGCGTTAAAAAGAAGTACCTTATCGCCAATATGGAATTCGCGCTTGATGATTCTCTTGTCGTGCCGGCGCTTCGTTTTTCTTTGTAGATCCTAGCATTGTCATAGGCCGGCAGACCTAAATTCCTCTAGCTCATTCAAATTGTGTCATGCGTTTCTCACGAGAGAGGTTAGGATCCAAATTCAAATCACATATAGCCCACCAAGACTTACGCTCTAACTCAACAGCGGATGACATGTCTTACCATAAATCAATCGGTATGGTGACATCCCGATTGGCGTCTTAAACGCAATTCTATAAGCCCATAAGACATCATCTAACTTAAGACTCCAATCTTTCCGTGATTTAGAAACAACTTTAGCTAAGACTTCTTTCAATTCTCTGTTAGAAACCTCAACTCGACCACCGGTTTGGGGATGATACCCCAAACCTCTACGATGTTGGACACCGAATTTAGTCAATAAAGCAATAAGTTGTTTCTCTTTAAAATGCATTCCCCCATCGCTAATGACAACCCGAGGGACACCAAAACGAGGGAAAATAATCTTTTTAAACAGCTTAATCACGGCTTTTGCATCGCAATGGGGAGTAGCAATAGCTTCCACCCATTTGGATACATAATCTACAAACTACGAGGATATATTTATTACCTTGATTTGCTCAAAAAGGTCCTTGATAATCAATGCCCCAGACATCGAAAATCTCAACCTCAAGAATGCCTACCTGTGGCATCTCATGTCTTCTTGAAATATTCCCCGATCTTTGACAAGCATCGCACTCAACAACAAAATTGCGACAATCTGCATGCAAAGTTGGCCAATAGAAACCAGATTGAGTACCTTAGCTACGATCCCGGACGGACCGTGATGACCACCATAAGCGAAAGAGTGTCAAGCCTCTAGGATATCCTTCACCTCCCATTGAGGCACGCATCTCCGGATGAGACCGTCTGCGCATTCCTTGAAAACATAAGGATCATCCAAAAATATTGTCTAGCATCATAAGCAAACCGCTTCTTCTCGCGCCATGAAAGCTCGGGTGGTATCTTACCATCACGAAAAATTAGCGAAATCAAGAAACCACGGCGGTGGATAAGACCCTGAAGTAGTAATAGCTAACGACTCTCATCGGAAAAGAATCATTAATAGGCAACGAATCCTCCCTTTCGTCACCGCAGACGAGATAGGTGGTCAGCTACCACATTCTCTGCTCCTTTCTTATCTTTGATCTCCAAATCAAACTCCTGCAAAAGGAGTATCCACCTCAAAAGCCTCGGCTTCGCATCTTTCTTAACAAAGAGAGTCTTCAACGCTGCATGGTCAGTATAAACAATAACCTTAGAACCTAACAAATAAGACCGAAATTTGTCTAAGGCAAAAACTACAGCTAGAAACTCCTTCTCAGTGGTAAAATAATTAATTTGAGCCTCATCCAGAGTTCGGCTCGCATAATATATGGCATTCAAGGCTTTATTCTTCCGCTGTCCCAAAACTGCACCGACCGCATAATCGCTGGCATCACACTTGATCTCAAATGGGAGGTCCCAATCAGGCGGCTGAATAATTGGCGCAGAAACTAGGGCCTCCTTTAACCTGTTAAAAGCGGTAAGGCACTCATCAGTAAATTCAAAGACAGCATCCTTAAGGAGCAAATGTGTAAGTGGTTTAGCAATTTTTGAAAAATCCTTAATGAAACGCCGGTAAAAACCAGCGTGACCAAGGAAACTCCACACTCCTTTAACATTCACGGGAGGAGGTAATTGCTCAATCACCTGCACCTTTGCCTTATCAACATGTATACCTTTATCAGAAATTAGATGCCCTAACACAACTCCCTCATTGACCATAAACTGACACTTTTCCCAGTTTAAAACAAGATTAACATCTATACAACGCTGCATGACTTTATCAAGGTTAGCTAAACAACGATCAAAGTCACTACCATAAACTGAGAAATCATTCATGAATACCTCCATAATATTCTCTATATAATCAGAAAAAATCCCCATCATGCACCTCGAAAGGTAGCGGGCGTTACACGATCCAAAGGCATTCTACGATATGCAAAAACACCCTGTGGGAAGGTAAAAGTGGTCTTACTCTGATCGTCCGGATGAATAGGGATCTGAAAGAACCCTGAATATCCGTCTAGAAAACAGATAAATTTGTTAGAAGCAAGTCTTTCAGTCATTTGGTCAACAAAAGGGAGGGGGAAGTGGTCTTTCTTGGTGGCGGCATTTAACTGTCTATAATCAATGCACATCCGCCACCCTGTCACTACTCGAGTTGGTATTAATTCATTTTTCTCATTTTTAACCACGGTAGTCCCTCCTTTCTTCGGGACTACCTGAACTGGGCTAACCCACTTGGAGTTGCCAACTGTATAAATAATACCTGCATCGAGTAGTTTCATCACCTCAGCCATAACAACTTCCTGCATCTTCGGGTTCAACTTGCGTTGACCCTGTCTGTAAGTCTTGTGGCCTTCCTCCAGCTCTATCATGTGCATACAAACATCAGGGCTGATGCCCTTAATGTCATCCAAAGAGTAACCTAGAGCTTTCCTGTTTTTCTTAAGCACACACATCAAAGCAGACAGCTGGTCATCATTAAGATTAACACTAACAATAGCTGGGTACTGCTCCGTATCATCTAGAAAGACATACTTAAGATTAGGAGGAAGTGCCTTACGCTCTGGCACCTTTACCTCTGCAGCATAGACAGAATCAGCTTCAATGGTGTAGCAAGTGTTGACCAAGTTCTCGTTGGCCAAGCTTAAAAGCATCTCATCTTCTTCCTCATTGAGCTCGTAGCTCTCCATTGAGGCTACCAAAGCATCTGGCTCCTCAGCATTCTCCACTGTATTATCTGCACACTCATCTGAACCGGTTAGATTAGCTAAGGAATCCTTGGCTAAGGATTCCCTCCAATTGTAACTAACAGCCCTGTCAACAATATCAATGGAATAACACGTATCATCGTCAGCAGTTGCCTTGTGAGCAAGACTGAACTCAATGGTGTCATCCCCTACCTCTAAGGTGATGGTTTCGCGTTTGACATCTATTACAGTCCCAGCTGTATGTAAAAATGGTCTACCTAAAATAATAGGTATCTGACTGTCCTCTGCAATGTCCAAAACAACGAAATCGACAGGAATAAAAAACTTACCCACTCGAACGGGTACATCCTCTAGAACTCCTATAGGTCTCTGAGTCGATCTATTTGCCATTTGAACGGTAATATAAGTCACCTTAAGTCTACCAATATTTAACCTTTCGCAAACAGAATACGGCATGACACTGACACTGGCCCCTAAGTCACAAAGGGCCTTTCCAATTTCGTGGTTACCTATAGTGCAAGGAATTGAAAAACTACCCGGGTCCTTTAATTTAGGTGGTACATTAATTTGCGAAAGAGCATTACATTCTTCCACAAAAGCAACATTACCATCATCACGAAAGTTTCTCTTACGATTTAAAATGTCTTTCATAAATTTAGCGTAAGAGGGTACCTGGGTAATTAAATCAGTGAAAGGAACCGTTACCTCGAGATTCTGGACCATCTCCAGAAACTTACCAAACTTACGCTCCAGCTTAGTAGCCTTCAAACGCTCCGGATACGGATCGCAACACGGCCGTAGGATCAGTAACCTTCGGCTTCCGTAGGTTTAAAACCCCCGTCAAATCATCAATGAGTGAAGAATCATGCAAACTAGTTGACGGATTTCCATCCTGTACTGGGATCTCAGTCGATCGACTGATATGAGTGGTCGATCGACCAACTTGGCTGGGCGTGAACAGTTCCTGTTCAGAATTGATTTCGTTAGGTGACTCAGTCGATCGACTGACAATGTTGGTCGATCGACTTCTTGTGCTGGGTGTGAATAGTTTCTGACCAGAAACTATTTTATCTGACGCTGCAGTCGATCGACTGACAATATTGGTCGATCGACCAGAAATACTGGCAGTTGAGCTCGTTTTTGCACCAGAAATTAAACTAGCCTCTTCATCATTTTTCGAGTCTCCTCTTGGCTTGTCGGAACCTTCATAAGAGAGGCCACTTCTGAGATTAATGGCGTTAATCGTTTCAATTGGCCCTTCACATTTGTTTGAAGAATTTTCGACTTGCTTAGCCTCTATATTCTCCAACTGCTTCACAAAATTCTTTGAGGACTCAATCCCGGCTGCTTCCATATTCGCCACTTGAACCAAAAGGCCTCGGACCATTTCCCTCAACTCCTCGATCTCATTTGAGTTATGAACGGGAATTTCAACTCTTTCCTTAGAAGCTTCAGAGGTCTCGAGCTTCTCGAGACGGGCGGTAATAGAGGTAATGAGTGTCACAACGGTACTCATTTCATCACTTTGCTTCCGTGAATTCCCACGTGAACTCTGAAACTCAGCTTTATGGACCTCCATTTCCTCAATAGTGTTCCAACCTCTATTCTGATCGGTATTGTTTTGAAACCTACCATTCGCAGCTGCGTCCAGGATGACCTTGTAATCATCATATAAAGCATTGTAGAATAAGTTACAAAGATACCACTGTTGGAAGCCATGGTGAGGGACAGCTCGGACCAAACTTTTGAAGCGTCCCCATGCCTCACAAAAGCCCTCATCGGCTTCTTGCTGGAAATTTGTAATTTTACTCCTCAAGGCATCAGTCTTTGAAAGCGGGAAGTACTTCTTGTAGAAGGCTAAAGCTAGAGATGTCCAATCCGTGACTCCAGTTGCTACCCTATCAAGGTAGCGGTACCAATCTCGCGCTGAATCCTTCAAGGAGTATAAGAACATAAACCCCTTTACTTCATCCTGAGTCACCCTAGCTGGTATAGGTATGGAACAGCAGTAGTCTGTGAAAATTTCCATATGCTTCAGGGGGTCCTCATCTGGTAGACCAGCAAACTGATTTCGCTCCACTAAATCGATATAAGAGGAACGAAACTCGAAGTTACCGGTAGTAGGGGTAGGTAACTAGTGCCTCTTTGGAAGGTGGTGCTCCTTCGGCTGAAGATTATCATATATTGTAGCCATAATTGCCAAAATGAGAGTACTCAAGTCTTCCTCTCAAAAACCTGTCTTCTAACTGTGCAAAAGCAAAACTAGAAGCAAAGGTAAGCAACGGCCTCAAGGAACCAAAGTTCCTTGAGACAAGAAAAATAAACTAAAAAATAAAGCAAACAGAATTACACCGTCTCCCCGGCAACGGCGCCAAAATTTGATACCGTCGTTTTGTATCAAAATTAAATTTATAATTCCAAACTAAAACTATAGCTAGTGATAGTAAGGGTCGAACCACAGAGAGACAAGGTTGATTTTGTTTGCTATTTTTCAGTTTATAGAAGTAACAATTAAAAGGGGGGGTTTTGAAATTGGTTGATTCTAATGACTAACTGCTTAAATAAGAATTTCAAGATAAAAGGAAGATCGGGAAATTCGGTTCACCATGGCAATGGTCAGGGCAATAAGGTAGCAGAAATCCTATAATACGGTCTCAGGGGGTAAAAGCAAGCCTTTCGATCTATGCTCAAATTAACCTTGCGGTCTTCTAATTCCCCGAAATTTCTCAAAGCTTTCGCTCAAAGGAAATTCCAATCTAATGATAATTCTAATTACTAATCTTTCAATCTAGTAAAAAGGCTTATCAAAAGACAACAAGATCGATACGGAAGAATTCATGCTAACAAACAATCCTAATTTATGCCATGGCTCACCTCGTTCCCAATCAAAACAATTAGCTACGCATGACTAAAACTACAACAATTGCTAAATTGATAACAAAGAACAAGATTGACATGATTGAATTTAAATAAAAGGCAAAAGACAAAAGACGAATTGCTGGAATTAAATTGGTAAAACAAGAATTGAAATAACAAGAATTAAAAGAAGAAGAAACTTGCATAAAACTTACTAATTGAAAAGATGAACAACGTAATCCAATTCGAGGTTTTCCGTCCCAAAACTAGATCTAAGAACTTAGTTCTTCAAAAAAATGAAAAGCATAACCTAATAATTGCTGCGTTCTACTCATAAAAAGATGCCAAAAGTTAATTACAAGTTGGGCTTTTAAAAGTCTAACACGAAGAAATAAATCTCAGCTCGCAGACTGGTCGATCGACCGGTCAGCATGGTCGATCGACCGGTAAATGCGAAACAATGCACTTCGCTGATTTCAACGGTCGATCGACCAAAGGAGGGTGATCGATCGATGGTGGTCTTGTGCGGCTGGCTCTTCCTCTCTTCAATTCAGCTCTTCACTGCTTTGCACGCATCCCAAGGTGGGTGAATTCGAACTTCCTTCTTCAAAGCTTCCCTGAAGTTGCCTCCGGAGGACGATTCAGGCTTGATTAGCTTACTTCCACTCATTCCTACAATAAATCATAGAGAATGCAAAGTAAACCGTTTCGGGAGAAATAGTAGCTTAAGGCTAACAAATACGCATGGAAATACGTGCCAAAACCGCAGATAAAGTGTATAGAATATGCACGTATCAAAGAGTATGGACGTATGATTCTGGTATACATGCTGATAATGATTGTTTATGTTATGTTTTAGTTGTTTAAAGAAGTTAATCTACCCACCTGACGTTTGTTGTTTTTCTTATAAAACTTTTACAAATTTTAAAAACGTCAGATTTATCAAATTTGTGGAGACCGACCATTCCCTTGACAGGCGAAGCTGAAGATGGGATTTAGAAATACTTTTTATTAGTACGTATTGTAGATTGTTAGAAACAACTGTAATTTTTAGCATTATCTTGTAATTGGAATTAGTTGAAAATAGTAGTGATTCGGATATGTATTTATCTTCCGCTGTTTCTTATTTTGGACTAATATTTAATAAAGTCCTAAAAATTCAGGTTGTTACAGTTGGTATCAGAGCATGGTTATTCTGGTTGATGTTAAAATCTCCATATTTTAACAGTACCTTTAATATTCTATGCTCCCCAGTTAATGGAAACGTGTCATCTATTTTCTAGGATCGTAAGTTAAAATGACCTGATCACTTAAAAGAAGTGGGTAAAAGGGTAGAAATAATAAGGACCGACCTAGCTTAGCACCTCATAGTTTAATCTGTTTTATCGCTACTTGTGGTTGACTTATGTGTTTTATCTGTAGTGTATAATTGGTTGTTATGGGTAGTCTTAACTTTATAACTACTAGCCAAACATTTGATATTTAACTCCTACTAACTTCGTTTTTATGGAGACCGTTGGGACAAGCGAATTGCATTGGATGGAGTCAATCTTGTTGAGGCGAAACTTCGTGATACTTCTATTAGATTTAACTTCTCTTGCGTAAATTCTCCTCCGCTTTTTCTTGTGCCTTCCACTCTTTTTTAAATTATAATGTTAAGTACTTGCTTTCGACATTTATTATGATGTCGCCTAAATTTTTAAACTGACTACAACAAAATTTTGGTTCTTTCGATTTCATTTAACTACTACCGATTTTTAAAATCCCTTGTACTATTGCCTTTCTGAAAGTTAAATTTTTGTATAAAGTAGTGTTGAAATTCGTTTACGCTATTAATATTTTCTTTCAAATTTAGTTAAATTTCTTCTAATCAGTTGGTTCTATTAGATTTCACAAATATCTTGTACATGTTAGTTTGGTTTGAAATATAGCATTTTACATAAAATTATAATCATACTCTTCCAGTTCCATAAACTTTATTTCTTACTTATATACATTGATATTCTAATGAAGGTTTCTAAACTATGATTTTATGAAATAGTAAATTTGTCACAACTCTCCTACCCGTATAGTACCTAGCCTTAGTTATGATACAGTAATGTCATATATAACATTGAGGATCATAAAATTTTAACTTTTAAGTATGAAATGAAATATATTCTTATTTGGGGTAATGTTCTCAACCGAAAGTTTGGAGTCAAAATTTTTATTGGAAATGAAAGGGTATGACAATGAATGATTAGAGATTATAAAGAGTCTAGCCTTATGGTTATCAACTTGTGAAATAAGAAATACTTGATGGTACATTAAGGATATAGATATATATGTGTACTTCTTGGTGAAATAAGGGTGAATGTGGAGCAATATAAAAAAAAGTATACCGGAAATTGAAGGTTATTTGGTGATCTAAATTGTTGGAGTAACTATTTTGGTTTGTAACTATATTGGTTTCAGGATTCGATGGGATATGATGGAAACAAATTCGGCTTTGTTTTATGGATATTAGTTGTTGAACTATTTAAGGGTGATTAGGAATATCATTATATAATTCACGGAATAGAATAAAAGAATTTGGGGAATAAGTTAAGTGGATATTTGTTTGAATAATAATTCGATATTTCAAATGAATTCATTTATAGATCAATTTTGATCTAGGAAATAACTGCGGTATGTGGAATGTGGATGAATACTTGAATAATGATAGTAAATAGTGTAAACTTATTGTGAATTTATACAAATTATGAGTAGGTTGTAAACTCGTGATATGAGAACAAGCAAATCCAAGGCCACAATTGAGGTAATGAGAAATAAAGGAAATTAAGGAGACTTAGTAACGATACTTAAAGGACAAAGGACGATTTAAAGGTTTTGTGAATGTTGTTTGTAAACCATTTATATTTGGAAACTTATCATTGAAGATAGTTAAGACAATTTGAAAAGCCTGGGACTTAAGAACCTAGTGTAATAGAAATATAATTTGGATGACAAAGTATTTGTCTCTTAGTTTGAAATATAGATTGAGTTCATAAATAAATTTTGAGGAACGTTGGAAATAAATAAACGGTGAAAGGTTGATGGATATGTTAGATAATATTGTGGGAGAGTTATTAGAAATGTAAAGAAATGATAATTATTGAGACGAGCGTACATTTGGTAAACCAGGATTATAGTGGTTAGTAAGTTTATGAGAATGATGAAATTTGAGCATGTAGATATATACCATCTCATGAAGATTGAACCCATATGAGTGCTATTTTGCGGAGGTGTGGCACATATTGAGGAACCTAAACCATTCTCAGTAATTTTCGTACCTTCCAAGTTTTGAGGACGAAATTTTTTGTTAGGGGGTAGGACTGTAACACCCCGTATTTTTACCACTCTTTTATAATTTCTTTTCAATTTACGATTATATTTTGTTGGATTTTAAAAACTACCAGACCCCCTTTCACAGGATGGATATAGATATGCACATTTTTGTTTTTCCAAAATTACTTTGTTTTAAAACTCCTCTTTAAAAAATTTATTTTATTTTTAATCGATTTCATTTTTAAGCCCAACTTAAGACGGATGAAATTCTTCTGTTAATTATCATGATCAGTTGTTCCTTCATGCGATTCGAAGGGAAGAGCAATCAGAGTTGGACAAGAAGCTAGCCGACTGAGCCAGGATTCACAAGGCACTCTATATTTCTAACCTGACTTCAATAGGATTATTATACGATAAACCAGTTTCAAAAATGATCTTTTCGTATTAAAATGTAGTTTCTAAGATATTTAAACATAATTTCTAAATAATACTTTAGCAAATTTCAAAAATACGTTGTTAAATTAATCCGTTTGTAATACGTTAATAAAACGTCTTTTATTAACCCGAGTCAAATTTATAAACTGCGTA
Source organism: Silene latifolia (assembly GCF_048544455.1). Taxonomy (NCBI): domain Eukaryota; kingdom Viridiplantae; phylum Streptophyta; class Magnoliopsida; order Caryophyllales; family Caryophyllaceae; genus Silene; species Silene latifolia. Next base: position 69,959,488 of record NC_133536.1, on the reverse strand, counting down.
TGTGAAACTTGTTTAGTTAATCTGTTTATATTTTGTCTTAAACTATATAAATCTCTCATTTTATAATAACTTTGGATTCAGTTGACATCGTGACAGTCCGACATCTTCAAATATTAAAAATAATAATTTCGTGTTACTAATACGTCATTATCGTTATATTAATACGCGATTATTATCAACTCGTGAGTTCGTGATCAGACTTAGTTATTCTAATAGCTGAGTCTTATTTATGCAATTACACCATAAGTATTATAAAATTTTATTTGATCAGTTTTGTTTGGACTTAAAATTATTTATCCATTTTAAACTTTTATTGTGTTTATTAAAAATTCTGAAAACTAATCTTATAATATAAAACCGAGCCAATTATGACTTGTGAGATAATTCATCATGAAGCCCTCCATGTGTTCCCTCCTCGTTTCTTATTAATAAGGCTCATGTAGCCACCAAATTTTCATTTGACACTAATTCCTCCACCTCATTTACTTGGATACAAATAACCTTCACCTTGTCATATTTCTCATTAATTTTCTAAAAATAATACCCCAAATTTCTTTCGTTTTCCAGAATACACAACCACAAAAAAAATTGAAACCCAAGCTCCATGTTCATATTTTTTCTAATGATATTTATGAAGCATCAAATTCCAAATTCAATTGCTTCTTCAAATTGCAAATCTTAATATCCTCACTCAACCTTTCATTATCTAGAAAATCCATATCAAACAAGATTAAAGAGTCTCAATTTGTCCCATAAAAGTGAGATTTACCGGACCGATGTCAAATTTCAACTCATCTCTTCAAGTTTCAATTCTTATTAAAGAAGAGGAGGACGGAGGACCCGACGTAAGAAAGCGGTACCGATTTTCTAAACTCAGTGGAACCGTCCTAACTTCGGAGCTTTGATTAAGAATATCTAATCCCTTTAAAAGGGTGGGTAAATTAAAAAAATTTCTTTCTTTTTATTATTATTGCGTGTGGAATAATTTGATTCAATTGATAATTGCATGTTAATTTTGTATGCTAGTTGTTGGATGAGATCAAGTTGACTATGGGCAAAAATTTTAGGGACTTAAAAGAAGATTTTTTTGGAAAGTTCTTTTTGATGTTGGCCGAATAACAGGGAGTAGTAAAAGGTTGTTTTCCTCAAAAATGTAAACTTATTTTACTATTTTTATCAAGTATATAAACTATTGGAAATTTTAAATATTTTTGGAAAGAAAAGTTTAAGGATAGACCGTGAGATTAAAATTTTATAAAGAAAATTGGAATATAAATTTGTACATTACTTTCCTAATAATATATTTGGACATGGAATATAGTAATTGCATAGTAAGTTTTGATTAGTAATATCTTTACACTTATTATTGTTAGCTTTATATTTTTAATTAAATGAGATGGTTATATTAAAATTGTCTTATGGGATTCAGTTTATTAGCTAGACTGTTAGTGTGATTGTATATTTATTATTTTTTGTTTGCCTAGTTGCTATGCATAATTAGAAGCCTTGTAATTTAATTTCCGTTTCTATGTAATTTAATGATTGTTTGCGAGACTTGACCATCGGTACCCCAAAAATGTAATAATTTAAAGACCTAGTTTATTTTAAACAATCGAGTTAGAATTTTAGAACCTTGGCGACAGTTTAGGCATGACACACGATATCGTTAGTCCAATTTCAAATATTAAGTTGAGTTAATTTAGAAGTAATTTTATTTTATGAGTCACCATTTGATGACAATTTTTTTTACATAAATTTGAAAAGGATTTGAGTAACAATTACTTTTAGCTTAAGGGAATTTGACTAAAATAGCTCCTTTCGAAATTTCTCAAATCAAGGAATTTTATTCAAATTGCAAATTGGGGTCAAAATTTTTAAAGGCTTGAATTGTTAATTAAACTCAAGTTCTCAACTAAAACCGAGTCCTTTTAGCCTACCATATTGTTAGCCAAATATAGAATTACTAAATCGAAATTTTGACAAAGTTCTTGTAGAAACTCTTTCGGACAAATCTTCTCAACTTGATATTTTCAATTAATAAATTTAATAGTATAGAGTGAACTTAAGTAAATAAGGAAATGATTCTTTAATCTTCTTATTATTAAATTTTGTATCAAATCGAAGTTTTAAAACAAGTCACTTTCCACTTTCGGTCAAATTATCTTTACTTGGATTATTTAGTTAATAAAATCAATTATATAAAGTGGGTCAGTAAAAACTGAATTAGGAAACGATTTTACAATCAATTAACTACCAAGGGTCTAAGACCGTCCCTTAGTTGAATTGATTAAACTTGGTTTGATAATATGGTGTTTCACTTGTATTATTAACCTAATTCGATAGCGAAGTCCCGACTTATAAATAGGGACAAACCCAATAAGACGACCAATGATTGAATTTGTGTCATTTGGTTTCGATAAAACTTTTATCAAGGAAAGAAAATAGATTTGGAATTTCAGTTGTTAACACATAATGAATTTAGAAATATTTCATGTTTTCTTGGGCATTTTTAGGATTGAATTCGAAAGCTCATTGAGCGGGAAAGTATGTTATTACTATTGTGTACGTAATGACATGGAAGAATTGCAATTAGCTTAACCGTATAAAACCGTCCGTGCGTACGAAAGGTCTTTGGTGGACCTATCCTTAGACTCGAGAGTAGGCGGGAGTGTGGCCATGCTTTAGATGGGGACCTGATAAGTCTCGTACGTGTTAGGTGGATCGCATCCGGGTTTCCGATGCTCTTGATGATAGGTGGTAGACCTCGGGGATAACTAGCCGGATGGTGAGTAGTCCGTGATGCGGGTCTGTCAACCCCACGCACCGGCATTCGACCCTGGAGATGAGTGGACGAATTTTGTTTTAAACGTGCTTATGTCACCACGGTAAACAGGAGTAATAAATGTAAGCCCCCTGGTATCGGTGTGATTGGCGATATATGATTATCTTACAAGTTTCAACTATTGGTCATATAGTGGGGACGTGTACGGTAATTGGCCGATATATCGTGATAAAATGTTACTAAAAGCAATACGGCATTGAAAAATTTGTTTGTTTTCTCAAAAATTGTGTGTTAAGAGTATGGACGTATGATTCTGGTATACATGCTGATAATGATTGTTTATGTTATGTTTTAGTTGTTTAAAGAAGTTAATCTACCCACCTGACGTTTGTTGTTTTTCTTATAAAACTTTTACAAATTTTAAAAACGTCAGATTTATCAAATTTGTGGAGACCGACCATTCCCTTGACAGGTGAAGCTGAAGATGGGATTTAGAAATACTTTTTATTAGAACGTATTGTAGATTGTTAGAAACAACCGTAATTTTTAGCATTATCTTGTAATTGGAATTAGTTGAAAATAGTAGTGACTCGGATATGTATTTATCTTCCGCTGTTTCTTATTTTGGACTTATATTTAATAAAGTCCTAAAAATCCGGGTTGTTACAGTTGGTATCAGAGCATGGTTATTCTGGTTGATGTTAAAATCTCCATATTTTAACATTACCTTTAATATTCTATGCTCCCCAGTTTATGGAAACGAGTCATCTATTTTCTAGGATCGTAAGTTAAAATGACCTGATCACTTAAAAGAAGTGGGTAAAAGGGTAGAAATAATAAGGACCGGCCTAGCTTAGCACCCCATAGTTTAATCTGTTTTATCGCTACTTATGGTTGACTTATGTGTTTTATCTGTAGTGTATAATTGGTTGTTATGGGTAGTCTTAACTTTATAACTACTAGCCAAACATTTGATATTTAACTCCTACTAACTTCGTTTTTATGGAGACCGTTGGGACAAGCGAATTGCATTGGATGGAGTCAATCTTGTTGAGGCGAAACTTCGTGATACTTCTATTAGACTTAACTTCTCTTGCGTAAATTCTCCTCCGCTTTTTCTTGTGCCTTCCACTCTTTTTTAAATTATAATGTTAAGTACTTGCTTTCGACATTTATTATGATGTCGCCTAAATTTTTAAACTGACTACAACAAAATTTTGGTTCTTTCGATTTCATTTAACTACTACCGATTTTTAAAATCCCTTGTACTATTGCCTTTCTGAAAGTTAAATTTTTGTATAAAGTAGTGTTGAAATTCGTTTACGCTATTAATATTTTCTTTCAAATTTAGTTAAATTTCTTCTAATCAGTTGGTTCTATTAGATTTCACAAATATCTTGTACATGTTAGTTTGGTTTGAAATATAGCATTTTACATAAAATTATAATCATACTCTTCCAGTTCCATAAACTTTATTTCTTACTTATATACATTGATATTCTAATGAAGGTTTCTAAACTATGATTTTATGAAATAGTAAATTTGTCACAACTCTCCTACCCGTATAGTACCTAGCCTTAGTTATGATACAGTAATGTCATATATAACATTGAGGATCATAAAATTTTAACTTTTAAGTATGAAATGAAATATATTCTTATTTGGGGTAATGTTCTCAACCGAAAGTTTGGAGTCAAAATTTTTATTGGAAATGAAAGGGTATGACAATGAATGATTAGAGATTATAAAGAGTCTAGCCTTATGGTTATCAACTTGTGAAATAAGAAATACTTGATGGTACATTAAGGATATAGATATATATGTGTACTTCTTGGTGAAATAAGGGTGAATGTGGAGCAATATAAAAAAAAAGTATACCGGAAATTGAAGGTTATTTGGTGATCTAAATTGTTGGAGTAACTATTTTGGTTTGTAACTATATTGGTTTCAGGATTCGATGGGATATGATGGAAACAAATTCGGCTTTGTTTTATGGATATTAGTTGTTGAACTATTTAAGGGTGATTAGGAATATCATTATATAATTCACGGAATAGAATAAAAGAATTTGGGGAATAAGTTAAGTGGATATTTGTTTGAATAATAATTCGATATTTCAAATGAATTCATTTATAGATCAATTTTGATCTAGGAAATAACTGCGGTATGTGGAATGTGGATGAATACTTGAATAATGATCGTAAATAGTGTAAACTTATTGTGAATTTATACAAATTATGAGTAGGTTGTAAACTCGTGATATGAGAACAAGCAAATCCAAGGCCACAATTGAGGTAATGAGAAATAAAGGAAATTAAGGAGACTTAGTGACGATACTTAAAGGACAAAGGACGATTTAAAGGTTTTGTGAATGTTGTTTGTAAACCATTTATATTTGGAAACTTATCATTGAAGATTGTTAAGACAATTTGAAAAGCCTGGGACTTAAGAACCTAGTGTAATAGAAATATAATTTGGATGACAAAGTATTTGTCTCTTAGTTTGAAATATAGATTGAGTTCATAAATAAATTTTGAGGAACGTTGGAAATAAATAAACGGTGAAAGGTTGATGGATATGTTAGATAATATTGTGGGAGAGTTATTAGAAATGTAAAGAAATGATAATTATTGAGACGAGCGTACATTTGGTAAACCAGGATTATAGTGGTTAGTAAGTTTATGAGAATGATGAAATTTGAGCATGTAGATTTATACCATCTCATGAAGATTGAACCCATATGAGTGCTATTTTGCGGAGGTGTGGCACATATTGAGGAACCTAAACCATTCTCAGTAATTTTCGTACCTTCCAAGTTTCGAGGACGAAACTTTTTGTTAGGGGGTAGGACTGTAACACCCCGTATTTTTACCACTCTTTTATAATTTCTTTTCAATTTACGATTATATTTTGTTGGATTTTAAAAACTACCAGACCCCCTTTCACAGGATGGATATAGATATGCACATTATTGTTTTTCCAAAATTACTTTGTTTTAAAACTCCTCTTTAAAAAATTTATTTTATTTTTAATCGATTTCATTTTTAAGCCCAACTTAAGACGGATGAAATTCTTCTGTTAATTATCATGATCAGTTGTTCCTTCATGCGATTCGAAGGGAAGAGCAATCAGAGTTGGACAAGAAGCTAGCCGACTGAGCCAGGATTCACAAGGCACTCTATATTTCTAACCTGACTTCAATAGGATTATTATACGATAAATCAGTTTCAAAAATGATCTTTTCGTATTAAAATGTAGTTTCTAAGATATTTAAACATAATTTCTAAATAATACTTTACGCAAATTTCAAAAATACGTTGTTAAATTAATCCGTTTGAAATACGTTAATAAAACGTCTTTTATTAACCCGAGTCAAATTTATAAACTGCGTATGTGAAACTTATTTAGTTAATCTATTTATATTTTGTCTTAAACTATATAAATCTCTCATTTTATAATAACTTTGGACTCAGTTGACATCGTGACAGTCCGACATCTTCAATTATTAAAAATAATAATTTCGTGTTACTAATACGTCATTATCGTTATATTAATACGCGATTATTATCAACTCGTGAGTTCGTGACCAGACTTAGTTATTCTAATAGCTGAGTCTTATTTATGCAATTACACCATAAGTATTATAAAATTTTATTTGATCAATTTTGTTTGGACTTAAAATTATTTGTCCATTTTAAACTTTTATTGTGTTTATTAAAAATTCTGAAAACTAATCTTATAATATAAAACCGAGCCAATTATGACTTGTGAGATAATTCATCATGAAGCCCTCCATGTGTTCCCTCCTCGTTTCTTATTAATAAGGCTCATGTAGCCACCAAATTTTCATTTGACACTAATTCCTCCACCTCATTTACTTGGATACAAATAACCTTCACATTGTCATATTTCTCATTAATTTTCTAAAAATAATACCCCAAATTTCTTTCGTTTTCCAGAATACACAACCACAAAAAAAATTGAAACCCAAGCTCCATGTTCATATTTTTTCTAATGATATTTATGAAGCATCAAATTCCAAATTCAATTGCTTCTTCAAATTGCAAATCTTAATATCCTCACTCAACCTTTCATTATCTAGAAAATCCATATCAAACAAGATTAAAGAGTCTCAATTTATCCCATAAAAGTGAGATTTACCGGACCGATGTCAAATTTTAACTCATCTCTTCAAGTTTCAATTCTTATTAAAGAAGAGGAGGACGGAGGACCCGACGTAAGAAAGCGGTACCGATTTTCTAAACTCAGTGGAACCGTCCTAACTTCGGAGCTTTGATTAAGAATATCTAATCCCTTTAAAAGGGTGGGTAAATTAAAAAATTTTCTTTCTTTTTATTATTATTGCGTGTGGAATAATTTGATTCAATTGATAATTGCATGTTAATTTTGTATGCTAGTTGTTGGATGAGATCAAGTTGACTATGGGCAAAAATTTTAGGGACTTAAAATAAGATTTTTTTGGAAAGTTCTTTTTGATGTTGGCCGAATAACAGGGAGTAGTAAAAGGTTGTTTTCCTCAAAAATGTAAACTTATTTTACTATTTTTATCAAGTATATAAACTATTGGAAATTTTAAATATTTTTGGAAAGAAAAGTTTAAGGATAGACGGTGAGATTAAAATTTTATAAAGAAAATTGGAATATAAATTTGTACATTACTTTCCCAATAATATATTTGGACATGGAATATAGTAATTGCCTAGTAAGTTTTGATTAGTAATATCTTTACACTTATTATTGTTAGCTTTATATTTTTAATTAAATGAGATGGTTATATTAAAATTGTCTTATGGGGTTCATTTTATTAGCTAGACTGTTAGTGTGATTGTATATTTATTATTGGTTGTTTGCCTAGTTGCTATGCATAATTAGAAGCCTTGTAATTTAATTTCCGTTTCTATGTAATTTAATGATTGTTTGCGAGACTTGACCATCGGTATCCCGAAAAATGTAATAATTTAAAGACCTAGTTTATTTTAAACAATCGAGTTAGAAGTTTAGAACCTTGGCGACAGTTTAGGCTTGACACACGATATCGTTAGTCCAATTTCAAATATTAAGTTGGGTTAATTTAGAAGTAATTTTATTTTATGAGTCACCATTTGATGACAATTTTTTTTACATAAATTTGAAAAGGATTTGAGTAACAATTACTTTTAGCTTAAGGGAATTTGACTAAAATAGCTCCTTTCGAAATTTCTCAAATCAAGGAATTTTTTTCAATTTGCAAATTGGGGTCAAAATTTTTAAAGGCTTGAATTGTTAATTAAACTCAAGTTCTCAACTAAAACCGAGTCCTTTTAGCCTACCATATTGTTAGCCAAATATAGAATTACTAAATCGAAATTTTGACAAAGTTCTTGTAGAAACGCTTTCGGACAAATCTTCTCAACTTGATATTTTCAATTAATAAATTTAATAGTATAGAGTGAACTTAAGTAAATAAGGAAATGATTTTTTAATCTTCTTATTATTAAATTTAGTATCAAATCGAAGTTTTAAAACAAGTCACTTTCCACTTTCGGTCAAATTATCTTTACTTGGCTTATTTAGTTAATAAAATCAATTATATAAAGTGGGATCAGTAAAAACTGAATTAGGAAACGATTTTACAATCAATTAACTACCAAGGGTCTAAGACCGTCCCTTAGTTGAATTGATTAAACTTGGTTTGATAATATGGTGTTTCACTTGTATTATTTACCTAGTTCGATAGCGAAGTCCCGACTTATATATAGGGACAAACCCAATAAGCAACCAATGATTGAATTTGTGTCATTTGGTTTCGATAAAACTTTTATCAAGGAAAGAAAATAGATTTTGAATTTCAGTTGTTAACACATAATGAATTTAGAAATATTTCATGTTTTCTTGGGCATTTTTAGGATTGAATTCGAAAGCTCATTGAGCGGGAAAGCATGTTATTACTATTGTGTACGTAATGACATGGAAGAATAGCAATTAGCTAACCGTATAAAACCGTCCGTGCATACGAAGGATCTTTGGTGGACCTATCCTTAGACTCGAGAGTAGGCGGGAGTACGGCCATGCTTTAGGTGGGGACCTGATCAGTCTCGTACGTGTTAGGTGGATCTCATCCGGGTTTCCGATGGTCTTGATTATAGGTGGTAGACCTCGGGGATAACTACCCGGATGGTGAGTAGTCCGTGGTACGGGTCTGTCAACCCCACGCACCGGCATTCGACCCTGGAGATGAGTGGACGAATTTTGTTTTAAACGTGCTTATGTCACCGCGGTAAATGGGGGTAATAAATGTAAGCCCCCTGGTATCGGTGTGATTGGCGATATATGATTATCATACAAGTTTCAACTATTGGTCATATAGTGGGGACGTGTACGGTAATTGGCCGGTATATCGTGATAAAATGTTACTAAAAGCAATACGACATTGAAAATTTTGTTTGTTTTCTCAAAAATTGTGTGTTAAGAGTATGGACGTATGATTCTGGTATACATGCTGATAATGATTGTTTATGTTATGTTTTAGTTGTTTAAAGAAGTTAATTTACCCACCTGACGTTTGTTATTTTTCTTATAAAACTTCTACAAATTTTAAAAACGTCAGATTTATCAAATTTGTGGAGACCGACCATTCCCTTGACAGGCGAAGCTGAAGATGGGATTTAGAAATATTTTTTATTAGAACGTATATTAGATTGTTAGAAACAACTGTAATTTTTAGCATTATCTTGTAATTGGAATTAGTTGAAAATAGCAGTGACTCGGATATGTATTTATCTTCCGCTGTTTCTTATTTTGGACTTATATTTAATAAAGTCCTAAAAATCCGGGTTGTTACACGTGATGTATAGAGGGCGAAGCAACGAGTATGATCTGTTTTCTAATGGTAAGAAGGTCGTTCTTAAGCCCGTCTTCCAAAGCGGCCCAAGCTATGCGTTCTGGCCTTAAGAAAAGATCGAGTCTCACAATGCTAGCCGAGGATGAGGAATTCAAATCTAAAGTAAGTGAGCAAGTATTAGAATACAGCGACATCGATCCCTTAATTGATTTTAATCGATCACCTATATTTGACGAATACGAGGTTGAAGCAGCGGTGGTGGTTGATTCGAAGGCACCATGTTATACACCAGCTCTTGGTGATGGGTTGGGTCTATTTGATTCTGGTTGTGAATGTATGGTTAATCCTTAGGAGGTTAGAGATCAGGCTCGTCGTGGTTTGTTGGAGCGTCTAGCAAAGGAGAGTGCTGCAACTAAGGAAGAATATTCGTGGTTACATTGTTGGTCTGGCAACGGAGTTCATGGTAATTTGCTTATGTTTGTGCACGGAGGGAGGTGGGGTGGTTGGCAGGTGGGGTGGTTGGCACAAGGGCTTTCTGGAAATAAGGCGGAAAAAACTCGTGTTTATCATGAGGCTCGCTATCTTGCTGGTTGTGTTCAGTTTTGATCCCGGAGGAGCAATACTACAAGAATTGAGGTCAATTCTCTTCTAAGGGAGAGGGAATGATCCGAAATTAAGTAGCTCAAATAAGGATGACGGGTCTAAGTTAAATGTCGAAGAAAAGGGCTAAGCTTATCACGTAAAAAGAGAAAACGGTCCAGCTTGGAAATGCATAATTATAGTCGTCGCCTTAAATTTTATCTTATATTATTATTTAGGGAGTAATTTTTATTTCCAAATAAATTAGTTTAATACTTCAGCTCTTTATTTCCTAATAATAGCAGAATAAGGTAAGTCGGTTTTTAGGAAAGTGTGTTTTGTTTCCTATTGGGTTTAGGCGTGTGTTTAGCTGGTTTGTTTAGGGTTTTAGTTCGGTTTTTTACAGCCTATAAAAGGCTTTGTAATTAGCTTTTTTCTTTCACGTATGATTGATAATAAAATTCTCAAGCTTTGCCTTGCAATTGTTTCTTTCGGTTCGACGCGTTTTCGATCCAAAAACCTGGTTATGGTTTGACGCGTTCAAGCTTTAACTAGATCGACTAGCAATAGGTCTTGCTACATCTATCACCATTGGTTGGATTATAGGTCTAATCCAAGCAAACTTTCGTTATAGTGTCGCTTCCGCGAATCAACGAAAGCTGTAAACTTTCGTATCAATTCCTAATGTAATAGTCTTCGGAAATTGTTCATTCCGGTCATTTATTTATCTTTTAATTTGACACAAAGGCCAAAGAAAGAGGAGGAGAGGGCGGATCTAGGAGGCCGAGTGGGCAAATGCCCACCATGAACTCCTACAAATAAATATTTATATGTCTTTTAATTGCACAACAAGCTGTGGTGGTTCAGTTGGTAGAGGTGTGTTCATGCAGTTGGAACTTGGAAGGTCTTAGGATCAACTCCCATTGTTGTCTATTTTTTGTTAACTGATATTTCTGCGTGTTATTTGGGTTTGGCCCGCTCTTTCATTACTAAGCCAAAAATTGTTAGTAGTGAGAATTGAACTCTAGACCTCACAATAATATACCAACAATATATCCATTGAACCACTTGTGCTTATTGCTCATATAATTATTAGAATGCAATATATCCTATAATAAGTGGTGTACAAAGTAAATTCAGTGAAATCTAAAGCATTTTGGAGAAAAAATCAACGGGAAACGTTATTTATTAAAACAATATCGATCTAACTAATTAATTTGCCATTTTATTTTACTTCTTACGACATTATTTTAGAGAAAAAAGTTCCAAAATATAGAAATAATTTTTAAGATAAAAATAACGCATCAAAAAAAATTTCGGTGCCCCCCTTATACAAAATTCCAGCGTCCGCCCTTGAGTCATTATAGTTGGATGACAAGTGAATAAAATGATGTGGATGAACCAATTGCTCAGCAAAAAGTATACCCAAAAAAGAAAGATAAATAATTGAGTGAGACACCACTAAATCTTATATATATATATATATATATATATATATATATATATATATATATATATATATATATAGCCAAGTTCAAATGAGTCCACTCAAATATATGAGTCCCTAAGTCCTTTTTTTGGCCATTGGATTAGGTGAAAGGAATGGCTGAGATTTGTTTGAGTTTTACGTTAAAAAAAAAGAACTCAACAATTAATCATAATGAATACACTTTTTATGCTCCCAACACTGATTACCTCGTATTCATAATCACAACTGTAATATCTCCTTCCACTTTCAATCTCTATAACCTTCTCTCTAACCCTTTCTTCTTCCTCATATTATTCCCTAAAAAATTAATCTTCATACTGCGTTAAAAACATCCTTTCATCCTTTATTCAGTTCTTTATAATTCCCTAAAAATTTCGTCCATATTCATCCTTTATTTAGTTCTTTTTCTACTAGTGTAGATCCCGCGCAAATGCGCGGTAAATATAGGCCTTTTAATTTTTAATGTATTAGTTATAGATTTTAGATTATATCTCGCGAATTTTTATAAAAAGTAACTAATATTAAAATTAATCAAAAAAATTGAATAACTCCATGAATTGTGTTTTTTATGAAAATATTTTAACTACATCAAACTTTTTAAGAAAATCCTTTTTCGTCAAGAAGTTAATAATAGGAGATACAGTTTTTATGTATAGATTATTTTAAATGGAAAATTAGTTTAATAAATGAAAATATAATTTGTTTCCATATATAAGTTTGAGCACTTTGGAGGGAAAACTTTAGAGAAGTTGTATTCTCTTAGTATATAGGAGGATTTATACTTTTAAAATTTGACCCTCATTAATATTTATCAGTTCACTCCATTTTATTTTGATTTGAAACAAAAAAATTGAAATGGAAAACTAATAAAAAATTTATTTAAGTTGTGATTTTTTTTTGTGAATATTTTTGTCACGAAGCAAATAGTAAGCATGTTTCAAGTTATTCTCTACAATAATAACTATTGCATTACTGAAAAATTTAGCAACTTATACTTTATAATTTAATATCAATTTTATTTTATTTTAATGAAAAAATTATAGTTATGAATTTATTTGAAAAATTAGAATTTATTTATAAGAATATATTCATTGAAAAGATAATAATGTAATGAAAGAAATTTTTATTTATTACCTTATTTAGCTAGATGCTTTTTGGAGGGAAAACTAAGAGAATTTTTATTCTCTTAGTAGTAGGGGGGATTTTTCATGGCTGATATGGAGATTGTGGCTTATGAGGCTGTTGAGAACGGTAAGATGGGTACTCCTAATTTAATTGTTGTATAGAGATATTTTAATAGTTATCCTTGTTAAACGTCTTTATTGTCAGAAAACATATTGTGTTTATATGAACAGTAATATGGAATGTATGTAGTTGTAAAATATGCATGGCGTTAAATTTATCTTCTTCTTTCTTTTTGGGGTGACAGATGAACATGTAGTGGTTGTATGTAGACATTTTAGAAAAGGGAGAGGAAAGAAGCTAAGGAAAAAAGGTTACAGAAGGGATTTTTAGACGATACAGGGGAGAGGAGTGGTCGGTTGTAGTAGTTTCTTGATTAGGGTTTTGTACAATTTTTGTCTTAGTTAAAGTTTTAGGTGTTATACATTAAAGTTTTGTACAATTTTTGTCTTAGTTAAAGTTTTAGGTCTTAGAAATTTTTTACTGATATGTTAGTACGTTGGTATAGTTTTATTTGAGCAGGATTTTTTTTTTTTACTGATATTTTAGTTTGTGATTTTTTTTTTCGTCAGGTACAGTTGATGCAGATGATAAAACAATTCCACCTGTGTCAGAGGAAGAATTGTGTAAGCAGTTGGAGGACGTATTTACACCGTACATCGGGATGGAGTTTGGGGATATTGAGGAAGCTATAACATTTTATAAGGTGTACGCACTTGGGATTGGGTTCGATGTGAGAAAATACACAACCAAAAAGTGGTGTGACGGAACTATAAAATCAAAACTATTGGTTTGTAATAGGGAGGGGTTTACAAAATCAAGTAACGAAAGTACGAGTAAAGAAGAAGATGGAGGTAGGCAGGAGAGAAGAAATAAGCTAAAGAGGATGGGTTGTAAAGCTTGGATGAGGTTATTTTCGAAGAATGGTGTGCTTTTAGTAAACCGGTTTCATGAAGAACATAATCACAAGCTTGTTGCTGTCAAAGATAGGGAGTTTCAAAAATTATCAAAAAATATTTCCAAGTATCACATGGGACTAATTGTCTCAAATTCAAGGGTTGGTAACTTAGATTTCTTAATTTCAGAGCTAAAGTTTTAAAATTTACGTTTAAAGTTTCAATACTGAGTGTGTATTATGGTGTCAGACTTTTTATGTTGTACGTTGTTGATGTTTGAAATTTTGTATATTACAATTTCGTAGTTCACGTATAAAGTTCCATTATTGAAATATGTAGTTGAATTTCCAGAAATTGATTTAATGTTTCACAAAGTGTGAGTTAAACTTTCAAAATTGCCGTTTAAAGTTTCAGTGGTATATGTGGCCATTTGCAAACCTGAACTGTGTTGAAGTTACAAAATTTGTCGTTAAAATTGCAAAGTTAACGTCTAACGTTTTAGTACTCAGCTTGGGTGTTAAAAGCCAGGGACGTAATTCAAGTGTCATGTTTTGGGGTTTTAAATTTGAAAGTTTGTGGACAAAGTTTCTGAAGATAATGTTGTAATTTAGTTTCCATTAACTGAGTTAAACTTTCAGAAATGAGTGTTGAATTTTGGAATGGAACGTTTAAAGTTTCAATGACATTTACGCTTGTGAGTATGAATTTTCCTGAACTGGGTTAAAGTTTCTAATACTGATAGGTAGAAATTAGTAGTAGACGTTTGAAGTTTCGAGTGTGAATTTAATTTCTGTTGTGACGTTGGTTTGTTAATTCATTGCAGCTTAATATAGGAGCAACAAGGACTTACAGAATGTGTAAGGAGGTTGTTAACAGGTTTCACAATATAGGGGCTAGTTTGAACGACTTCAAAAATTTCCAAAGAGACATTAAGTGTTTTATTCATGAAAGGGACGGACAACTTTTCATTGATCACTTCAAGAACATGGCAGAGACCCGGCCAGGTTTCTACTTCGACTATGATGTTGACGTAGATGGTAGCCTACGCCGCGCAATTTGGGCGGATGGCATTGCTAGGAGGAACTACTCCGTCTTTGGAGATGCAGTTTCTTACGACCCTACTTACTCCACTAACAAGTACAAGATGGTTTTCACTCCCTTCACAGGGGTTGACAACCATAAACGATCAATAATTTCTGTTGTGCCCTTATAGCGAAAGAAAATACGGAATCGTTTAATTGGTTGTTCGAGAGGTTTTTGATTGCTATGGGGGGGAAGGAACCAGAGTACATAATAACAGATCAAGATCCTGGAATAATTGCGTCAGTACCCGAAAAATTCATGACAGCACGGCACCGGTTCTGCATGTGGCACATTATGAATAAGGTTCCCTGTAAGTATGGTAGCAAAAGGAAAGATTACCAGGTTTTTCTAAAAAGGTTAAATGCTATTGTATGGCGAGGAACTTGAAGCAGAGGAGTTCGACAATAGATGGTCAGCAATAATGGAGGAACACGTACCCGCTGACATTGAATGGTTTACGGACTGCTATGATATAAGGAGGCAGTGGGTGATGACGCATTGTAAGGACTTGAGAATGGGGGGAATTATGAGGACGACACAACGGTCGGAGAGTGAAAACAGTTTTTTCAAGAGGTCTGAGGCCGGAAATGGTACTCTTGTTGAGTTTTAGATGCGCTTTGAAAGTGCTTTGGACCAACAAAGACACAACCAGAAGAGGCTTGATAACGAAAACCGTCAATCAAACCCTAAGTTGTGCAGTAAGTTGGCAATAGAGAGTGATGGGGCGAAGATTTACACACATGATATCTTCGAGGAGTTTCAAGAGGAGTTAAAGAACGCAATTGGTGGATTTAGTTGCAAGGGTTTCTTGGAGTCGAACAACTTAGAGGTTACTACCTTGAAGGATTCATTGGGAGGCCGTAATTTTGATGTTCAGTATAACCCAGGTATGAGGCATTTAGTACCTTGTTGATTTATTACTTGTTAAAAAGTGTTTTACGTAGTTGAAGTAGTAGAATTTCATGAAACTGTATTAAAGTTTCAAAGTGTAAGTAATAAAGTTTCTGTAAGTCATGAACGTTTCAATTTCATTTGCTAACTCAAGGACATTTGAGGCGAGTTGTTCCTGTAAACTTTTTGAGAGGAAGGGACTACTCTGCAGGCACATAATTTGGATTATTCTGGTAATGGGGTAAAAAAAATTCCGGATACTGGAATTGTTAGGAGACGGACAAAGGATGCATTGCAGAGTGGTGACTATAGTTGTACTGGGGAGTGTACAGATGACATGGATATTGTAGACAGTAAGCAACTTCAGATGACAAAATTGTGGTCGGAAGTTCACGAAACAATTGGTATGCTTGTTGATAAGGAAAAGGAAGACGTTGAAGGTCTAACTAATTTAATAAGGGATTTAGAGAGAAGCTGACACCGGTAGGTGAGAAGTTGAATAAACAACAGCAAATGGAAAAATTACTTGGTTGTAAAGCAAGTAAGGAGAATTCTATACTGCCACCTAAATATTCCAAAAACAAAGGGAGTGGGAAAAGGATTTTGTCTAGTAAGGCGAAGGCCGTTGCAATTGCAAGTAAGCCGAAACGCATGTGCAATAATTGCAAGAAAATGGCACACCATGACAAGAGGAACTGTCCTAACCCTTTTGATGAGCGTCCACCGCATTTGTCGGAATCATCTGAAGAAGAGGAGGAGGAAGAAGAAGAAGTAGAGGACTTATCAGAGGAGTAGAATGTTTTTTTATTAGAATGTATTCATGAAGTGAATGTCTTAGGCTTTTTGGTAAAACTTTGAAGTTAATCTTTTGTATGCAAAGGAACTAGATGTTTGTGTTGTAAGACAGATTTTTTGAAATTCTTGAAGCAGGACTATTCTTAATTTGCATGTCAGCGTTGAAGTTCGAATTTGTTTCTTTAAAAATTTTGAAGTTTATGGTTAAATTTTAAGTAGCCAATTTTGGAATTGAAAAATCCCTGCAGTGTTGAAGTTTCACAATTATTCGTATGCAATTTCCAGGTTCACGCATGAAATTTTAAATGTATTGCTTTGGAATTTAAATATTAGCTGCTTAGTTGAAGTTTCAACATGAGTGAGTTGAAGTTTCAAAGTTGATGCTTAAAGTTTCAGAATGTGGACAATTCACATGAAATTTAAATATTATTGGTTGAAGTTTCAAAATTTGTGAGTTGAAATTTCAAAATGCGTCGTAAAAGTTTCAAGAGTTAAAATTGGAATTTAAATATTATCTGCGTAGTTGACGTTTCAACATGAGGGAGTTGAAATTTCAAAGTTGAGGCCTAAAGTTTCAGAATGTGGACAATTGACATGAAATTTAAATATTATTGGTTGAAGTTTCGAAATTTGTGAGTTAAAATTTGAAAATGCATCGTCAAAGTTTCAAGAGTTAAAATTGGAATTTAAATATTATCTGCTTAGTTGAAGTTTCAACATGAGTGAGTTAAAATTTCAAAGTTGAGGCTAAAAGTTTTAAGGTTGAGGCTTAAAGTTTCAGAATGTCGATAATTCACATGAAATTTAAATATTATTGGTTGAAGTTTCAAAATTTGTGAGTTAAAATTTCAAAATGCGGCGTCAAAGTTTCAAGAGTTAAAATTGGAATTTTAATATTATCTGCTTAGTTGAAGTTTCAAATTGAGTGAGTTAAAATTTCAAAGTTGAGGCTTAAAGTTTCAGAATGTGGAGAATTCACTTGAAATTGAAATATTTTTGGTTGAAGTTTCAAAATTTGTGAGTTAAAATTTCAAAAAGCGTCGTCAAAGTTTCAAGAGTTAAAATTGGTATTTAAATATTATCTGCTTAGTTGAAGTTTCAACATGAGTGAGTTGAAATTTCAAAGTTGAGGCTTAAAGTTTCAGACTGTGGAGAATTCACATAAAATTATATAGGAACGTTAAAAGTTTGGAGACAAAGTTTCCAAGATGGGTACTGGGAAACCGTGTTCTGTATAAAGTTACAAAATTCTTGAACTAACATTTCAAACGTTGGCCATAAAGTTTTAACTGAAAACTTGCAGACTGTTTTCATTTAAAGTTGACCGTGCTAGAAAAGTATAGCAAGTACCAGTTTAAGTACATTCAAAACAGTACCCATGATCAAACAGTAGTAGGCGAATGAAACATTAATACAACATTATTATTTTTTATTCAAAATCTTCGAAACTTTACGCCTAGCATATACGACTTGCCATAAGCTTTCCTTTCCGGCAATAAATTTTGTCACATTGGCCATGGTTTCTGCTCGAACTTTGTTCATATCGGCTAATACAAGGGTCGCAGCCAGTTGGATAACCAGATAGCGCCGGCCAACCTTCTTCAGAAGGTCTTCGTGCTCGAAAGGGGCACCCTCGTAACATAACATATTCATCATGGTGAATAATCCATACTCGAGTACGTTAGGTTTTGGACTCTGCCATATAAATTGGATCTGGCGGTGCTTAAACTTAGCGACCTCTTCTGCTCCGGAAACGCATCTTGATTCCAGGTAGTCACTCATTGCACCGGACTGCACATAAGTAAGATGTAGTCATAAATTAAGTTACATATAAGGTGCATCGAAATTCGTCGTAGATATAGAAAGAAACTTACAATGATTTGAGACACCTTGAAGACTTGAGAATTCTTAAACTGCAGGTATATCTGATGGTCAAGGATGTCGATAGTCCTTGAATTGAAATTGATACATATGCAAGCAAAATGATCGTCAATATTAACTGGTACGAAGATGAGCTCTGCATTCAAGTTGAACGTATGACCACAGTGCTTGATGTACAAGTCCCAAATATGGAACAGCGTATCGTAATACGCACTAGTCTGCGTCTCCTGTGTACCCTCTTCTTGGTTTTCCAACCATCGCATAACCACGTCCTACGAAATATTTGTTCTTAGAACTGGTTACAGAACATTTCCATTTGAATTATATCAATTTTATCAATTAAATGTCATCTGAAATTTAAAAGTAGATGCGTACCGTGTGGCGTAAACCTAGGAAATCCATTCTTGGTACTTCGTTGGCATCTGACTCTATCTGATTCAACAACTTGGACCAACATTCAATAACAGTTGAGGACATTTTGCTTTCAGGTAGCATTGACATAATCCTATCCCTACAAAGCATGGCATTGAGTCCGTAATCTGCCAAGTGTTCCCTGCAGCGGGAATTAAATTTAATCAACCAATGCAAGTTATATGGTAAGTACTAACTCATATTACAAATATACTTCAATTAGCTATATGAACAAATACAGGTGAGATACTCAACTTACCTCGGGTCCAAATCGTGGTCGTCAAGGAAGTAGTAATCTGCTACGTGCTTCCTTATCGTGGTCATATCCTTCACTAGTAATTGGTTGCTCCTTAGAGTCTTAGATACGACAAGGGTAGTTAAATCAACAACACCGCAGTCGAGGGAGCAACCAAGACCATCACCGCTCCCCCTAGGACGACTTTTAACAGCGGATAACTCAGTTGCCGGAGAATGAGCTATTGTGGTTGTTGCTTCAGGGGTAGTTGGATCAGTTACACGTAAACGGGGACGCTTGGATCCTTCAAGGAGGGCTTGGCTAGTTCTTTTAGGGCCGACAGATTGAACAGCTGATTTTGTGGTCGTTGTTGGTGCTGCACATACATTAAGTTTACCTTCTTTGAAGGATTTCGCCGCAGAATTAACTTCTTCCCTCGACTAGTTAATGTCACTTAGTGCAAGCGTCGCAGCAATTTCAGCCCTGTACAAGTTCATTGCGTCCATGGTGCCTAACCCGCAGTCAAAGAGTTTGCCATTATAAAGGAGCATGTGAATCATCATATACGTACCACAGTCGTTGGAGGAGTATCCTAGACCTTGCCATGCAAAGTTAATGTTAACAAGTTTAAACTCGGTAACTGAGGAGCCTTTGTCTAACCCTTTTGAAACCAAATACTTGCCCATTTCGATTGCCTGTATGTATTTGAAAATGGAAATGAATATAGATAATAAGCATACATGTGAGCATTATATGTAGAAGGCAGATAAATTGATATTTAAAATTTCAGTTGTGAGGTCTGAAGTGGAAATTTACAAAGCTGCTGAGGTTTGAAAATTTGTATATTAAAATTTCAAAGTTTACGCCCAAAGTTGTTGTACTTAAGTATGTATCTGAAACTCCTTCAACTGGTTTAAAGTTTTAAAAAATGTCAATTTAACTTTCAAAGTTGACAGTTAAAGTTTCATTGAATTTGAGTTAAAATTGCAAAGATCAGGTTTCAGTTTTTGTAGATTAGAATTTCTGTGAACGGGTTTAAAGTTTCAAATATTGTAGTTAAAATTTCAAAGTTCACGTTTAAAGTTTCAGTACCAAGCTTGGGTGTTAATGTCAATGTTAATTGTTGAAGTTTCATATTGTTGAATATAACATTTCAAAGTTGGCGGGTAAAATTTCTGAATAAAGTTTTGTGAGTGAAGTTTCAAACTAGTGGTTTAACGTTTCAAAGAATGTATGTTGAAATTTGGAATTGGAAGTTTCAGAAAAAGTGAGTTAAAATTTTGAAGTTGACGTTTAAAGTTTCAGTAAATTTAAGTTAACAGTGCAAAGTTCAGGTTTTAATTTTTGTAAAATAGAATTTCTGTCAACTGGTTTAAAGTTTCAGAAATTGTAGTTAAAATTTCAAATTCCACGTTTAGAGTTTCACTATTAAGCTTATGTTAAAATCCATGTACACTCTTAAAGTTTCATATTTCGGGGTATAACATTTCAAAGTTCGCGGTTAAAGTTTCTAAAGTAAATGTTGATTAAAGTTAGCAACTACTGGTTTAAAGTTTCAGACAATGTGTGTTAAAATTTGGAGTTGGACGTTAAAAGTTTTAATAGTGTCTTTTTCCTAAATTTTAGAGGAATGATGAATGACTTAAAGTTTTAATAGTGTTGTAGGAGGAGAATTAAAGGTACAAAGCTTGGGTGGAATGACTTACAGTTATAAATGTAATGCTTGAGTAAGATAAAGTATCGAAATCTTCGCTGTATGAACGGTTGTCAAGGTATTCAACCTGCTTTGCGGGAAATTTTATACATACACAACTATAGTGAGGCGGATCACCGGATAACCCAGGAATGAAGACCTGGGGAAATTGAACATAAACTTATTAATAAAACTTACAATTAACAATATTGAAATTATAACTTGAAATAATAAAAGTAAAAAAAGGTTACACATACCAGTTCAGAGTCAAGCTGAAATTGAGATACACAATCTTTGACCCAAATGTCCCATGTTGTGAATATGTCTTTAGTTAGGTCTAGCACTTCCCCCTTTTGTTTGGCTTCCCAAATTTGGAGTACAAGACTCTGTCATAAAATAGGGAGTAAGTGAAAGTTTCATACTTTGAAGTAAAAAAGTAAGTGACTGTGAAAAATGCGCACATACAGTGTGGGTAAGCCCAAAGAAACAGCGGGAAGTTTGGACTGGGGCAGTTTTATCATTTATGATCTTGTTGAGTAACAGAGACCAGCACTCGATAACATTGTTCGTGATCTCAAGACCGGGTTCTAACGACCAAATGTCCTCCCTCGGAATGAAGTTCAGTCTTGTGTAGGATACGATTGTTTCCCTACAAAAAATGTGCAATTAGGAAGTCCATACAACAAAAGAAAGGGTATCAACTGTAGTTAAAAGTAAAATAATATCAACTAATATAAAGTTCTTATAGGTGACTTACACTTTACTATAGTTTTCCAATTTATTGAAGATGTAATCCATTACATCTTTCCTCCTGCTAAAAACGGATGTGAATAGTCTGTTGTTGCGGCGCAAAACATCAGACACAAAAACCTAGCTCGGATCGGGTCCACCACAATCAAAAGAGCAACCGAGGTTCTCAGGGAGAATAGACATGCAGGAAAGTTTGGTTTTTGAATGAAATAAGAAAGGATGGTGAACACCATCGGTTTGGGGGACATATTTTGCAGGAGCTACTTTATTTGCCTCATCCAAACCTTGCACCATATCATCCGAACGCTGTTCAGGTACATTTGCTGCAACAACAGCCGCAACCTTATTGATACCGTCGTCAGGTACCAAAAATAAATACCTAAGTACTACAAACAGAAGTCAGTGGTAAGTAGGGTCGATCTCCACAGAGAGGCGGTCACTATCTACTTGTCAACTCGGTCTATCTAAGGTCACAATTGGGGGTTTTAATTGATTTCTAAACTACTGAAAATTAACGGAAAGAGAAATAAAGGCAGAAAATATGATAAAGATAACAGATAAGAGAGAATATGTCAGGATTTCGGTTCACCATGGTAGTCAATCGACTCAGTTGCAAATAGCCTAGACAATCTATTGTGAGAAGGATAACGGAAAGGTCCTTCCGGTCCACTTTCTATCCTAGAATTCCACTAACTTAACTTCCGTCCTCATTAGGGTAGTCTACTGTTCATAGCAGGTCTGTTCATTCCAATCTTCCGATCCAGGAACGAAATTAACCAGATTAATGTAATTTAGAAGCATGCATTCAACTAAATTGGTGTACAGTTATATTGCTATGGGATAGATTCTCACAAGTAAACCATCTAGTCTATTCGCTAAATCGTCACAATCCTACCATGGATTCCCTAGTCCTAACATAGGATAAATTAGCTACTCATATTACTAATGTTGTCAATTCTAATAATAATGAATAAACTAATTAAAGGCATGATAGAACACCAATAATTATGCATAAGATGAATTAGGGTAGAAATTAATATATAGAGAAACCAGGATTAAAGCAAGGAAATAATAGATTAAGATTAATAAGGGAAGAAAGATTACAATCACAAGAGTTCCGGCGTAAAGAACAAATCCACTAGCAAGAGATTAAAGGAAGAGCAAAGTTACTGTGGAGAGAGATTAGAGAGATTCAGAAAATGAGAGAAGCGTAAGTAAAAAGTGTGTTTATGACCTAATCCCGACTTCCTTTATATAGGGAAGTCATTATTAACATAAAATAAACCTAACACGGGTTAAAAATCCCAAGTATATAAGCTAATCACTCGATCGAGTAACTTTATATCACTCGATCGAACAAATCCAAGCTAAAACCTCTCAATCGAGTACCTCGATCGAACACTTATTAATTAGGCACTACTCGATCGAGTAGAAAAAGGAGTCGATCGAACATAATTGTACTCGATCGAGTACTTTCCAGCGCACAATTCCTACTTCGCGCACTGAACTTCAAACGGCTGCCATTTCTTCGTTACTTGGGCAAACAGGGCGATTCCGGTGGCGTTGAAAAGCTAAGAGGACAAACTTTCATCTCCAATTAGAATCACTTCTTTGCGCATCTCAAAATAGTAGTTTGCAAGCTCCGACTCAACTCATCTCCTAAATGCATGCATAAGGACATGTTTTAGGCTTGATTATGCTCCTTTCCGGTTCATACCTGTAAATAATACAAGAGAAACCAAAGTAGCCAATTCGGGGGACATATGTAGGTAAAAACTACACAAAATTCATAGAAATGCGTGCAAATGAAGTACAAAATACCTATATAAAATGCACGCATCAAATCTCCCCAAACCAAACCTTTGCTTGTCCCCAAGCAAACTATATGCAAAACTAATGGAACGGAAAAAGAAAGCTCAGAGCTAGCTATAACTTGTCTACTTGAACGTATTTAATGCAACAGAAATCAACAGTTATAGCTACAACAGTTAATACGCAACGAATTATAAGATGTCCATAAATAAAGCTAACCTATCGACTTTGCAAGAACCACAAAATCGGACTTTCACGTGGTCACTCTTCTCTCATGAAGCAAAGGGTGAATTATATATGTATAAGAGAGAAAGAGAAATAGTCACTCACCTAAACTGCGACCTACATAACATGCATGCAACAAAAATGATAGACGATTCAAGTACTATACATACATTCCAACCAACAATGTCCGTCACAGCCGAGGGCTTACAAATGATATGGGAAAGTGAGGTTCAGGTGAGAAAAGGCAAAACAAATTATGGAAATGTGAAGGCAAAGCGTCAAGCTAGTTCCTAAACAAGGCCATATAAGACCATCCGAATCTCAACTGACTGAAAAATAAGTACAAGTGCCCTTCATTTGGCACACAACTCACTGTCCAAATACACTATCTCCTCAAAAATATATGAATAAAACGGAGGAGGGAGACCGTCACAAGATAAAAATAAGCACAGACGGTCTCTTATTTCTCAGCTAACTCAAAACTTTTTTTCGATTTTTTTCTTTCTTTATCCTTCTGCTCACGTGTAACTCAATCTTTTTTCTTTTCTTTTATTTTCTTTTTCTTTTTCACACGTGTTCTTTTTTTTCATTTTCACGTTTTTTTTTTCTTTGTCATCCTTCCTCATTTTTCTACCAACTCCAATCAATTGGACAACCGAGCCAAACTCGCAACATGGATATATATACCACAAGAAGTCACACTAAACTAGCTTGATTGGGCAGGCTAAATTTTGGGTGTAGCTAATGGGTCAAAAGGCTATATTTGGCTTAAGTGGAGCTAAATGGATGAAAAATAAAAGAAAGGGAATTTTGCAAGCGCCTCCCTGCATGTGACACCAACCACAAACCTGAATGTATGCAACTGACAGGAAAACGAATTTCATAAATGTGCAAAAGTGATGAACATGCTATGCAAGGAGTACTACTCTCAATTCCTATGTAAACCGGTCATGAATGTCACCAGTTATATGGCTCTAAATCTCAGAAATTGTAAAGTAGGTCGCCAAATTATCAGGTCAAGTCTACACAATCAGCTAAATTTGAACAAAAACTCGCAGATATGCGTAAGACTCAGCTAATAACTGTCAATAAAGTGCAAGGCTCAAGTAAAATGACAAGTTAAAGTGCAATATTATCACGGAAATCAACCGTTCCGACTCAACCTATATGCAAAAATAAACGTGTAATTTTTTATTAAATTTCGTTTTTTTTTCGAATTTTTTTTATTTTTTTTAAAATAAAGAACAATGCATATGAAATATGAGAATTAAACGTGATAACAGGAATGCAATAAAAGCTGAATGCAGACACAGATATGGATGCATAACCTCTCCAAACCAAACCGTACAATGCCCTCATTGTACCCAAAAATAGGGAAAGAAAATGCAAACTAAAAAGTAGAGTGAAGATGCGGAAAACATACAAGATAACGCGAAGAAGGGACCTCTCCAAACCAGCCAGCAACGTGGGAGGTCACTAATAGCTCCAGAACAGCGTCACAGGAAGCAAAACAAAATGAATCTACTCGTGGTACTTCGATCGAGAAGATAGAATACTCGATCGAGTACAATCAGCTGCCAAAGTGTTTGATCGAAGGAAGTAGAGCACTCTATCAAGAAGACCAATTATTATAACTAAAAAGAAATTTAAGGTTCGAAAAACAACTGAAAATAAAAATCTCCGGGTTGCCTCCCGAATAGCGCTAGTTTCAGACAGGTCCCAGCTCGACCTCCTTTTCCTCGACAGCTGCTCCAGTCTTTCAGAATCAAAGCAACTCAAAGCTCTTACCAGTAGATCATATAACTGCGCATGTGCTACACAAGAGCATAAGTAGCACCATAATATAAAAATAAAATAGGAAATTGAAATGTGCAACCGTTTAAGCCTAACAAATTTCCTATGAGAGCTCCTAAATTTGTCAACAAAATAAAGGAGCTCGGGAGAAATCAACAATAATTTAAGGCTCCATTTCAGATTAACAAGTTTGTGACGACAAGTACGGCGAAAAACTATTAAATTACTTGTCCAGCTAGGAGGGGGTATGGCATTAAATTATGAAGCCTGAGTCAAATGAGGCAATGTACTATCTAAACAAACAATAATATAATTATCGTTAACTACCTCGGTGTGGTCACTCTCAATGATGGAATCATCGACAAAGGAAGATATTACCTCCTCCATGCTAGGAGCAATCACTGTCTCAACTGTCTTCTCGTCACCCTCCTTAGTGGAATCCGTCACGTAAATCGCAGCCTCAAGCGCATCCAGCTCGGCCTTGAAAAGGGGAGATTCACCGTAACCATTATCTTCAGCAAAATCGTCATCTAGAACAAACCCACATGACGATGTATTGCTCACACTGGCCAATTCAGTCGATCGAAGACTCTCCTCTTGATTTTCACTCGATCGAGTGCATGAAACAGCTCGATCGAGTAGTTCCTCTAAGCAGCAGTTCGATCGAGTGGAATAAAGTGTTCGATCGAATGATTCTTCAGGTATTTCCATCGATCGACTAATATATGTCACTCGATCGAGTGATTCTTGTTGTACAGTGCTGGAATCCTCGTGTAAGGCATCATTATCTGATAGAACTTCGTAATCCGAGTCATAAAAATCATCATCAGCATTAGGCAGCATGGGTTCTTCATGGGAAAAATCGCTCTCTGCGTAGGTAACGCATGCTTCCTCTAGTTGCCTAATTTTCGACTCAGCAGCTAGCTGAGCTATGTCGGACTCGAGCTTATCAATTTGCGCACAAACCTGTCTATCATATTCTTGCCTTTTGAGTGCAAGTGCCTTCATCAAAGATTTCAGCTCCGCAATCTCTTCTTTCTGTCTATCAGGAGGAGGAGCTTGTTGTTGTGGTGGCCAGATAAATGGAGGCTGTTGGTAGCCTCGTTGATAGGGTAGATGTGGCGGCACAACTACAGCCGAATGGCTAGCTTATCTACGGTGCTTGACCACGTAGACCTCATTGTTCTCCGCCATGCACATGGCTGCATTGTGCTCAGCAGCACCACATCTCCCGCAGTAAATCACCAGCTGCGCCATATAATGGAACATAGGTGACAGGTCAATGGTACTCAAGGCTTCCCTTTGACGATCTTTTACCTAGAACTGTCTAGGTAGGACATGTGGGGCCTATCAAAACAACACTAAAGGAAAAAAATTAGAACGGCCTCAAGGGATAAATCCCTTGAGGCTAAAGACGGACAAAATTAAACAAACAAATAAAGTAGTTGCCTCCCCGACAATGGCGCCAAAATTTGATACCGTCGTCAGGTACCAAAAATAAATACCAAAGTACTACTAACATAAGTCAGTGGTAAGTAGGGTCGATCTCCACAGGGAGGCGGTCACTATCTACTTGTCAACTCGGTCTGTCTAAGGTCACAATTGGGGGTTTTAATTGATTTCTAAACTACTGAAGATTAACGGAAAGAGAAATAAAGGCAGAAAATGTGATAAAGATAACAGATAAGAGAGAATATGTCAGGATTTCGGTTCACCATGGTAGTCAATCGACTCAGTTGCAAATAGCCTAGACAATCTACTGTGAGAAGCATAACGGAAAGGTCCTTCCGGTCCACTTTCTATCCTAGAATTCCACTAACTTAACTTCCGTCCTCATTAGGGTATTCTACTGTTCATAGCAGGTCTGTTCATTCCAATCTTCCGATCCAGGAACGAAATTAACAAGATTAATGTAATTTAGAAGCATGCATTCAACTAAATTGGTGTACAGTTATATTGCTATGGGACATATTCTCGCAAGTAAACTATCTAGTCTATTCGCTACATCGTCACAATCCTACCATGGATTCCCTAGTCCTAACATAGGATAAATTAGCTACTCATATTACTAATGTTGTCAATTCTAATAATAATGAATAAACTAATTAAAGGCATGATAGAACAACAATAATTATGAATAAGATGAATTAGGGCAGAAATTAATATATAGAGAAACCAGGATTAAAGCAAGGAAATAATAGATTAAGATTAATAAGGGAAGAAAGATTACAATCACAAGAGTTCCGGCGTAAAGAACAAATCCACTAGCAAGAGATTAAAGGAAGAGCAAAGTTACAGTGGAGAGAGATTCAGAAAATGAGAGAAGCGTAAGTAAAAAGTGTGTTTATGGCCTAATCCCGACTTCCTTTATATAGGAAAGTCATTATTAACATAAAATAAACCTAACACGGGTTAAAAATCCCGAGTATATAAGCTAATCACTCGATCGAGTAACTTTATATCACTCGATCGAACAAATCCAAGCTAAAACCTCTCGATCGAGTACTTTAGGTACTCGATCGAACACTTATTAAATAGGCACTACTCGATCGAGTAGAAAAAGGAGTCGATCGAACACAATTGTACTCGATCGAGTACTTTCCAAATAAGACAATTCACCGCTTTCACAGCACTGAACTTCAAACGGCTGCCATTTCTTCGTTACTTGGGCAAACAGGGCGATTCCGATGGCGTTGGAAAGCTAAGAGGACAAAATTTCATCTCCAATTAGAATCACTTCTTTGCGCATCTCAAAATAGTAGTTTGCAAGCTCCGACTCAACTCATCTCCTAAATGCATGCATAAGGACATGTTTTAGGCTTGATTATGCTCCTTTCCGGTTCATACCTGTAAATAATACAAGAGAAACCAAAGTAGCTAATTCGGGGGACATATGTAGGTAAAAACTACACAAAATGCATAGAAATGCGTGCAAATGAAGTACGAAATACCTATATAAAATGCACGCATCACCTATCCCCCGAAGAAAGCGACTCAATCTGAATCTCTTCTTCTCGCACCTCCTGCAGAATGGCATGTACTTCAGCAGTAGAATAAACCAGCGCAGAACTAATCAGTTGTGTAATAGACAAATCCGGTACTTTTTGTTGAACTCCTTGGACATCCCCAACAGCATGTACCTCCATCAAATCAATAGCATTATCCTTGTTTTGAATGGGTGTAGAAATTTCTATGTTGTTTAAGTGTTGGTCTGATGATTTTTCAGGGAACTCACCATCACCTTTACCTTCACCTTCAATCGTATCAACCCCTTCCCCAACCCATGTAGAATGGTGTATGTCTTTATCTCTCGCAGTAGTATAATAGTCATTGGTCACCATATTAAGGGGCGATAATTCTTTTTCAGGAGTAACAGACGCTTCCTCATTTTTGTCAGCAGAAAGTACAACAACTAGGTCACATAAAATTCCACTAATCTGCTCCATTGATTTAGAAGCCTCATCTTGACGATTTGGATTCGCCACAGGAACTTGCTGAAACACGGGTGCTTTGTCAAATACATCTTTCATTCGAACGGATATATCAGCTACTTCATCAACATGAAATTGAAGCTCATCAGATTGAAAGAAGGCTTGTGTGGACTGTGAAGGGACAAGCTCGATTGGATCAATCTCCGGAGTTGTTAGACGCTTAATCTTCGAAATTGCAGCTGAGTACCATGTATGGAAGACGATTGAGTTACGCTGCATCTGTAGGTATAGCTCATGAACAGCCTGCAATGCAACAATACAATCCAAATCTATATTAGAATTGCCAAGTTCAGGTTTCAATTTCTGTATACTAGAATTTATGTCAACTGGTTTAAAGTTTCAGATAGTGTTGTTAAAATTTCAAAGTACACATTTACAGTTTCAGTACGAAGCTTGGGTGTTAAAATCAATGTAAATTGTTGAAGTTTCATATTGTGGGTAATAACATTTCAAAGTTGGCGGCTAAAGTTTCTGAAGTGAGTTCTAAATTTATAAAATGAATGCTAAAAGTTATAAAAAAAAGGGCTTCAATACAAAATGAATATGATTTACTCAATTCTAATTAAACAGAATGACAGATTGACAAGCTTGACTTACATCCACAGCTCTAGCATGCAACTCCTGGTCATCCTCAACACCTGAAGGTAGTTCGATATGAATGGACTTCTTCTCGTTACCAGAATGAGGTGTGGAAGCCAACAACAATTGACGGGTGGCATTACTTGAGCTGAGATTAGAATTATAGGTAGGGTCAAGGCAGCGAGGATAAGCAACTGGTGAAAATGTCAGCCGTCCCAAAGACCCACCAACCAGCTCACCATCTAATCTAGAAATAATACTACTTTGATCCCAATATTTTATCAGTGGGAGCTCATGAGGTGAACTTTTGCCGCGGAAGACAAACCTCTGAAAATAGGTAATCATAAGGAAAGGAACACAACCACAAAAGCAGGTCTTATTATTCCTGGACTCGAGAGGGGCAGTGACAATGCCATCTAGCACATATGAACACCAGTCATATTGATTAATATGACTAACATCTTCAACAGCTGACAGAAGCTTCCAGTCGACGCCGTTTGACGTAGGGGCTAGGAATTCCGACATACTGAACAATACAAATAGTCTAATAAATTCGTCCCCCCGTCCTTGTTTGCCTTAATATTATCATATAGCTTACCTAAAGGGATATATTGAGATGCAGTTGTCACATTATACTTTTTCCTCCATCGTTCCTTCAATTGCTTATTTAAAAGCTCAGATGACTCCTTCTTACGACCAGTCGGTAATAAATCAAGTTCCTTAGGACCTAATGGTAATAGGAAGCAGTCGTGTACATCATGCTTCGACACCACAAACTCTTTAGATTCAGAAGCCCTAAACACATGTGAGCCGTCATTAAAAGCTTCTACAAACAGGTGCACATGATCAAGAGGGTACTTTTCAAGACGTAACTCGAGCAACCCACCAAACCCGACTCTCTTTACCGCTTCTCTTTGTGCATTAGTAAGCTTAGATATCAATTTCACAAGCCTCTTACCTCGACATTTTACCACTATGGAGGGGGTAGGATTAACAGCGGCTTCTACGATCTCACAATCACCTTCACCATCCATCTGAATAGCATAAAATTACAAAAAATGGGTTAAAGTTACATACTAAACAAATTGGTGTATTGAAGTTAAATAATGGATGCCAATTTATTTAAATACTTAATGGCAGTTACTAGAATTAATACAGTTACACCATATCTCATTAAATTCACAAACTCTACAAATTGAAGTTATGTTTAAAAAAATTCATTTGCAGTTGAAAAAATAAGTAAATTTCGAAACCAATTACAATTAACAATTGCATTTATCTTTGACAACCACAGAAATTTCAATAAAATGAATGAAATGAAATGAAATAAACCTGTATCAATACTTGATTAATAACTTTACAATAACAAAATCAATAGGGCATGAAAACTACGAAAGCAGGTGAAGACAAAGTTGGGGATGCAAAAATCGAGTTTTGAAGATGAAGACAATAGAACTATGAAGAAGTTGCAAAAAATCGAGTTATGAAGATGAAAACAATCGAGTTTTGGGCATGCAAAAAACGAGTTTTGAAGATGAAGATGAAGAAAAAAAAAGGAAAAAAACAACAACGATAACAACAACAACAACAACAACAACAACAACAACAACAACAACAACAACAACAACAACAACAACAACAACAACAACAACAACAACAACAACAACAACAACAACAACAACAACAACAACAACAACAACAACAACAACAACAACAACAACAACAACAACAACAACAACAAAAACAAAGACGATAAAATAATAGTACGAGGATGAGGATTAATACAGAGTTAATGCAAATTAAAAATAGAAGAAATTGAAGAATGATTAAGTATACCTGAAATAGGATGATAATGAATTTGCAGAAGCCGAGTAGATTGGGAGTTCACATGATGAAGTTGAATTAAAGTTAAAGTTTAATTTACACGATGAAGAAGTTGAAAGGTTGAAGAAAGAAAGAAAGAAAGAAAGAAGAGAAGAATTAATCAGACGGTTTTTTCTAAAATTATAATTTAGAAAAGTGTGAAGTAGTGTTTATGGGAAAGTGGGTAAAATTACATCATTACTGTTGTGTATCATTACTGCTGTGCATGGAAAATTGAGTTGTGTTATTATTTTGTTTTTCATCTCAGCCATTGATTTATTATGATCTAAGGGTGGGAAATAGGACTTAGGGACTCATCTAAGGTAAGTGGACTTAGATGAACCTAATTATATATATATATATATATATATATATATATATATATATATATATATATATATATATAGAGAGAGAGAGAGAGAGAGAGAGAGAGAGGATCTTGTAAGTTTGGTTTCTTATGGTGAGTTGTGAGTTTGCGCTTTGAAATCTCAACCACTAGATTATATTAGAGATGAATGACCAAGATCTAATCTTACATGTCATATAAAATCACTGTCATTTACTTATTTTTTCTTTTTTCTAATGTTACTTTTTTTTTACTTTAATTTTTTTTATCTCTTTTTTTTTACCTCGTGTTATTATGCTGTTATTGTGCTTTTTTTTTACCACTTGAATTTTTTTTTCTCTTATGTTTTTCTTTAATTTTCTCATTATGTTACCTTTTTTTCTTTTTCTTTTTGTACCTGATTTTTTTTTTTACTTTAATTTTTTTTACACGCTTTTTTTACCTCGTGTTATTATGCTGTTATTGTGTTTGTTTGTTTTTTAACTTTGATTTTTTTTTACGACTTTGATTTTTTTTCCCTCTTTTTTTTACCACGTGTTATTGTGCTGTTATTTTGCTGTTATTGTTATTCTGGTGTTACTGTGATGTTATTCCGATGTCACTTAGATTTTTTTTACTACTTTGCTTTTTTACTCTTTTTTACCACATGTTATTGTGCTGTTATTCTCCTGTTATTGTTATTCCGGTGTTATTGTGATGTTATTCCGGTGTCACTTTGACTTATTTTACTATTTTGATTATTTTACTCTTTTTTTTGCCACATGTTATTGTGCTGTTATTCTGGTGTTATTGTGATGTTATTCCGGTGTCACTTTGACTTTTTTTACTCTCTTTTACCACGTGTTATTGTACTGTTATTCTGGTGTTATTGTGATGTTATTACCGTGTCACTTTGATATTTTTAACTACTTTGATTTTTTTTTACTTTTTTTTTCCCGTGTTATTGTGCTGTTATTGTAGTGTTATTGTGATGTTATTATAGTTTTATCTGGATTTATTGTGTTGTTACTATGGTATTATTACATTGTTATTGTAGTGTTACTCTACTATTATTGTAGTGTTATTTGTGGTGTTACTCTATTATTATTGTAAATCGATACCATTGAATGCAACACGCTCACAACATTCATTACCTGCAGATCAGATAGAATCAATAAATACTATGGAATTACTCCAGTATGGAATTACTGAATACATGATATTACCAAGTATGAAAAAGCATGCGACACCGGAATGATCCACCATTATTATTAAGTGGAGGCTGCGTATTAGCCTAATTGGAGCTGATGCAACAAATCAGTCAAATTCACCACCAACAATTCATACCTTCACCTCCATTCTTCACCATTTTTATCCACCATCGATATCAAACCCCCTGCATTTGTATATCGTTACGCACTCTTCCACCATACGATTGTGCGGATTTAGAGGACGGACATGAGAAATGGGGATTTCATTATTCATTGCACATAACTTGTATCAGACTGCCTGCGCCAGTAATCCAACAAAACGCTACAATTTCAGCATCCCATGACTGACAATAACTCAAATTACACCATAAATCTGTATTATGCAACTCTATTATGAGATCGCATTCCTAAAACTCGTACCTAAAACTGGACTTACATGCCCATTTTCCAGGACATTGCAAAATTCTTCCCAATTGGCAGAGATAGTCCACTGATTTGTACCATCACACTTTTCATTTCCCCGTCGACATCAGAATCTTCACTGTAAACTTGCTCCGACACGTTTGAAAACATGTCTGAAACACCTGTTGGTT
The DNA here is from genome assembly GCF_048544455.1 of Silene latifolia. NCBI lineage: Eukaryota > Viridiplantae > Streptophyta > Magnoliopsida > Caryophyllales > Caryophyllaceae > Silene > Silene latifolia. The sequence goes on along the minus strand of NC_133536.1, from coordinate 69,926,087 downwards.
CGATTCCATTGAGTTTTATGTCGACTCTGGTTGGAGTTCCACCCAAACCCATCACAGTTACCTTCCCAATTGCCCATCCTTTGTCTAAGGCAAATTTGCCATCTTGTACTTCTGACCAAACTTTGACCATGTTTTGATCAACAGTAGCGTAGAAGTCGACATAGGTTGAAGACCTACCTCCGAGTTTCATTTCTGGGAGCTCGTCATCGTCCACGAAGAGATTTCCTTTGGCTTCTCCTTGGGTGGCCTGCGAACCTGACATTCGAGCAGCGGCGTCAGACGCCAATCTTCTCCGATCTACATCCTTCATGAGCGGCCACCATCTCCGTTCAATCACCGAGCAACCCAGAATTCAGCTGCAAAATCACATATGATTCAATGGTGGTGAGAAATCAGCCGCCTACATCTCACCTCCGCACCAAAATCAAGCCTAAGTACTGAGACAACAATAATGCACGATCAATCGATTCGATTTGATTTAATAATCAAATTTACGGGGATAAAATTAAGATTATTAACGAAATTAGGGTTTCGGATTTGGGGAAAAATCTAGGTGAAAGATAATTGATTTGGATTGAGTGTGACGATGAATCGATGATAAGAAAATAAATTGATTTGGAAGATTGTAAGAAAAAGGATAAAGAAATTAAAATGAAAGAGAATAGAATAGAAGCACGAAAAAATAAGAGTCAGAGACTCAGAGTGGATGAGATTTTTATTAGATTCAATCTTAGCCATCTATTTCCCTTTATTCAATGGCTGAGATTTGTGAGCACACAAACTCACAACTCACCGTAAGAACCAAACTCACGAGATCCCGCCTCTCTCTCTCTCTCTCTCTCTCTCTCTCTCTCTCTCTCTCTCTCTATATATATATATATATATATATATATATATATAACTGGGTTGAAGTGCTGTGGATGCGCCACGTGTCAACCCAGCTTTAAATACAAGTATTAATTACAGCTGAACATTAAATATAAACATAATAAATGTTGTATAAATCTCAGCATAATATTAATTATAGTTTAATAAATTTTATTATAAAATTACATTAATTAATTACGGTGATTTGATTCTAAATTTATTAAAAAATTATTTTGATAAAAAATCTAAAATGTAAATAATTACGTTCATTGCGAAAAATGCTTCAAATTGATTATAATTTTCATTATATTTAGAGTAAATTATATATAACTCTCTTTTAAAACACTTTTTAAAACTTACTCCCTTTTAAAAAAAGTTTAAAAATTACACCCGAAGTAATGCAAAAATTTTAAAATTGCTCCCAAACCCCTTTTTTTACATTTTTGCGACAAAAATGCCCTAAGTTTTTATTCTCATATGACAAATATGATGGTGGATTTTGAGTGGAAGATTGTGGTGGTTTACCGTGGAGTCCTTGGGTGGTAGAATAATGGGTAGAGTTGTAATGGAGTTCGATAATTATATGAGAAAAAAAATGAGGGGCATTTTTGTCATAAAAATGCAAAAATATGGGTTAGAGAGAAATTTTTAAATTTTTGCAATATTTTGGGTGTAATTTTCAAATTTTTTTTTTTAAAATGGTGTAAGTTTTAAAAAGTGTATTTTAAAAGGGAGTTTTTGATAATTTACTCTTTTATTTATTGAAATATTTGTATTTGTAGAGATGATTAAAGTGAGTGTCTCATAATGTTTTATGTTTACGTAAAAAGACACTTTGAGAAAGTTATAAAACTTAGACCATTAAATCCTAAGAAAAATATATTTGGAAGAGCCATTGTATTTCTTAAAAACATAACCTAAAGAAGACTACTAAGAGATAAGTTTTTATGTGGGAATGAAAAAAATTATATTACGAGAAATTGAATACATATGAGATTTTGAGAAGTTTAAATAGTGTGATAACGAGTATGTGTACGAGTATGTATGTACAGAGTGATCGCGAGTGCATTTGAATAATCAAAACAAAAGTAATGATTATTAAATAATATAGTATTATAAACTCCATGCTACTTTGATTACACTAATTCCAAAAATAGATAGACCAGAGAATGTGAAGCATTTCAGGCCCATAGCCTGTTGCAATGTCATTTATAAGACCATCTCCAAGTTACTTTGCAACAGGCTAGCTGCTATTCTTCCTGACCTTATTAGTAGGAACCAAGGGGCGTTTATTCAAGGCAGGAGTATACTTGAGAATATTGAGACTATATAATAGAGGGAATTGTTCAACTAGATGTATGTTTAAGCTTGATCTTCAGAAAGCTTATGACTCTATAGAATGGAGTTTCATTGATCAAATGTTGGTGGCTTTACAGTTCCCTGAGAAGTTTAGGAAGTTGATTATGCTTTGTGTGACTACTCCAATCTTTTCTTTGAATCTTAATGGAGCAACCTTTGGCTTCTTTCCTGGTAGGAGGGGTTTGAGGCAGGGGGATCCCATTTCCTCCTTGCTTTTTACTATTTGCATGGAGAATTTATCAAGAGTTCTGGAGTTTGCCACACAAAAATGGGAGTTCAGATATCATCCACTCTGCAAGGGGCTTAAACTGAACCATTTGCTCTTTGCAGATGACCTACTGCTATTTTGTAGGGGAGATACTACTTCTATTATGCTGATGTTGAAAGCTTTCTCCACCTTTTCTGCTACATCTGGTTTGAAAATCAATGTTGCTAAGTCTGAGGTTATTTTTGCTGGTGTATCTGATACTGTGAAACAGGATATACTTCAGATTTCAAAGTTTACAGAGGGAGTGTTACCTTTCAGGTACCTTGGGATCCCAATTCAGGCTGGGAGACTGACAAGGCAGGATTGTAACATCCTTGTGGAGAAAATAATTGCCAGAGTGAGGGGAATTGGAGCTCGGAAGTTGAGCTATGCTGGTAGACTGACACTGATTAATTCTGTGTTAAACACTTTGCACAACTACTGGTCATCAATTTTCCTTATTCCTAAAATGGTTATTCATAGAATTGTTGCAGTATATAGGAACTATTTGTGGGATGGGGGTACTGAATATCAAAGAGCCCCACTGGTGGCATGGGATCAAGTCTGCTGCAGCAAGAAGTCAGAAGGTTCGGGTGTAAAAAATGCTGAGTTATGGAATATAACAACTATAGGAAAGTTGGTGCACTGGATTTATATTAAAGCTGATAGACTGTGGGTTCAATGGATAGATCATATCTATATGAAAGGAGCTGAATGGGCTACTTATGTTCCTCCTGCTGATTCCAATTGGAATTGGAGAAACATATGCAAGGTAAGGGATAGGATGGATGCTGGGTATGTGAATAATTCTTGGATGCCTGATCCTAAGGGTTATTCTGTTGGATCTGGTTACTGCTGGCTGCAGGGAATGCACCCCCCTGTACCATGGTATTCTGAGATTTGGGATAACTGGTGTGTCCCTAAACACTCGTTCATTGGATGGCTGATCAAACAAGAGGCACTCAATACTAAGGAAAAGCTTTACAAACTCCACTTAGCTGCCAATGATTGTTGTGTCTTGTGTGAAGCAGGGACTGAAACTCATTTGCATATTTTTGTTGACTGTCCTTATAGTAAACATATTATAGAACGGATTGAGGACTGGTTGCAACTTAAACTGGACCAAGGTATTAATCAGGGGACTGTATTGCAGAAACATACTTGTAGAATGGCTAAACTGGCCTGTTGGTACTATATTTGGCTTGAGAGAAACAAGTGTAGGATTGACATGAAGCTCACTAGACCTGATCATATTGTGAAGGAGATTCAGAAGCTGGTTCATGCTAGACTGAAGCATTTCATTGTATTTCCAGTACTGAATATTGACAAAAACTGGGTTCAACACTTAGATATCCTTTGCTGATTGGCAGGATGCTATGTGTGGACATAAAACTATGTAATCATTGATGTATCTTGATCTTTTTTAATGAAAGCTTACATTTAACCAAAAAAAATGTAGAAAAAAAACGTTAAATTTTTCTTTAATATCTTCAATTAAAATATGTATACGTCAAGTATAAATATTGATTATGATTAGCAAAATATTACTTTTACTTAAACATTTTATATGTTATCTTTTAAATACTTTGAAGTTAAACCTCAAAAAATATTATTTGAGAAAATTTAACCTATTTTATTTACAGGTAAACTCTTAAACATCATTTATATATAGTTGTTTAAAAATACAAAAGGTGCAATTTTTATAAATATGTTTCACACATAAGACATACAAGACACAATCAAAACATTTGAATAAGTTGAGTTTGAACTCTATATGTTTGATACATAAATATCACACGTTATACATAAAACATTAAAAATTACATAAAATTATATTCACATCATTTTGAACAAATACTAATTAATTTGGAACATAACGTATCGTGAAATGATATAATTTGAGAACTTAATGTTGATTGTTGCATTACTCGAATAAATTTTATTTTAATTAATATGATATTTGATCACTCACAAAATAATTTATAAAATATTGATCATGCATAATTAATTATCACTTATTAGTTTTAATTAAAATTGTATGTATTTTATTTTAGAACATTGAAGTTAAACCTAAAAAAATTAAATTTGAGAAAAATTAATTTATTTTTATTTATAAGTAAAATATTAAAGATCATATATAAATTATGTTATTTTTCTTCAATTATAATAATTAAATTTTAAAACATGACTCGCAAAGCGCGGGATACTACCTAGTATGAAATATAAGTAAACAAATGACGGGAACAAAGGAGGTAAGTGAATTTCTTTTTCGATCGTATTTATTTAATTAAGTTCCCATCCCCTATCTACTAAATGAATAGGTGAACTCACAAATTTTTCCTCCAAAAAGCATCTTTTTAAATAAGGAAACTATTGATAATTTAATGAAAAAATTGATGGGAATAATCCCACCTTTAGTCAATCTTCCAGGAATAATCCCACCTTTATGTAATCCCAAAATAATTTCACCTTTTAACCCCATCTTCTTTAAACAGTCACTAAAAAAAATGACCCACTATTATAGGTAAATGTTAGTTGATACTTTAAATTTCTCTTCTAATTAATTTACTTCATTACTAACCATTTTTCCCTTCTTTAAATCTCTTTTAGTCTCCTCTTATCCCCCTTTCGCTAACTTATTCTACTGTTTTTATGAACACAAATAACCAACATTATAGCATTCAATGACACCATAATATTAGAAATTTTTACTTCATAATGGAGCAAAAGTAAATACATAATTCATCTAATTAATCTACTTATTGATGGATAATGAAAGTTAACTCAATAATTAATGTTGACCATCATTAATTGAGTAAGTTGAAGTATAAATAGGTGAATTTAACAAAGTAACCATGACACCATCCTCATGTATAAACACTCAAACCCAATTCACAGTTTCTCCGACCTCGTGCGTGCGATTTTGTTTGTGGCCTATGTGCCTGTAATTCTTGACCAAAAATAAAATCTCTTGATTGTTTCATATTTGGACTTTATGAAATTTTGTTTCGATTAGTTTCTATGCCTTTTTAGTTTCAAAACGTGGGTTAGATTGTGTTATTATGCCAAGTATTTTAGGGATAAAGAAGGTCAGAGATGATCAGATATGAAATAAAATAAAAATAAAAAACCTAAAGATTTAGAAAAGACAATGATTTAAAAGGCTAGCTTGTGGCCCAGTGGTGATTCCAGGCTCCCTCAAAGCGTGGAAAATTCTGCGAATTGCGAGGTCCTGGGTTCAAATCCCACTGTGGAGAACGCATGCGGTTATTTCGGCCTTCGAGGGGAAACCCCGTTGAATAAGTGGACCCTGGGCTTGCCGGTGTCTGGGTGTCCGAGGGTTTGCTCGCTCCTTGGATCAGCCTGGTCGGCCTTCGTGGGGTAACCCCGATGAAGCTGGGGCTGGTAGCTGGGAGAGGGATTCTCCCTTTGCTTGCAAAAAAAAAAAAAAAAAAAAAAAAAGGCTAGAAACCTTTTAAACAAGTAACAAGTAAAAAGGACTATTTAGAGAAGATGGGGTTAAAAGGTCTGATTATTTTGGGATTACATAAAGGTGGGACTATTCCTGGAAGATTGACTAAAGGTGGGATTATTCTCGAAGCAAAATACAATAACGAGAAAAATGAACAATTAAGTTAATCAGATAGCACTAGCATTGCTATTTTACAGTTCAATTTAACTCAAGTTTCTTGAATAAATTTAGAGTTCAATTTTTTTTTCATATCAAAATATAATGACTTAAAGTATGAGGTGTGAATTTTGCATGATTAAGTAATATATAAATAAAAATTATATAAATACCGCGCATTCATTGCGCGGGATCTAAACTAGTATATATATACTAAAAGAATAAAAAGTTTCAAAAGTTTTCCCTCCAAATACATTTATTTAAATAAGAAAACAAATAAAACTTGCTTTTATTAATTAATTAACTATTTTTATCTATTCATTAAAATATGATCTTTTAATAACACTATCGTTTGTTTTATCAAACTCTACGTTATAATCTTTTAAATAAAATAAAATAAACAGCAATAAAATTATGAATTATAAATTGCAAAATATTTTACTAGTGTTATTATTAGTTATAGAAAATGATGATTTAATAGAAAATCACTTTGTTTCAAACAAAATTATAAACAGATATTATTAGCTTTGTGTCGAAAACAATTTGTAGTTTTTTAGTAACAAAAAAAAAAAAAAAGAGAAAGACAGGAAGAAATATATCCCTAAAACACATTTCATGACTTTAATAAATTCTCCTGATTAATTTTTCATTTCAATTTTTTTATTCTCATAGTAAAACACAATGAGTGAAATATGAAAATTGATTACATGCCAATTTAAAATCTATAAATAGTGCTAAAAAAAAGTAAAAATTTTACATATACTGTACATACATTGCAATGATATATACTTGTACATATTAAGTATGGCGTACTTAGTAACATATGATGTCTGGATTGATGTTCATTTATGTGCTTCAATAGTTAGAGCATCTTCAATGGTAAGTTGGATGGTATTTTCCACATCATTTTTTTGAGTTGCAACAATTTCAAGTTAGAATTTACTCCAATGGCTAAGTCAATTTACTACTAGTTTGATTGGACTCACTTAACACACACTCCTATTTATTTATTTATTTATTTCTTAAGTTTTAAACATAAAATTAAAACTTTCTACATGAGACCAGTATTTTCCTATTCGCTATATTTTTCTTGTGTGTCCATTTAAGCAAGTTCTTTCATGGAGCTACTACCTTAAAACTAGAGTAAATTAACAATTACTCCCTTTTATAAACCACTTTTCTAAAATAACTCCCTTATGAAAACTTTTTAATAATTTAATCCCATAAAATGTTCTCGGGTCAAAAATTGCACCCAAATTGACAATCCGGTGAAAAATCTTTTTGTATGACCGTTTTGCCCTTAGGTTCATATCTTCTTCCTTATCAAATTTATTGCTTCCCTATCAAATTCTCAATTCCCCTTGCTCCCCTGCTACTTCGTTGGATTAACAACCAAGCCTCCAAAAATTCAATTTACAAATCGTTTACCATTTACATCCCTCATTATCACCATCCATTTACCATCATCACCATTATCAAAGCTTTAACAGCCATTTTTGTTCTCAAACTCGTTCACAATTAATTCCACCATACACAACCTCCCTAGCTCCATTTTGCGAACCCAAATCCACCACCACAACCGTGCTCATAATTCACTCCACCTGAGAGTAGCAACTCGTCTCCATCACACTATCCAACCTCCATCACCAATTCAACCATCAATCAATCGAGCACCTCCGTACACCTGCTGCTTCGCCAGATCGACCACCATCTGCTCCTCCTCTATAGTGCGTCTTCCCCGCTCCTTATTGTGATGGCGAAACTAAAACCCGAAACCCGATTGCAGCATCAACTCGGTTAGCCGTCCTGCATCAGCAATTTAACTCAATTCAGTTTTTTGCCCAAATTTCCTTATATCATACTAAACTTATGTGCATATAAATCGCAATTCTTAATTACCATATCTCAATTCAATTTTTTTTCTCTTGTGGTTAGGTAACATTTTCTATTTTATGTTATTTTTTTCTTTCTGGGTTTACTTGTGAAGGAGACGATGGGAAGGAGGTGCAAGGCGGCTAAGGTCTGACAAAGCGGCGCACCAATGGTTTGAAGGTGGTGGTGTTATGGTGATGGTCGGGGGTGGTTGAAGTATAAGGGAGAGGGAAGAACTAATAAAAACATAGGTAAGGGCATTTTTGTCAAAAAAATAGACTTAAAATCAGAAAATTTAAAAATTGACGGAATCCTTCACCGCAGTGTCAATTTGGGTGCAATTTTTAACCTGAGAACATTTTATGGGAGTAAATTATTAAAAAGTTTTCATAAAGGAGTTATTTTAGAAAAGTGGTTTATAAAAGGGAGTAATTGTTAATTTACTCTTAAAACTATTATGGGTCCATTTGAACAAAGCTAATCTACATGGACAACTCCAGTGGATGAGCTGCTAGCTTGCAATTTCTTAAATTGTAAGCAAGTCCTGAAGTCAAACCATTGGAGATGGTCTTAGTCAGAAGTCATAGCTCACCAGCATAATAGCTCGGGAAAAAAGATCACGCGTGTGTTATAACAAATATGTTGCAGTGATTGAGTTTATGTGTATTTTTTCTAAACTTTTAAAGTTTACACGTTACACTTTAACATTTATATTAGTAAAATTTTGAAGTTTTCTTGTATTTTTTATGTATAGTTGCATCAAAACTCAAAATTAACTGAATTTATATGTATAATTTTTGAGTTATATTGTCATTTTTTTAGCTTAATATTTAAGTGAACGAGCTCAGAAACTTTATAGTAAAGCTAATAATTTTTAAAACAAAATTCGAAAACTGAGGTATAATCTATGAACTGGAAGCTTGCTTGTTTTCAAATAGAGATGTGCGCTGGTGCTGTAATACTCCGTATTTTTAAGTCAAAGTCAAAGTCAAAGTCAAACTTGGTGAAAGACAAAGTCAATGTTGGTCAATGTGAATTAGAAAATGAGAAATAGGTAAAATAGGTAATATAGTTATTTATAATGATTATGATCTTAAAATAAATACAAATAAAATGTTACAAATAAAAAGAAAGAGATGAGGAGGACTATTAGGTAACTACCTTATTATTATATTATTATTCAAATTTCCTATTACTTTCCTAATTTCCTAAAAGTTTCCATTATGATTATATATACTCAACTAAATCTTTTCACCATCACTTTTATTATTCAACTTAAACTCAAACAAAACCTAAAGAGAAAAGAGGGGAAAATGAATTGGACAATCAATTTGGGAATTTTACATCTACTTCCATTGATTCAATCTTTTATTATGTAAGCTCATCTTTAATCTTTCAAAGTTTTAATCTTTAATCGTTATAAGCATGTTTTATGTTTTAGTTCATCACCTAATCATGTCTAGATAATATAATCATCTTTAGTTAAATTTGCGACGATTTGATTAAATAATAAAGTTACAGCAATTCTGTACATATGTAGGTTGTCTTGAATAAAATAATCAGACCGTTTTAAAGTTGTTATGTTCAAAAATGTAAAGAATAGATTTAGGTTATATTCAAGTCTAGTTTATGCCTGTAAAATTTCTTAGCAATTGGTCGTGTAGATTTTTCAGAATAAATTCGTTATAAACATGTCGATTGAGAATCCGCGAATGCACTAGTAATCTAAAGTTTATTTCGTAAACCTAATTTATTCATTGAAAGTTCGTTGGGTATTTTGTATACATTAACTTGAAGAGTCTAGATGATGCTAGACATTGCAATTTCCCAAAAATTATATGTTAAACTTGTTTTATGAATCGATACTTTTTATGGGACGGAATACGTCAATATTTGTAAATCTTTCAAGAAAACCTTGATAAGTCTTGAATTTGATGAAAATCTATTTCACAAGAACTGAAGATATGTGTCTTAGGGTTCTAACCCCACTGGTCTTGCATCGTTTGGAGTTTTATTGAATTAATTATGAATTTTATAGTGAGACTGAATTGTGCTGTAAAATGTTAGAATTAGAGATTTAGCTTTCAAGTTGTTAAAACGATTAGGACGTGATGATTAGTTGGTTGGTTATGTAGTAATTGTACATAATTATGTTACGTAGGTTATGGATTTGTAAAGGATCGATTTGATTGCTTGTATGACTCGTGTGACTCGAAGACTTGCTATCAAGGTAAGATAACTACTCAACTCGTCTTATCTTTGTTTACACTTTGTAACACCCCCATTTATTTAGTTGCCTTTAGCAAGATATTCCCAATAAATAGGACTGTTACAAAGTGCCAACAAAGATAAGACGAGTTGAGTAGTTATCCTACCTCGATAGCAAATCTTCGAGTCACACGAATCACACAAGCAATCAAAACAATCCTTTACAAATCCATAACCTACATAAAATAATTATGTACAATTACTATATAACCAACCAACTAATCATGCACTTAACCTATGTCCATCACGTTCAAATCTTTTGACAACTTTAAAGCTAAATCTCTAATTCTACCGTTTTACAGCACAGTTCAGTCTCACTATAAAATTCATAATTAATACTATAAAAATTCAAACGATGCAAGACCAGTGGGGTTAGAACCTCAGGATACATATCTACAGTTCTTGTGAAATAGACTTTCCTCAAATTCTAGACTTATCAAGGTTTTCTTGAAAGATTTACAAATACTGACGAATTCCATCCCATAATAGTATCGGTTCATAAAACAAGTTTAACATTTGATTTTTGCGAAATTCCAATTTCTAGCATTATCTAGACTCTTCAAAGTTAATGTATGCAAAAAACCCAACTAAGTTTCAATTAATAAATTAGGTTTACGAAATAAACTATAGACTACTAGTGCATTCACGGATTCTCAGTCGACATGTTCATAACGAATTTATTCTTCAAAAAATACAAGGTCAATTGCTATGAAATTTTACAGGCATAAACTACACTTGAAAATAACCTAAGTCTATTCTATACACATTTTCGAAGATAACAAATTTAAAACGTTCTGATAATTTGTTCAAAACAACTTACAGATTTACAGAATTACTGTAGCTTTATTATTTAATCAAATCGTTACAAATTTAACTATAGATGATTATATCATGTAGACATGATAAGGTGATGAACTAAAACTTAAAACATGCTTATAAGGATTAAAGATTAAAACTCTGAAAGATTAAAGATGAGCTTACATAATAAAAGATTGAATCCAATGGAAGCAGATACAAAATCCCCAAATTGATTGCCCAATTCATTTTCCCTTTTTTTCTCTCTAGGTTTTGTTTAAGTTTATGTTGAATAATAAAAGTGATGGTGAAAAGGTAGAGTTCGGTATATATAATGACAATGGAAACTTTTAGCAAATTAGGAAAGTAATAGAAAACTAGAATAATAATATAATAACTAGTTTAACTTCCCGTGAAAATCATGGGACTTTTCTAGGTCGTCATAAAAATTTATTTGCTCACGTCACTTTTTTTTTACTATTTTTTATAGTTGCTTAATACTCACATCACATCGTGCTTTGTTGTTTATTTGCTATTGCATCATGTTTATATTACTCTTTTGTCATTTATAACCGAATGATATCGTTTTTTTTTTTTTTTTTTTTTTTTTTTTTTTTTTTTTTTTGGGAAAATGTAAGCTTCTCATTGAAAATTATAATTGTCCCTTACAACATTACATTCACAACAAATCCACATGCTGTCAAAAACAATTAGCAAGCTAACAGTAACCTAGGCAGTCTGCAGGTACTGCACCCAGTCCAAAACTCGTCTATTCTGAAACTGAATTGCACAGCTGTTTAGTCTATGTTGCACCTCCATTTTAATCATCCTACAAATAACCGTAGGCCTGATGACATACCCATCTATCCTGCACTTGTTCCTGCTGAACAATACATGAGCCAGAATGCTTTCTAAAATCATAGCAATGATCCGCTCACGAGTTCAGCGTCCTCCACTTTACCCACCAAAGAATGTATTCAAAGTGATGTAGTAGCTGCAGAAACACCAATCTGAAATTATTTGCAAGCAACTTCTATCAGAATAAAGATTCAAAAAATGATGCTTGTGACTCTCCTCAAAGATCACCACACAAGTAACAACAATTGTGATTGTGATATTCATCTTGATAAGCCTGTCCTGAGTTAGGAGTCTCTGCTGAGCAACAAGCCACACCATGAAACTATTCTTAGGTACTATCCATCTATTTAGCATCCAAGGATACCAGTTGACTATAGGCCTAGCAGGTCTAAGCCACTCATACCCCTCTTTGATTGAATAATGCTCCACATTATTGGAAGAGTATAACTTAGTCTTATAAATATTTTTAACTTGGCAAATTTTTTTCCATGCCCAGCTAGAACCAATTGCAGGTTGATAGTCTTCCCAAGAATTTGATTTAATGTAAATGGCATGCACCCATCTTACCCACAAATGATCAGCCTTCATGGCTACCCACCACACATACTTTCCTATGGCAGCCACATTCCACACATGAAGATCCCTTAGCCCCAGGCCCCCATGCTTCTTCTTGTGGCAGATTTGGTCCCAAGAAACCAATGCAGGGTTTTTCTTATTCTCATTCCCATGCCAAAGGTAGCTCCTACACACCCCTTTAATTTTCTTAATGACAGTTTTGGGGAGAATGAAGATTCTAGCCCAATAACTATGAAGATTGCTTAGAACAGCTTTAATCAACACCAACCTACCAGCATAAGAAAGTTTTCTAGCTCCAAAACCTCTGATTTTCTCCACAATCTTTTCAACTAAACAATCACAGTCCATAATAGAAAGTCTCTTAGGGGACACATTAACCCCCAGATACTTAAAAGGGACTGTCCCTCTCCTCATTCCAAACTGATTTTCCAGATGTAAGATCACAGAATCATCCACCCCATTACAGTAAAAGTTTGATTTACCCTTATTCATGATTAGACCAGAAGCTTTAGAGAAGTGATTGAAAGCTCTCAACAGCAGCTCACTGGAATCCTTGTCTCCTCTACAAAATAGGATTAGGTCATCAGCAAAGCACAGGTGTGTAAGCTGGACCCTGTTGCATAAAGGATGGAACTTAAACCTAGCATGCCTCTGAATCACTCCCACCACTCTGCTGAAATACTCAAGGCAGATAGTGAAAAGGAGAGGAGAGAGGGGGTCCCCCTGTCTAAGCCCTCTCATACCAGGAAAGAAACCAAAGTTTTCCCCATTCAAAGATAAAGTGTAGGTAGGGGTCATGACACACTCCATCACAAGACTTGAAAATCTTTCAGGGAAGCCAAGACACCTCAGCATGTCTCTAACAAACGTCCACTCAATTGAGTCATAGGCTTTCTGCAAGTCTAGCTTCATCATCAGCCTAGGTGAACAACTCTTTCTTTTGTAAAGTTTGATGAGATCTTGACAAATTAATATGTTACCCACAATATCTCTCCCCTTGATGAAGGCACTTTGGGAGGGACTGATAATGTCAGGGAGAACCTTCCCTAATCTGGTGCAGATAACTTTAGAAAGACATTTATAGACAGTGTTGCAACAAGCAATGGGTCTAAATTGCAACACTGTCTCAGGCATCTCAACTTTTGGAATGAGGGTAATGATTGTGCTATTAACCTGCTTCAAAACTTTCCCAGAGTTAAAAGCTCCTCTAACAGCTGCCACAATGTCAGTGCCTACAATTTCCCAATTCTCTTTAAAGAAATGACCACTGTAACCATCAGAACCAGGAGCTTTGTCTCCTGGTATATCAAACATGGCTTGTTTGACCTCCTCATGAGTAATAGGAGCAAGCAGTAAACTGCAGTGCGCATCAGACACACAATTCCCAAAAGTTACAATCCTCCTGTTAACCTCCCTAACTTTCTTAGAAGTCCCCAGCAGAGATTTATAGTACTCTTCAAAGGCATTTTGGATACTCTCTGGAGTGGAACAAACATTATTCTTCATATCCTTCACCTGGAAAACTCTATTTCTGGCTCTTCTTCTTTTGATACGGGCATGAAAATAAGAGGTATTTTCATCCCCCAATTTACTCCATTCACATTTAGCTTTATGACTCAGGAACTGAGTTCTAGCTTTCCTCAAAGCAATCACCTCTTGGGCACAGTCTCTCTCATTCTGTATAAGATGGTCATTCAACGGGTCCAAGATCAGTCTCTCCTGGCAATGTTTTAAAGCAAGCTCGGCAACATCAGTCAGTTTCTCAATGTCACTAAACTGCTCTCTGTTTAAGTTCTTCAAACCAGTTTTCAACCCCTTCAATTTTGACACCACCCTGAACATAGGATTCCCCTGAACTCCCTTGTGCCATCCATCAATCACAATCTGTTTGTAATCAGGGGCCAAGGACCACATATTAAAGTACTTGAATGTAGCCCCCTTTCTCTGACTCACATAATCAAAGCTCACCACACATGGACAGTGATCAAAGGTTCCTTCAGGCATAAAGTGCACATAACTCTCAGGAAAAATATCAACCCAATCTTCATTAACTAAACCCTATCAATTCTGCTATAAACTCTGGTTTCCTTCTCATGCTTATTAGACCAGGTATAGAAAGCTCCCTGAGCACTAAGATCAACTAAGTTACAGTCCTGCATAGTCTGCAACATAGGTCTAGTCTCAGCATTTGTCACAGGAGCACTCCCAATCCTTTCATCACTTGCCATGACAGAGTTGAAATCACCCCCCACAAGCCAAGGGCCATTAACTCTTCCATGATAACTTCTCAAACTATTCCATAGGTCATCCCTCTCATTGAGCTGATTTAACCCATACACCACAGTAAACCAGAAAACAGTTTTTCTAGCCTTATCCACCACTTTAGAGTGAATGCACTGAATTGTCACATCATACACAGTTACCTCATACACCTTAGTATCCCAAATGAGCCATATCCTTCCTCCCTTATGAAGGCTAGTATTAGTACATATAGCCCAATCCTGACAAATAGTATTCCCTACATTATTCCCATTCTTACTCTTTATTTTTGTTTCCAACAAACCAAATAACCCTACCTTATTCTGGAAAATAAACTTCCTTATTTCATATTGTTTATTCAGGTTATTCATACCCCTAACATTCCACATACCACAACTAACCATTATCTTTTGATTTGCTAGTCTCACCTCTCTCAACTAGCCCAGAGATACCAAGCCTAGACCTCTGTAAAGAAGCAGTTAAAGCCTCCATAACAGTGACACTCCCAGGGGGGAAGCTCCTCTTTTCACCTTTATCATTTCTCATCAGTTTGGTAATGAACCTTCTAGGAATAGAACTCTCTACTATAGGCGTTTTCTGCACTATAACAGGAGTCATCATTACCCTAGGAGCCACTGGAGTAACCGTGACCACTGGAACAACACTCTTTTCAGGCACTTTTGTAGCAGGTCTAACCTGCTGTGGAGGATTAACTTTGTTACCCCCATCTTAGGCTTCCAGACCTTACTAACTTTCATTTTCCCAGTCCCCTTCCTGCAATCCTTAGCAACATGACCCATACCTTTACACCCAGTACATGACACAGGCAACCAGTCATATACCACCTTAACAGTATGGGTTTTCCCATGTTCATCCAGGAACTTAATCTCAGAAGGAAACTGCTGTCCTATTTCAACTTCCACTAAAATCCGTGCAAACCCCAAAAAATTCTTGTGAGTTGTAGCATCGTCACTCTTCACAAACTTACCAACAACTCCAGAAATTTTCTTAAGGCTTTCCTGACCCCAAAACTTCACATCTAATCCATGAATTTTCATCCAAATAGGAACAATTTTAACCTCATGTTTGATTAATTCAATCTCAGGACGCCATTCATTAACAATAACAGGTTTATTATCGAATAACAGATGGCCGTTATTCAAAACAAACTGTTGTTGCTCCTTAGACTTGAACCGTACTAAGAACACACCATTAGGCATAAAGGAAATCTTGTCAACCCCCTGACCCTGCCAGTCTCTTTTCACAAACCCTGTCAAAACAGAGCTCGGAGGGTTCGCACCCAAGACGTAGCAGTAAACTGAAGTAGACCAAAAAGAAATCTCACCAGCCACATCATCCTGTGTTATTTGAACCATAGGTGTTGACGGTGGGATCACCTCTGATCGCTCCAGCTCAGGCTCCTCAATTTCATCTTCCTCCTGCTCCAATATCTGTTCTAAGTCAGAATCAAATTCCTGAGACGAAAAAATGATGATATCGTTTTTACTCGACATCTAAATGATGTTTTTTCTAGTTTACAACTTTACTAAAATAATGATGTCTATGAAAATAGTAAGTAACATCAACCATAGTTATATTTTTTATGTTTGAAAATAATAACTGTATTGAAAAATTAAAAAATTCATCACTCATTTTCGCTTAACTATATGTTGTTACATTTAAGCAAATAAAAACAATTTAAATGAGATGGATAGAATAGATGAAAAAACATTAAAGATATGTTACTACTCCCTCTATTTTTTTATATATGACTTTCTCACATTTCGAGACACTCACTTCTCTCTTCAATATCTCTTAAAATATAAGACTAAATACTATGATATGTATACTCATATGAAAGAGTTTTTCGTAAGGAATTTAATAGTACCATTTTTATATTTTTTGAACAAATATATTTTTGTAAATATTAAAGTCAAAGGCTTACCTCGTAAATGTAAAACGTCATATATAAAAAAATGGAGGGAGTAT
The DNA here is from genome assembly GCF_048544455.1 of Silene latifolia. NCBI lineage: Eukaryota > Viridiplantae > Streptophyta > Magnoliopsida > Caryophyllales > Caryophyllaceae > Silene > Silene latifolia. The sequence goes on along the minus strand of NC_133536.1, from coordinate 69,909,369 downwards.
TTGGTAATCAACGTACGAGAAAAATATAAATTTTTTCAATACATATGTAATAGGGTGTTAATATCAATCACAACAAATTCACTACACATTATAAATTAATGAATACATTAAAATATATGTCCAAAACACTACATTGATATTAAAAATGTGAGACTAAAAAGTTAAGCTACAATTTGGTCAAGCTGGAGTTTCATTCACCAAATTTGGACATCGTTTGGCCAGTTCCAAGACTATCCAACTGGATGTACAATGAGCATTGTACATCCAAGGTTATTTTAGTCTTTTTTTCAAATATTTTTGCAAAAAAAAAAGGGTAACGTAATTCAATTTTCAATCTAATCCTCATTCTCTCTCTCTGACTGTTTCCATATTTTTCTAACTTCTCTTCATCTTCCTCCATCATCCAGTTAATGAATCATCTTCTCCCTTAAATTATTATAATTAATTGACTATGCAGAACTGAGCATCATCTGGAAGAAATTTTTTTATCCAAAATTTATAATGCATGAAAATAGTTGAAGCTCGTATTATTTTTACATTAGCTCGTATTCTTATCTGAATATCTTGTATTCTTATGTGCTCGTATTTTAAAGCTCATGATCATTTTAAGCTCGTATTCTTTTTACATTAGCTCGTATTCTTATCTTAATAGCTCGTATTCTTATGTGCTCGTATTTTTAAGCTCGTGATCCTTTTAAGCTCGTGTTCTTTTTACGTTAGCTCGTATTCTTATCTTAATAGCTCGTATGCTTATGTGCTCGTTTTTTTAAGTTCGTGATCCTTTTAAGCTCGTATTATTTTTACATTAGCTCATATTCTTATCTTAAGAGCTTGTATTCTTAGGTGCTCGTATTTTTTAGTTTGTATTCTTTTAATAATAGTTCGTATGATTGGTGTAGAAATTTACCTCAAAGTATTGTTAGATGCATTTTTCCTTCCTAATGATGATATAAATTGCTTCTCGTTCACGAAATATTGTTAGATGCGTTTTTCCTCCTTGATGATGATGTAAATTGCTTCCCTTTCACCATTTTAGAATCAAAATTATGGAGAAGAGAGATTTGTCGACTGTCGTTTAAGAGAAATTTAGAGAAGTGAAAGAACAGGGTTTGTCGACTGAAGAGAAATCAGAATTAGGGAAAAAAGAGATGCGTGGAATTTATTTTTATTTTTATTGGGCTTATATATAATATATATATATATATATATATATATATATATATATATATATATATATATATATATATATATATATATATATATGGGCTGTTGTACAATCTTTCATTTGTACAACAGGATGTAGGATCCTATTTGTGTCGTTTGGCCATAATGGATGGTGATATTCGATTATCAATAATCTTAAGTGTCATCATCAATATTCGACAATACAATAAACGAACAATACAATACAAATGCTTGTTAATTCTTCTTTTTTTCCTTCTTATCTCTTCATTTCTCGTTTATTTAATTCCAACTCACAACAAAAGAAATATATGATTTTTTTGAAAAATCAATCTAATGAAAACAAAATAGGTATGCTAGATTTCTTATCAATTGATCTTATTTTATAGGTAAAATTTGTTGATGGTTTCATAAAAGTAGAATATGAAAAGTTTGGTATTAAAAAGGGAAAATTTGTAATTATGGAGTAGATTAATGTTTGAAAGATGAAGAATTACATAAGACGGATGATTATAACATATTGATTACTACTTTGCCTTTTTGTATTTTGTTTTTAATTCATTGTTTCATTAATTTTTGATCTAGCATTTTTATGTTATTATATCGCTTATATTGCGCCACATATCATTTTAATAACTACTCAATCTAAGGCTTTTTATATTATTATATAGATAAGATAGTTACCAAATAATCCTCCGCTTCCTTTTCTTTTTATTTTTAACATTTTTTTGTATTTATTTTAAGATCATAATCATTATAAATTAACTATATTACCTATTTAAAATATTTCTCATTTTCTAATTCACATTAACCAACATTGACTTTGACTTTGACCAAGTTTAACTTTGACTTTTACTTAAAAATACCGAGTATTATAGATGCGGTATGGGCCGGGCTAAGAGGCAGGCTGAGGCTGGGGGTTTGCGGCACTTGCACGGCACTAAATAAGGACCAAGCTGGGCCGGGACAATGTTGGGCTAGTTTTATCTGGCACTAACCCAGTCCACTGAGTAGCGAGCGGGTCAGTGCTAGGCTGAGCTAGGCTTTATATATTTTTTTTTGTATTTGGATCGGGCCGGGCCAGGGAAATTATGGCACTAGCCCGGCACAAAGGGCTAACCGGGCTGGGCCGTGCCGTTTGCTAAGCGGGCTGGTATTTTTCGACCCACGCACCCGGGCTGGGCCGTGCTAGCCCGCCACGTTTCACACCTCTATCTTCAAATGTGTTGCCTATATTCGAGCTTTATCATCGATTCATGTAAAATCTTTCTCCCTCGACCTCATTTTGTTATTTCTTCTGATTTCGAGGAATTAAGAAAAGTTGATAAAAATACTTGTTCAATCCTAAAAAGAGTGAGCAGTTCCTACCTGGACTATACAACTGTATGTACATCCAATGTTATTTTAGTCTTTTTTTCAATTACTTTTGCAAAAAAGAAAAAAAAAGTAAGTAATCCAATTTTCAATCCAATCCCCTGTCTCTGGTTGCTTCTATATTTTTCTAACTCCTCTCTATCTTCCTCCATCATCCAGTTAATAAATCATCTTCTCGCTTAAATTCTTATAATTAATTGAGTTTGCGGAACAAATCATATGACGTGACTCGTGAGCATCATCTTGAAGTAATTTTTTTATCCAAAATTTCTAATGCATGAAAAAAGTTAAAGCTCGTATTATTTTTACATCAGCTTGTATTCTTTTTACATTAGTTCGTATTCTTATCTTAATAGCTCGTATTCTTACATGCTGAATTTTTAAGTTCGCGATCCTCTTAAGCTCGTATTATTTTTACATTAGCTTCTTATTTTAATAGCTCGTATTTTTATATGCTCGTTTTTTTAAGTTCGTGATCCTTTTAAGCTTGTATTCTTTTTACATTAACTCGTATTCTTATCTGAATAGCTCGTATTGTTATGTGCTCATATTTTTAAGTTCGTATTCTTTTTATATTAGCTGGTATTCTTATCGTAATAGCTTATATTCTTATGTGCTCATATTTTTAAACACATATTCTTTTAATAATAACTCGTACGATTGGTGTAGATATTTACCTCAAAGTATTGTTAGATGCATTTTTCTTTCTTGATGATGATGTAAATTGATTCTCGTTCACCAAAATATTGTTAGATACGTTTTTACCCTTGATGATGATGTCAATTGCTTCCCTTTCACCATTTTAGAATCAAAATTAGGAAGAAGGGAGGTTTGTCGACTGTTGTTTAAGAGAAATTTAGAGAACCGAAAGATGAGGGTTTGTCGACTGAAGAGAAAACAAAATTAGGGAAAAAGGAGATGGGTAGATTTTATTTTTATTGGGTTTTAGATGGTTTAATATACAATATACTAATTTTAAACCCGTGCAAATTGCACGAGTATGTTATTTTATAAAATATGAATATTTAGGATTAGTGGAAATGACGCATTGAGGCAATTGGTCGATTGGTGGTGTTAATACGATACGTCCTCTTGTTAGGTAAATTTGAATTTTTTTTTCTTTCTCTTGTTATTCAGACAAAAAAAATGACTTATATCAAGCGAAAACGGATGAAAATTAAACTAACTTAAATTAGTTAAAAGGGCAATGGTCTTAATAGATGCAGACACTTGCGAATCGTTAAAACATGTTTTCCATTAGTGAAACTCGTGCGTGTTTGAAGAACCCATGCTATTGCACACTGAAAATTTTGGCCCGTGAAGATTTAAAATGGATTTGACCAGTGCACGTCTAAAATGGAAAGTTTCATCTGTGCACGTTTAAAACGGACATTTTAATCCGTGGACATTTAAAATGGAATTTTAACCCGTGCAAATTGACGGATATGTAATTCTAACATTTGTAATATAAAAGTTTTAAAAAAAAAATGATTATGTTTTGTATAAAATCGTACCTAAGAATTTGGATTTGAATTACATATTACGTTTGCAATTAGAAGTTTCAAAACCGGTGATCTTTAAATATAACACATCGGGTTTATACTTGCTCGAACACATCGGGTTTATAAACGGATTTGAATTACATATAACATGCACTACGCCAAATAAGACCTTCAATAACGGTCAGATAATGCAGTTACCGTTATTAAATAGAAACACATAACCGTTATTGGAACGACTGTTGTTAAATATATACCACGGTTGTATACAGACACGCGACCGTTATATAACATCAATAACGGATCTATAATACCGTTATCACAACTCAAGAACCGTTATAAAACTGTTGTTAAATATGTTTATGGCAACGGGTATACTTTTAAGAAACTGTTATGACATATTAATAACTGTTTCAAACCCATTGTCCTAGTTTACTATTGACAACGGTTTAGTGGTTCCAAAACCGTTGTTAAATATTATCTATGATAACGGTTCATTTCGTTATCTTATTTAATTAAATGTCAAAATTTAACAACGGTTTTATTGTGTGCTAAACCGTTGTTATATTTATCAACTGACAACTGTATTTAAACCGTTATCTATTTTTATTGATGAAACTTTGACTACGGTTCTTCTTAAATAAACTTCTTGAACCATATCCAACTCTTTTCCTGATGGCCTTTCCCCAGTTTTCAACATTCTCAGCATCAACCTGAATATTTTCTGTAGTTGTGTAGTAGAAATTAATGTCAGCATATATAGTTATAAATTACGTTAGTTCAAATACAGTATTTATACGGTTACCTTCTTCGAATCATCACCACTTCGAGTAGTTTTCCCAAAATACTTAGTGATACCAACATGCGTCGATACCCCTCTCACACGACCTGAATGCTCTGCTTTGCTGATTGCTCTAGCAAGAATGTCATCACGTCCTTCAGGCTTCCATTTTCCTTCATGTACCTCCTTCTCACGGATCCTCTACATACACATAAAACCATTAAGCAACTCACAATTATATAACTCCGACCACCAGTGGTAGGAGTGACATATTTATTCAAACTAACAGTTTTCTCTTTGATGTCCTTATCATATTCAGTTTCCGTCTTTCCATTCTTAGGAGTGTGACCTTCCACCCAAGCGTCGTGACGACTGAATTTTCCAAGATTCGCCTACAATTCATTCATCACATTGATATCCTCTCAAAATATGTATGATTACTATGAACATATATAACATCCGACTAAAACACCTAATAGGTAGTCTAATACTATAATAAATTATGTACTTACAAGTTTCTTCTTAATCAATCTATAACCACCTCGGGAGCCGTAAAAGACGGTCTTTTTCTTTGAAATGCTCGCCTTGTTCCTCTCACTCATAGCCTTCATCAAATAAATTGTATCAAGAAACGTAAGCATGAGAAAACACTAAACTAAGTATACTTCTTTACTTATTATTATTAAGTTACCTTAAACTTGTCAGACTACCTATAAGCGGTAAAGCTATCCCAATGGTCCTGACTGACATACGGATACTTCTTTTTTGGTGGTTTCTTGTTCATCTCCCTGGTTTCCTTGTCGAATAAGTGGTTCTCAGCAATCTTTAACTTCCAAGATCTGAGGTCTTCCCCTATCTTTTTTTTTAGGTACTTATCATACTTTTCGGGGACAACGTAAGCTAACTGCATATATGATGAGCATAGTTGGTACAAGTGTTTCGGCTAATACACATATTAAGTAGTAACTTAATTTCAGCTAAAACATTTATTATTGTATATACATACCTTTATTCTGTTTATTAGCATGGTGTTCCATATTTTAGTCAATTCACTGATACGCGGCGTACCGAGAGGCACATACTGTCTTACACAACAACCAATCCAACTCACAAAATACCTGGCATTCTCACCATATGATAGCCCCGTATATTTATCCCATTGTAAAGGATTAAGTATCTTTGAATTTATTGCTTCTAGGGAAACACTGTGGCGCATTCGACCCGTAGTGTGTTGCAAATTTTTCTCATCACCTGAGTCGTTGCCTGACGCATTTCCATTGTTTCTTTTCCTCTTTTTGACCATATCTAGAGCAAAAATTCATAAACAAATAATAACAATGTATACTTATAATAACAAACAAATCTCTAGAGAGTAGGGTTTATTACTTTTTTAAAGAGGACAATCCAGATTGATCTAGCGGCGGCAATGGCGATGATGACGATGACTGTGACGGCGATTGGGTAGGCTGGTGGTTGAGGGGAAGCTCAATGTTTGAAGATATTCTGTGGGGGAGGGGAAGCTCAGAGTATATATGTGTGAATAATACAACACTTGCAAGACCTTGTTTATTGGACAGTAATAAACATGGTATAAGAAAAACCGTTATATTTTATTTCCAAACAGACTACGGTTTTGTTTGAAACTGTAATTGATCAGTACTATCAACAACGAGTTAGAAATAACCGTTGTCTGTTATATTTTCATATTGTTTGATTTTCCCGCCAAGAAATAAAACATCATTTTTATATACATAACAACGGCTGAACCGTTATAACTGTACACGTCCAGAACAACGATTTAGGTATAACCGTTTTATTTTATATTTTATTTTCTTTGATTTTACCGCCAAGAAATAAAGCATCATTTTTATATAGATAACAACGGCCTAAACCGTTATAACTGTACACGTCCTGAACAACGGTTTAGGTATAACCGTTGTATTTAATAATTCATTTTGTTTGATTTTACCGCCAAGAAATAAAGCATCATTTGGTACGATTTTTCCCTAACCCGCCCGGCTGAACAATGAAAAAAAGTTTACAACAAAGAGAGTTTGATATATAACAGCAAGACAATAATTACACATGACGTAAGATATCTTGATTGGATTGCTGATATTTTCACGGCTGCCGGGAACATTTTTTGGATTTGCTAGTCTCTTCATTATCCCAAATACCTTCACCATGATCATCCCGTGTATATATGTTTGGAATGTTAACATTTTTAACATCATTACCAAATTGCGATATAGCAATGTGATCAAGTCCTTCAAATTCGATGTCTTCATCATCTGGAATTCGGCGATGGCAAGATAGAACAACTGACCACTTCATATCCATAGGATCGGTAACATAAAACACTTGTTTTGCTTGTGACGCTAATATAAAAGGATCGTCCTTGTTTCCAACCTTGTCAAAATTTACTAATGTGAATCCTAAATCATCCTTTCTAACACCATTGTTGTTGTCAACCCACTTGCACCGAAATAGAGCTATCTCAAAATCCATGTAGTCTAAAACCAATATCTCTTGAATAACTCCATAATATTGCATTGTACCCAAAATAGGATTTTTATCCTTTGAACTAGCAAAGTATATTGCCTCAGAATCTACGCAAACTCCACTATTTTGCATTGTGCTCGCCTCATCTTGAATACGGGTGTAGAAAGTGTACCCATTGATCGCATACCCGCTATAAAAAGTTATACGAGCATCACGACCGAAAGCGAGATGTCGTAGGCTGGTTGAGCAATCATCAATTGGGTTGTCATCATCGTAAATAGTATCCTTAAACTAGTCACTAAATTGCTTGTAATACTCATTTGCATACCACCTTTCGTTCTTATGAGGGTGTTTTCCCTTAAGGTAACTCTGGTGTTCCATACTGTAAGGCTGGACATGATCATCGTTAAAAAGAACGTATGTATGAGCTCTATGTCGCATGTCAGATGACATATCCTTGGAAACACGACCCCTTACACCTTTTCCATTCATCCGGTCACTATGACGATTCGTAGGAGCTCCAATTAACACATCCAAGGAGAGGTACGCGTAACAATATGAAAGAGCTTCATCGATAATTGCTCGCTCAGCAATACACCCCTCTGGACGATACCTATTAGATGTGTAATCCTTGTAAACTTTCATCAATCGTTCGAATGGGTACTGATATCTCAAATACACTGGCCCGAGATACAAAACTTTCCGGACTAGGTGGACAGTCAAATGAACCATGATAGTGAAAAATGAGGGAGGAAAATACATTTCAAACTGACAAAGACTGGTGACGAGGATGTCCTGCACAGTTTCCGCTTCATCGGGATCAATGACTTTACTGTTGATTGATTTGAAGAAATAGCGAAATCTGATTATATCATGTCGAACCTTTGGAGGTAGAATGGAATGAACGGCCATAGCTAGTAGTTGTTGCATCAATGTATGACAGTCATGCGACTTTAAACCAATAAGTTTTAGGTCCTACAACGAAACAAGGCTTCTAATATTAGACGAATAGCCCTCTGGCACCTTAATACCATGCAAGCATTCACAAAACTCTTTTTTCTCCTTTTTTGAAAGAGTATGAGCTGCAGGCGGCAAAAAAGTCCGATTTCCTTTTGTTTTAGCTGCCAGCTCGGGCCTAATACCAATCTTAACCATATCATCCCTAGCTGCATTGTTGTCTTTTGTCCTACTCGGAACATTCAGCAGAGTATTGATTATATTATCACAAACGTTCTTTTCAATGTGCATAAAATCTAGGCAATGTCTAACCGGGAGGTCACGCCAGTACGGAAGTTTGGTAAAAAATATGGTTTTTTTTTATAACCACGAGTAGACAACTTAGGTCCCTTCTTCCTGTATGTTATCTCAATATCTTTCACTTTCTCATACACTTCATGACCATTCAAAATCTGAGGACTCCCACATTGCTCAGGACACCCATTAAACGTCTTTTGAAACTTACGATAATGATGATCAGGGCATAACCATCGACGATTTCCCCTATACACATGCTTGCTAGAATGCTTCAAATATTCTGATTCAACATCCCCCCCCCCCCCAACATACATACACACAATGGGCAAGCATCTTTCCCATGTACAGTACGTCCAGAAAGATCGCCGTACGCCGGAAAGTCAGTTATTGTACACAATAACATAGCTCTCAGATTAAAACTTTCCTTCTTATAACCATCAAACACTGGTATCCCTCTTTCCCACAGAATCTTCGGATCATCTAGAAGTGGTTCCAAATACACATCTAAGTCATTTCCAGGTTGTCGAGGGCCAGATATTAACAAAGACAACATCAGATACTTCTTTTTCATACAAACCCATGGGGGCAAATTATAGATGGCCAACACAACTGGCCAAGTACTGTGTTGGGTACTCATATTTCCATGAGGGTTCATTCCATCTGTGGAGAGTGCTAGACGCAAGTTCCTTGTCGAAGTCAGGATATTTAGCGTCAAACTCTTTCCACTGTTGACCATCCGCTGGGTGTCTTAACTTTCCATCTTGAATCCTTCCACTATTATGCCAAGTCAAAATTCTTGCATCTTCTTCATTCAAATAAATCCTTATGAATCTTGGTATTATTGCAAAATACCACAACACCTTAGCTGGGATGTATTCCTTAGTCTTATAATGCCATACAAAGCAGCGCGGACAATATGATAATTTCTCATAATCTTTACGGTACAATATGCAGTCATTGGGTATACTTCTTACAACTAGTAAATAAAGGCATTTCAGATTAACTCAACTTCTCAATTAAATCATCAGCATTTATTTCCCCATCACCGATAGCTTCAAAAATCTCAGGTGTAGGTGAACGATTGTTTACACAGACATCATATTCCTCATCCCCTATATCTAAACCAGCAGCTTCAGGTGTATGATTATTTACCTCTACATCAGATTCCCCATCCTCATCCTCTAATTCTCCATGAAAAATCCAACGCCTATAATCTCTACTGAAACTATTCTTTTCTAAGTGTATTTTGACATCTAGGATAAGCAAAACCCTAATATTACCACATCTATTACAAGGGCAGGGGATTGATGAGTGGAGAAGAAAATTTTCACTAACGAAATTGTAAAATTCAGCAATTCCATCATTATAAATGGGATCGCCAATTTCACCATCAATCATCCAAGTACGACCCATATATAAGCCAGTAGCTATGAAAATGAAATTACCTTTTTAAAGCTATAAAGATTAATGACGGCGACGACGGCAAAGATGACTTGTTCACCATCAGAAATTCTATTATTAATACCTTTAAAATTTCATTTATTTTTAGAGTTGCATAATCTAAGACGGTTCTTCTAAGAACCGTTGTAATTGTGCATGCATGCATAAGGTGAATAATGGTCAAACAACCAATAATAATAGGGCATGCATTGGTAAATTAAAATCACAAACTTTTCAGTTTTCACAGTGGATCTGTTGTTACAATGGTTTTAAGAAATACCGTTGTTAATTGGTGTAATATGACAGCGACTTTAAAATAACCGTTGTTGATATATGTAATATGATAACGGCTTAACAAAGAACCGTTATCATTGTGTCTTATTATTATTATTATAACGGCTCCAATTCTTATTATCTTATTATGCCGTTTCCATTCTTTTTTATTATTATAAGTAGAAAGTTGGTCATTATAATATTTTATTTGGTGGATTGCCTTTGAATGTAAGGACTTAATTAAAACAAAACAAATAACATAAATAACTAAACTTTAATTCAAATAATCACCATAATCAAAATACAATTCATAATGTCAGATAATAATTACAGACTTAATTAGAATCCGATGAAGTATTAGGATAGTCTTCATGCCCAATTTCGGCATAGATCAAGTCATAGATCGACTCTTCATCATCAGCGGGCAGCGCAGGTGGAATGGCATCTTTCTCCCATGACATAGGCACGGTGGCAGGAATGTGATGCCTCCTGTAATGTGTCAGCAGATGATGATCAACATGGGCCGCAACCCATAGATAAGGGCCCTTTTGTCTAGCATCCGAATAGAAGTACTCTTTCCCCGCATCTTTTCCCGCAAATCTAGCCCCTAATTTTCTTGCATGACGAAAACTATCATGGCAGTTGGCTTCGTCAAACTCGATAAAAGCGAAGACTACAAAACCTTGCTTGTTTGTAGACACAAGGTACACTTTTTTAACCGCAGTGAAACCGGAGTCATGAAACATTTGCATCAACCACCCAAAATTAGGGTTTAAACCCTTTCCATTCACATCATAACGAACCAGGAGATTATGGAGAATGCAAGTAAAAGGCTGTGCGTAACGAGAACATGATTGTAGCTCCGATACACCAGCCATATTTTTTTAGAGAGAAATTAAAGAGTAAATGTTTGATAATTTAGATTTTGACCTAAAACATTATGAAGACATATTTATAGAATTATTTTGGTCAAATTGAATATTATTGGTCAAATTGAATATTTATTAATGTTCTGATAAAATTTTGCATGCAGTGGTCAAACTGAGAAATCTAATCAAATAGTGACAACGGTTGAATTGAAAAACCGTTCTTTCATAATTGAAAAGGATAACGATTACAAGAAACCCGTATCTATAATATAACAACGGGTACCACAAACCGTTGCTGGTGCTAATTTAGTAACGGTTTTTGAAATGCCGTTTTCTTAAACTGGTAACGGTTGTCTAACAACCGTTGATAAGAGAGATTTTATAACGAGCTTTTGGAAACCGTTTAAACATTTTTTATAACGGTTTGTTAAGTAGTCGTTGTCACATTATAATAACAACGATTTTCGTGGGAAACCGTTATTCTCATTAACAAGGTCTAGGTTTCTGCCAATATTTGGAAAACGGTATTCTAAGTGTCGTTATTAAATGCATTAAACCGTTGTGATACGCTCCTTATTGATTGCCAATTTTGGCGTAGTGATGGTAATCGAGAGGCTAAATTAAAACTGAAAAATATAGTATCAAATGAAATTGTTGATAAATATTAATATGAAATTTAACGCGTTTACGGGTTATATATGTGGAAAAGTAAGTAGTGATTGAGTTAACTTCAAAATTTATTTATAGTTTATAAGGTTAAATATTGAATCATCAACTTGTTAAAATTTGAACCGACCCGAGGTGTCTTGTCCACGATAAAGTTTGACTATATCTTGAGTCCCTATCTAGAATCTAGTTGGGTAACCCATTTGAAGGCAACTGGTTTAATGTCAAGATGAATACTTTCATCTTAATGAATACTTTTAAGTTTCAACTAAGGGTAAACCTAACAACATATGAAAAATACAATTTTTATGAATATTGATGCGTGCTTTATTTATACGTTTTATATATCATTTTACACGTATTTCTATGCATATTAGGTAGCGGCTATCTACTATTCTTTCGTGAATTATTGGCTACTTTGTGTTATTTTATATTATTTTTTGCAGATATTGGAACTGAACATGCCTACACAAGCCAAAATTTGACAGGCTAAATCGCAAACCTATCAAAGATAAACCAACTGGCCTAAACTAATGCAGTAAAGGAAGGCGTACAACGAGAATGGAGCTGAACCAGGCCTTAGCCGGGTTCCAAGTGTACGACTAATACGCCCGTTCGGGACGGTTGCCACCACCTGGGTGGCCACACCCGTCTTACTACCAGTACCCGGAGGGCGAGTACCCTGGCACAGCTGAGGAGGAGGAGGACACTGGTGGTGGAGGAGTGGTACCGAGCTCGGCTTGCTTCACGCTCCCGAGAGAGAGAGAGAGAGGAGGATGACCCCGACTTTTTCGCGGTTGACGACTAGTAGTTGCTGGTTACGACCTCCCCTTGTTGCTGGCTGGTTTTGGGAGGTCTCTCTTGTATAATTTTTAAGTTTCCTTTCTTATGTTTTACTTTATTTGTATTCATTTCGTTTCGCATATCTCTTTTTTCATATTTTCTGCTGCTGGTAGTTGTTTGTTGAACATAATAACGGCATTGTGCGATTCGGTTTGGGGAGGGTATGCATCTTTCTGTTTGTATCCATTTGCATATTTATTGCATTTCTGTTTGCGTCTTTCTTACATTTCCGTAAGCATTGTTCTTTCAATTAAAACAAAACCAGAAAAAAATTGAAAAAAATACAAAAAGCATGTTTATTTTTGCATTTAGGTCGAGTCGGAACGGTTGGATAACAATGATGAAACCGCGTCTATGCTTTTATTTTTAGCCTAAGCCTTGCATAGTCAATACCTATCTTGTACAGGCACTTGCATAATCTACGAGTTTTTGTTAAATTTTACTTAACGAATAGACTTGACTTAATATTGGCAACCTACTCAAAATTTCTAAGAAATTAGAGCCTTATTAAACCGGTGACATCCATGATCAGTTTCATTTTAGGATAGAGTAGTGCTCCTTATAAGACATGTAACATCAAATTGTATAAGCATGACGTTTATCTCTTAGTACATGTATGCATTCGGTTTGTGGTGGTGACACATGTGGAGAGGCAAATCCTTTTTCTCGTCTTTTACCCTTGAACTTCACTAGCCAAAATGGACTATTATGACCCGGTTACTAACTACAATCCTAAATTTAACCCACCTTTGTCAAGCTAGTTTGGTTGTTAAATATGGATATGTATTTGATTGTCATTTCGGTATTTTATTGTTGTCATAAGAAGAGGGTTTGGAATAAGAAGGAAGGAAAGTAAAGAAGAAAAAATGGAAAAAAAAAAGCAAAAAAAAACAAGCAACTGAATTTTGAGAAAAATACGGTTTATTTCTCTCATACTTAACTTTATATTTTATGGGGAGTCGTGTTTGATAATGTGAGTGAGTTTATGCTGCGTTGGCATCATTCTTAATTTTCTCAAGTTGGGTTTGGAAGCGGAATAAGTTAATTATTTGGTTACGGTCGTACTAGCTTGGCTTTACCTCTACTTATCCAAATTTATTTTGCCTCTTTTAACCCGATTACTTCGTCTCACATATTTTGTAAGTTCTCGGCATGTGTCTTGGTCCAGTTTGGTTGGAATGCGTATGTACGGTTGATAGAGATACGTACTTATCATATCATGTTAGACTGCATGCATGTTCCGCAGTTAGGTGAGTGGATTCATTTCTTTCTATCTTATAAAATACTCACCATGTTCTTTAAATGAGTGATGAGTGACCCGCGAGTGTCCGGTATATATAAGTCTTGTAACGTCGATGGTTCGGTAATTTTATCATTGATTTAACTCGGTTGCACTTGCTTTTGTACCTTGTTAGCTTGTTTTGCATTAAATGGGTTTGGGCATGTCAAAAGCGTAGTTGGCTCTGAGCTTATTTATCGTTCCAGTAGTTCCTTTATTATTTGTAGTCTTTGCTTGCTTAGGGACAAGCAAGGGTTTGGTTTAGGAGGTTTGATGTGTGCTTTATTTATACGTATCCTCTATCATTTTGCACGCATTTCTGTGCATATTAGGTAGCGGCTAGCTGCTATTCTCCCGTGAATTGCCTACTTTTAGGTTATTTTGTATTCTGTGAAGATATTGGACTTGAACATGCGTACACAAGCCAACACCCGTCCCCGGAGTTGTATTTTGGACACTAGCAATGCTGAAGCTCGGAAACTATCGTCTTGGAGTGCGTAAAGTCGCATGGAAGCCTATTATTGTGAGCTGAATGTTGTTGTTTGTTTAAAAAGTCAATCGACTACTGCTATCAGTTGATCGACAGGTTGCAAGTTGGGAAATGGTCGATCGACTATTCTAGCTGGTCGATCGACCATTTTCATATCTAGCGGAATTCTTAAGTTAGATATTTAGGCCTATTGTTACTTGTTGGATAATTTTAGACTTTGGTTATTTAAGAATAAATTGTAAAATAATTAGGTCATCTCTTTAGACTGTTAAACGCCTTTCAACGTGACTTTTGCTTGAGTTTTTTCGGATCTGAAACTTGTAATTCATTCCTTATTCGGTAATTAATCGACCTTCGTTCTTCCTTTAAATATTTCTCTTTATTTCTATTAATCTCTTTTCTCTTTATCTCCAATGTATTATGTTAATTGTTATTTACGTATTTTCAGCATGTTTAGTTTAATTATTGAAATAATCGTTATTGTCATCGTTAGTTTGAACATGCGTAGTTAATTTTCCTATACTAGAATTTAGGGGAGCCATGATAATAAGACGGTCTTAATTAGGTAATTAGATATGGCATATATATGAATATGTGTTGTTAATTGTAGCAGTTAATAGCAAATTGGTTAAGTCGACGTAATTTATTTTTTGAACCAGTAAACTCCGACCTAGATCGAGAGATTGGAGAGTGTTAGGCCCGCTGCAAACAATAGAATATCTTAAATAGAGCGAGAGCATATTAGAAATTTTCTTGGGTGAATAGCGGACCGAGAGGATCTTTTAACTACCCTGCAGACTGTTTTATGACTGGTCGTTGACACTAGACTTCACCGTTGCATTTTTCATGGTGACCCGATGTCCTAGCCTTTTCTCTTATTATTTGAACTCCGTTTTCTACGCTTTATTTCTCTTTCCTTTGCTACTTTAGTTGGTAAACAAAACAAACAAACCCCCCAATTTGTGACTTAGACGGACTTAGAATAACGAATAGAACACATTTGTCTCCCTGTGGATTCGATCCCGACTTCCATTACTGTAGTAGTTTAGGCCATTTGGTTTATCTTTGATCGGTATGCAATTTAGCCTGTCAAATATGTTCCAAATACTCATTTACTTTAAATTATATTACAAAGTTATGTTAATTAATATGACTTGGTCAACATTTTTGACATGGGCCAACCTCTCATTTAGCTTATGCTAAAAAAAATTACGAACCTTAATATTTGGCCCATATCCCTCATTCAAAACCCTCATCGTCTGAGTCTTTTTTTACCTTATTTTTTGGGTTCAATAATTTTATATTTTTTTTGGAAAAATATTTCAAATTTTTTTTTAATTTATTTAATTAATTTTAATAATCGATTTTTTTTCCATTAAGTTGAAATCTCGAAATTTTCCTGAAAATTTTACCCCAGATGATGGTTTTATTCTATTTATTACATTGTGTTAATGTGCTACCATTGAATTTAATTACTAATCTTTTTTTCATTTTTTCAAATTTGCAATTTATTTATAAGTAGTTCTTTTTACAGAAATTTAAACCACATTTCAAATCTGCAATTTTTTTTTTTTTGTGATATCGATCAACTGATGGTTGCAAATTATTAATATTGTAAATTGTAATTTACTTGGAAGAAAATGATGATAAACATATTGGTACACAGTATACAAAAACACAAATTTTCATTCGTCACAAAATTGAGTGTAAAAAAAATTGATAGTAGAACAGGGGGTCTAGCGTGGGTTATCTCTTTAAAATCAATAAAATAATGAACTTTCAACCACATGTTGACACATCAGCTCCGTGCTTGTTGGTTTAATATATATAGAGGATGGATCTTTTTATAATGCTATTATACAATAGAGTGTAGGACCTTATTTGTGAATATAATATTATTATTAGAGTTGAGTTTATAATAGTTGTTAGCTATTTTTGGTGAAATGTGAGTATATAATATAACGAATATCAAATTACAATAGTATGTGAGCTAAATAGCATATATAATCTTCATCTGCTGTTTGTCACGACCTCTAACCCTTACTCTCATCTCCTCTATGATCAATTTAGCAACCTTATCCGGCCTTTGAAGGGCCGTCTCCACACTGCACTTGTTTCTCTGCTGCCACACCTGATAGATAGCGTCCATCACCATAGCAACTTGAACCCCTCTTTGGACTTTGGATCCTGACCTGTGAATAAACCATTCCAGAATACCTATCTCAGGAATGCAGTGCTCTGTACTTTGATTCAACCTCTGAATAACTTGCCTGCTATAGATACAAGCAAAGAACAGATTGGACTGGGTTTCAGCAGTTTGGCCACAAAGATAGCATATGTCATCAGCATCAATTCCATACACACACCAGCTTACTGTTAGTATGCATTGCCTCATGTGCCAACAGCTACCCCATGAATCTGTGCTTAGGTATACTCCAAGTTCCAAACTACATCATGCCAACTTACCTGAGGTTTGATGCCTCTGAGCCATTTATAGCATCCAGCAGGGGTGTATCCCTCAGGTTGGACATTCCACTTCCCATTTATGTAGCCAGCAGAGATCACTTGTTTCACCTTGCAGATTCTCCTCCATACCCAACTAGAGTTGACACTAGGTTTGTATTCCAGTCAGTCCCTGAAGGAAAAGTAGATCTATATACTTACATATTCATATATATGTTAATTTAATTTGTCATAAAATTAAAGATGGATTTTATGCATGCAAACATTAAAACAAAATAAGGAAGAAACATTGTTCTTACATTGGAGATTTCGGTTTTATGGGCACAAGAGAGATCACCTTTCTCTCTTATTCTTGAGCTTTCCCTTTTGGATGAACAAAGATCCAAGTGTAGGATCTCTCCCAAAGCTTTATACCCAAGGCTTACTCTTAATTAAAATTAATATTATAAGAACTAGTACAATATTAATCTTATAGAAAATGACCCAAAAATATTATATAACACTTAATATTTTCGGTTTATATGAGAGGAAGATGGAAGCTTTTATCTCTCTAAAATACTTGTTTTAGGTGAGTTAGGATGAATGAATAATACACTAACTAATGTGTGTAGTGTATATCCAAAATATAAGGCAAAAACTCTTGCCTTTCTTAGTGGAAAAACCGGGTAGGAGGAGGGATTAAGGGGAGCCAATGCATGCTTGAATTGTTCTTTACAATGAGCATTAGGGTTGCATGGCTAGGAATGTAGGTAATCATTGTGTTTACCATTAACTTAATCAAACACAATATTATCCTAATCCTCCTCCTTATTTCGGTACATACAATAAAATGGAACCCATTTTATTTTTGTCAATTTGTCTTATGTCACATGTCACATGTAACATAAATTTGTTATATATTTTTAACATATTAAAAATCAACGTATTAATAAAAATACGTCATATTCAAAAATCGACTTAGTAATTTCATAATTACTTGTACCAAAATATTTTACCATTTATAAATCACAACAGATTGTATTTATAATAATTCATTCAATTTCAATTGTTTCTTTAAACAATAATTTCATCCGAGTAATGATGCAATTCGATTACTCAGACCGTATCCCATTTAATCACATTTCAATTTGATACGTAAATTTTACTTCCAAAATCGTCCGTCAATTTTCAAGTAATTTAATTAACTCGTAACATTATACGATTAATTAAATAATCAATTAAGAGTGTTGCCCTATAGGTATGACCAAGGGGATCAACTGATCACCACCGTCGCACGACGATAAATGTCAAACTCTAGTCACCAATCATTACCGATATATGTTGACCAGTTGACAGTAAAAATTACTTCTCAATTGTATTCTTTAAAACGAGACTTAAACATGTGATCATCATGATCAACAGTCGTGATCGCATTATTGTCGGAGGACACAAATTCCAACAGTCCCTCCCCTTAAGATAGTTGAGATTTACCCAATGAACCCAAATCGTAATAGTTGTTATCTAGGAATAATAGTGGATATTCATTTTTTTCCCTTCCTAATAAATGTAGAAAAATGGAACGATTTTTTAAAATAATGCTCAAAAATAAAATATTTGTCGTTTTGGGTCGGTTGTGAAAATATTTGTCAAAATGGTGTCCACGTAGGCTCGGAATTTCTAGACCTAAAACACGCCACTACCAATGGCGTGTTTTGTGAAGGAAACACGTCATTAGCAGTGGCGTGTCTTTACAACAATTTTTTTCTTCAACTGATAGAACTTAAAAAAAAAATTACATAGGGAATGGCGTGTTTCCACTCCGAAACCCGCCATTCCCAATGGCGTATTTGCTTTGGTCCATTTTAATGAAGTTTCTTTCCCTACTCATTATAAACACGCCATTGGTAGTGGTGTGTTTCAGATCCAGATATCCTGAGCCTACGTGGACACCATTTTGGCAAATATTTTCAAACCCAACCCAAAATAACAAATATTTTATTTTTGAGCATTATTTTAAAAAATTGTTCAGAAAAATGACAATTTTGAGATAATTTCTTAGGGATAAAGGCACAATAAATTAAGATAAAGAGAGTTTTTTTTTTTTTTTTTTTTTTTTGACAGCAAAGAATAGCATAGCTTACATAAGAGCATTGAACAATAGTATTCATAATTTATAACTTCTACTCCGATTTGAAATCAATAAGAATGAAATGAAATGTGCGTTTACTACTTTATTAATTAAAAAAATGTATGTATCCTAGAAAATTCCATTTCAACTCGATCTTTTGAGTTTATCTTCAATGTGTTTTGGTCAAGATTATTATAGTTTGTCCAAGGAGCAACATCACGAGGAGGTAACTACAAATTTGTAAACAAATCATCGGGTAGTGAACTGCGGTATGTAGCTTTATTTAACCCCGTGTGTATAACGCACGATTTCATTGCTTTCGTCTTCACCTTATTTACCTATTATTATACTCGGTACCAGGGGCGGATCCAGGATTGGAATACATGTAGAGCTAAAATTTGAACTATTCTCGTATCAAAATAGCGGAGGCATTACTTGTAATTTATAGGGCAAAAATGTTAAAAGTGTTGAGTTCTAATGGGTGTAATATCTTTCTATAAATTTAAAGGTTTTACGACTTACCATTCGGCCAATTATTTTATACTTATATATGCTTGAAAAACAAAAAAAAATAAGTACAAATTAATAACAAGTTTAAGATTAATTGATATAAGGTTTTAAATTCATTAAGGTTTAAAATTTAGGGGAAAAACTTGAAATAAAGTATTAGTTTGGTTGAATTTACATATATTTATTAGTTTTAAACTCGCTCCAAATTCTTTTGAGAAAGGCAATTTTTTTTGAAAAAGGCTACAGTATGTTTTTATCGTATTTGAATCTTATTTGGTTTTTTATTTATTATGCTTTTATTTATTATGCTTATAAAAAAACTGACAAAAAAATGCTGTTAGTAGGGTTTGATCCCTCGCTACACAATTGAGGAGCACTAATTGTAATATATAAGCCTCTCCAACCAACTTTGCTACACCCACAAATTGAAACCTTAGTAAAGTAAAATTTATTTATCCTAAAAGCATGTCGGGCTATAGCCCATACAGCCCATAGGCTGCCTCCGCCCCTGCTCGGTACATAATGGAACGTCGTCGTAGGGAATCGTTTCTGTAACTTTAATTTTTTTTTTGACAATTGTAACTTTAATCTTTGTATCGTGCATTTTTATGTATATATAAATATACTAGTTTAGGACCCGTGCAAAGTTGCACGGGCGTGTATAGATTGTATATATAAATTTTTTGTAAATTCTTAAATTTACAACATTGTTTTGGTTTCTTATTTGAGGTAATTGATTTCCCATATGTTACATGGAAATTATATACTTGACAATTACAATTACAAATACAATACTTTTATAACCGGAGATGTAGCAAATTAACCCCATAACTTATGAACTATGTGCAAATCACCCCCGTAAGTTACACTTGTAGCAAATTAGCCCCATAACTTTTCAAAAATGTGCAATTAATCACAAATCAAGTTTTTTACCATTTTTTTCAACTAAAACCTATTTTTTCTATTATAAAAATTATTATAAATATATTTCTTAAATAATTAAATATAGTATTTACGTATTCAATGAAAAAAACGAACCAATTTTAATATAAAGAAAAATTTGGTCATGTAACTTTTCACTGTAACATCATTAACAATTCTCATATTGGGAAAAATTTTCGCCAAAATAAATTTTTAAAAAAAAATAGAACATGTTTTTAAATAAATAAGAATTTTAGGATTAAAATCTAATCAATAATTTTGATTTTCAATAATAGTAAAATATTTAATTAGCAAATTTTATCCTAAAAAATAAGAAATGTGGTTAATTGCACATTAAGAGAAACTTATGGGGTTGATTTGCTACATTTATAAGTTAAGAGGATTGATTGCATACAGTATCAAACTTATGGGGGTGATTTGCTATATTTCCCCTTTTCTAACAGTATAATCTACATATTTAAATTATAGTATTAATTTTTTTTTTCAAAATAACATTAGTATTAAGAGAGTATTAATTGTAAAAACACAGTTACACTCTTGTTGTATATTATGCTTACACCCGTCGTATCTCATATCTTTGATTAGTGCATGTATATGCCGACATGTTTACACCTATGTTAAAGCATGTTAATAATTTCAAATATCGGCAAATTTTACCATATAGGATAAGTTTTGAATGTTTGCACAGAAATTTAAATTGAAATGAGGACAAAATAAAAAGTAGAATTACGAATTAAGTCAAAACAATATCAGTTAACGTATACACTTGAAAAATTGGCATAAAAGGAAAGAACACTTATGAGTTACACATTATGATATCTCAATAAATTATTTTCTATTTGATATACTAATCAGTATATGTAAATGATCCTACTAAAACCTCTCTGAGCTTTTGAAATTATTTTACGATCCGTTAATCGCGAAACATATTTGGTCTCTATGTCCAATAACAATACTCGTGTCTCATATCTTTTGTTGTACACATTCAAAAGTCATAAACTAAGTTGAATTTATTTTTTAGTTTCAAGGTATTCAATATTTGACTGCTAGAAATTGGTACAAAATCAATTTGAAAATCAATTTGAGGTTCATTTTTGTTAACATGGTGGGCTCATTTCATAGTCAATATTACTCGTGTATGAGTTAGTTGATATAAATTTGATGATCATTGTGGGCCATTTGATTAGTGGGCTTGTGACACCTCCATACTCCAAGTGCCTTACCAGGACCACTAAAGGTATGAGAACACCACCATCTCGGTTACCCGAGGCAATGATAATCAAATAGACAATAACAAAACGTACTTAAATGATTACAAAGTTTAAGTGATACAACTAAACTCCAAAACTGTTAAAAGAAAATACAACTATTCTCAAATGTTAAACCAACTAGCTAAAGAACAACGTTCGGCACAGCAGAAGACTTCTAAAACAGCTCGTGATGACTCAACCCAGTTATCCCATGTGCATCAACCAAACCTGCTCAATAACTGCTCATCACCCCCGAATGGATCACCCCAGTTTTTAAAACATTTAAACGGGGTCAGTACTAATTACATAAAAACAAACACCATAAAGGAACAATATCACAAACAAATTTCAACAAACCCCGCCTCCATCTCAAATCTCCACACAATCGACTACAAACTAAAGTGTGTAGCCCCGCCCAGTACCCATCGCAACAGATACTCCACACCGCCAATGGGGGGACCGCAGCCGTTCCCACCTAAGCCCCGCTCATCTCCATCGAGCGATAAACCCATGTTCATTAATGTGCACATCCCTTCTGTGGCGGGTTCCACAGAAGGCGAATCAAGGGCGTGAAACCACTCCCGCAAGTGACTCCACTCAGCCAGGGACGCACCCCGAAGAACACAGACAGTTAAACAATAACCACAATACAACATCAACAACCGTCTGAAACAATCAACAATATGAAATCACAACCGTCTGAATCAATCAACAATCACTAACTACAAAGACAATCACCACAAATCATGTAACTAATACGAGTAGGAAACCCTACCCGGAGAAGCAACCACCACACACGATCTAGCACTAATCGAATTCTCCTCTACGAATCCTCCTCCTATAACATGTATACATTCAATTACTACCACACACATACAAATCACCCAAAATCCTCAAAATCACCCAATTAGGGTTTTAAAGAAACTCAACCAAATGCTATAAAAATTATACAAGGAACTTACCCTTGACACGATGATCACAACGGCGTAAAGAACAAGATGATCCGACTCTCCTAGCCTTGGGGATTTGCTAATGATGCGATGAATCAACTTACGTAACTTCCTTCTCTCAATTTAGGTTTTTAGAATGATAAAAAGATTTAAGAAAAATGACGGAACTCATTATATATTAATCTCGCATCATTAACAAAACTCACAAAACTCAAATTAAACTCACTTACTCGATCGAGTAAGGCACTTACTCGATCAAGTGCCCCCTACTCGATCGAGTACCTAACTTACTCGATCGAGTACCCTACAGACAGACTACCGTTTTGCGTAAAAAAAAACTACTTACTCGACAGAGTAAGCCCCACTCGATATAGTACCCATAGACTCATAAAATCGTAGTATTACAGTCTTCCCTCCTTAAAAAGAACTTCGTCCCCGAAGTTCAACCCATAAACAAAAACAAAACATACTAACTCGATCAAGACATAACAACGCAAATAAGAACTCAAAACAAAACTCCAACCCATCAAACATGGACTCCAACACCAACTCCACCAACTATGTCTACCCCCACAACATGACTCACGATATCATATCCACCACATTATAGCCTCTCTCGACACTAACTCCATACACTAGTAACTACCCTCCACAAACGCCGCTAGCTCCGTTTCACTAACATATTATCCAATAGAAAATCCAATATCAAGACACTCATAAACATCAAACGGAATGTTACATTCTACCACCCTTAAAAGGAACTTCGTCCTCGAAGTTTACTCACACTTATAAACATCATCATCCAACTGCCAAAACTATGGAACTCATAATCATCATCATCCAACTGTCAACACTATCGAAATATTCTCATACTCCTAAGCATCACACTACTACAAGCACGACCATGGCCCTTTTAATAATTGATACCCGTCGTAAGGTGTCAAAAATAATATTTATAATTCCAACTACAACTATAGATAGCGGTAGCAGGGTCGAACCACAGAGAGGCAGATGCAATTATCAGTTGTCTAATTCTAGTCTAAGGTAACAGTGTGTGTGTGGGGGGGGGGGGTTTGATTTGATTTGTTCTATAACTAATGGCAATAAATGAACTATAAAAGAAACTGGATTAAATCAAATATAAAGAAAGGTACTAGGATGGTCGGTTCACTGTAGTTTCGGCGGCAGCATACTAAGTAAGTCTAAAACAATCACGTGAGACGGGAAAATAAGAAGTCCTCTCGGTCCATTCTTAGCATGTAGCATCTTTCGATCTAGCTACAGGTCCCTAATATCACTAATGCTAACTTTCGTCCTGAAAAGTGATTTATAAGTCTAAATTAAGTCATCTTTCGATCTCATTAATCTAGTCGTCTTAATTAGGTAGTCTATTTCCCTCCCCTATCTTTCGATCTTATTGGGTCGGTCAAATACTAAGCATTTAACTAGTCGCATGCATTCGATTCGTCAAATATAGCAATTAAATTAATTAAAACGAAACAAAACTCACGAGGCCAGTCGATCGACCAGGTTGGTCAGTCGATCGACCGGCACGCGATTTCAAGTCACTATTCTACGCCGCCTACTTTTACAGATTCCCTACATCCTAGCACAACAGGTTTAGCTACTCATGACCATTACGAAAACAACAGTAAGATTAACAAGTAAAACTATTGATTGCATGATTGAATTGATTAAACAAGCAAATAACATAAAACGATAATTTTGGCTTCGGGAAACTACTCTAGCAATTCTATACTATGAATGAAATAAAGCAATAAAACTAAAATTAATAAAACATAAGCAATACCGGTAGAAAGCAGGAATTGCAGAGAAAGGATCAAAGCCGAATGCAAAGATAAATTTATTGAATGATTAAGAAATATAATGCTAAACTTTATAAGCAACCCTAATTATTCCCCTAAAAAACTCATCATTATTCTGAAAACATAGGTTACGTTATATAGGAATATCACGCAACTCCCATTCCTAAACCTAAGAATACATTGGGCTTTCTAATTCTCGATCTTTTAATTTGCGCATCAGCTCGCGTGGTGGTCGATCGACCACTGAGGCCAGTCGATCGACCAAAGGTGTTGTACAGAATTGCATTCTGACGATTCCTGCAGCGCGCACCGATCTTAAAACAGCTGTCATTTCTTCGTTACTTGGTCAAATTAGGCGTTCTACGCGGAGTTGGAAAGCTAAGAGAATAAGCTTTCACCTCCAATTGGAATCACTCGATTATCTGCTCTAGAACTCGAGATATAGCCATCTGAATAAGGTTGCAATGTCTAGAAGCATTCTGACAGTTTATAGACCATGTAGGTCAGTCTATAGACTGCTGTAGCTGGTAATTCGCTTCTGAAGCTCTCGTAAATTTGTCTTTCAGGCCTCGAAACGCGCACCAAGTTCATCTCTCGAGTCACTACTCCATGTCAAATGCAATGCTAAGTACTTAGGGATGGATTCGGCTCGATTTCCGCCGGATTCTTCACATTTCTGCAATATTATACAAAAATACAAAAGTAGACGGAAATAGGGAAAATAGTAGCATAAACTACATATATGAGCTCTGAAATGCGTGTAAAATAGGGTGTAAAACATCATATAAATGACACGCATCAATAATATCAACCACAATATATACAAGTCTATTCATTATGCTACATCAATACTCTACTTCCAATTGTACTACAACATGCACAACCAACAAACTCTCTTGTATCGCATCCTACTCCTCTTAAGATAAATGTTACGTCCTTGTAACTCACTATACTAAATCCTAGCTGTATCTTCTCATTATCCTCATCACCGCCGCATGTCAAAGATAACTGCCTATACTCTAAACACTCACCATTCCTATATTTAAGGCTCTCTTACTTAAACAGTTCTCATACCTAAATTCACTCGGCACACCACCTAACCTATACCACAAAATCTTTAGCTTAACCAAAACGTCAACTGTTCCCTATTACCGCCAAAACGACATAGTCCTCTATACATGCATCTATCTCCATAGTCATAACTCACGATCCACAATTATTACACACACTCACACTAGATCCTCAAGTTCTTTTCTTTCCCTACCGCAAAACTCACCCATAACTTACCATGATACTAATTTCCAACACTCTATACTCACTGTCTCAATAAAAGATTATGAACCACTTGCAGTTTTCAGATCAGTACAACACATGTCCCACCATTCACTTGCCATTACTAAGTCTACCAACGCCTCCTCTAAAAGAACATCACAAGTATTCCAACAACCTCTCGCAACTGTGTCCCATCAACAGGATGTCACTATACCATGACAACAACGAAAACATGCATAACTCTCTTCCATATCATACTCTACCCTTACTCCCAAACTAAAACTGGTAAGAAATATCAATAAACAAAACAATCGCCTATATATACAACTAGAAACTCACAGAAAGCAACATCAAACAAAACAACAATCTATGTATATCTGGTATGTACTTTCGAAACTCGAATCGTAATCATCCCGACTATTCCACCACAACCAGTGACAGCATCGCAACACCGCCACCAACAGCCGCACCGCAGCGCAAAAATATCCGCATCACAACACGAATTACCGTGCCCGGATCACCACCTGAGGCACAACAACCACGTCGATAGACATCACAACTACATACAATTCCCATAAACACTGACTCGGTGTAACTTTCCGGACAAGAAAACTTACTCAAAACTGCTTTACTGGCTCATAACACAACATATTATACGGAATAAACAGACAAGAATCTCATGAATATCATCCATAACTTTTTATGGAATAAACATATATCAGGAATACACATACAAGTATAACTAGCCATGCCAGATCACCCAAACTATCACTTTTGAACATCATACCATTAGTTTACCGTACCCAACATATATCACAAAACATTCATATAACAACTTTATAACTATCACACCATACCATCTCTCGTGAGGTCAAAACCTCACACAAATATTTATACACATCATAGACCCGTAATCACATCCAACTAGTCAATCCTGATCACGTAAGTTACCACCTGATAAAGGGACCTCTCGCCTATAACACATTACTCCATTCGCATAACCATCATCCCCTGCCAAATATAACCATACAGCTAATACTCAACCATTAGCAACCGCCTCCTAAGACCACATCTTATACTTCCCCACAAACGTACATATCAATTCGGCCTCTACCAAATCAACCTCTTTAGAATTGCTATCTTTCTAATTGACTATCACCCTTAACCACTAGTGACAACACCACAATACCCCCACTGCTCGTATAACAACCCTTTTACACTCATCTCTAAACATCACGGTTTCTTTCCTACCTTTGGTTAACATCCCAAATAACGAACATCAAATCCATCAACAAAATTACCTCAACACTATTCCCAATTCCATCCTTAATTGCATCGTCACCCAACTCACCACCAAGGTCTCATATCGTGTAAATTCTTTACCCGGCTTCTTACTTTCCTTAATTCCCCGAAACTCATGACTAATCATGTTGTTCTGAAACTCCTATATAACCCTTAACTAACATCCTCATGATAGTATCATAAATCTCGACAATTCCTTACTTCTATATCACATAACTCTGGTCAACATTTTTCTTAGCTTACTTTTATCCTTCTTTTCTCTTTACACTCAACAATACCAATTAATAGTTCAACTCCTTATTCCTTCTACCTAACTCTTTAGTAATCCAGTTAGCCTTTCGTTGCTCCAAAACTCAAATTCCATTATTTCATATTAGTACCATCTCAATCTTTCTTACCATCGATCTTTTCTTATCCTGCTATTACTCACACTTAACATAAATCAGTCCAGATCATCTCATGCTATTACTCACACTGATCTCCAATCTCTCCCCTCCCCCCCTCTTTTTTTTTTTAAATCCCAAAACTCATTTCATAACGTTACTTGCCCAAGGAAATCACACATTAGTTTCACCTCTTGATAATGCAAATTCCCAAACTCACTCACTATCTGCAAATCCACGTCGCGACATGTCTCCATTAAGTTCACTATATACCACTCTTCTCCATCCCTCTAAAACGACCTTTCACTACATATATTCTTAACCCACACGATTCCTAACCATCTCCCTCCATAATTCTTTACACATCTCAAGTTGCCACTATCCACATTCTTCCTTTCAATCTTTTCATTCTCACGTTCCTTAGACTCACATCATCCCTTGCCCACATTCGCTTACTTTTACATTACTCAACACACAATCATATCACTCATCTCATCTCACAAAACATGCTCCATGCCTTAATAAGTCTTACCAATTTTCCTTTTCTTTTCCACTACCTATCACAACCGCATATAACTCATGTCCTCCCCACCGAACTCATACTCACCACAGGTGCCACTCCTTACATCATAAGATTGGGTAACTTACGCATCAAGACCGACACACATGTAAAGCAATGCATAAGTAAGCAAAAGAACACCTTTTAATTAAACTTAATAGGCAACCAAGTCAAAAGATAAGCATATGACCCAAAACAGGGGTCACTAGATCGAGTACAGGTTACTCGATCGAGTGAGTGACTTACTCGATCGAGTAGGTGAAGGTCAGAAGCACGTAAAAAAATTACTAGGGCTACTCGATCGAGTAAGGGTTACTCGATCGAGTAACAAGAGGTGCACCCGATCGAGTAAGGGCCACTCGATCGAGTACCCTACGCATTTCTCAGCACTGTCCAATTTTCGTAAAACGGTCATAACTCACTCGTTTCTTGGTCGTTTGGGGCGTGTGACCTATCGTTAGAACCGTAACAGAACAAGCTATCACCTCCAATTAGAATCACATTAAAATCATTTATGCATCTCAAGTTATAACAGTTTAAAGACAACTTCGCTGTAATCAGACGACATAACTATTCTATTTTCTCTTTCAAACAACTTAAACAACAACAAGGTAGACAAAAACAACTCAATACTCGTAAAATCAGTATCCCTAACCACAGGTTACTATCTTCAAAAGTCAAGCAACAAACAACTCAATGCACATATATCATTCAACTTACCCATCATATATTACCCGCATGTTTTTATTCTATAACTTTACGTAAACAAAATCACAAATACATGACATCAAGTCCCCTTTTTACATGTTACTAGCATAACAACATCATAAAATCACTTTCATCATACAACATGCTTAATCATAAATCATATTATCATGCAATGATTATTCATCTTTTTCCACCAATTCATCCATCATACCACATTCTTCATCTAACAAGTGCATATGACACAACAGTAGACAAGTATATGAACTTATTACTTAAGTGTACGCAAACAAAATTATGTAAATTAATATCACATCCCCTAATCACATTTTACTAGTATAGACACATTATAAATCATTCATCCTGCAACATCATTATTCATCACATATTATCATATATGAACTACTTCCTTTTTCCACCACATTATTCATCATTCTCACATACTTTTCCAACGACTCCAACCAACATTATAAACCAACTATCATTCAACATGCTTTTAACCAACAACATACAAAATCACACCGATTCATGCCACACATCACTATATAGGTACACAATTCATAAAATAAACACATAGCGATCCCGACTCATATCCCATGGTGACCGGTTCAAAATTGTAGGGCGAGTTCGCGACTTTAGGACGTCTCCCAAGTCCTTGCATTAGCTCCTACAACTTCTACCCGGGTTCATTTTATTTTGACTCCCTATGTTCATTAGGTTAATTGGTTACAGGTTTCAAGATCGTCGCTCTGATACCACTTTGTGACACCCCCATACTCCAAGTGCCTTACCAGGACCACTAAAGGTATGAGAACGCCCCATCTCGGTTACCCGAGGCAATGATAATCAAATAGACAATAACAAAACATACTTAAATGATTACAAAGTTTAAGTGATACAACTAAACTCCAAAACTGTTAAAAGAAAATACAACTGGTCTCAAATGTTAAACCAACTAGCTAAAGAACAACGTTCGACACAGCGGAAGACTTCTAAAACAGTTCGTGATGACTCAACCCAGCTATCCCATGCGCATCAACCAAACCTGCTCAATAACTGCTCACCATCCCTGAATGGATCACCACAGTTTTTAAAACATTTAAACGGGGTCAGTACTAATTACACAAAAACAAACACCATAAAGGAACAATATCACAAACAGCACAAACAGCTCAACAAACCCCAGTCTCCATCTCAAATATCCACACAACTGACTACACACTAAAGTGTGTAGCCCTGCCAGAGTACCCATCCCAACAGATACTCCACACCGCCAATGGGGGACCGCAGCCGTTCCCACCTAAGCCCCGCTCATCTACATCGAGCGATAAACCATGTGCACATGCCTTCTATGGCGGGTTCCACAGAAGGCGAATCAAGGGCGTGAAGCCACTCCCGCAAGTGACTCCACTCAGCCAGGGACGCACCCCGAAGAACACAGACAGTTAAACAGTAACCACAATACAACATCAACAACCGTCTGAAACAATCAACAATATGAAATCACAACCATCTGAATCAATCAACAGTCACTAACTACAGCACAATCACCACAAATCATGTAACTAATACTGAGTAGGGAAACCCTACCTGGAGAAGCAACCACCACAGACGATCTAGCAGCTAATCAGAATTCTCCTCTACGAATCCTCCTCCTATAACATGTATACATTCAATAACTACCACACACATACAAATCACCCAAAATCCTCAAAATCACCCAATTAGGGTTTTAAAGAAACTCAACCAAATGTTATAAAAATTATACAAGGAACTTACCCTTGACACGATGATCACAACGGCGTAAAGAACAAGATGATCCGACTCTCCTAGCCTTGGGGATTTGCTAATGATGCGATGAATCAACTTACGTAACTTCCTTATCTCAATTTAGGTTTTTAGAATGATAAAAAGATTTAAGAAAAGTGACGGAACTCATTATATATTAATCTCGCATCATTAACAAAACCCGTCAAAACTCAGCCCGTAAACTCACTTACTCGATCGAGTAAGGCACTTACTCGATCGAGTGCCCCCTACTCGATCGAGTACCCAACTTACTCGATCGAGTACCCTACAGGAAGACTACCGTTTTGCGTCAAAAAAAACTACTTACTCGACAGAGTAAGCCCACTCGATAGAGTACCCATAGACTCATAAAACCGTAGTATTACAGGGCTAATGAATTTTGGTGAAATTGTGCTTCGTATGAGGTGAGTATCACTACGCCAAATCTGGCAATCAATAAGGAGCGTATCACAACGGTTTAATGCATTTAATAACGATACTTAGATTACCGTTTTCCAAATATTGGCGGAAACCTAGACCGCGCCAATAGGAATAACGGTTTCCCTCGAAAACCGTTGTTATTATAATTTGACAACGGCTGCTTAACAAACCGTTGTCAAAAACTTTTAACGGTTTCCAAAAACTCGTTATAGAATCACTCTTATCAACGGTTGTTAGAAAACCGTAACCAGTTTAAGATATTGGCATTTCGAAAACCGTTACTAAATTAACACCAGCAATGGTTTTTGTTACCCGTTGTTATGTAGCTACGGATTTTTTGTAACCGTTATTATTTTCTATTATGAGATAACGGTTTTTCAATTCAACCGTTGTCAGTATTTGATTAGATTTTTCAATTTGATTACTGCATTCAAAACTGAACTTTAATAAATATTCAATTTGACCAATAATATTCAATTTGACCAAAATAATTCTATAAATATGTCCTCATAATGTTTTAGGTCAAATTCTAAATTATCAAACATTTACTCTCTAATTTCTTTCTAAATTTCTCTCAAAAAAAAATATGGCTGATGTATCGGAGCTACAATCACATTCTCGTTACGCACAGCCTTTTACTTGCATTCTCCATAATCTCTCGGTTCATTATGGTAAGAATGGAAAGGGTTTAAACCCTAATCTTGGGTGGTTGACGCAAATGCTTCATAACACCGGTTTCACCGCGGTTAAAAAAGTGTACCCTGTATCTACAAACAAGCAAGGTTTTGTAGGCTTCGCTTTTATCATGTTTGATGAAGCCAACTGCCATGATAGTTTTCGTCAGGCAAGAAAATTAAGGGCTAGATTTGCGGGGGAAGATGCGGGGAAAGAGGACTTCTATTCGAATGATAAACAACAAGGCCCTTATCTATGGGTTACGACCCATCTTGATCATCATCTGCTGAAACATTGCAGGAAGCATCACATTCTTGCCACCGTGCCTATGTAATGGGAGAGAGAGGCCATTCCACCTGCGCTTCCCGGTGATAATGAGGGCCGATCTACGACTTGCTCTATACCGAAATTCATAATGAGTATCCTAATACTTCATCAGATTCTAATAATTAAGTCTTTAATTATTATCTGGCATTGTAATTTGTATTTGGATTGTGGTGGTGGTTTCAATTAAAGTTTAATTATTTATGTTTTTTGTTACGTTTTTTGTTACCCCATCCTCTGGAATTCAGAGACAATATCACCAGAAAAATATCAAACTTTTATTATAATGACTTAGGTTTTTAGGAGTACATTAAAATATCAAGCTAAAGAAAAAAAATCGCGTAAAACAAGCGTTGACAAACGTGAAAAAGCAAATGTGTAGTGTGCAGTTGAATGGAGGGAGTATGTTTTTTGTTACCCCATCCTCTGGAATTCAAAGACAATATCACCATATATGTCTCTTTCACCTTCAGCCTAATCCACACAGTCGTTTTCCCATTGCAACGGCACTGTCCCCTACTCGGCAATGCGACCTTGGCGGTGCAGAATCGGAAGTAGTAGGAGACGGTCAGATTCATTCGCAACCCATAAATATGGGCCTACCCGCTGTTCATCCTGATCAAACCAGAATCTCGAAGAGTCATTGTTATAGAATGCCCGCTCAAGTTTGCGAGCTTGACGAAAGCATTCCCGCTCCTCATCCCCGCCAAACTCGATGAGGGCGCACCGCCCGAAGCCACGATGCGCATCATTGTCCGGGTAGATAGTTTGAACCAAATTCAATCCGGCTAACCGAATCAGACCTATTAACCAGTCAAGGCTATACGAGAGTATAGCCTTTCCATGCCCGTCCTCTGTATACGGGAGATTGTGAATGATGCACGTAAAGGGTTTAGCGTACATAAATCTACTTGGGGGTCCTACAAGAGGTTCATATGATGCTTCATCATCATGAGCGGATGAATAATATGAACCACTATAAGTTGATGAACTTGACGACATATTCGATGTGGAAAATTAATGGAGGACTTAACAAATTAAGAATTGGAAAGTGCAAACGGTACAAGTTAAGATTGTGAAAATTATAACTCTACTTATAATGAGTTTGGGTTGTATTGGAAACGGTATAATAATATAGTAAGAATTAACCAAGTGGTGTTAGTCCAGTGGTAGCCGGCTTAAACCTTGAAGCTTGCAGAAATGCAGGAGTTGAGAGGTCCCGGGTTCGACTACCAGCTGAGGCGATGATCACTTGGCCAATGCAGCCCCCGAAGGGGGTGGCTTACATGGTCCATGTGGTGGTGCGGGAATGCATGGGCCCAGGGGGGATTCAACCCCCTCGTCATTAAAAAAAAAAAAAGTAAGAATTGGAACCGGTATAATAATAAGAGAAGACTTGGAAACTTAACAAGTTAAGAATTGGAAAGTGGAAACGGTACAAGTTAAATAAGAATCGGTCAACTCTACCGTATTAAACATATTAGCTTACAACGGTTATCAAAAAACCGTTGTCCAATCAGTAAAAACACAACGGTCCAATTACTTAACAAGACCAATGCATGCCTTGTAATTTTTACTTTTTCTGATTCAAAGTTGCAGTATTGCTTGTTTGACCATATGTATATCATAAAATGATAATGGTTCTTTGTTAAGCCGTTATCATATTACACATATCAAAAACGGTTGGACAGAATCTGTTTTAAAAAAATTTGTTTAATTATCTGTGATATTCTAGTGTTTGTGATTTGACTAATGCATGCCCTGTAATTTTTACTTTTTATGATTCAAATTGCAGTATTGATTGTTTGACCGTATGTATAACACAAAAAGATAACGGTTCTTTGTTCAGCCGTTATCATATTTCATATATCAACAACGTTTATTGTAAATCCGTTGTCATATTACACCAATAAACAACGGTTTTTCTTATAACCGTTGTAAATACACACTGTGAAAACTGAAAAGTTTGTGGTTTTACTAATGCATGTCCTATATTATTATTGTTTGTTTGACCATTATTCACAACATGCATGCATGCACAATTAATACAAGTTTGAATGTAACGTATGGATGAAATTAATCCAATTAATTATAGCTTTATTATACTATAAATAGCATCACATTTCCACTAACCTTTCTACTTCACTTTTTAAATAATCTACATATACATACATATCATAATTAAAAGATTGTCGTCGTCTTCATCATCCGCAGTCGCACGTCCTCAGCAATCGGTAACCCGCTATATCAACCCAATTACGTGCATATTTCACAATCTCCAAGTCATACGCGATGCTGCGGGGAAGCCAGCTTCTAAGTCTCTTATCCCATTGAGGGACATCCTCATTGATAATGGGTTTTTAAATGTTAGGGCAATCTACCCGGCTTGGAATTCTGGTCGTGGGTTTCTTGGATATTCTCTGATCGTGTTTCGAGGGGATGGTCTTGACGATTTTCGCCAAGCAAAACAACTCGCTGCAAGGTATGCATCACGTGACTATCAAAGGGGCAAAAGTGACTATTATAGCGACCACCCTAGGGATCGTTATGTTCACGCTGGGCCTCACTTATGGGTTGCCACCGCTGAGGACGCTCATCTGATGAGAAGAATCATTCCGGACAATTTTATTAATGTACCGAAATCATGGGAAGACGAAGAAGTGCCTCATTTTGATCCCCGTCTTGATGCCGATGTAGTACGCATGATTTATAATCATGTTTATCCTCAGTACCCACCTCCTAGTCAAACAAGTCAAACTCCTGTTAGGGTGTTTGATTAATGTACTAATTAGTTAGCTGTTTGTTTTTGTGTTTTTTTTTTATTTTTTATTGTGTTTCCTTTTTTCCCCTTGTTGTATTGTTTTTTTTTTACGCTATTGTATAATATGCTCGTTTTCATATATTTTCTACTCTTTATTACATGCAAATGCTTATTAACATAGATTTTAAATCACTTGTGAACAGACAAATGAATGAAACAATAACATATAATATAATGACTACGGTAGTGCATAAAAACCGTGTTAGTTCACAAACACCTCTAAAAATAAATGGAAATTGGAAGATATTAATAAGATAATTACAACGGTTCTTATAAGAACCGTGTTAAATTATGCAATTGCTGAATAACATTATTTTAAACGTAATTTATTTTCGCAGTACATTTTTTACTCATCTCAGTACATTTTAAACATTATTTCCATTTCAATACCCCTAATAACTAAAAAAACAACCACCTCAATTCTCTCAATAGCTAACCCTACAATCTCTCAAGGTAAACCGATTTCTTCAACAATGGATGATAATTTAAGAGCATAACAGATTTTTAATTTGTTAATTACATAATTATAAATCAGATTAATTAATTTTTTTCATGTTTTGGGCTTTTTCTTAATTTAGGATTTTAGGGTTTGTGAATTGTGAATTTGTGATGATTACAAATTATTGCCCATTGGATGTTTGGTGGTGATGCGATGCGGATGTGGTGGAGGACGTCAGGGAAGGGCGGTTAAGGCGGAGGGTAGTGTAGAAGGAGACGACATAAGTGTCGCGGCGGGAAGGGAAGGTTGTGGGTTAAGGGAAATGGTGGCTGACGGTGATGGGGGTGTTGTGCAGGTGGTCGCCAGTGGAGGTTGGCTGGCACTAGCAGCGTAGTATATACACAAGATCTGGATGGGTTATGCGTTTTTTTTTCAATGTATGTAGTACTGTACATAGTAAATTAGTAATTGATCATTTGATTGTATTTTTTTTTTTAAAATGTAGTACATATTATCTACTACATTTATGAATGTAAATGTGTTTGTAGAAATGATTTATTAATGGTAGTACATGATTAACGCATTACATAATTGATTGTGTGATGAAAATAATTTATGGAGATGAGTATGTGAAATTAGAGAGAGTAGGTTAGAGAGAAGTTAGAGTGGGAAAATAGAAGGACAAATGAGAGGGGTATAATTGTCAATATTGTACTGCATGAGTAAAATATGTACTGCGAAAATCAGTACCCTATTTTAACTAACCTTCTTTCTTGCTTTATTTCTTCATTTCTTTCTCTCTCTCTCTCTCTCTCTCTCTCTCTCTCTCTCTCTCTCTCTCTCTCTCTCTCTCTCTCTCTCTCTCTCTCTCTCTTATTACTCAAATTATGTCAAGTGGTAGCTCTTGTTCTTCCTCTATTTCAACAGGGACATGTAATTGCTCAGTTCCGGCAGCATTGCGGACTTCTTGGACTTTGCAAAATTCGGGAAGAAAGTTTCTTACATGCAAATTCTATAATCCCGAGACTAAAATGAGTGGATGCAATTACTTCAAGTTGGTTGATGAACCAATGACTGAGTCGCATGGAAGGTTATAAACAGGTTAGTGAATGAGAAAAAGAGCATGGATATCGAGATTACTCAAGTGAGAAGTATACTATATCAATTTGAAGAATCGAATCGGGGAAATGACAGTGAAATATTGAAGGCAAAAGAAGAATGAAAGAAGTTAACCATGGATATCGTAGAACTCAAAAATAATGAGGCATGGATTAAGTTAATTGTCAAATTTCTTCTTCTAATTGTTATTTACCTAGCTTAATATGTATGGTGGTAGTTTGTACTCTTTATGTGTAAACTTGTAATTCTGTAAATTAATGGAAATAAGCAAGATTTTCTAAGAAACGTATTGTAATTAGCTAGCATATACCAAATGATGCTTTATTTCTTGGCGGTAAAATCAAACACAATAAAATATAGAATAAAACGGTTATACCCAAACCGTTGTTAAGGACGTATACAGTTATAACGGTTCAGGCCGTTGTTATGTATAT
Organism: Silene latifolia; assembly: GCF_048544455.1. Lineage (NCBI taxonomy): Eukaryota > Viridiplantae > Streptophyta > Magnoliopsida > Caryophyllales > Caryophyllaceae > Silene > Silene latifolia. Next base: position 69,872,607 of record NC_133536.1, on the reverse strand, counting down.
AAAAATGATGCTTTATTTCTTGGCGGGAAAATCAAACTACATGAAAATATTACAGACAGCGGTTATTTCTAACCCGTTGTAGATAGTACGAATCAATTACGGTTTCAAATAAAACCGTAGTCTGTTTGGAAACAAAATACTCCCTCATATTCTAAATAACTCTCCCTATTTCCTTTTTCGTCTATTCACAATACTCTCCCTATTTCCTTATTTAGCAAACTTTTATACTTATTTTAATCACCCCACCCTACAACAATACCCCACAATACTCATACTTTATCTTATTTTAATCACCTTACCCCACAACAATACTTATTTTAATCACAAAATACCTTTCCTCTCTCCAATCTCCTACTCCACTACAATACTTTACCATATAATACTCTCCTCCCTTAATTCCCGTGCTGTCCATGAATAGGGAGGGTTATTAAGAATAGGAGGGAGTATAAAGGTTTTTCTTATACCGTGTTTATTACTTTCCAATAAACAAGGTCTTGTAAGTGTTGTATTATTCACACATATATACTCTGAGCTTCCCCTCCCCCACATAATATTCTGAAACATTGAGCTTCCCCTCAACCACCAGCCTACCTCATCGCCGTCGCAGTCATCGTCATCATCGCCATTGCCGCCGCCAGATCAATCCGGATTCTCCTCTTTAAAGAAGTAATAAACCTTCCTCTCTAGAGATTTGTTTGTTATTATAAGTATGTCCATTGTTATTATTTGTTTATTAATTTTTGCTTTAGATATGGTCCAAAAGCGAAAAAGAAACGATGGAAATGCGTCAGGCGACGACTCAGGTGATGAGAATAATTTGCAATACACTGCGGGTCGAATGCGCCACAGGGTTTCCCTAGAAGCAATAAATTCAAAGATACCTAATCGTTTACAATGGGATAAAGATACGGGGCTGCCATATGGTGAGTATGCCGGGTATTTTGCGAGTTGGATTGGTTGTTGTGTAAGACAGTATGTGCCTCTCGGTACGCCGCATATTAGTGAACTGAGTAAAATACGGAACACCATGCTAATAAACAGAATAAAGGTATGTATATACAATAATAAATGTTTTTGCTGAAATTAAGTTACTACTTGATATGTGTATTAGCCGAAACACTTGTACCAACTATGCTCATCATATATGCAGTTAGCTTACGTTGTCCCCGAAAAGTATCATAAGTACCTAAAAACAAAGATAGGGGAAGCCCTCAGTTCTTGGAAGTTAAAGATTGCTGAGAAGCACTTGTTCAACAAGGAAACCGGGGAGATGATCAGACACCCACCAACAAAGAAGTATCCGTATGTCAGTCAAGACCATTGGGATAGCTATATCGCTTATAGGCAGTCTGACAAGTTTAAGGTAACTTAATAATAATAATAATAATAATAATAATAATAATAATAATAATAATAATAATAATAATAATAATAATAATAATAATAATAATAATAATAATAATAATAATAATAATAATAATAATAATAATAATAATAATAATAATAATAATAATAATAATAATAATAATAATAATAATAATAAGTAAATAAGTATACTTAGTTTAGTGTTTGGTCATGCTTACGTTTCTTGATACAATTTATTTGATGAAGGCTATGAGTGAGAGGAACATAGCGAACATTTCAAAGAAAAAGACCGTCTTTTACGGCTCCCGAGGTGGTTATAGATTGATTAAGAAGAAACTTGTAAGTACATAATTCTTATAGTATTAGACTATTAGGTGATGAATGTTATATGTGTTCATAGTAATCATACATATTTTGAGAGGATATCAATGTGATGAATGAATTGTAGGCAAAGCTTGGAAAATTCAGTCGTCACGATGTTTGGGTGGAAGGTCACACTCCTAAGAATGGAAAGACGGAAACTGAATATGGTAAGGACATCAAAGAGAAAATTGTAAGTTTGAATAAATATGTCACTTCTACCACTGGTAGTCGGAGTTATATAATTGTGTGTTGCTTAATGGTTTTCTGTGTATGTAGAGGATCTGTGAGAAGGAGGTATAGGAAGGAAAATGGAAGCCTGAAGGACGTGATGACATTCTTGCTAAGGCAATCAGCAAAGCAGAGCATCCAGATCGTGTGAGAGGGGTATCGACGCATGTTGGTATCACTAAGTATTTTGGGAAAACTACTCGAAGTGGTGATGATTCTAAGAAGGTAATCTATAAATATTGTATTTGAACCAACGTAATTTATAACTATATATGCTGACATTAATTTCTACTACACAGCTACATAAAATAGCCAGGTTGATGATGAGAATGTTGGAAACTGGGGAAAAGCCATCAGAAAAAGAGTTGGATATGGTTCAAGAAGTCATAAAGGAAGCAGAAGAGGAGGAGGAGGAGGAGGAGAAGGAGGAGGATAAGGAGGATGAGGAGGAGGAAAAAGAGGTAATAATATTTATGTCTTGTATATATACAATGTGTTATATGATTTGGAAAATCAGTACGTGTTATATGGACAAGTGTTAATGTACAGAAGGAAGCCGAGGAGGACATGGCAAGGGAGAAGGAAATGCCAAAGGAGACTCAGGTGGGAGCCGAGGATCGATATCAGGCAGTTGAAGAGGAAGAGGAAGCCAGGAAGGCCGTGACACACGAAGAGATTGAGGTAGTTGATGATCAGGCGTTCTTCTCTACACCAAAAAAGGTAATAGCTGCTAGTTTATAATTATTCATCTCAGTACACGTTTTTTACTTATGAAATTTATTGAAGGTAGTGAATGTATGTGTACAAATTGATTAAAGCTGTCGTGAAGGGCGATTGCAAGGTGGCTTGTCATCTGTTCTATTTACAGGGGAAACAGAAAGTTGTTGTTGTCAGGGGATACGTGTTCGCTTACGACCGGTTTCAACAAGTTAAGGTTCATGGTATACCCCTTCGTCACAATTGCAGTAAAGTGAAAGTGTCCCAATTATATAAAGACACGTATGGGGAAGTAAAAGTACCATTTCCTAATTAGGAGATCACTTATTTGAAAGAAGCCCTGAACTCTTATGTGCAATGGCCTAACAACCTCATCAATGTTGTCATCTCCGAGGTACCTATACGCAGACATTAATTATTACTTGTTCTTTAAATGTATTACGGTACAAATCTTAACACATCGTAAGTACATTTGCAGAAGTTAAGCAAAGCCATGGCAGCAGCTAAAGCAATTACTACTACGTCAACAGAAGTTGTTGCAGTCAAGCCTGCTTATGATTCTTATTATGAATCGTGTGAATATAAGAAAAAAATGAAAACTGCTTCGCTGATGGCTTTGCACAACCTGGCTGTAAAGAAGTCACCTAGAGGGGATGTAGTCATGATTAACATTGAAGAGGAAATTATGGGCGCATCTGATATAGCCGTACTGGACCCGAAGCAACTGATGGAATTTGTCGACCTTGACAATTTAGATGTTGTTCACATTTTGATTTGGATGAAGTAAGTTTTATTAATAAAACTATACTATTTAGTCATTTCCATTTACGAATAATGATGTTTGTTAAAATTATCAATTACAATAACATTTTTCATTCCATGTGGCGTAATAGGTACCTGAATAATCAGATCGCTGAGTGGAAGTTCCCATTTCACGCCTACGGATTCTTGAGTCCTAAGGCGTTCTCTGTGCACAAAATTTCATACGAAGAACAAATCAATAGCATCGCTCGTCGGTTGATGTCGTCCAAAAAACTATGGCTCGCCCCCTACAATGAGAATATGTATGTATAGTACGTGATTATTGTAATGAATCACGGTTCTATAAATTTATTATTAACATGCTTAAATGCGTGTAAATGAACTAACAGTTCAATGTCCCAAATTGAATAGGAAGCATTGGGTGCTACTGGCAATCCAAGTGGAAACAAAAACATTATCTTTGGATTGACTCTCGCGAAGGCAAACCCTCTGACAGTTGTGTAAGGATGATAACTGAGTAAGTTTACAACCTTCAATAATGTCATTTGTTATTGTATGACTTGAGACATATATATGCAAATAATAATGGCATGCGTGTATATTTATGATTTAGTGTTTTTGAAGCAAAAAAAAAGATTATGTCCACTTGGGAAATATGAAAGCGACGATGTTCCCAATTTTATCACGCCATTAGTAAGTGTATTCTTAATAATTACTCGTATCATTTAATAAATCTTTATGCGAGAGGTTGATTATCTAATTCATCTGATTTAAGTGTGATTTATATAATAGTCCCCTAAAGCACCAGACGACAAACAATGCGCCTTTTACGTTTGCCAGTCCATGTGGGAGGTTATCAACAGAAAACTATCTACAATTCCGATACGGGTTAGTGTGATTTAAAAACTATTTCCGACGTAAATTGAGTTCAATTCTGTATACTTCCATGTATTATATCTATTTTGATTATGTATATTTTGAATTGTAGTTTCCACAAATACTCAACAAAGCCCCGGAATATTCGCCAGAGGACATCAACCAGATGAGAAATATGTGGGCCAGTTATGTTGTGTCATTAGCGAGGTCTCAATAGTTTTCTCATGCTTTATGTACGAGTGTGTATATATAGATCCATTGTGTATTGGTTTCTTTTGTTTTCTCAATAGCAGTTGTGTTTTGGCTGTTGATCATCCTATTTGTACTGTTTTTAAACTGGGTTTAATTGATTGCGGGGTGTAATATTTTGATACATGATTGAATTTTTGCCTTGCACAAGCAATCGCTGAATGCTATTTTTCAAAGAAGAAATGAAAAAATAGCATTTCAAAGAATGCTCCAACGCTGTTGAAAAAATAGCATTTCGGCAGCTGCTAGAACAGGCTAAAATCATTTAAAAAAAAAAGATAACGGTTAAAAACAACCCGTTGCAAATAATTATTTGACAACGGTTTTATTTAGATAAATAACCGTTGACATATTTTCCCTCCCATTCAAACCGCTAAAAATATAAAATAACGAACGATAACCGTTGTCGAGTTCAAAACTTTTACAACGGTTTATTTAAGCAGAACCGTTGACAAAATTTCATCAATATAAATAGACAACGGTTACATACCGTTGTCAACAAATGAATATAACAATGGTTTTGCACGCAATAAAGCCGTTGTTAAATTTTGACATTCAATTAAATAAGATAACGAAATGAACCGTTATCAAATATAATATTTAACAACGGTTTTAGAATGATAAGACGTTGTCAATAGTAAACTACGACAGCGGATTTGAAACCGTTCTTAAGATTTAACAACGGTTTCTTAAAAGATTTTATAACGGTTCTTGATGTTATATAACGGTCGGGTGTTATTTGTACAACCGTGGTATATATTTAACAACCGTCGTTACAATAACGGTCCCGTGTTTCTATTTAAAAACGGTAATTTGCATTATTTGACCGTTATTGGATGTCTTATTTTTTTTTTTGATAAAATGTAAATATAGTATATCAAAAATAGGGGTTAACCATACATTTTAGATCGGCCAAAATAGGATGTCTTATTTGGCGTAGTGTATTTAGGCGGGAAATTAAAAAAGATATTTATGTTTTGTGTTTTATTATTTATAAGAAATAAGAAATTGATCACTTTTATCAATGTAAGTAGAATATAGACTGGTAAAAGTGACCAATTTATAAGAATTAGTGAACATTATGTGTTGTTTTGTTTTAAGTAGTCATTGTTATTAGTAACAAAATAGTGGTAACTTTTAATATAAAAAACTAAATTTTTGCCATAAAATGGTCATTTTTATGTGGTCTCACCATATTAGGGTATCATATCATAGTATAATTTGTGATTGAAAATTAGGTCATTGACACTCTAGAATGTAAACCCCTTATTCATGTTCGATAACGTTAAATATACATCCAATCAAAACTCTCTAATGCATACCCTTTAATCCTTTATTAATATTTAAACAATTTCAACCTACTCATAATCAAATTTTATTCGTATAAATTGCATTAACTAAGAAAAAAAATTGAGGGAGATCGGAGATAGTCTCTAAGGAAGTTATTGATATAACATTGTAATCATTTATCGTTTTCATGACCATTATATAATTATATTGTTAATCATGACTTGAAACGACTCTTTAACTTTGTATATATTCTTATAATAAGTGTACTCATTTTATTTTTAACCATGTTTTCATCTGTTTTATTGCCCGTGGTACTGTTTTATATTATAATTATAAAATAAGCTCATAATAAATTTATTATGAGACCTTCTCTAAAGACATTTACCCAATGCTTCTCAAATTCAATTTGTTAGTTGTTAGATTATTCAATTTACTCGTGCAGGGAAAGGGGAGATGCTATAATAACATGATAATCGAAAATCGGCAACAAAACATTAAGTTCATAGTAAAAAGAAAATTAATCAAGATACTATGGCAATTGTTATAGTTCTATTAATTAGTATAGATAGTTAGATTGAAAGTTATGAGCACTTTAACATGACTGACCACTTTAACAAGTAGTTATTCACACCGATTTAAAAACGTAAAAGGAATGATTTTGAGACTAACAATTATCTAAATTGCATGATTAAACAATATTGTCTAATCGAGTAAAAACACGATGCTTAAAAAATTTAAATTCATGCCATCAAACAATTGTATATACTATATAGGATATGAAAATTATTTTAAAAAACCACAAAATTCCAAAATTAATTATGATATTATGGAGACCTTAAAATATAGAGAAGTTAGTAAAAACAACAATAAAATATGGTGGTATAAATTTTATGTTAACAACATAAAATAAATTTTGTATATTGGGCTATTTAGTTAGTGGGCCTATTTTTAAGGAATCCTAAAATCTATGTTAAATGTGGAGTGAGGTTTTGGAGAGAAAAAAAATGTTATGATTGTTGTTTTATTATTTTATAGAGTAAATTATCAATTACACCCACGTCAAATACACATTTTTACATTTAATCCCACGTCAATTTTTTTTTTTAAATTACGCCCAAGTTAATAGCTCAGTTTACAAATTGCACCCAAGGCCATTTTCAGGTGAAAAAATTAATAAAATGACGATTTTGCCCCTGCATTTATTTTCTTCTTCATGCTTCTCTTGCAACCAGAGCCCAATTCACCATTTATTTTCTTCTTCATGCTTCTCTTACAAATTCACCATTGCAACCAGAGCCCGCTTCGAACACCGTCTGACCACCACAAGAGCAGCCTCAACCGAGTTACAAACAAACAAAACCCTTTAAACTTCCCCGTCCCCTTATCAATCCCAAGTGGTCTCCTCAATCTCCCCAAATTTGTACCCGTTAACTTCTTCGGGTCCAATTTCGCCAACACATTGCTCACATAAATCTTCCTTTGTGTATACTTCCTCTATTTCGAATTGATGAGGGATAAATTAAATTGGGAATTTGGGGACTTTCTCTATTTCGAATTGATATAAATTAAATTGGGGATTTGGGGAAGATGAGGGAGAAATTAAATTGGGGAAGATGAGGGTGAAATATTGGTGCTAGCAATTCGAAAGCCGAGTCAAGTTTGAAGATCGTAAAGTAAGAAGAAGGGGAAAAAACAAACTGACAAGTAAGAAGAAGGAAGGGAGGGCAAAAATGTCCTAAAATCAATTTTCTACCCAGAAAATTTGAATTTTGACGGAAAAGTGGCCGGATTCCGATATTGGGTGCAATTTGTAAACTGAGCTATTAACTTGGGTGTAATTTAATAAAAAAATTTGACGTGGGAGTAAATGTAAAAATGTGTATTTGACGTGGGTGTAATTGATAATTTACTCTATTTTATATTGATAATTATATATACCTGTTGATGTATGATGTATCTATGAGCTAAATTAACAAAACAACTTAATGTGAGTATTCAAGACATAAAGATCGATAATAGAGCTGAATTTAACCCTTGTCAATCGATCTATACAACTGCTCACCTATACGTTGTAGTCATATAATTGTTATAAAGTCTTAATTAAGAGTTCGGATAGTGTCAAAGAACGACGGGTGAATACTACACTATATATAGTTGAAAAGATAACAAAGTTGATCAACATGGGTATAAGTTTCTCTTTGTTTTTTTGGGCCGCAGCCTTAGTGACCTTTTCCACCCTTATTCTCCTTCTTCTTTCCACTAGAACCCTTACCACGCCCCCTTTCCCGTTGTTTGAAGCAGCAACTTTAGAGGAATTCCCCCATTGTCGCCATCGACACTATCACGAGAATAAATAGCCTCACACAAACCAGTAGCGGCTTGTTTTGCGAGACCGACCTCCTCGAGTGTCAACATAGAACGAGCTCGATAAAAGGACGGAAGAGGATTGCTTTGAAGAATAATCGTCCCAACACCATGATAAGCCGGGATAAACCTGAGACCAATTGAGGAACTAATCGGCTATTTGAGTCAGGGGAACCAACATTCTTCAATTGGTCCAACAATGACTTAAGCCATTGGCAATAAGCCAAGACGGTGGAAAAATCCGCCATCTCGATATGAGAGAACTCCTGTTCGAGGGTCACGGCCCTGGAGTTCTTATTATCTTAAAAAATATTACCAAGACGATTCCATGCCTCCATAGCGATAGATTCGACTTTAACGATAGTTTCCAAAAGTTCGGTAGTGACCGTGGAATAGATCCACTAGAGGACCGTGGTGTCGAGGGTGTCCCACATCTCCTTCTCGTCATATGTTGAAGGCGGCTTTGGAGTAGAGCGCGTGATTCGATTCGACTGGCATGATTTGTGAACAAAGCAACCCATAAGGAATATTGGTCATTATCCATGCCAAGTTTGACAGGGATATTATAACAACCTGACCCGCGACCGTCGTAACACAACCTCAATAAGATGGGATGTGTACCTTTGGGCCATTATTTGTCCTCATTTAAGCTCAAAAGTACAAGGCCTTGTTACTAAGTGGTGAGTGGAATCTCTTTATAAACATATCTCAAGTTCCCTTATTTTCCCGATGTGGGATAACTTTTTTCTCTCAAACTCTTGGGATGTTATAGATATGATTGGTGATGTTGTTCACAGCGAGAGCCGGATGAAAAGTCGACTTTGCATCAGAAGCCATGTTCGACGTGAGGTCTGATTTTTGACGTGAGGTCAGAGATGGAGAAAGACGGAGATTGAGCATAAGCGAGAGAAGAACGACCTAAAAACCTGATACCATAAAGGAAATTAATCGGTGCCTAGTATTCACTATCTCAATCGTATAAATACAAATGAATTGCTACTAATTAGGAACAAAATACTACAAACTAGGTAACTAATTACACTAATCTAGGTAAGTAAATCACAATCAAATAATTACAATATTACATATTGACTTATTCTATCAGTTATCGATGGTGTGCATTGGGTAAAACCTCCGGTATACGTAATAGCCTGTAAACCATGTATACAAGATAAGCCAGCCGAGGGTGACAAGCTCGAAGTTCACACTTTTTACTCGTCATTTGAGAGTATACATGTCCGTTTTTTTTTTTGACAACAATGAACTTTCATAAATAAAACAAATGAGACTACGTAAGGTTCGATGACATAATAACCGGCTACAATACAAACAAAGGGGCGCTAGAAGCCCTTAAACTAGTAGATACCCAACTAACTGAGCTGAAAGTACAAACAGACAAAACGGAAACCGAAAGACGACTCTTCTTGGGCGGTGGATTGTAGTGGTTGGCGAAATTAAGCAAGTGAATCTCCTTCCTTATAATTCTCTTGGCAACTCCAACTGCCGCCGCATTGTACTTGCAAAGAAATGTTAGAGGGTCGATAGAACCCGACGATCTTCTCTTCAAATTAGTTGTAGACCGAGCCATATGACCTGGGCCAAGGAAATGTTGCACTTTAAGACTATATTCCTTGCTCACATACTCCCTGACGGCCACAAATTTAAACTAAACTGTAGAAACTTTGCTAACATGATAAGAATTCAAAGATATGCGTTTCTTCTTATCAATTTGGAGAATAACCTTCTCTTGAACAATCTCAACCTTCCGTTTTCAGGGACGCTTGTGTATTATACTAAAAAATGGATAAGGGACCGTGGAATAGATCCATTGGAGGGCCGTAGTGACCGTGCAATAGATCCACTGGAGGGTCGTGGTGTCGAGGGTGTCCCGCATCTCCTTCTCGTCATCTGTTGAAGGCGGCTTGGAAGCAACCTTGGGTTGGACAATGTGATGGAGCACGCGATTCGACTTAGCGTGATTTGTGAACAAAGCAAATCATAAAGGATATTGATCATCATTATCCATGCCAAGTTTGACAGGGATATTATAACAACCCCACCCGTCATCATTGTAACACAACCCCAAGAAGATGGGATGTGTACCTTTGGACCATTATTTGTCCTCACTTAAGTCCAAAAGCACAAGGCCTTGTTACTAAGTGGTGAGTGGAATCTCTTTATAAACATATCTCAAGCTCCCTTATTTTCCCGATGTGGGACAACTTTTTCCTCTCAAACTCTTGGGATGTTACAGATATGATTGGTGATGTTGTTCACAGCGAGATCCGAATGAAAAGTCGACTTTGCATAGGGAGCCATGTTCGACGTGAGGTCTGATTTTTGACGTGAGGTCAGAGATGGAGAAAGAAGGAGATTGAGCAGAAGCGAGAGAAGAATGACTTAAAAACCTGGTACCATAAAAGAACAAAATATTACAAACTAGGTAACTAATTACACTAATCTAGGTAAATCACAATCAAATAATTACAATATTACATATTGACTTATTCTGTCGGTTATCGATGGTATGCACTGGGTAAATCCTCCGATGTACGTAATAGCCTGTAAACCACGTATATAAAATAAGCCACCCCCGAAAATGACAAACTCGAAGTTCACACTTTTTACTCGTCATTCGAGTATACATGTCCGTTTTCAGGGATGCTTGTGTATTATACTGCAAAATGGATAAGCTTTATAGCACTCTTGATTTCATGGGGATGCTTTAAATTGGAAGGGATTAAGGGAAGGTAGATAGATTACAAGGGCATGCAAGTTGTTAATTTGATTGACAAACACGACGTAGAATTTCCTTAAAGGTTAAATGCATGACTTAATTAACAAACCAACCAAAATGGGAGTAAAGACAAGACTTAAATGTATAATTAGGATGGTTAGCCAAAGTAAGACGAACAAACAAGTAGGATTGGATAATTGGACCCCTACTTTTTCTACTAAAGTTTAGACAATTGTAGGCTAATTTTGATTATGTTTTCGTTTGCAGTTTCATCAATTTTAGTCTCTGAATATAACATGAAGTTGACTACCATTCCCAATTGACAACTTGTAGTATATGTGTAACTATCGCCTTATAATTAGAGTTGTTTATGGGTGATCCCGTCCATTAACCCAAATCTATATGGCCAATAAAATTAGCGAGTACGGACAAAACATTTTAAGAAAATTATAAAGGCGAGACATACTAATCCGTCCCAAACCCGCTAACCAACTTGTCTGTAGGCTGAAAATTCAATGTAAGCCCAACACAGTTCAACTCAAGCCCGCTTTTCATCACCTCTGCTTATAATACCTAACCATATTTATTTCCTAGGTCATAATCATCAAACAAAAAATTTAGGACGGCGAGTAGTGTTTGTTCATGTTTGGCTCTTAAAAGTTTATAAGTCTATTTATTAGATAGATCTTTATTTTTCCCTTTTATTATGTTTGTTATCGTTTTGGTATTGAGTAGTACGTCTGTTTTTTCTATTTTTATGATTCGTCCTTGTAGTGTAAACCACTGTTAACACGAAATTACAAGTGACTTAGCTAAGTCAAAGAGTTTACTTCATTCCTATGGACAGGAATCGAACCCCAACCATATAGTTAGGTGATGAGGTGAATAAGCACTACACCAAACCCATTTGGTAGCCAGTAGTTACCCATTGTTATATGCCTATAGTAACTAGTTGGTAAAGGGCTACTAATTGTGTTATTAAGAAATCAAATGACAATTACTGTCTGTTGGACCTTTAGTCCTAATTAATTGTTTTGATAATGACAGTAATGATTTATATGTAGACTTAATATTATAAACATATGCGTGTAATTGTGTGCTTAAGTCTTAATTTAGAAAGGAACAATTACAATGACGCAAGCTTGAAGTATTGGACCAAGGAGGTTTTACTTCAAAGACATTTGATCGTAATGTTCAAGATCAAGACCAAATAACAACCACGAGACTCAAGATGAGAGACTTGTGAAGAGACGATTCGTTCTTCAAGATCTACAAGATTAGATAGTATAGGCCGTCATCCGGTAATGGTTTTACTTTGTTTGATTTAAAGGTTAATGAAGTTATGACCTCATAGCCATAACTTCATTGCTAGACAAAAATGATGCGTTAATTTTTGGAAAATATATTTTTAATGGTTTATAAAAATAAGAGAGTATTTATTTTAATTGGAATTAATTAATAAGAATTTAAGTTGAATAAACTATTGGTTTGTAACACGATATTTATATCGTCATGCAACCTAGGGTTTTAACTTAATTCTATCTCGATTTGTTGTGGACTATGGAAGCAAGAGGGACCGAGTGGGCCGACCAAAACCCTAGGAGGCCGAACCCTAGGAGGCCGAAACCCTAGGAGGCCGAAACTCCATCTCCTTGCCTCTTACTTGTTCATCAAGTCGTTTAGGTTTTGTAATTCCAGAACATTCCTAAACCCTAATTCCAGAACATTCCTAAACCCTAATTATCTACTACTATAAATACTCTCATTCATTCAACATTTAAAAATGACACACATCTACAACTTTTAGAGAGAAAAATATTTTAAGCAAAATTCTTTGAGCTTTAATTCTTATTTTATAATTTGCTTATACAAAAGTTGCGCATCAATTTTGTCAATCACTCGAAGAAAAATCGTTATAGGATACTAAGTACACAAGATATTGTATTCACTCGCATAACGTGAGATTAGTATTTATCGTTGTACTTTTCTTATTAACGTAAGAGCAACCTAGAGTATTTAGCGATACTCAATCTGAGTTATAATCATATAGTTGATTATACGAGTGGATTGATAATTTTTGTAATCCGTAGAAAGGTACTAAAAATTATTAATAGAGAATAGTGGACGTAGGTTTCGACTTTTGAAATTGAACCACTTCAAAAATCCTGTGTGTCTCTCTTCTCTCTCTTTATTTTTGTTATTTTGATTTTGCGCTTATTATTAGTAAATTAATTAGTTGATTTTAATCAATAAAATCAAACAATTAATTTTACATCATATATTTCAAAAAGTGGCCATCGTTTTAATACTCAATTCACCCCCCCCCCTTCTTTCGTATTCGATCAATAGACTCCTCAATTGGTATCAGAGCCTCGTGCTCTTGATAAGCCTAACGGCTAGAGTCTGATCTATCTTTTTTTGAGTCTATTTATCTTTTTTCCGCTGCATTTATTTTTTATCAAATGGATTCCAAACACCTTAAGTGTCCTATATTCAATGGGAAGAACTATGGTTTATGGAAAAATATGATGACCCATTTCATTAAAGGAAACGACTGGGAGTGTTGGTTGATTATCAAGAATGGTCCGAATAAGATCTTACTTGCAACCAATAATGGCACTACCGTCGAAAAGAAAGAAGAAGATTATATTGAGGCGGATTATAAAAAGGCAGAGAAGAATTCAAAAGCAATAAGCTTATTGCAAAACGGTATGATTGCTACTGAATTCGATCGTTTCTCAACCAGTTCATCTGCCAAGGAAATATGGGATGGTCTAGAATTAGCCTAAGAGGGAACCGCTGTTGTCAAAAAGCAACGTATGGCATTACTAATGCGAAAATACGAGCTGTTTGCCATGGCGCAAAACGAGTCAGTTGACAACATGTCCTCTCGCTTTTCTAGCATCATCAATGAGCTAAAGAATTTAGGAAGAACTTTTGACTCCGAGGAAATTGCTAGAAAAATCCTTAGAAGTATGTCTCGCAGATGGAGACATAAAGTGTCTGTCATAGAGGAATGTAAGGACCTAACTTCGTTTTCCTATCAGGAGCTACTCGGAACCTTAATGGCTCACGAGATTACTCTGAATCAGGATGAGGAGGAAGCTGGAACAAGCAAAAAGATGGCCTTACAAGCTGAGTCTAGCAAGATTAATGATTCTTCAGATATTGAAGATGAAACCGTGTTGTTTGTTAAACGAATAAGGAAAAAGTCCTTCAATCAAAATCAAAATAAAACAAATAACAAATCAAAGCAAACTCCCAAGAAAACTTTTGAGTCAAAAGGGTCATTCTCTAATCGTGGATGCTTCAAGTGTGGCGATAATGATCATATGATCAAAGATTGCCCCACATGGAAGAAAATAAAGGACAAAGATCAACGTAACAAGACAAAGAAGGAATTTAAGCAAGTTCTGATGGCATATTGTTGGGAGACTTGAACTCTGAAGATGGCGAATCCAAAGATGAAGAAGAAACTGCCAATGTTTGCCTAAGCAGCGTCAGTCTTGACCTATTCTCCGACAGCGACAATGAAAGTAATGCTTCAAATGCTGAGATGTGTCTTGTTGGAAATTCAGATTCAGATTCAGAGGATGAAGAGGTAAGTCTACTTGAACTTAAAAAGCAAGTTAAGAAATTTTCTAAGAAAGCTTTAATTAAGACCTTTGAAGAAACCCTTGATGTTTGTCATGAACAGAAATTAGAGTTAAAAGACCTTAAGGAACAAATTCTAGATACTGCTGAGGAAAACCAACTTCTAAAAGCCAAAGCCAAAAAGCTCAAATCTAAAGTTATGGCTACTCCAGCTATAACTTCAGACATGACAAATGCTGAGAAAAACGCTCTTGAATCAAAAGTTAAGGCTAGTGATGCCATAACTTCAGAGCTCAAACTCAACATTAAGCATCTTCAAGCTAAAGTTACAGCTAGTGATGCTATAACTTCTGAGTTGAAGAAAGTCAATGAGATTTTAAAAGATGAACTTAATGGCAAAGATAGTGTGGTTTCCGAACACAAGAGAGAAATTACATTTCTCTCTAAGCAATTGGAAGAAGCTAGTAATAGTATGTCTGAACTTAAGGAACAACATGAAAATGAGAAACGTGTCTTGAATGAACGTTTTGATAAATTTCGTGAAGACTTTGAGAAAGGTAACTCTTCCAAGGATTCAAATGTAGATCATTCGAAATGTGAAAAAGAAATTGAGACCTTGAAAGAATTACTCTTACATGCACGAAAAGTTCATGATAAATGGGAAGGAAGCACAAAAGTTTTAAACTTCCTTACTGAACAATCTGAGAATAACATGAAGATGGGACTTGGTCGTGAATGCTATAGCCGTAGAGACCATGATAAATGCAAATCTAACCCTTCTGATCACGACTTCAGAAAAAGAAAATATGTTAATCTTCCAGAATACTTGATTTGCAATTACTGTGGCTCTACTGGACATATTCAAGTCAATTGTGTCAAACTTGCTTTGGATAAGCAAAAGAATGTCGAAACTGCTAAGACTTCTGATTTCATAGTGGAAGATGATGTCTCTACTATATATGAACCTAACGATAACGAAGAACGCAATAACGAGTTTAGATGGACTTATGATATGGCTTTTGATTACTCATATGTTCCTTCAAAATCAAACAAAATGAATGAGAATCGAAAGCATACATTCAAGCCTAAAGTTCATAACTCCAAACCTAGAGCGTCTCATGAAGGTACTAGACCTAGAGCTACTTTTGTTAGAACAAAATCTAGAGTACCTGATGTTCCGATTGTTAGACAAAGACCAAGACAACCCAATGTTAAAGCCAAAAGAATAATAAGACAAGTATGGGTTAGACAGGATCAAATATATAGAGTCACTAACCATAAAGGACCCAACTTAGCTTGGGTACCTAAAAGTTGTATTTGATTCATTTGCAGGTAGTAGTGAAAGAAAATAATCTATGGTATCTTGACAGTGGATGCTCGAGACACATGACAGGAGACAGAAATCTTTTTCTTTCACTAGAGCCCTTCTTCGGTGGCAAAGTTACCTTTGGAGATAACAAGAAGGGTAGGATTATTGGAGTAGGAAAAATTGGAATTTCAACCTCCCATTCAATCGATAAAGTATATCTGGTAAGTGGTCTTAAACATAACTTACTTAATATTTCTCAATTATGTGACAAAGGAAATAGAGTTGTTTTTCATGCCGATGTTTGTCGTATCATAATTGAAGGTACTAGTAATGTTTTACTTGAGGGTCACCGTATGAGGAATGTGTATATGATTGACTTAAATGTTGTCAATACAAATTCCTTCTCGTGTATGAAAGCAACCTCATATGAGTCTTGCTTGTGGCACAAGAGGTTTGCACACATTAGTCCAACTATTTTAAAGAAACTTAAGTCCATGGATTTAGTTGAAGGCTTGCCCTCAATTAAATTCGAGCAAGAGACAATGTGTGACTCATGTGTCCGTTGCAAACATGTTAGATCCTCATTTAAATCTAAAAGAGTAGTTAGCACTAAACGACCACTTGAGATGGTACACATAGATTTATGTGGACCTATGAAAGTTAGAAGCCGTGGTGGATCAAAGTATATATTTGTTCTAGTCGACGATTACTCAAGGTATGTCTGGCCAATATTTCTTTCCTCTAAAGATGAAACTTTCGATGAATTTGTGGTATTAATGAAGCTTGACCAAAATAAATATGACAAAAAGCTTATTTCGATTCGGACGGATCACGGCACGGAATTTGATAATCAATTGTTTATAGAATTTTGTAGGGAAAATGGTGTGGGGCATAACTTCTCCGCACCACGTACCCCACAACAAAATGGTGTCCTGGAATGTATGAATCAAACCCTAGAAGATATGGCTCGTACAATGCTTTTGTGTAGTGGCCTCCCTAGAAGTTTTTGGGCAGAAGCTGTTAGTACCGCATGCTATGTGCATAATAGAGCTATGATCCGACCTATTTTGAAAAAGACTCCCTATGAACTCTTAAGAGGGAGAAAACCCAATATATCACATCTCCGTTGCTTCGGGAGCAAATGCTTTGTTCACAATAATGGAAAAGACAATTTAGGAAAATTTGACCCCCGAAGTGAAGAAGTCATTTTTCGGGATATTCGGATCATAGTAAAGCCTACAAAGTGTTCAATAAAAGAACCTTGCGCATAGAAGAAAGTGTTCATGTTCGCTTTGACGAAGATAATGTGCTTGATAAAGTTGAACAGGAAGAAGAGGATCCAGATGTGCCCGATTTCTTTTTAGCAAGAAATGAGCCCTTAAATGAAGATGAAGATATTCAAGGTATCAATGATGAACTAGATAATTCTGCAAACGATCCTAAGAGAAGTGATGAGTCCGTAGTTAATGATACTATTGACCCTTCCTTAGATAAAGAAAAAGATCTTGAAGTTATACCTAATGATGGTGTAACTTCCGATCCAAATCATGAAATTTCTAATGAAGTTAGTGATACTTCTGAAGAAAACCCCGAGTCCAACTCAGGGGGAACAAATCATGATTCCACGTCTGTAGATGGTGCGAGTTCATCAAATGATAATGAGCCTAGAGTTCTCAAAAAGTGGAAACATCAAAGCTCCCACCCTTTGGACAAAATCCTAGGGGATCTAGAACAAGGCATTAAAACTAGAAGATCCTTGAATAATTTCTGCTCGTTCTTTTCTTTTCTATCAACCATTGAACCTACCAATATCAAAGAAGCTCTTGCTGAACCTGATTGGATAACTGCTATGCAAGATGAGCTTCAACAATTCGAACGCAATAAGGTATGGCACTTAGTGCCACGACCTAGTGATCGAACTGTTATGGGTACAAGATGGGTATTCATAAATAAACTGGACGACGCAGGACTTATTACAAGAAACAAGGCACGACTAGTTGTCCAAGGCTACAATCAATAAGAAGGGATCGATTATAACGAAACCTTTGCACCTGTAGCAAGACTTGAGGCTATTCGTCTCATTATTGCCTCTGCTGCTCATAAAGGAATGAAATTATTCCAAATGGACGTTAAGACTGCATTTCTTAATGGCTACTTGGAAGAAGAAGTTTATGTAGAACAACCTCCCGGATTTTTAGAAAGCAAGTTTCAAAACCACGTTTATAAATTAGACAAAGCTTTATATGGTTTGAAACAAGCTCCAAGGGCATGGTATGACAGATTATCCAAGTTTCTATTACAAAATAATTTTATAAGAGGATCTGTCGATAAAACCTTGTTCCTAAAATCCGAGGGTTCTAATCTACTTGTTGTGCAAATTTATGTAGACGATATTATATTCGGTTCTACTAATGAAAAATTGTGCAAGTATTTTTCAGATCTAATGACTTCTGAGTTTAAAATGAGCATGATGGGAGAATTGAAGTACTTTCTAGGCTTATAAATTCAACAAACAAAGGATGGTATAAAGATTCACCAACAGAAATATATCAAGGAACTGATTCGAAAATTCGGTATGGAAAATGCAAAATCTTACGATACACCTATGGTACCTGAAAAGAAAATAACTATAGATGAACATGGTAAGTGTGTTGATGAGACTACATATCGAGGTATGATTGGTTCGCTTTTATATTTAACTGCAAGTCGTCCTGATATAATGTATAGTGTATGTGTCTGTGCGCGATATCAATCGTGTCCTAAAGAGTCACATATGATTGTAGTTAAACGTATCTTGAGATATTTAATTGGTACATCGAATTTGTACTTATGGTATCCACTTGAGTGTAATTTCGATCTAGTAGGGTATTCGGATGCGATTATGCAGGGATGCTCTTTAGATAGGAAAAGCACTTCTGGGTTTGCGACGTTTGTTGGACCTTGTATTATCACATGGGGATCAAAGAAACAAAATTCAGTTGCAATGTCTCACTCGGCCGAGTATGTATCTCATTGGATCGTATGTTCTCAATTACTTTGGTTAAAGCAACAACTATGTGATTATGGTATAAATGTAGGTCGTATGCCTATTATGTGTGACAATACGAGTGCTATAGTAATTTCTAAGAACCCTGCCCAGCACTCGAGGACCAAACATATAGATATTCGACACCATTTTCTACGAGATCATGCAGAGAAAGGCAACATTTCACTTGAATTTTGTAGTACCGAAAGGCAATGGGCTGATATCTTGACTAAGCCGTTAGCTAGAAAACGCTTTGAGTTATTGAGACTTGAGATTGGTTTAATTAGTGATAATTAAATCCGTCATAATTATGTCTGGGAACCTGAATGACTGGCTAGGAAGATGAGATTGTACGATTGTGTCCGTATATTTTTGTTGCAAGTTTAATTATGTTAAATAATGTTTATTTTACGTGTTATATCTTGCTTATGTGTATGGTAATATTTTATATTCTGTATGATCACATATTCTTACAAAAATTCGACAAAATGTACAATAAAATGCCTAAATATAATAAAGATATTTTTATCTTATTATATTCCTACACAAATCCTGCCTAAACTCCAAAACAAAAGATTCTTTCCTAATCTTACATCAAATAGGATTCTTTTCTTATTCTTATCCTATAATAAATAGGAGATAATACCAAAAACAAAAAAAAGGGGAAAGTGCCGGAAAAAAAAAGCACGAAAAAAAAGGAAAGTGCCGTGAAAAAAAAAGGCACGGAAAAAAATAAAATAAATAAATAAATAAATAAAAAGGGAAAGTGCCGAAAAAAAAAAAGGAAAGGCATTAAAAAATTAGGAAATTGGTATTATTTTCTATCTTTAAGAATTCTATTGTTACCAAAACACAAATTCCTTATGCTATATATACCCTTTTAATCTCTCCATAATTCTCATCAATTCTAATCATCTTAAACCCTAATACCTTTTGCTAAACCCTTCAAAATTAATAATGGCAAATCAACCTACAACCCGTTTTCAAACCAAGAAACATGTTGTTAGAAAGAAGGTAACCCAATCACCCCCGAGAACCACGCGCTCCGTCACACCGCCCGAAACCCCTCGCTCCCCACGGTTCATCGTCGACCTACCCGACAACCTCACAAAAAGACGAAAATTGATTAAGGGTAAGGGAAAATTGGTTTTGGAAACTGAGGTAAGCTCGAAAACTGAGAGCTATACACTTCAAGATGGTTCTTCACGTGTTCTTTACGCACAGTATATGGATGATTACACCAACAATGGACTGAATAATCTTCGATTAAGTCAAGTAGAACGAAGGAATATTAATCAAGTTGCTCAATATCGCATTCACGCAGGACGAGTATATTCGATTGATTGGTTAAAGAAATATAAAGCACTTGAGTTTTTCAAGAATTTTCTCAAAGATCAAGGATGGGAAAATATTGTTGCTGTAAGTGGTCCTGTCTTTCCTATTGAGGTATATCAATTTTATGCTACTGTTCAATTTAAGGAAGGAAATTTACTTGCTGTAGTTAATGAGACATCCATTCGTGTCTCACCTGGTGATTTCTGTGACTTGGCTCGAGTTCCTGGAGGAGGAATCGAAATCAATCCAAGCGTAGAATGGGGAAGTATGTCACCTGATGACAGGTTAATAGTGAAATGGTATTTCAAACAAGATGCGACTTCGTCTGAAACTATCTTAACAACTAAGTTGTCGCCAACTTTGAGGTTCTTTTTGAACTTTCTTTGGACTACCATTGTTCCTCGAAAAGAAGGTAGAGATAAATTCGGGGTTCATGAGATGATTATTATGAAGGCTTGGTTTGAAGGAGAAAAGGTTAGTCTACCCTTGCTTGTGTTTCATAAAATTATACAAGCTAGTGTAACAGCTAAGATGGATGATTTAGCTTCTACTTTAAGCTTGCCTTATGGGAATTGGATCTCACGAATTTTAGAGAAGAAAGGAGTTATTGGGAAGCATAGTTATGGAGTTATAACAAATGATGAGATGAGCGATCTTTATTTATCTTATATGAAGCTCGTTATTAATGGCCCGGAATTATGTTTTGAATCAAAAGGAGAAAAAGGAGAAAAAGGAGGAAAAAGCAATGTGAGTTTTGAGATGTTGGATTCTAAGATGGAATCAAATTTTACTTCTATTCTTGGAAGGATTAATGAGCAAGACAAGAAATTAGGTGAGTTGTTTGAGCTTATTAAAAAGGAAAGAAGAGTTGATACTAGTGGACCAATTAGTATTAGCCCGGCGCGTCTAAATACCGTGTTGTCACGGTTTGACACAAAAATCGACAGTGCTCTTAAGGCCGTCGTGCGAACACACTCCGAGTCTACTCATATGAGGGAAGGTTTGGATAGTTTGGTTAAATTTGGTGATGAGCTTTTACAATCTGGAAAGGAGATGAGGTCTGAGATGCAAACGATATATGAAGCAGTTAAAGCTATGACTTTGAGGATTGGTAACTTTGATACTCGATTGACTGCTCAAGCTGCAGTCCTAGATCATTGTCACGCGCGACTCGAGGACTTGGAATATCGGACTCGTCCTAGGTCACAACCGCCGAGTCCCCGCTACCCTTGACCACCTCGCCACACCCATCCAACCTAGCCTTATCTTTTTAATTCCTTTGCTCACAATAAAAATCCATTCTTATGGATATTAGCTTTTCAATTCCGCATTTTATTCCTTGTGTGATTGCAGGTTTATAATATTATTATGCTACTTAAGAACTAGATTGCGTTTAATATAATATGTTTTTTCATGCTTAATTCTTGTCTCGTAATATATTATTCTAGTTGTTTTATGTTTGTTCTCATCTTTTCAATGATGCCAAGAGGGGGAATTGTTTTTATGATTTGTGACCGTCTCAAAGTTAATTCTCTCAAGGCGTTCTATAGTTATAACTTTGAAAAGATTATTAGTTTCTGCGCTCAACTGTTCTATAATTTGGGAAGTATTATGTTGAGGGGGAACTAGACTTATACACAAATCATAGGAGACTTGTCATCATCAAAAAGGGGGAATTTGTTGGACCTTTAGTCCTAATTAATTGTTTTGATAATGATAGTAATGATTTGTATGTGGACTTAATATTATAAACATATGCGTGTAATTGTGTGCTTAAGTCTTAATTTAGAAATGAACAATTACAATGACGCAAGCTTGAAGTATTGGACCAAGGAGGTTTTACTTGAAAGACATTTGATCGTAATATTCAAGATCAAGAACAAATAATAACCACGAGACTCAAGATGAGAGACTTGTGAAGAGACGATTCGTTTACTGAAGATCTACTGAAGATTAGATAGTATAGGTCGTCATCCGGTAATGGTTTTACTTTGTTTGATTTAAAGGTTAATGAAGTTATGACCTCATAGCCATAACTTCATTGCTAGACAAAAATGATGCGTTAATTTTTGGAAAATATATTTTTAATGGTTTATAAAAATAAGAGAGTATTTATTTTAATTGGAATTAATTAATAAGAATTTAAGTTGAATAAACTATTGGTTTGTAACACGATATTTATATCGTCATGCAACCTAGGGTTTTAACTTAATTCTATCTCGATTTGTTGTGGACTATGGAAGCAAGAGGGACCGAGTGGGCCGACCAAAACCCTAGGAGGCCGAACCCTATGAGGCCGAAACCCTAGGAGGCTGAAACTCCATCTCCTTGCCTCTTACTTGTTCATCAAGTCGTTTAGGTTTTGTAATTCCAGAACATTCCTAAACCCTAATTCCAGAACATTCCTAAACCCTAATTCTCTACTACTATAAATACTCTCATTCATTCAACATTTAAAAGTGACACACATCTACAACTTTTAGAGAGAAAAATATTTTAAGCAAAATTCTTTGAGCTTTAATTCTTATTTTACAATTTGCTTATACAAAAGTTGCGCATCAATTTTGTCAACCACTCGAATAAAAATCGTTATAGGATACTAAGTACACAAGATATTGTACTCACTCGCATAACGTGAGATTAGTATTTATCGTTGTACTTTTCTTATTAACGTAAGAGCAACCTAGAGTATTTAGCGATACTCAATTTGAGTTATAATCATATAGTTGATTATACGAGTGGATTGATAATTTTTGTAATCCGTAGAAAGGTACTAAAAATTATTAATCGAGAATAGTGGACGTAGGTTTCGACTTGTGAAATTGAACCACTTCAAAAATCCTGTGTGTCTCTCTTCTCTCTCTCTTTATTTTTATTATTTTGATTTTGCGCTTATTATTAGTAAATTAATTAGTTGATTTTAATCAATAAAATCAAACAATTAATTTTACATCATATATTTCAAAAAGTGGTCATCGTTTTAATACTCAATTCCCCCTCCCCCCCCCCCCCCTTTCGTATTCGATCAATAGACTCCTCACTGTCTTAATTGCTACACATGAATTTGATGAATTTCAAGAATACAGCATACCATGAAGGCACATGCATGATCATGGGTTCACGGTCCAATTTTAAAAAGAGGTATAACTAACTTTATATTAACAAGTTTAGATGTTGCTTTGTTTTTGAAGCAAGTGGTGAATCTAGAGAAACTGAATGTTGATCTATACCAACTCGTATATATATATATATATATATATATATATATATATATATATATATATATATATATATATATATATATATATATATATATATATATATATATATATATATATATATATATATATATATATGTGGACAAATGGGGGCCACGGGGCGCTTGGGAAACAAGCGTTTGCATTTTGTATGGAGTCGCCACCAATTTTTATGGGAAATTGGAACCGTTCGAATACCTCGTGTCATGTCAAGACACAAAGTAGAGACATGAACACTAAGCAATCGTTACCCTTAGAATTCTATGTCTAGAATGACTCTCGTGGATGCCAATGAATACGGGTGTTCACAGATATCTGGAGTAAGGGGTGAGGGTACGTATTAGGAAGCTCTTTTGATCGAACACCTAATCCCACCCGCCTCGATAGCGGCCTCTACTAATGATTAGGGAAGTTATTCGTACTCGATATATCGTCGGCTATATGCATGCAATGCAACATCCAAGTTTTAATCCTAGCATGTGAAGATTAGACTAAGTCGGTGGACAATTAATTTAGCAAACAATTGGGTCGAAGTAGGATTTAATGCTCTTTTACATGTGAAAGCATACAAGCAATAAAAGAAATACAATAATTATAAATTACAATAACGAAAATTACAATAATTACATCGGAATAGGCGATTTATGTCGAAAATATCTTTAAAACGGATAATTTGAGAAAAAGTAATAAAAGAATAAATTACGAACAGGAATTAGCGTGATATTACGGATAATAGTTAATTAATACGTATGTTAAATAACTAAGTCAAGGCAGAAACGGAGTTCGAGGACGAACTCGGCCGAGAACAGCGCAAAGCAGCAGAGTGCGTCCTTTGAATAGGCGCAGCAGACGCTGCGTCTGTTCCTTGGCTCAGTTCTGGCTGTGAAGCCGTAATTGCAAGCTGTTAATGTTAATTGGTGAATTTAATGATTGATTAATGATATTTACTCGGATGAAGGTGATTAGCATGTTATTTAACATATGAATGGGTCATGAAAACAGTAAAACATGAATGAGACGGAATTAAACGAATTAACACAAGATGGAATAATGACAGAAGTGAAAAATATTAATGAGTCAAACAAATTAATTCAATTAACTAGGTTAGATATGATAGATTAATGATGAATATGCAACGAACAGATGTAAACTATATCAAAGACGAATTCCAGAAACCCAATATTGATGAATTGAATCTCTACAACCCGGAATTGAATTTAATGACGAAAACCCGCAAATATTGGATTATTAGGGATTTAAGTCGGATTTAAATAATAAAAACATATTAATGATGATGATTATAACATACATATGAATTATATGCTATCATGAAGAAGAATTAACAAATAAACGAAACAAACAAAAGGATTTGACGAATAACGAGGATTTAACGAAGAAGAAAGGAAGCGAGAATCTGCGGCGCGGCCCTCACGAAGAGGCGCAGCAGGAACTGCGCTCCTTCGAGGAGGCGCAGCAGTTGCTGCGTCCTTTCTCGACGGTTATCTACTGGAAATCCGTAAAAAAGAGGTTTTAAAGCATGGTTTTAGAAATCGGTTTTAATGGTATTTTCGACGTAAACCTTACAATTGATTATACAATAAATAAATACAATAAATAAAAGGAGAGATTATACACCCTCAGACTTACATGTTGACGAAACGAGAAGGACTAAGATATCGATTAGTGATGCTCGACGCGAATGCAAAGAAAGTGCCCTCGTAAGAGGAAAACGATTAACTAATTAAGTTGATTATTGGTGTAGTTGGTCAAATTGGTCGGTCATGCAAACGGGGAGGCTGGTACTCAGAAGGATCCGAGCTTACGTGGTCGAAAGTTCAAGCACGTAGACGCCAAAAAGTAAGAACAAAGTCTAGAATGAAAAGGGAGAAGAGAAGGGCGGACACTCGCGTGAGAAATATGAGGAGCGAAGGCTCCTATTTATACTAATCACGTGAAGGAATTAGGGTTTCGGAGACTCTTTGGAAGTGAATCTCGGAAAGATATGAAAAAGATACGAGAAACATGCGAGAAAGGGCCTGGGAAGAGGCGCAGCGACCATGCGTCTCTTGGAAGAGGCGCAAAGACCTGCTGCGTCTGTTCCCATGTGGTTTCCTCCTGCAGAAGAAAGATTTCCGTGTTTGAGTTATGGTAGGACGGAAATAATTCGGTTTTCCTTAATATCTTATGTGAATATTACGGGAAATTGCTTACTAAAAGATAAAATTTATGAAATATGGAATAGAAATATCCGGAACATTCCAAACATTCGACTCGGGATTTAACGGTTATCGAAAAATGGAGACGGTTTTAGGCCCTGGACTCGAATGTACTCTAATTATCACAAACGACCGTATCGGGACGTAGATGACAACTAAGAGGTAGACATTAATATTTGAGCAATCACTTGACGATAATCTTACGAATTGTCACAAATCGTTCCGCGTACCAAACATGCGGCCCAATCATCACCGGGTGGTTTGCGGGAGATGCAGAAACGAGGTGTCTACAGAGCCCCCACTTTGACTGAGGCTTGGACAAGGCGAAAGTCAAAGTATAGCCACCAGGTCAATCGAAGATTACAACCTGACGACTATGGCGACGCAAGGCGGCTCAAGGGGTCTGAACCAAGGACCTGTCGTCGAGAACATTTTAGAGTCTGTCGACTATCGGGGAGGGTCGTTTAAAGTCCATTAGACTACGTAAGGAGGCTCGCCAGCCATAAGAAGAGACCATACCTGAGAGTTCTTTCTCGAGATGTTTCCGGTGGTGCATAGGAGCTAAGGTTGGGCATGGGAGCTAAGGGTAAAACCTAAAGGATACATAAGGATTGGTGCTAGGGTGTGGGACCCTAAAGGAAAGCATCGTCGGGAAGGAGGCCTAAAGTAAGTTCAACTTAAGGGTAACTAAAGCTTGGGTATAGGAACTCTATTGGTTTGGGAACTTGAAGGCTTATGAACCTAAAAGGATTGGGATCCTATAGTCAAAAAATCTTAATTTCGGGTTTACGAACCTAAAAAAAGAAGGCTTTGGTTTGGGAACCTCTGGAGAACGACACCTTTGTCGCACTCTGCGGGGGAACAAGAAATATTGTGAGTAGCAGGACACAGGCGGGAACTGCTGAGAGAAAACTGCCTTGGGTAGTCTTTGGGAAATAATTGCGAGTAGCAGGACACAAGCGGGAACTGCTGAGGGGAAATCTGCTTAGGTAGATCGTCAATCCTTACGTCTTGAGAGAGACATTATGTCCGCTTACTCTTGCTAGAGACACGATTGGGAATTGATTCTTCTTGTCATGAGAGGGAAAGTATATCCGCTTACTCTCGCTAGAGACATAACGAAGGTGTGTCGAATTCCGTGAAGGAACCAATGCTCGTTGCGACAAGCAGAAGGTCTTGGAAGGAATAAATAATGTGCGGCAGTCTGCTGCGGACTTGGAAATGCGGGCCGGGACGAAAGAAAATCGTCAAACGGACCAAAAGAATGAAATAGCATCGGGGAAGAGGCGCACCAAAGATGGGCCCACAATTAACGAATTCATAACGAATTTTTGAAAATCCATTTGGAGGGAGCAAAAGGAAGAGGCGCAGCAAGAGCTGCGTCTCTTGGAAGAGGCGCAGCGCCTACTGCGTCTATTCCCCAATTTGGTTTTCCTGCGTAAAAACGCGAAAATCAGGAGGCTTTGTATTCATTTGCTCGAAACATAAATCACACATTTCTCTCTTAAATCTTCACCATTTCCGCCAAGGTTTGATTCAAAAGCTCGCATTAATCATGACTAATCGAGGTATGTGTCTCAAACTTGCATTAATCGTCTACATTTGTCCAATTTTGAGCCGAAAAATCTAGGGTTTATGACCCACTTGATCGAAAATTTGGGGCTTTTCCCCCAAACGCATTTGCCTTGTCAAATTGACATTAGAAATGGATAGTAGGTAATATTAGGAACATAACCATGTACTTGTTTCGAATTTTCATCAAGTTTTGAGCCTTTGAGTGAAATTTGAGACGGTTTTACAGCTAAACCGTAAATTGCTTCGAAAATAGCCTTAGAATTGCCCATTTGCGATGAAACTTGATATTTGGGATCCTTGAATGATGGGTAAACTTTCTACCATCTCGGAATTTTGGTTTGTGACAGCTTTTTCAGGACACTTTTCTAGAGCATAATCGCCATTATAGCGAAATGCTGTCGAAATTTCGACTCGAACCCGGAACTAGGCTTCGAATTAGGCTTGACTTGACCCAATTTAACACATGAGTGATCGAGTAGGTGGGAATATGGCCAAGGATGGCGAGAAAAGATCGGTTTCAGGGCTTCGAAGGCTCGAGAATCCCTTAACCAAGGCCCGTCGTCACGTGACGCGGCCTGAATTTGCTTTAATGTTGCAGGTGATGAGGCTTTTACTTCTGGGAGAGCTCCCATGGAGATCGACGCTGCTACTGTCGAGGAGGCTTTGGAGTAGGCCTTCACCGCTGCGGTGATGGCTGCTGGGGACGAGGCTCACGAGGAGGAGGCCGGTGAGGAGGAGGAGGCCCCGAGACGGGCCAACGTCGGACGAGGAGGTCGTCAGCTGAGAGGGGTTCCCGCGTGGGCTGAGACTTGGGAGAGCAGGCACCTGGTGTAGGCTGCAGAGGGTCACCTGTCCTACAGGACGGTGAAGAGTTTGGTAAATAGGAATTCACTACTCACTACTCATCCCTATTCATTTTTTATCCAAATTTCTTTCAAATTTCCTTCAAAACTAAAGATAGCTTTGTTTCAAATCACAATATGAGGCCGGGAATATCAGGTCGTTCTCGGGTTACACGACAGCGATGGAGCACTACGAGCGGCTGTCGGCGGAGGAGAGGGCCATGATCGAGCGTGGAGCATTCGGTCCTTTGGTTCAGGTCTGGAGGGATATCGCGAAGAGGAAGTTGCGGGCTAACCTTAGCCTGGTCCGTGCTTTCCTGGACCGATTCTGGGATACGACTTCCACATTTCACATGCCTTTTGGTGAGGTGGGAGTCACTCTGGAGCGAGAGTTGGCCCAGTCTAATTTTGCTTGAAACGATTGACATGAGCCAATTTATTGTTTAGGGTGACCGCGAGCTGGAGCGAGAGTTGGCCCAGTCTCGGGAGGAGACAGCTCGCTTGTTGAGGGAGCTCGAGGTTCGGGACGCCGAGATCGCCGTTCTTGTGGCGAGAGTTGCAGAGTTGGAGGGCGCCCAGTAGTAGTTTTGTGTAGCTTTTTTGTTTGTTGGCTGTGTCTTGTACATTTGTACATTGGGACTATCATTTTGAACATTTTTGGACTTTGTTTGGGGCTCGAGCCCCCAGTTTGTACATTTCCTCCGTTTGGTATATATACGATGGTCTGAGTGCCTTTGCTGCTGGTTTGTGTTGCTTGTATCTGCAGGTTAGTTTCGAACAGGTTTAGTAGATGACGGTTTACGCCGTCATGCTGCCGAAATTTACATAGAAAAACACGCAAAGCATACATTTTATATACATATGGCCTTAATTAGCGCAAAATGAGAGACTCAAAAGAACGCGAAAAAAATGCAAAAAATGCAAAAATTTTGCCGGAAATGACCGGACGGTAGGGAGGGTTACCCCCTAAAAAAAGAAAAAAAAGAAATTTATAAGTTTAGAAATGAAATTAAAGAATAGAAATTAATATATACAAGTTGAAATTAAATGAAAATTATTTCCTAAAATGAAAATGAAATTTATTTCCTAAAATGAAAATATACAAGTGTGATATAGTGGCAGAAATGTCGATGTCGCCTCAAAATGCGTGCCTGCGAAATTAGGAAACCTGAAACATGGTAATCTTCCCGTATTTACCAAAATAATAACCTGTAGGAATAGGAAATTATTTGTTATGGATATAGGAAAGATCCAACGCGGAAAATCACAGAAGTGAAGCTCGGGAAGAGGCGCAAAGATGAGTCGTCCCTTTGAAGAGGCGCAGGCAGTCTTTGCGCTTTGTTCCCAATTGTTCTGTTCTGACGGATTTTTGGAAACAGCAATTAGTATAAATAGAAACGTTGATGGAGCGTTTATTCACACAAATCTTCCGTCTTATCTTCGTCTAAATACACAAAATTCTTCAAAATAAATCTTCTCATCATGAATACTTTGGAGATCCGCTTGAAGGAATGGACCAACGAGTTTTCAAATATGGAGAAGCATGATATGGGCTCTTATAACTTTGGATCGTTGTTGAGTTTGAAACTCATCAAGGTTGTGAAACCGTTCTTGGATGCTTGCCTTGACTACTGGGACCCGAATTACCATGTTTTTGCGTTCCCTGGGGGTGATATTTGTCCCTTTCCTGAAGAAATTGCTGCTATTGGTGGATGGGACCCCGAACATTTGCCTGCCATTCCTTCTACTTCTCAAGGGTACAAAAGCAAGTTTAGGGATTTGCTTGGATTGACTAGGCTTGAGGTGGACCGTCTAGTTACCTCAAAAGGGGTGAGAATGTTGGACTTCATAGATCGATTCATCAACAGGGCCGACCCCACCGTTTCTCATGTTGCTAGGCGAAGGGCATTTGGCTTTTGCTTGTTGCATGTGTATGTCTTCCAAGGGCATGTTGATGAAGACTTGAGAGGTGATCCCCGTCTTCTGGGCCTTGTTGAGCAGATGGAACTGCGTAGGAGCCCGGCTTGCTTATGCTTAGGAGAGATTATATTGGGTTTGGATAATAGGAAATCCAACCGTGATCTGCCATTCTTGGGGAGTCCCGTCATTTTGCAGGTAAAAGACACTTTTTTTTTCTTTTCTTCTTTTTTTTTCTTCTTCGTTTTTTTTTTTTTTTTTTTTTTTGGGGGGGATGTCTAATGCCTGCTTTTGGTAGGTTTGGCTTATGGAGCGGCTCCGATTGATCGAGCCCCCAGTTCATGCGCTTTCCTATCATGCCCGTTCGATTGCGATGAGGACGCGGCTGTACATGGTGGACTTCACCCGGGTCTGTGATTATTGGAAGAACAAGCTGAAGAGTGATGATGGCCCGTTGATTAGGTGGGTCGTACCATGGTGGCACCTCAAGTCTGTCACTGGAGTGTCTTCTTTGGATCCCACTAGGTCGGTGCGCATTCCTGGATTGGAGTTTATGGTGTGCATCTTCCCGGAAAGGCTGATGAGACAAGTTGGGCTGAAACAGACGATCCCGAGGCTTGATACCGTCCCGCAGACTGCTATGGCGCTTACTACAGAGAGCCGAAGAGAGTGGGCTATTAAATGGGCCCAAAGAAACATGTGGTTCATGAATTTCTCCGCCAATGCTTTATGGGTGTCGGATTCTTATCTGGGGTGGAGGAAGGCTACCACTCCGGAAGAGCGCGAGAAATTGAGGAAGCGCGAGCCTATCGACTACAAGGTGCGCGAGGGAGAGAAAGAGAAGGAGAAGCATCTGACAGAGGGAGAAGAAGAAGCCGGGTTTCAAGTTGTTCATCCTTCGAAGAAACCGAAGACTACTCCTGTCGCAGAGATGGTGATTGGCAAGAATGGAAAAGCTAGACCTCGAGAAAGGCCATTGGTGATTAGGTCTGAAGTGGCGCAAGAGCGTCCGGCTCGAGGTCGTGACAAAAAGTATGACAAGAATGACAAGAGCAAGGGGAAGATGGAGGAATAGCCCAAGTCTCTTTATTATTATTTGATTATTATTATTATTGTTGTTGTAATAAAAAGGAGGGATTTTTAGAATCCTAGCCTATTCTATTTTTTTATTATGTAGCGTATTATTATTAGAAGATGAATGGAATAAAAAGGTTAAGTGGTTATGAAACCGTGGTGATTTTCTATTTATTATTCTTGTCGAATTTCAAATGCAATGCAAATGTCCTTCTATTTACATTTTAGATATAATGGGTTGAATCCCGTGAAGGATTGCCTACGTATTCACTTAAAAAGCGAAATCAAACCCTTGCGCGTAGTTCGAATAAATGTAAAAGAATAATTGTTCGAAGCAAGAGCTTGTAATGAACGTAGAAAATAAGCATGAGCTTTTGCTTACTCTGAAGGTGCGAATTTAGTTTGTTTGATGATACGAGGATGACAAATTTGTCAAAATGCAAGAGCACAGTGACATTTAGCTTGTTTCAGCTTGGCCAAGGGCCGTTTATTTAGTGCCACAAGAGCGACACGTGGGGTTACGCGAGGCGCGTTTTCATTCCTATTCTAGGCATAGTATCGTTTCAGTTGGTCAAGGTTTGTTGGGTTTGAAAACTCATTCCCATCTGGGTCTGTGATCCTAACCGCACCCCCTGGGAGTATGGATTTGACTAGAAATGCTCCGGCCCAATTAGGTTTGAATTTTCCCCGTGGGTCGACAGGTAAAAGAGCTCTAACCGATTTGAGCACTAAGTCTCCTTCTTTGATGTTTCTTGGCCTAACCCTTTTGTTGAAAGCTCGTTTGATACGTGCTTGGTATGTTTGGACATTATGTAAGGCACGCAGCCTACGTTCATCCAGGAGGATGAGTTCTTCATATCTATCCCTTTTCCAATCGGCTTCCGGGATTTGACTTTCGAGTAAAATACGTAAGGATGGTATTTCTAGTTCGACTGGTTGTACAGCTTCCATGCCGTAGGTCAAATAGAAAGGAGTAGCCCCAGTGGGCGTCCTGACGGATGTACGATACCCTGATAAAGCAAAGGGTATCTTGCTCGGCCAATCTCTATAGTTGTCAATCATTTTCTTGAGGATTGTGACAACTTTCTTGTTTGCCGCCTCTACCGCGCCGTTAGTCTGTGGTCTATAGGGCGAAGAGTGGTGATGCTTCATCGGTGATTTGGTGGACATAAGCCGGCTCTGACCGTCGTTCGATGCACAAAGGCATTTCCACCATGTGATCTGGCATATTAATCAATGATGCAAGTTTCGCAAGAGCGTCTGCAAATTGATTTTCCTCCTGAGGTAGGTGTAGGTAGGTTACGTGATCGAAGAATTGAGCGACTTGGTCTATTCTAGCCTGATAAGGTGCGAGGCTTTCGCTTCGGATTTTCCAAGATCCTGTAACTTGGTTAATGATTAGTGATGAATCCCCATGTACTCGGAGGTTTTTAATGCCTAAGCTCACTGCCGCTTGTAGTCCAATGAGACAAGCTTCGTATTCTGCAGCATTGTTTGTCACCTCGAAGTCGAGTTTGACAGCAATTGGTGTATGCTCGCCTTCAGGAGAAATGAGCAACACTCCTATTCCGAATCCTATTAAGTTTGATGCTCCATCAAAGTACAGGTCCCAGGAGTCTACATCAGTTTGGAGTATATCCTCGTCTGGAGATGACCAAGTATCTATTGTTTGTGCGTCATTGATAGTATTTTCTGCGAAGAATTCGGCGACGGCGCGACCTTTTATAACTTTCAGTGGCACGTATTTGAGGTCGAATTCTGAGAGCATCAAGGTCCATCTTGCTAGACGTCCATTGAGGACGGGTTTCTCGAAGAGGTATTTGACTGGATCCATTTTGGAGTATATTTTGACGGAGTAGCTAAGCATGTAATGGCGTAGCTTCTTCGTTGCCCACACAAGAGCGAGGCATGTCTTTTCGAGTTGTGAGTATTTGCACTCGTACTCCAAGAACTTCTTACTAAGATAGTAGAGAGCTCTTTCTTCACTTCCTACAGTTTGTGCCAGCATGGCATCCATGGCCGTTTTGGTTACTGTGAGATATAAACCAAGAGGTTGATCTCGTTGTGGCGGCATGAGCACTGGTGGTTTAGGCAATATCTCCTTGATCCGGTCGAATGCCTTTTGACAATCGTCATCCCACATGGTGTGGTCTGTTTTCTTGAGTTTCTTGAAGATAGGCTCACAAATCATCGTAAGTTTCGATATGAATCGACTTATATATTGCACCTTTCCTAGGAATCCTCTGACTTCTTTTTCTGTTTGAGGTTGTGGCATTTCAATCAGAGCTTTGATTTTAGAAGGATCTATTTCTATACCTCGTTGGCTAACAACGTATCCCAGGAGTTTACCAGATGTTACCCCGAACGTGCATTTCTGAGGATTGAGCCTCATGTTGTATTTTCGTAGCCTTGCGAAGAATTTGCGAAGGTTCGCAATATGTCCTTCTCTTTCCTTGGATTTGACAATCATGTCGTCTACATATACTTCAACTTCTTTGTGCATCATGTCATGTAAGAGTGTAGTTGCGGTGCGTTGATATGTAGCTCCGGCGTTGATCAACCCGAACGGCATTACCGTATAGCAGTAGGTTCCCCATTGGGTGACAAATGCGGTCTTATGCATATCTTCCATGGCCATTTTGATCTGGTTATAACCCGCATACCCATCCATGAAGGATAGTAATGCGTGGTCTGCAGTATTGTCCACCAATATGTCGATGTGAGGTAGAGGGAAGTCGTCTTTTGGACTTGCTTTGTTTAAGTCCCTAAAGTCAACACAAACACGGATTCTCCCATCCTTTTTGGGTACGGGTACTATGTTAGCTACCCAGTCAGAATACTCGGAAACTTTGATGAACCCGGCTTTGAATTGCTTGTCAACTTCTTCCTTAATCTTTAGAGCCCATTCTGTTCTCATCCGTCGAAGCTTCTGTTTCACAGGTTTGAAACCTGGCTTAATCGGAATCCTATGTTCAGCGATATCCCTGTCGATCCCTGGCATATCTTTATAGGACCAAGCGAAAACGTCTTTGAATTCATTTAGGAGGTCTATGAAATCGTCCCTTTCGGTAGAGCTCAAGGTAGTCCCTATCCTAAGTTCTTGGGGTTCTAGTTCGGTTCCTACATTGATGGGTTCGGTGTCTTCTATTACTGGTCCCCCTTCCCCTTCCTGCAGTATTTCTTTGGCTACGTAGGGAGGTATTTCGATCAAGTCCGGGTCTTGGTCATCCTCGATCATCGTAAATGAATTGCACTCAAGATAACACAAAGAGTATGCGAACCCGATTTATTCATATTAAAATTTGAGTAAAGTTGGAACAAAGAAGCCAACCGATCCATGGTCATGGCGGCAAAGGGACAAAGGTTGGGGCATTTCCCGAACTACTGTGACTACTCGAGGCTAAGCTAGGAGAAACGAAGGGAGTGGGGATGACGACAGGAGTAGACTCTCTAATGACTTCTCTAGACCCCGACTCTGACTCCGACTCCGACTCGAACTCATCGTCTTCTGGTTCTCCTTTGAACATCTCTCCTTCTCTAGTGGTGAGCTTGAAGAGTCTTCCTTGATTGTTGGTCCATTTGATAGATTTTCTCCATCCTTTCTGCTGTTTTGTGTCGGTTTCTGTGATCAACGCGGTGGGGTTGAAGCGATCGTCTTGAAGTATCATAGTAATGATCTCATCCTGCGCGGCCCTAACGAATCGATCTTCTCCAAACAATAGGCTAACAGCTTGTTCGTCTAAGCAAGGTGCTTGACGGGTTTTGACGGTAGGAACCGTTTCTGGAGGGATAAAGTAGCAATCATGAAAGATCTCGATTCCGGCTAACTTCCTCTCGAGATAATGCCAAGGTTCACGAAATCCGTGAAAGGGTTCTAGACTTCCTTCTTGAACAAAGTACCCATTTAAAGTAGGGAGATAGGGCCTCATTTGGACTCCTACGTGCTTGCGGTTTTGGACTTGGGCGAGCATTTCGAGAACCTCCTCTTTTGTGGGTTTGTACCCTAGTCTAAGTGGTATCCTTGTTGAGTTGCCTTCCTTGTATGGTGCGAAGGTATTCTTCCGAATAGGGTTCAAAGGCATTCCAGGGAAGTATCCCTGGGTTTTGAGTATGTGGTTGATCACCAAGTTAGAGTAGGGATTATAGTATAAGGGTGCCAACTCACTTTCTATGACGCTTACACTTTGGAAGCCCCCAAGTTCGTATACGGGATCCGCAAGGACTTGATTGTTCGACTGTTTTTCGATTATTGCCTTGATGGGTGACGAAGTGATCGTCACTACTTTGCCATTTAGTGAGATCTTGATCTTCTGATGAAGGGTGGATGTTACCGCTTTGGAAGCGTGAATCCAAGGCCTTCCCAGAAGTATGTTGAATGAAGCTTCAATGTCCACTATTTGGAAGTTAACCTTTCGTTCGATTGGCCCTGTGGCTATGGTTAGGTTAGCAAGTCCTACTACTTTTCGTCGTGTACCGTCATATGCACGCACACCTTGATTGGTAGGGGTCCAATCTGACTCTTTCATGCCTAGCTTGTATGCCGTTTTGAGGGGTATGACGTTGACCATGAGCCATCATCCACCAAGGTCATTGGCACATTCTTCTTTAGACAAATGACAGTGATGTATAGAGCAAGGTTGTGACTAGCGCCAAAAGGTGGCAAATCTTCGTCTGAGAAAGTAATAGGATTACTTAGCTTAGGTGATTCTTGGAAGACCAAGTTGACTACATCTTCAGGAGTGGAGTTGTGTGCTACGTTTAGCTTGGCCAAAGCTTGCAGTAAAGCTTGGCGATGTGGGAATGAGCTTGCTACTAGTTGCCGACCGAAAGATCACCTTTGTTTTACTCAGAATTGCTTGAGCAAATGATCAGTGGAGTCATCCTCGTTGTCATTTGGTGTAACCACGTTGGTTGGACCGTTTTGAGTAGCGTTTTGATATGGACGACCCGAACGAGTTAGGTGGTCCACATCTTGGTCTTCACCATTTTGGACTATTTCTTTGACTAGGGAGTTTTCAATGAGATACTCGTCCTCATCATCATCGGCCCAAACCCCATTGATTGCAGCTAGTTCCCTCATTCTCATGATATCATCTTCTAGTCGTATGATTTGATCGACTAGTTTATCGACCACGGTGATTATTTCTTGCATAGTGGCATTTTGAGAGAAGATTAGTGGTACACGTTCTTCGGGTATTGCGTTGGGATTGCGTAAAGTTGTTACCATGTTTTCTAGTTCCCAAACTTGTCTATCTACACTCCTTGCCCATGTGATGAAGTCGGAAATGGTAGGGGAGATAGTAGAGTAGAGCCCTTCATTCTCGATTGCATAAATTTCATTGTTGATGGGAGAAATGAGGTGTGAGCAATCTAAGGTAGATTCATCACTTGTGATCACTAGAACTCCAATAGGATTCTGAGTGTTGTTGGGTTTACCTCCCGGTGGTATTGGTAGTAGACCATCTTCGATCATGTCTTGAAGCACGTTTTTCAACTTGTAGCATTTTTCTGTGTCGTGCCCCTTGCCCCTATGGTATTCACAGTATGAGTTCTCGTCCCAAAACTTGGACTTCCTTTCGGGTTCGGAAGTAGGTCCAATGGGTTGGAGTTTACCTTGCTTCATTAACCTTTTTAGAGCGTTGGAGTAAGTGTCCCCAAGGTTTGTGAATTTCCTTGGTGGGGTAGTCTTCTTGGATGGCTCGAGAAGGTTAACTTCATCGGTCTTACTAGTAGAGCCGTATGAACGACTTGTGGACCCTTGATATCCTCGACCTACCGTTTTGGACAAGAGTCCTTTACGGATGTCATCTTCAATCCTTGTCCCTAGTACGGTCAAGTCTTTGAAAGTCTTGATGTTTTGGTATCTCAAATGATTGGCATAGATGGGCTTGAGATTATCCACAAACTTCTCCACAAGAGTAGCCTCGTCCGGGCGTTCTACTAGTTGAGTGCTAGTCTTCCTCCATCTACTTAGGAAGTCGGTGAATCCTTCTTTGTCATTTTGGGTAAGAACCTCTAGAGTACGCATGTTGACTTGGATCTCGGCATTATCCGCATATTGCTTGGAGAACTCGATTGCGGCATCTTCCCAAGTAGCGATTTTCTTGTGATCTAAAGAGTAGAACCATTGCCTTGGGATGGTATCAAGAGATGAAGGAAAGATCCTTAAGAACATCTCGGGTTTGATGCCTTTGATAGACATGTAATCCTTGAAGGCACGAATGTGGTTCAAAGGGTTCTCGTGTCCCTTGAACTTAGGGATATCCGTCATACTAAAGTTAGTTGGCAATTTGGAAATGACGGCCTCATACTTGCGATTGTTCTCCCTATAAATGTCATCACCCTTAAGGTACATCAATTGCTCCTCTAGGTATTGGAGCCTTTTCTCAGCTACAGTCATCCCCATGAGAGGATTTTCATCCTTGGATTCGTTGTCAGAGTCACGTAGTACTTCACTTTCATGAGGAGGCAACCTTCCCTCCACGACAAAGATACGGCCTTCGATGAGCTCAAGGCGGTCATAGGTTTGTTCTTGAGTAGATTGCATTTGGGCTAGCGCGGCTAGGATTCAATCATTACTATTTTGAAGTTGGTTGAAGTTTGCTTCATCACTTGATCCGGGCATCTTGGAAACTGGATAAGAGATCGGCGACGAATCAAAACGCGATCGACCATTCTAACACACTTGCTACAAGAAGAAATGTTTTGACTCGTGAAGTGGGTGTGTGCCACTTGTGTTGAGTGAGTTTTGAAGAAAGACAAGGTCTTTGAAAATGTGTGTCCTAGTCAACTATAGTGTAGTTGTAGGAGTGGACTCGAAGTGAGGTTTTGAAATGGGCTTGTGGCCCGAATTTTGACACGACAAACGGACAGAGTTTTGACCGGGTTTTGCGCTAATTAAAAGCCCTTTTTCGAAATTTTTTTGTTTGAAAACGGGTTTTGATTTTTTGAAAAATCGTCATGGTTTTGTTTAGAAATGGTGATCATGTAAGGTATACATATTTATACAAGCATTATAATGGGATGCTGAGTGCATTTAGAAAAGGTTTTGGTTTAAAGGGTGGGTTGCCATACCGAACCATCAAACCCGAAGTCTGTGGAGAGGCTCGTGCCAAACAAGAGTAAGGCCGATTCCTAGTCCATTTCCTCAAGTAGTGAAGGCCCTTGATACAAACAAGAGTAAGCATCATGGTATGGATGACGTCAATCGCTATCCATCCTTAGGCCCAAATAAGAATTAGGACCGTTTAGACGGGACGATTGGTCGAATGGGTTGGGTTGGGCCTAGGAAGGCCGAATAAAATGGTCTAGGAAGACCGAGTTATGAAAACCGACAATTGTCTTGTACAAACTATTCCCTAACCTTGTTCAAGTTTCACCCTTGACTACACGTAAGTGTATTTCCCCAGCGGAGTCGCCAAACTGTGAACAGCGGGGGCCACGGGGGCGCTTGGGAAACAAGCGTTTGCATTTGTATGGAGTCGCCACCAATTTTTATGGGAAATTGGAACCGTTCGAATACCTCGTGTCATGTCAAGACACAAAGTAGAGACATGAACACTAAGCAATCGTTACCCTTAACATTCTATGTCTAGAATGACTCTCGTGGATGCCAATGAACACGGGTGTTCATAGATATCTGGAGTAGGGGTGAGGGTACGTATTAGGAAGCTCTTTTGATCGAACACCTAATCCCGCCCGCCTCGATAGCGGCCTCTACTAATGATTAGGGAAGTTATTCGTACTCGATATATCGTCGGCTATATGCATGCAATGCAACATCCAAGTTTTAATCCTAGCATGTGAAGATTAGACTAAGTCGGTGGACAATTAATTTACCAAACAATTGGGTCGAAGTAGGATTTAATGCTCTTTTACATGTGAAAGCATACAAGCAATAAAAGAAATACAATAATTATAAATTACAATAACGAAAATTACAATAATTACATCGGAATAGGCGATTTATGTCGAAAATATCTTTAAAACGGATAATTGAGAAAAAGAAATAAAAGAATAAATTACGAACAGGAATTAGCGTGATATTACGGATAATAGTTAATTAATACGTATGTTAAATAACTAAGTCAAGGCAGAAACGGAGTTCAGGGACAGAACTCAGCCAGGAACAGGCGCAGCAGAGCTGCGTCCTTTGGAATAGGCGCAGCAGACGCTGCGTTTGTTCCTTGGCTCAGTTCTGGCTGTGAAGCCATAATTGCAAGCCGTTAATGTTAATTGGTGAATTTAATGATTGATTAATGATATTTACTCGGATGAAGGTGATTAGCATGTTATTTAACATATGAATGGGTCATGAAAACAGTAAAACATGAATGAGACGGAATTAAATGAATTAACACAAGATGGAATAATGACAGAAGTGAAAAATATTAATGAGTCAAACAAATTAATTCAATTAACTAGGTTAGATATGATAGATTAATGATGAATATGCAACGAACAGATGTAAACTATATCAAAGACGAATTCCAGAAACTCAATATTGATGAATTGAATCTCTACAACCCGGAATTGAATTTAATGACGAAAACCCGCAAATATTGGATTATTAGGGATTTAAGTCGGATTTAAATAATAAAAACATATTAATGATGATGATTATAACATACATATGAATTATATGCTATCATGAAGAAGAATTAACAAATAAACGAAACAAACAAAAGGATTTGACGAATAACAGAGGACGAACGAAGAAGAAAGGAAGCGAGAATCATGCGGCCCTCACGAAGAGGCGCAGGCGAGAATGCGCTCCTTTGAAGAGGCGCAGCAGTTGCTGCGTCCTTTCTCGACGGTTATCTACTGGAAATCCGTAAAAAAGAGGTTTTAAAGCATGGTTTTAGAAATCGGTTTTAATGGTATTTTCAACGTAAACCTTACAATTGATTATACAATAAATAAATACAATAAATAAAAGGAGAGATTATACACCCTCAGACTTACATGTTGACGAAACGAGAAGGACTAAGATATCGATTAGTGATGCTCGACGCGAATGCAAAGAAAGTGCCCTCGTAAGAGGAAAACGATTAACTAATTAAGTTGATTATTGGTGTTGTTGGTCAAATTGGTCGGTCATGCAAACGGGAGGCCGGGTACTCGGAAGGATCCGAGCTTACGTGGTCGAAAGTTCAAGCACGTAGACGCCAAAAAGTAAGAACAAAGTCTAGAATGCAAAGGGAGAAGAGAAGGGCGGACACTCGCGTGAGAAATATGAGGAGCGAAGGCTCCTATTTATACTAATCACGTGAAGAAATTAGGGTTTCGGAGACTCTTTGGAAGTGAATCTCGGAAAGATATGAAAAAGATACGAGAAACATGCGAGAAAGGGCACGGGAAGAGGCGCAGCCCATGCGTCTCTTGGAAGAGGCGCAGACTGCCGCGTCTTCCCAAGTGGTTTCCTCCTGCAGAAGAAAGATTTCCGTGTTTGAGTTATGGTAGGACGGAAATAATTCGGTTTTCCTTAATATCTTATGTGAATATTACGGAAATTGCTTACTAAAAGATAAAATTTATGAAATATGGAATAGAAATATCCTAACATTCCAAACATTCGACTCGGGATTTAACGGTTATCGAAAAAATGGAGACGGTTTTAGGCCCTGACTCGAATGTACTCTAATTATCACAAAACGACCGTATCGGGACGTAGATGACAACTAAGAGGTAGACATTAATATTTGAGCAATCACTTGACGATAATCTTACGAATTGTCACAAATCGTTCCGCGTACCAAACATGCGCCCAATCATCACCGGGTGGTTTGCGTGAGATGCGAAACGAGGTGTCTACAATATATATATATATATATATATATATATATATATATATATATATATATATATATATATATATATATATATATATATATATATATATATATATATATATATATATATATATATATATATCCTTATATAAAAAGAGGATTGGGGATTGGGTTCATTTGAGACTGCTTGTACCCCTACATGACATCATATATTACGGTTTTGCCATACAGTATCTTTCTCCTGTCTGTTGCTCACCGCCTCTCTTTTTTTCACAGATTCGGTGCTCTTACTCTCTCTCGTGCGTCGTTCCCTCCAATCAATTCACGAAGCCTTCTATCAACTTCCTCTTTCTTCTATTCTATTATAGTACCCACCGTTTCCCCTGCGGAGCATTCGTTTTTCGCAGCCGCTATATTGGACTGACAAATTGTCATCTATATCCGTCATTAATTGTGGTAAGTTTGTGACTATGTGCTTTACGAGTGAGTATTAGATTAAACTTGATTAGTTGGAGTGATAACTGATCGTCGCTATGTTTTATTAAATTAAACTTGGTTTGCGTTTTTGATTGTGATTATGTGAATTATTATACTAAACTTGATTAGTTGGAGTGATAACCGATCGTCAATATGCTTTATTAGATCAAGCTTGATTTGGGTTTTTGATTGATAACTTTATTGATTAATTGGGTATGCAGGTTTATCATGTATCATAGCTTAATTTTTAATTATGTGCTTCTTTATGACTTATTAGATTCAACTTCATTTGGGTTTTTGCTTGTTTACTTTATTGATAAACTGGGTATCCCGATTTGACGGCTTTACAAGCTATCATTGCCACTGCCGCTGTCTTTGTTTGTTGAGCTGTCGGTTTTTGCCATATTTCAATTCCCTCTTCACTTCTCGGTTGTTTTTGGTATCATCTTTTGCTTTACGTTTGTACTCTTGTGCTTTCTTTGATTTGCGTCTGTTGCTCTCTAATAGCCTGCTTTTAGCCATTTCTACTATTTTATATATTTTCTTATATTGCATTCCAAATGTTTGACTAAATAAATGCCTAAGAAAACTGTGTTGTTATTTATGATTATAGTGATTACAACTTTCTCATTTTCCACACCTTCCTTAACTTTTTCGGGTGGCTGATGGTTGTATTCGGAGATGGATATTGGCTGAGACGGACTCTGAGCTGATTGATTTCGCTCTCGCTACGCTGTTTGCTTGTGCCTGGTGGTTGCGTGTTTGCGTTGTAGTTGGCTGCAATTTGTGCTGCTAGAGTAATTGAAAATTGATCCATATATAATATATTAGCGGTCTAAATCGAGTTTTTACTTTGTTTATGTTCGATGATTGTTACTGAATAGGGCTCATATTGAGGTAAGCTTTCTAGTGTGTTATTCATTCTTTCACATTGATTTATCTGCTGGGATTACGATGGAAGTTGGAAATTTGATTGCACTATATACTTATATAGTATACATGTGAATTTGGTCATACGTTCGATGAAATGACTAACCTAAACTTTCACCTCTACCCTTTTTGTATCGTTTTTTTTTTTAGGATTTCTTCTTTGAGTCCGTCTTTTGTTAGGCTGTATGTGTACTTATGGCTACGGGGATGTTCAGCTAACAGATGTAAAATTAACTATACTAACATTAAATTTGAGTATTTGACTACTTGTATGCATATAATTGTCTTAAACAAGTTCTTATTTGGGTCTTTCGATGGTACCCTTGTGTTTTTTTTCGAATTCTACGATATACCCTTACCTTTTTAAAATCACACAAGATGCCCTGAACTCAATAAATTGTTTTACATATACCCTAAATGCTAAAATTAGACAATTTTAAATATTTTTTGTGCAGTTTTTGTTGATTACTCATCTAGAATACGTAGAGCTATCAATATAATCCTTGTATACTCATCAATGCACAATTTTTGAGATAATATGTAACTATTAAAAAACTCGAATATGGACATTTGTGGTATTTTAGGAACTAATATTAGATTTTTCTTAAAAATCGCGGGTATATGATAGAATTCGGGAAAACACAGGAGTACACTATCGAAAATCCCTTCTTACTTCTACTGGTAAAATTTGGGCTATTTCAGAATAAACCTAAAATGTGGCTACTGTGATGCAGTGTTTTAAGGTGCTCCGTGAATACATTAATCAATTAAGCATGAGTCTTTAGGATTCTATAATCATGGCTATAACTGAAATGCTCTTTCCTTGTGACCTCTGTCCTTTTTTTTTTACCGCATTCCTTTTATGTCTAATGGTATATGTCTACTTCTATGTTCAACTGTTCAATTAAATATTTTAAATAGATTCATTGTATGCATACAATCGTTTTATATAAGATATATATTAATGTTCATGGTTCACTCATAGGTACTTCCCTGAGCACGACACTTGTATGTTGTTGTCGACTCTGTTGATTTGTATGAAGATTTCTTGCCTTGGTGTCAAAGATCAGATATACTTTGTCACTGTCCAGATGGATCATTTGATGTTGAATTAGAGATTGGTTTCAAGTTTCTAATTGAGAGTTACGCTTCACATGACGTGGGGTCGTGCTAGACAAGCTAAAAATGATTAAGGTGCATTCTTTGAGTCATTTATATTTGGCAAATTTTTTAAGCTTTCTTCAATTTCAACACTTAATGTGATGCTCTATCAACTGATTCTGCAAAAGCTACCATGTATACCTTTGAATAACTGATTGCCTGGTTTATGTCTATGTCTTATTAGAAAATTGGCAATCCATTTCAAACCATTTACTGCTCAGTATTATAGCTCCTACCACATTTAATTGTGCCCCTCTTTCCTTGCTAATTGGTTTGGGCCAAAACGCAAAAGTTACCATTGTTTGTATTTGGGATTTGAAGTTAAGAATGTAAAGTTTGCCTATGTACATTGATTCCAGAACCCATCTTCTGTCTGTACTCTCAAGTCTCAACTATAGCCCATTAACCCCCTTCTATTGATTAGAGAATAGGGCTTGTTTGAAAGTGAAAAATGATTTTTTTTTTACGGTACTAAATAATACTCTTTTCATCTCAATCAATTGTTTATCTTTTATATTCATTCAGAAGAATATTTTAATCAAAGGTAAACAAATTATTGGGATGGAGGGAGTAGGTATAAAACAGTGAAGGTTGAAGTGTTGTGAATGAATTTTATTGAATGAATGTTACAGCTTATATAGGAGAAGGGATGAGGGTAATTATGGTTAAGAATAGGAGCCTATACACTAGAGAATATACATAGGTAAATCTTCCTATAATTACAATGTGTATGTATCTTCTAATTGCTTGATTGTAGGGCTAATTGATTGCCTTGATTATTTGTCAATATTTGTTGAGATATTTGATTGTTAACACGCCCCCTCAAGTTGGACGTTCTTGTGATAAGTCCAAGCTTGTCTCGTAGTTCATGAAATTGAT
This sequence comes from Silene latifolia, assembly GCF_048544455.1. Taxonomy (NCBI): domain Eukaryota; kingdom Viridiplantae; phylum Streptophyta; class Magnoliopsida; order Caryophyllales; family Caryophyllaceae; genus Silene; species Silene latifolia. The sequence continues at coordinate 69,828,274 of NC_133536.1, read as the reverse complement.
GCTTGTGCAGGGGCTTGGTGAGAATATCGGCGAGTTGATCTTTGCTTGCGATGTGGGAGAGCCGAATTTGGCCGAGCTCTAGCTGTTGTTTGACATAGTGAAAGGAGATGGCCATGTGCTTCATTCTGGAGTGGAAGACCGGGTTCTTGGCGTAGAGTGTGGCGGAGATGTTGTCACAGAAGATGGCGGGTGATTTGATGACAGTGATATGGAGTTCGGATAGGAGGTTACGAAGCCATAAGACTTCGGTTACAACGGAGGCAACGGCACGAAACTCAGCTTCTGTGGTGGAGAGAGCGACGCCTTTTTGTTTCTTTGAGGACCAAGCGATGGGGTTGCGGCCAAGATAAGCAATGTAACCGGTCGTTGAGAGGAATGTGTCTTTGTCACCGCCGAAGTCGGCATCACAGTAGGCGTGGAGGCATAGGGGTGTATCCTTGTATATTTGTATTCCATGACATTGAGAGCCTTGTAGGTAGCGAAGTAATCGTTTGAGAGCTGTCCAATGGTTCGTTGTGGGGTGGTGTAGGAATTGGGCAAGACGGTTAACTGAGAATGCAATGTCTGGTCGAGTGAGCGATAAATATTGAAGGCTTCCAACGATTGCTCGATAGGTAGATTGGTCGTGGATAGGATGGTTGTCTTCACGAGTTAGAGGTGGCGATGTAGCCATTGGTGTTGTATTTGGTTTTGCTTCTGCCATGTTATATTTAGTTAGAAGGTCGGATATGTATTTGGATTGACTGAGGTGAATTCCAAGTTGGTTGGGAGTAACTTCTATACCTAGAAAGTAGGATAAGGGTCCAAGGTCTTTTAGCGAGAAGCGAGTAGATAGGTTAGTGATAAAGGTTTGTAATTGAGACGGGTTTGGTCCAATAATTATTATGTCATTGATGCATTTTGATCCGGACGATGTCGTCACTCATCCAATCAAACACATTTATAATACTCAACATACAACTAGTTAGCGGTAAGTCGAGGTCGATCCATGGGACGGTGTGCTTTGGGTTCTAAGTCTATCTATCTCAATTTATTCTAGTGTCACAATTTGGTTGGGTTTGTAGTTGTGTTCTAGACTAATGCAAGCAATATAGTAAAACAAGCAATAAAAGAAAAGATGTAAACAATTGATTAAAAGTGCTAGGATATCATGGGGTCATGGGGAATTCATGGTGTTGATCATACAAACATGTTCACAAGGTTGCAAGCAATTAATGTTGCGGAGAAACCGAGTTGGGTTATATCTTACGGTTCTTAGGAAGAGTTGGGTCCCGGAGCCGAATCGATTAGATTGTACAACACCTACAAGTCGACTTACTTTCCTCCTAATCAACTTTTATGCATGGTCTAACAAGACTCGAGTTGGTTTATATCTTACAAGTCAAGTTGAATAGATAAGAGATGGTTAAAATGCAAGGATTCATAGGCTTAGCATTTCATCAAACATAACATGTGCATAAAGTTGACATCACAACAAGCAAGCAATTTAATCATGTGAACATATTAGATTAAGCATGAATCAATCCCATGTTGGTTTCCCCTAATTACCCATTAATCCTAGCTAAAGAAACTACTCACTCATTATCATGGGAAACATGTCATTAATGGTGTCAATCATCATAACAAGTATAAACATGATAATGGAATGAAGAAATAAACAATAAAGAGTAAAAGGGTAAAAGAATTATACCAACTTTAAGGTGATCCAAATAATAAAGCAAAGAATAATAGAAGAAACTTGATTGATTGATGGAAGGTTGTCAATCTCCCAATAATAACCCAATAATCTTCAATTACCCAATAATAAACTTGAATGATAAACTTGAACAATAATTAAGGAGAGATTAATGTGTAATTTGTGGAAAGATTAAAGAGTAATCTATTCTAATCTACTCCTAATCTAATCTAAAGAAGGATTTTCTACCCAAAAACAACATGCTTGATTAATTACAAAGATGGGGTATTTATAGTGGAAATTAGGTGGGATGCATTAGGTTAACTAAGGGCTAAACTAGTAATTACACTTTTTAAGTTGAGCAAGGAGACTCCGGTATTTTCTGAGAGAAGGGCTTCTCTTTTCGTAGCTTGAAGAAGATAATCCGTGCTGTGAAGAATTCCGGGCGTATTGGGGTCGGGACGGGCGGAATCTGGTAGTGGAATCCGAGCGGATTCAGGAGAATCCGGGCGGATTCGGGTGGATGAATCCGAGCGGATTCTGAGCAGGACGCTCGGATTGTGGAGAGGAGACGGGCGGATTCTGGGACAATCCGCTCGGATTGTTCTTCAGCCGTGGTTCTTCTTCTTTTCTTCCCCTTTTTGCTCATTTCCATTTTTTTATTCTTGCGAGATTGGTCTTTAGTCCTTGCTTCCTCTTCATACTAGTCCATCTATTATCATCAATAAGCTTCCAAATGTGCACGAAAAGACGGGAATTTCCGCCTTATTATCTCCTTTTCTACAAAACATATGAAATGCGATAGAAAAGCAAATAGGAAGGTTTTGACGGATAGAATGGCCATGAAATGCTATAATAGTATGCAAAATAGGCTCAATTAGGAGACTAAATGTGCGCAAATAATGTTCACATCAAATATCCCCAAACTGAACCTTTACTCGTCCCGAGTAAAGAGGTGACTAAAACTAGACCTTTATTTAAACTTAACCTAATACTATAGCCGATATGAGACAATTAGCGGGTCTCACTCCGCCCCTTCAACTCACAACAAGACAACCATGAGGTAGGATGCCTTCTTGCAAGGCAAGGTGGGTCTTGCCAAAATGGCGATACATCCAAACATTAAAGCACACAAAACAAGTAATGGATGCATCTACAAAAGAATAGCCACTTTCCTCATCTAAGTGGCGGAAATTATCTACAAGGGAAGCAATTCAAGGGTACACAATCCTTCATAGATGCAATTTGTTCAAACTACTAGGCCTAGAAGGATACCAATAAATCACCTCCAAAAGGTGTCAAGCTAGGGTACCTTTGTCCTCAATCGTTAAATGCTTTTGTCAAGAGTAGACTCCCTATGGTGTTAGAAACACTGGAGGATCGCGGAATTACCCCTCTTGCCTAGACAAGAAGAAGGGTCGTCCCCTCTCTACCATGCACAAAAATGGATACGATGGATAAAGGAATCAATAGATATTTGAGTTTCACTTTGGGAGTTTGCTTTTGTTTTTGTTTTCCCCCCCAATTTCTTGTGGCATATAACATTTGAGAACACTTTCTTGCCATTTCTTTTTGATTTTTGGCATTTCAACACTTGACAATTTTTTGCATTTCTTTTGAACATTTTCAAAGTCACCCCATATGTAGTAAGGGTGGCTTATATTTGAAGCTTTAGGAGTTCTATTTTTGCTCCTCTTTTCATTTGATGCATTTTTGCAAACTTTCTTTCACTTTTCATTTCATTGAACTCAAATTGATTTCTTTTTGTGCCCATTCCCTTTGATGACAAAAATATGGTAGAACATGGATGAATGATGGATGTATGCATGGTTTCAAGGGTCACCTTGGAATAAACGGTAGCCAAGGAGTTATCACACCACAAGGTACTCTTGACTAGGCCTTAAACCATGGGTCAAAGGATACTAGCATGACACATCCTAGGGTGTTTTACAAGTATTCTAATAAGCAAAGTCTTAAGAATAAAAAGCATCTACTAGGGCCTATATACGCTTGTCAAGCTTCCAAAGTAGACGGTTTCGCAAAATTTTTCTAACATGCAACTACATGTCATGATGCAACTAGCATATACACATCCTAATGCATATGATTCTACCAACTAATATGCCATATAAACTAAATGCAAGTCCTAAATTCACATTGTTTTTACCGCATCAATCAAAATAAAGCCACATAGTCATTAACATAAAGAGGAAAAAGGAGATTGGAAAGATCATACCATGCGGTCTTCAATATCCTCATGTCTCGGATGTGGCGTAGTCAATCAATGCGAACAAGGATGAACAAACACAATATATACAAAACAATATAAACAAGTCTACACTACAAAGGAAATGAACTTGTTTTTGGTTTTTCAAATTTTTCAATTTTTATGGTTTTTGTTTTAATGAAATTAAAAGACATATTTTTGTGATTTTTCGAAATTTTTCAATTTTTATGCATTTTTGGAATATGAATTCCCATCCCCCACTTTATTTTGGACATTGTCCTCAATGTACATGTAGGAGTAGGAATAAAAAGAAATACATGGTTTTGGATTTTTGATTTTTTGAAATAAAGTACAAATGCAACGATATGATATGAATGAATGCATGCTCTAACTAAATGCAATTCTATATGGAATATATAACAAATGAATGCAATCTAAACTATACTATATTATGCATGCTAAATGCTTAAGTCACCTATGATCAAACCTCCCCAAACCGATTTAAACACTATTTCTAGTGTAGAAATGAATATGTTTGGCCATTAGTAACTATGCATGAATTCTAATCTATATGCAACTAACTACATGAATCATGTGAGGTATATATTACAATGCAACTATATTATATGCACTAACTAATGTAGATGCAATATGAAATATAATACACATGCAAGCTAAATGCTATACTAAATGCAATGTAAATATAAAAGAGAGAGGGAGAGATGGGTATCATACAAGTGGAAGTGGTGAAGTAGGCCTCTTTCACTCGTCATCCTCATCTTGGTCGTAGCCATAACCATGAGAGCTTCCGGCTTGATCATGTCCCGGAGCTTGGCCCCAATATCCTCCTTGGTCAAAATCTCCTCCTTGTCCCGAGTACCCTCCACCTTGGCTAGAATGCCCTCCATCGCCGCGACTCCTAGTTTGGTCCCCATAATTTGGGAACAAGAGCTCCGGTTGTGCCCAAGAGGGCTTAGGACCGTTGGGGTCAATATACCCTTGTTGAGCCATGTTATAGTATTGGGGGTAGAGGGCTAAGTAGTTTTCTTCCCTCCCTTTGTGCACCCCAAGGTCCACTCTATTCATGAGTGCCATCAAATCATTAATACCCGGGGTGTTGGGGATTGCCGGTTGAAAAGGGGTATGCGGAATAGGGTAAGGTGGGATAGGGACGTAGGAAGGTGGGCGCATTTGTATGCCCGGCCCTCCACGAGGTGGTTGACGGTGTGGCTCTTCCCTTTGAGGGGGATTTTCAAGAATTTGGATATCAAGGAGGTAGCTTGGTGGAGGAGAGTATGGACTCAATCTTGGGTCAATGCCCGGTATCTTCCATCCTTCAAGGATCATTGAAGTGCAACCCTTGGTGTACCATTCCACACTCCCATCTTGAGTGTAGTTGCACCATCGGTGACTATAGAAGATGGTGTGCTCATCAATCAAAGTCCTCCCTTCAAGAGGAATATAGGCCCCTCGGGCATTGAACCCGGGACAAAGGTGTTTAGCCAAAATTGTAATTAGACCTCCCATCACGAAGGTCTTAAGTTGAGATGTCCCTTGAGCAAAGTCATGGAACCTAGTGAGTATCTCAAGTGGTGTATTGAAGTTATAACGCCTCACCGCTCGAACATTCAAATAAGACTCAAGAAAAGTTAAGTCGATGAGAGTACACCGATCTTGCTCGTACCTTCCATTGATGCACCCGGCTACAAAGCGTTCGGTGAATCGAATCACCGGATGTTGGATAGCAAATGTATAGCAACGCTTTATATTGGTAAAGTCCCTCCCGGAGATAGCTTTCCAAAGAAAATCCACATTAAAATTATCGGGCTTTTCGGTATAGGCGGTGGGTACTTGAAGACCAAAAACATAGGCAAATTCCTCAAGAGAAAGAACATGGTCTCGGTTGCATAACCTAAACTCCATGCCTAAATTGTTGCGGGCATCCGCTATAATGCGAAGGCTACTCAAGAACTCAAGGGTGAGACTAAGGTAAGTCTCTTCATGAGCATGGAAAAGGTCCCCAATGCCAAGGCCATTGAAGAACATCTCGGTAGGGTACCTTATCTTAAGGATTTCCAACACCCTAGTGTCAACAAATTGAGTAGGTTCGTATTTCTTACCTAGAAGCTCGACGAATTTTTCGCGGTGGTCGTCGGATAGGAAGATCACTTCTTGGAAGTTGTTGAGTTGTTCAATACCTCCCCTCATTATCACATCTCGTGGTGTTGAAGAGGATGATCCCTTGCGCCTCTTCCCGATCGATTCAATCAATTTCTTGGCCTTTCCCTTGGAACTCATGTTGGTGATGGGGGTGATGTGGGTGTTTTTGAGGATATGAAGGTGATTTTGAGGATTGATGAGAGTGTTTTAGGGTTTGATAAGATGAGGAAATGAGGGAGAAGGGGGGTGTTTATATAGAAGAAGAAGGGAATCCGAACGGATAGGGTTGGACCTAACCCGTTTTTTCTCACATGAACAGTACAATCCGAGCGGATTGCAGACGGGACGGACGGATTCTCGATGGGGAGACGGGCGTCTTTTGTAGAATCCGCACGGATTCTAGAACAGAGAATTCTGTTGGTTGAGAAGCAGGGACAAGACGGGCGGATTTCGTACGGGACGGACGGATAGATCAGGACGGGCGGATTATTGATAATCCGCACGGATTATAGCGCAGATTAAAATCTTGCTTCTGGACGTCATTTGGGACGGGCGTCCCGTGAAGAAGACGGACGGATTGTAAGGGACGGGCGGATTTCTTTGAATCCGCTCGGATTCTTCCTCAGTTTCAGCTTTTCTTTTCCGTTGGCCCTGGACGGGCGGATTTGCTTGGATCCGAGCGTCTCTGCTTTTCTTTCCTTCTTCTTTCTTCTTTCGTGAAATGATAAATCCTTTTTCACTGATTTCCTCTTTTTTCCTTATCCTTTTCTGAAATTTGCTTAGGAAACATGTAAGATGACTCTCTCTCTCTTCTCTCTTATGCAAGAAATTAAATGCAAAAATAAAGTGTACAATATTATACAAAATAAAAGGGTTCAAGAAATATCTTACAAATGGTGGTTTGAGGTAGGACTCCACCAAACTAGTTCAATTTGTAGAAGTTCTTATCCATAGAGCTTAAGGCTCTTAGTAGAAGATCAAAAGCTTGCGAACAAGCTCCAAACAAGCATAAGTATGGGTTGCTCCATTTGAAAATAAAATTTGGCCAAGGAGGCTTGTAAAATGCTCTTTTTCTTGTCTCCTCCTTAGCGTTAGAGCTTTCCCAATGTTTCAAGTAAACATATTCATGATTCTTGTTAAGATTGAGCTTGAAGTGTGGTTCATTTTCATCCGTGGACTTCCACTTACCAACTTCTCCTTCAATTTTGGTGATGATGATAGCATTTTGATTCTTCAATCCTTCCAAGGTGGAAGGAGAGTCTTCATGACTTTGATGATCGGATACCATAGGAGTTGAGATTATGGGTGCCAAATCTTCACAAGTAGCCTCACGAGCAATTTTCTCTTTGAGCTTTTTCACCAAATAACTCTTGTAAGACACTTTGGCTTTTTGAAGAAGATCTAACATATCCTCTTCAATGATCATTGGCTCCATGATAGGTGCCAAGTGGTCTTCATGAAGGATAAAGGAAGGACGTTCTTCTTCATGATAAGGTATCTCAAATGTCTCAAGGATAGGCTCCTCAAGCAAGGTGATATTGTGAATCTCTCCTCTAGGTTCATCATCATTGTTGCTATCTTCATGTAAATCATGAATGGGGGCTTTATCTAGCTCTTTTTTCAACACTCCACCGTTCACATCAAAGGACACACCTTCATACTCGCAAAGGTTAAGAACATTTGGTTTGGTCAACCTCATGTCTTCCTCATCAAACACGACACTCTCATAGTCACAAGAGCTCAAGGAACTTGGCTCCTCCCACTTTTCGTCTTCCATGTCAAATGTTACTACTTCAAACTCGCATTTATGCTCAATATCCAAAGAGCGGTGGTGAGGGGTTGCTTGGAATTATTTTAATTGGGCAATTTGAATCCCCAATTCCTTTCTTTGGATAGCGATGTTTTTAAGAACATCTTCTTCTTTTTGGCTCTCTTCTAGCATTTGTTTGAAGAAGTTTTGTTGGTCTCCCATCATTTGGAGGATCATGTTTTGAATGGGTTCATCTCTTTGTTGTGGGTGGGTGTGAAAATGGTTGTATTGTGGTATTTGAGGTTCATTGTGAAATGGGTATTGAGTGGGTGGTTGTTGTTGATATTGGGTGTGGTAATTTTGGTGGGAAAAATTGGGGTAGTGGTTGGGATTTTCGTTGTACAAATAGTAAGGTAGGTTTGTGTTGACTTGCTCCTCAAACTCCCCATACCCATAGTCATACTCAAAAGATCCACCACATACTCCACAACACATGTCTTGAGTCATCATTACTTAAGACAAAGAGATAACTACAAGCATGGAAACTACACAAAAACGGTAAGAACAATCCTTGAGGAACAAGTTCCTCAAGGTGAAAGCACAATTAAAATAGACAAACAAGTAAGAACTTAATCACATAGCACCATCCCCGGCAACGGCGCCATTTTGATCCGGACGATGTCGTCACTCATCCAATCAAACACATTTATAATACTCAACATACAACTAGTTAGCGGTAAGTCGAGGTCGATCCATGGGACGGTGTGCTTTGGGTTCTAAGTCTATCTATCTCAATTTATGCTAGTGTCACAATTTGGTTGAGTTTGTAGTTGTGTTCTAGACTAATGCAAGCAATATAGTAAAACAAGCAATAAAAGAAAAGATGTAAACAATTGATTAAAAGTGCTGGGATATCATGGGGTCATGGGGAATTCATGGTGTTGATCATACAAACATGTTCACAAGGTTGCAAGCAATTAATGTTGCGGAGAAACCGAGTTGGGTTATATCTTACGGTTCTTAGGAAGAGTTGGGTCCGAGTCAATCGATTAGATTGTACAACACCTACAAGTCGACTTACTTTCCTCCTAATCAACTTTTATGCATGGTCTAACAAGACTCGAGTTGGTTTATATCTTACAAGTCAAGTTGAATAGATAAGAGATGGTTAAAATGCAAGGATTCATAGGCTTAGCATTTCATCAAACATAACATGTGCATAAAGTTGACATCACAACAAGCAAGCAATTTAATCATGTGAACATATTAGATTAAGCATGAATCAATCCCATGTTGGTTTCCCCTAATTACCCATTAATCCTAGCTAAAGAAACTACTCACTCATTATCATGGGAAACATGTCATTAATGGTGTCAATCATCATAACAAGTATAAACATGATAATGGAATGAAGAAATAAACAATAAAGAGTAAAAGGGTAAAAGAATTATACCAACTTTAAGGTGATCCAAATAATAAAGGAAAGAATAATAGAAGAAACTTGATTGATTGATGGAAGGTTGTCAATCTCCCAATAATAACCCAATAATCTTCAATTACCCAATAATAAACTTGAATGATAAACTTGAACAATAATTAAGGAGAGATTAATGTGTAATTTGTGGAAAGATTAAAGAGTAATCTATTCTAATCTACTCCTAATCTAATCTAAAGAAGGATTTTCTACCCAAAAACAACATGCTTGATTAATTACAAAGATGGGGTATTTATAGTGGAAATTAGGTGGGATGCATTAGGTTAACTAAGGGCTAAACTAGTAATTACACTTTTTAAGTTGAGCAAGGAGACTCCGGTATTTTCTGAGAGAAGGGCTTCTCTTTTCGTAGCTTGAAGAAGATAATTCGTGCTGTGAAGAAATCCGGGCGTATTGGGGTCGGGACGGGCGAAATCTGGTAGTGGAATCCGAGCGGATTCAGGAGAATCCGGGCGGATTCGGGTGGATGAATCCGAGCGGATTCTGAGCAGGACGCTCGGATTGTGGAGAGGAGACGGGCGGATTCTGGGACAATCCGCTCGGATTGTTCTTCAGCCGTGGTTCTTCTTCTTTTCTTCCCCTTTTTGCTCATTTCCATTTTTTTATTCTTGCGAGATTGGTCTTTAGTCCTTGCTTCCTCTTCATACTAGTCCATCTATTATCATCAATAAGCTTCCAAATGTGCACGAAAAGACGGGAATTTCCGCCTTATTATCTCCTTTTCTACAAAACATATGAAATGCGATAGAAAAGCAAATAGGAAGGTTTTGACGGATAGAATGGCCATGAAATGCTATAATAGTATGCAAAATAGGCTCAATTAGGGGACTAAATGTGCGCAAATAATGTTCACATCAGTCATCAACGTAAATAAGCATGTAAATTGTTATTTTAGAGGTTTGTAGAATAAAGAGCGAGGAATCAGAGATTGATTGGGTAAAGCCAATGGTGGTGAGATAGGTTTTTAACTCGGTGTACCAAGCTCGAGGAGCTTGTTTGAGTCCATATATTGCTTTGTTTAATTTGCAAACATAGTCCGGTTTTTCTTGGTTGACGGCGGGAGGGCCGAGTCATAAAAACATTGTCGGTGAGAGTGCCTTGTAAAAATGCATTGTTTACGTCAAGTTGGCGCAATGACCAATTTTTGGTCACAACGATGGATAAAATTAAGCGAACAAAGGGTGGGTTTTATAACGGATCAAGGTTTCGTATAATCAATTCCAGGTCTTTGATGAAAACCTTTTGCAACGAGGCGAGCCTTGTGTTGTTTAAGGGTTCCATCGGGATTGAATTTATTTCGGTAGACCCATTTGCATCCAACAATGTTTTGTGCGGTGGAGCGTGGGACTAAGGTCCATGTATGGTTGCGAGATAGAGCATTGTACTCATCTTGCATTGCTTGTCGCCAGTGAGGAATGACTAGGGCCTGTTTAACGGTGTTAGGGAGAGTGGTTACTAGTGTAGAAGAGTGAGCAAGGTTGGCATATTTCGGGTTTGGCATTCGAATGTTGTTATCAAGTCTCGTTGTTACAGTTTTGGGTGGCGGTGGTGGTTTTGTTTTCGGTTGAGTGGTGGCTGGAATGGGTGGATTTGAGGTGTTGTCGTGGGCTGAGGGAGTGGGGTCGGTGGGGGTGGTAGGGGATGAGGTGGTAGTAGGTTCGATGGGGGTCGTAGGTGTGGCTGTCGAGGTGTTGGGAGGAGGGACAGAGGGGGTTGAGGAGGGGGGAGGGCGACGGGTATAGACCGTATGTATGGGGTGTCTTGATCGTGGAGGGGGTTGGGACGATGGGGAGTGTGTAGGAGTAGGGTTGGGGAGGTGAGGGAGGATGGGAATGGAGAGAGTTGTCCATTCATCCACGGGGGAGGGGGGTGGCGTTGGAGTGGTAGAGGAGGCAAAGGGATATATGTCATCATAGAATTTCACGTGACGAGAGGTATAAATGCGATGGGTTTTTGGGTCAAGACAATGAAAGGCGCTTTGTGTCGTGGAGTAGCCTACGAAGACACAAGGGATGGAGCGGTTTTCTAGTTTGTGTTTGGTGTAGGGTCGTAGCCAGGGGTAGCATAGACAACCAAAATTGTGTAGGTTGTTGTAGTCCGGTTGTTTATTGTTAAGTACGAAGTATGGTGATTTGTTTTGTAGAGAACGAGTAGGAAGACGATTTATTAAATATGTTGCGGTACTAAAGGAAAATGGCCAATATTTAGTGGGGAGGTTGGCGTGGTTTAAGAGAGCGAGACCCGTTTCTACTATATGACGGTGTCGTCTTTCCGCATATCCATTATGTTCGGGAGTGTGCGGGGGAGACGTTGAATGTGAAATGCCATTATTTAGTAGTGTGGGGTTTAATTTGGTATACTCGCCTCCATTGTCGGAGAAGAAATGCTTAATGGGTTTGTTAAAGTATTTTTCGACGAGTGCTTTAAATTGCATAAATAATGTGGTTGTGTCCGATTTTCTTTTTAGCGGATATAACCAAATATATTTGCTATAATGGTCGACAAATACAATGTAGTATTTGTAGTGATCGAAGGAGGTTACCGGGCTTGTCCAAAGGTCGGAAAATATAAGGTCTAATGGTTCGTTGGTTTTGAACGATGAAATAAAAAACGGTAATTTCTTGCTTTTAGCGATATTGCACGATTCACAATACTGGTAATCAGTAATTGAGACGGATAAATTTTTATTAATTGTCTTTATTACATCATAATTAGGGTGACCTAGTCTATGATGTCAAGACAAAGATGCGGGTCCTTTGATAGCGTTGTAAAGTCTCGGGTTTGAAGGACACCACTCGTATATCCCGTCTTTAACTCGGCCCTGGAGAAGAATGGTTCGCGTTGCCATCGCCTTAACATAAAAACAATCATGTGAGAAAATAACATACGCGGAATTATCTCGACATAGCTTAGAAATAGAAATAATATTGCGAGATATTTTAGGAACATGTAATACGTTATTTAGTTTTAGAGATTGTAAATTAAGGCTACCTGTATTGACAATTGGAAGACCAGAACCATCTCCGATAAGGAGGTCATCAAGGCCGGAGTAAGGGGAATGAAAGGCGAGCGTGTCGAGGTCGTGAGTCACGTGGTGACTCGCACCACTATCAAGGAGGAAATTCGGGTTGGGGGTCATAGGGCTGGTGGTTGCCGTGTTGGCCTGGGGGTAGGGTTGATGGTGGCGGGTTGGTGGTGCAGGAAAGGTAATGTTTGGAAATAATTTGCGGAAATACGGGCAGTTGGCAATAACATGGCCGGTTTCACGGCACCATTGACACCTACCTTTGAATGGTCTAGGGGTGGTGTGGGTTTGTGGTTGAGCAGCGGCTGACGAGTGGTTATTGTAGGTGGTAGTGGCGCGGTTGTTATAGCGGTGGTTGTTTTTGAACGCAGCATTGGCAGTAGGTTGGTAATTGTTGGTGGGTGGGTTGTGTTGGATTAAGAGTTCTTGTTGCAGTAACTTTTCGTGGAGCACCTCAAATGGGATTGGTGTATCGCGGGCTCGCACGGTGTCGATAACGGGTTTGTAGAGTTCATAATCGAGGCCATTAAGGACTCTCGAAATGACGTCTTCGGGATCAAGAACTTTGCCCATAAGAGCAAGCTGATCCACGCAAGCCTTGATCGAGTGAATATACTCGGTAATGGTTTGATCCGTGGTTTTTGATATCGAATCGAATTTGGTTTTAATTTGTTGGATATGAATCCGTGAGGGTTGGCATAAGTATGGGCGAGAATATCCCATGCTTCCTTGGCGGTTTTGGCCCGAACAATCAATGATTGAAAGGCATCGGTGATGGTGCCCATAAGAGCACCGAGGATGAGTCCGTCTTGTTTTAACCAAGACAGGTGAGCGGGATTTGGTGATTCCTGTTTATTCGCATCAACAACAGTGGCGGCAGGAATAGGGTGAGTGCCATCGACAAAGCCGAGAAGGCTGAGGCCGAATAGTATGTTGGTGAGTTGAAATCTCCAGTTTGTGTAGTTCAGTGAGGTGAGTTTGACAACGTGGTGGAGGTTTGGTGCGGTGAGGGGTTTGTCGGCAGCATGGGGGTTTGGGATGAGAGAGTCAGATTGGGTGTTTGTCATGGTGAGAGGCGGGTGGGAAAGGTAGGTTCTTTGGCGTTTGAAAGAGTGTCGTGTGGGTCGTAGCGGGTTGGATCGATGTAGACTCGGTGATACCATATAAAACAGTGAAGGTTGAAGTGTTGTGAATGAATTTTATTGAATGAATGTTACAGCTTATATAGGAGAAGGGATGAGGGTAATTATGGTTAAGAATAGGAGCATATACACTAGAGAATATACATAGGTAAATCTTCCTATAATTACAATGTGTATGTATCTTCTAATTGCTTGATTGTAGGGCTAATTGATTGCCTTGATTATTTGTCAATATTTGTTGAGATATTTGATTGTTAACAGTAGGCTTTACTGCATTTCAGAATTTTTGTTTAGGAGTTGATCATTTCTCTTCCTGAGAACTGCTAAAATCAGGAAAGAAATACTGCACTATGTGATTTAGTGTTGTTTGGAAGCACTGAAGAAGGGTAGAAGATATTGTTTTTTAGTCTACAAGTATACATACCAAATGTACAAGTTATTGATTTTTAGACTACTCTATATGCTTTATTTTGTACGGCTGTAGGTAGTCTTTCAAAGTTATTCTTAAAAAGTTGAGAAATGCGGATGAAGACCAAAAAATCGCCTTAAGGGAATAATTAGTTTTCATACTAAAGTTTAGGTTTTTTTTTCTACATTTTCGAGATTGAATGTTGAATGAGTACACGGAGAATGTATTAGGAAATTGTTGGCAGTTCTAACTGTTTTATGTTAATTATCCTCTAATCAACTTTTTCTTGCGCTATAATTTTCCGAGATTGTGATTGTTTTTGTGGTGTCTCTCTAAGAAAAATAATGAGCCATGGTATTGTAGATGGCTGAACATATAGGTTTCGTTTAGAAAGAGTTGAGTTATAAAAGGGGATCCATAAAGGTTGGTGATGGTGAGAGGAGAAGAAGAAATATCATCTCTCCTTTAATTCTGTCGGCTGCAAAGTGCAATTACATCAATTAATTAACTCTTAAACAACTCCCTAAACCTAATTAGTAATTAAACAATTCCCTAATTATTACTACTTTCTGCTCCCTGGGCTTGTTCTCTTCCAATTTCTGGGCCAAATTTTCAATGTCTTTCATATCATATTCGTCGGCCATATACTCGGCTTCATCCATTCAAAGATACAACATCCTGCAACAGCGACGGCGACTGAGACGGTGGAGATGGCGGCGTTGTGGTATCAATGGTGACGATTGTTAATGGGATTCGTGTGTAACCCTAATTTGAGGATTCAAATCAATTTCTGAAAATTGATTTGGGGGAAATTATTGAATTGATCTAAGTAATCAAAAGTGAGATTTGTGAGTGTATTGATGTGTTTCTTTGAGAAGCAGCCAACTTTAATGGTGATTAAAGAAGGAGATGAGAGAAGAAGACAAATGAAAATTTAGACGAAATGGCAAAATTGTAATATCTGAATGGCTTGACCGTAAATAGAGACGTGGTCAAGGAGCAGAAGGAGTCTCAAGGCAACCACAACCCTGTATCCTCTTTTTATATGGGGGTTGGGTTGGTTTGAGACTGCTACTACCCCTGCCTGACGTCAGATTTTTCGAGTTTGCCATTCCGTTTTAATTTTTCAGTTGCCTTCTCCCCTGCTTCTCCTCTTTACTCAATTTCCCCTCTTTACTCAAAAAGAAAACCATTACTGAACGCAGTTATCTTCTCCCAATTTCTGTTCTTTCTCTCTCCGTCTTCTTCTCTTCCATGTATGCTGTCATACTCAACCAAAATTTTGGATGTCTCGGTGTCCTTTGATATCACTCAAAATGACTGCTTCTAAATTGAGTTATTACTTTGTTTATCTTCGATGCTTGCTGATCTTATATCTTATAAAGGTTCGTTTAATGTATTTGTTCGTATTTTTACATTGAATTAGTTGCTGCTGTTACATTATTTCCAAGGAATTTGGATTGCCCAATATATTATACTTCATTTTTTTTATGAATATGGTCATAACATGTTCGATGAAATGCCTAAGCTAAAATTCGACATCTACTTTTTCTTTGTAGCTTTTTTTGCGGATTTCTTTTTTAACGCGGTCTTTTTGTTAAGAAGTATATGTACTTATGGAGACGAAGGTGTTCGTCTAATAGATGTAAAATTACCTATATTACCATTACATTTGGGCGATAGACGATAGTATTCATACAATTGTTTCAAACAAGTCTATTAGCTAAAAAATGTTCTACTTGAGGATAAGCTTAAAGGGTGGCTAAAATTAGTCTCTCCATTATTGTAACAAGAACCCTAATATTTCTCCCTTTAATTTTCATTAATCAAAATCTTTATCCTTCTTCATCATTAATTTAATTACTCTTTAGTTCATTCAATATTCACAATTATCAATAGTTTACATTTAGATTAGTGGGTTGTAATTAAAGGGAGAAGAGACTCATCCTTATCATATTCAACCAAGTTTCCTACTTTATTCATCAATGGTATAATTTTCTTCCCTTTTCTCATTTTATTGTATGGCTAAATGAAGTGTACATTGATGTTATTGGAGTACTTCATAGTACAAATTGCTTGTGCTCTAGACATCACTGATTCAACAAGCTTTCTTGAGTACTCTTCCATGGATGCTACTACATCATTACCTAACAAATAATCTGCCGCATGACAAATTTATCAATAATTAGTATTTCTTCCATGAAAAATCCATTTTTTTTTACGTAAACTCTTCGTATTAATGTTTCGAGTTATAGTCTATCTAGTAAGTAGCAAACTTGAAACAGAAGAGTTAAAATTTAAACTCAAACAAAATAATTTCTATATCAGCAAGAGACGGTCCCACCGTACTGGCGAGGGTAGGTCCGATACTACATAGAATTACCATAAAGGTTGGATCAAAGGAGTCTCGGATGTACAGATATAGATATAGATATAGATGTAAATCGATGTGGTTGGATAAGAAGCATACCAGCGACATCGAAAGGTGAGAAAGGAGGAGGAGGGGGCTTGACATAGAGAAGAACAAGAGTAGTAGAATAGTCGGAGGTTTGTTCGGAAACAACAACAATATTGTCTATACACCATGATAAAGCATGCATACTTTCTTCACTCTCGTCTACCGCCACTACTATTTTCCTCCCTCTATTACTCTTCTCCATCTCCATTTTTAATTATCTAAATTCTAAAATATAAATTATATTCCAATTAATAATTAATTTCTTAGTGTTATAATTTTATGGGGTAAATGAAGTATTTGGGGTTTAAATAGAGAAGGATACAAAGAGAAGTGAAGTGTTAGTTGTTTAAATTCCTCTCTATTATTATTATTAGTTGTATGTCCATTTTCAAGTAAATGTTTTCAAGAGAAGTCATGATCACTTTTTTCTTGACCTGTATGAGGCCAACAAGGTTACTATTAGCATTCTAGATATTTCCATAGTTCATTTATTCGTATAGTTAGTCACTTAGGCATCGTTTGGTTGCCATACGGGAATTAATTTCCCATGATTTTACAAAACACGTGAATTGGTCAATTCACGTGAATTGTCCAAAACTTGTTTGGTTGGCATGCGGGAGTTGGATTCATGTGGGAGTTTCCAATTACCTAGGGGGAGCTAGGTAATTAAACTCCTCCATAATGGAGGAATTGGAAACTCCTAGGAAAATGCAATTCACATGATTTTGGGCAAACAAACGACATCCATTTTTTCAATTCACGTGAATTTCCAATTCACCCACTTTTAATGGGGCAACCAAACGACACCTTAGTCTCTGTTGAGACGGATATAACCATCCTAACTTCCTAGGATTAAACCAGGTCAACTAATATCAAATTTGATTATTTGAGATCAACTTTTTATTAGTCATATTTAATCTCGTTTAAATTTAAAATGGATATATCATTTTAAACAAAATTTATTGTTACTCGTATTGCATGTTAGTATTAACTAAATTAATTATTTTGATTCCCATATCTAAATTACATTCAATAATATATTGGAATAATATTTTAAACACGCAACTAACATGTCCCAATTGTAAGCCCCACGATGTACAAAATAAGTGAAATAGATGTTTAGATATTGGTTTAAGATATTTTCATTTTTAATATAAATAAATTGGGAAGTATTTAGTATTTCATTGACTTATCAACTTTTCACATCGATTTCTACTGACTTGGGTACGATTATTATCGGGTGATACCGAGTTTCAGTAACATTATACTCACAATAGTACGTCTTGCAAACAAAAACTACTTGTCTGTCGCGTTTATTTGTTACCTTTTATATTCCTTGTGAATCGTATATATTAGTTAAAAATAAAGAAATAATTGGTAGATGATTGGGTGGCTACGTCATGGATGAAACCTTATTTACGAGCTCCAAGTGGGTGATAACGTAGAGTTCCCATAATAGGGGAAAGTAAGGAAGTTTATGTTAAATAGGCCCCAACTGCCCACATTGATATTGATAGGAAGTCGAGTATAATGTAGATGAATCACATAGCTCATGCACAAACAAACTAAAGTTATATAAATATGGATTAAATTATACAAAAATTGACTAAAGTTATACAAATATGGATTAAATTTATACAAACAGTACTTATAACAATTCAAATTTGGACTAAAGTTATACAAAAAATTGGACTAAATTTGTATAACTTTAGTCCATTTTTGTATAACTTTAGTCTGTTTTTGTATAACTTTAGTCCATTTTTGTATAACTTTAGTCCATTTTTGTATAACTTTAGTCTGTTTTTGTATAACTTTAGTCCATTTTTGTATAACTTTAGTCCATTTTTGTATAACTTTAGTCTTTTTGTATAACTTTTTTGTATAACTTTAGTCCAAAATTGTGTAACTTTAGTCCATAATAGTATAACTTTAGTCCAAAATTGTGTAACTTTAGTCCATAATATTATAATTTTAGTCCTTTTTTGTATAACTTTAGTCCAAACATCGTGTAACTTTAATCCATAATAGTATAACTTTTGTCTAAATGTAATTAAGATTTGAAACTAACACAATATCATTGTTGTACATAATGTAAGTTAAAGTTATACATAATGTCAGTGGAGTTATACATAATGTCAGTGAAGTTATACATAATGTTCATTGAAGTTATACATAATATCGGTGAAGTTGCACACAATATCATTGAAGTTGTACATAATGTAAATTAAAGTTATACATAATGTCAGTGAATAAAGACTAAAGTTTCAAATATCTTCTTTTTAGATCTAATAATTTATATAACAAGACGAATTTTAAAGAAACGACATTTGTAAAAATAAAAAAGTATATCACCAAAAAAAAACGATATTTAAAACTCGAAATTTTTTAAAAAAAACGTATAACAAGAAGATATTTGAAAAGAATAAGTAACAACAAAAACCAACAAAAATTAACAAATAAAATAAACCGACCCAAACAACAAATTTAACACAAAATCTAAAAAAAAAAAAAAAAAAAAAAGTGACGAAAATAACCGAAACGCAAAATCTGGCCTACACATTTAAATTAGTTACCGGTTTAGCCCAACAATCAACTCATAAGATCACATGCCTATGTGGTTGCTACATTCGTTTAAGATATTATATTACTCATAAAAAGGGAGTAAACCATAGTACAAGGACCCAAATTATTGAATTTTGGAAATTTAAGGACCTCAATTTTCTTTAGGAAGCTTTGAGGACCTATTGTAACGTCTGTTAACTAACTCTGTCTATAGTCCAAGATGTAACATGCAGTTGCACAGTCACACAGTCACACACTCACACATATTAATTCTTATGCACAGTTGCCCACTGCACTCACACTGTAAGGGCATTAGCAATAGACAAACCTTTAATAGGTTTGTTCTCATGCCACATAAGATAATATACAAACTCATTTACTCACAAACCTCATACCAACAATAGATAAACCTCTCCAAGGTTCATAATATGGCCCACTATACTATTTCTTCTCTCACATTCTCTCTCCACAAACCTGTATACTATATTGTAACCCCTATCATCCATGAACCTCAATACCCATGTCTAACAATAGAGGGTTTGTAGACAAACCTCTAAAATAATGGACACGTCATCTTACAAACCTTTTGATAAACCTCTATTGCTAATGCCCTAAGTTTGCAACACAAGTTAGAAAAACACATATTCTCATCAAGACGGATAATGTACCTCTTACAAATAAAAGTGGATAGTACAAATGGATGGGAAATGAATACCCCCGATTATCCTCCCACTTTAATTTTGTGAGAGGCTACTATTCATCTATAACTATAGATGTATAGCGACCGTCTATAATGAGACGAATTGTTAGAAAAATAGGAATTAATTATCCTAGTATTCCATTTTTCTACTTCCCAAATTCTTATTTTTTTTAGGGGAAATGGTACATCCGTCTTATTTAAAATGGATATATTATATTCGCTTTAAACTTAAAATGAATCAAGAATTAATTACCATTGTCAAGACCGGATATCAACTATCAAGATTCAAGAGAGACTGCCTCCATTAATATACTACAGTACAAAGTACAATACTCCATTGATTTATATTATTAAAATACTCTCTCCCAAGATGAGTTCAACACGATTCGACTCGATCCGATAATTGACTTGACCGGAAAATTATCCTCGGAAGTTGACTGATCCAAAATATAACCCGACATTAACTCGAAAAAATACCACTACACGAACGAAAAATCGAGGCAATAAAAATGAAATTAAACAATTATCAACGGCTTTTATAAAGTGTTTAATATTAACTAACCTTATAACTTTATTAAATAATGATCATACAACTTAAACTAGAAAAATTATTATTAGAAAAAAGTGACCGAAATCGACCCAAGCTTAACTAGACCCGACAAATTATCATAATTACCCGGCCCATAAATGAGCCTGGCAACAATGACGACCCGACCCAACCCAACCAAAACCCGAATCGACCTGGCAAATCTATATAAATGACCTAACCCGATAATGACCCGAATCCAACCAAAACCCGAGCTAAGAATTGACCCGACTAGCCTGAGCCGTTCGCGGTCTGAACTCGGCCCAAACGTAATAATAACCCGAACCCGGCCTGACCTAAAGTAGATTCGATTCAAGTGACCCGACTACAACCTTTACTCGCTTGTATAATGCATGCATTACATGTACGTACCCTATGAAATTTTAAATGAATTGTGCGTAGATATAGAAAAGAAAAATTAATTTGCCAAGAAAAGCATGAGGCAAATTGATTTATATGTTTCAATCATAGTATTAACATGTGGCAACTGGCAAGTTCATGCAGGCAAAGAATTTGTTTGTTTTAAAGGAAAAAAAAAAGGATTAGATAACGGATTAACGGTAGTTTGACGGGAGTACACATGAGGTCCTTGTAGCTATGCATTAGTATCTTAGGTCCTCATTTCTATCTTTCTCCATATTTCAGGTCCTTAAAATATACTTCACTCCATAAAAAGGCCTAGCTAAGTTTTGTGTTTCTTAATGTGTGAATCCCTATCGCTTTTTTTTTTGTATGTTTTTTTAGTTTCTTTATATGAAACATCATCATTTACTCTTTAAGATTGATAGGTTAGCAGTTCGTTACTAGCATAAGGAGTTAGATTCACATATAGTTCGTTACTAGCATAAGGAGTTAGATTCACATATAGTATTGTTTATATGAATTGTCTACTTGTGTAGCTCGGTGTGTGTTGAATGTGCGGAGCTGATGCGAAACATAGATGTTAGTTAGGAACTTAGGATTTATGTGTTTAACGGGTACAAAATAAGTGAGCTTTCTTAAAATATACTACCTCCATTCAACTCCACTCTACCTATTTCATTTTTATACACTATTCACGAGTGAGTATTCAATTTCAATTTTCTCTCGATACATAAGTGAAAATATATTCATGTGGGATTTTGTTTGATTAAATGCTTTATGAAAGACATTAAAAATATCTAACTTTTATAATTTTTGCAAATACGTAGCTAACGATATTTAGCGCGTAAAACATGCATTGGCAAACGTGAAAAAAGAAAGTGGTAGAGTGGAGTTGAATGGAGGAAGTAGAAAATTACGGAGTACTTAACTTGAAGTTATTATGTTAGCATTGGATGATTGATGTCGTTACATCAACTCTTGGAATTTTAAGAGGTTAAGAGAAACTATACTTGGTCTATTTATGTTTTATAAAGGCTCTTGTGCAAGGTTTTTTTAAAATATTTTTTTTTTATATTTTTATTGTTGTATCTAACATCGACATCAAATGCACTGCAAACTTCAGCTAAGTATATGCTTAATTTTTTGCCAATGTATTGATAAAGCAACATCATTTTCTTATGTAGGTAATACCAAGTACTTGTTACGCCTACTTAGGTAGACTGGTAAAGTATGTAAAAGTGTATACTTTTTGGGTGTTTTGTGCAAAGGAATAGGTAAATGTATAGTCACTATTAGTACTTGGTAGTGATTTCGCGGGTAGGTGAATCATTACTACGTAAATTTGTTACCATGATAAACTTTATGAACATAATAGAAGTTATTCTTTTTTCTCTGGATGTAACAGGAAATACAAGGTCAGTATAATCACAAATTATCATTATAGACGGGAGATATCCGTCTATAGTTATAGACGGACAAAATATCCACCCACTTTAAGCATAAGATAAGCGACAAGTTGCATGGTGGGGCCCAAAAAAGTCACCATTTTAAGCATATTTGACTTGTATTTCACTTTAAACGGATATATTCGTCTATAGTGAGACTAATTGCAGTATAATGCACAACGATGGAGATATTCGAACTTACTCGATTTACGTGTCGTATTATTAAGATTTTCCAATACCTAAATTTCAAACTCCAGTTAAGATGAGAATATAGTATTTTTTTTTTAGCACTTTTTTTATGCATTCGAGAAGCTATATTCACAGCGTAGCAAAAGTGCTAAATGATGGGTATGGTGGTATGGAGAGTCTAGGAAGGAGTAATGACCATAACGAAATTACGAGCACACCTCTCTCTTTCATGGTATCATGACATTGTATTAGTGAGCTGATGTATAATTGATTATAAGTTTGTTTTTAATTGTATTTGTCATTCGTTTTGCAATAGTTGAATCATGGTCAGAGTGTGCTTGTTTTTTTGTTATGTGGGGACTTATCATGGATGATTGTATATGTTAAAAGAGCATACGTCATCAACGATCACATTTATTTGATTAGTATTGTGAGGAGGTTCTCGTTAATGCGGCTACGTGTGCTTGTCAATTTTTTTTTTTTTTCAAATGAGTGTTCTATGTCTACAATCTGTAGTGATACGGTACATCATACTGTGGCGGAAAATCTTTGGGAGTTTGTAAGGTTTTCGTTTTAGTCGTATAAATAGCGGCCTGATTTATATCAGAGAATTTTTATATTTATTTTACCGCTAAACACCAACGTTATTTCATAGCTTAGGAATTATCACAAAGTGAGAAACTACATATATGGTTAACCAATATATTTTGCATTTTGACCAGTAGTTGTGCAAAAAGGATGTGGTGTCGTGATGATCAAACACTTATTTAAAGGTAGATTATGGCTTATATATTAAGAAAACACAAATGTTTTAAAGGTAGATTATGGCTTATATATTAAGAAAACACAAATATTTACAGATACTCCCTCCGAATAACAATGTTTGCCCAATTTCTTTAATATATGTGAGGAGTATTTTATTGAAATGAGGCACACATAAGTGTTGGGAGGGAGTATATTTTTAAAAATAATTTATTTTTAAAACTGAAATTGTTCTAGCAACTTATGATTGCAAGCAAATAAACAAATTTCTATGACTTCTCCAGTGCAATTAAAAGTTTGATGGCGCATGTTTCATATGACTTCTATGGTGCGATTAAGATTTGGATGGTGCGTGCGTAGCACGCACCGTTCCAACTAGTATACTAGAAAGGAAAGCTATTATAATTCCACAACTAACAAATGAACTTTCTAAACTCAAAATCAGTACTAATAGGATAATGATATGGAATAACTAAAAAAAAAAAAAAAAGCCTCGTTATAAAGTTAGGTAGCACGGACACTCCTCTTAATCAGTGTATCCGTGTCCGACACCAATACTCGTGGAACACACTCTAAAACGTGTCGAACACCTATAAAGCCGTGTCCGACTTTCTTCATTTACTTGGGCACGTGTCCATGGTATTTGGACACGTATCGGTCATGTGTCCATGGTATTTGGACACACCTTCAACGGAATCAAGTTGAATTTAAGGTGAATAGTTTGTGTTTTTGTGGAGCTTAGTGGGAAAATAAGTTGAACTGGGAGGGAATGATAGTGTTTTCAATGAATGAGATGTTGAAAGAGATTGATTAGAAGATGAATTTGGGTAAGAAATGACAATAAGTTTCTTAAGTTTTACCTTCATTTATTTAAATTATTAAATATATAATATCAAATACTTTTACCAAAATGAAATCGTGCGTTTATATAACTATGAAATATATATTTTATTAAATTTAAATAACGTGTCCCGTGTCCTAAATTTCATGTAGGTCGTATCACACGTCCGTTTCGTGTCTACATCCGTATTCGTTTTGGTCCTACCTAGTTATAAAGTATGCCCCCAACTAACTTAGTTGGTAAAATCATTAGAAGCAACTCATAACGGGTGTTCTAATCATCGTCAACATTAAAATCACCACCATATGCCACCCTTTAAACAAAAGAAAAATAGCCTGCACCGTCTTTAAGTTGGAGACCATCAACAACTTTTTTCTTTTATATAAAATGACTTTGAGTCCTACTTAAATATTACATATTTCGAAAATAAGAAAAAAAAAATTTGTTTGTGTGAGCCTACTGATATTTTTGAGGTTGTCCAAGCTATATGACAATTAAAAAAATAGTTAGTAGTAAATTATTAGGAAATAATTTGATGAAGTGGGCGATAGCGAGGCCTAAAACGTAGAAGGGTTAATGGCCCAAAACATTTGGAGCATTTTACAATTGATTGGGCCAGTGTTGGCAAATGGGAAGGGCCTGTTTACTGCTTTGAACTATCTTTCCATGGACTAATGGTACATTGCATGCAAATACTCTTTGCTGATCGACTCAAAAAGTTTCATAACAATTCATGGCGAAATTTTCCTTACAGATTTATATTCATCAACAGCTACTTCACAAAATAAAAGAGTTCGATGAGTCAGTTTTCCTCATTCTACCAAACTTCATGAATAGCGAATCTTTTAACTTCACTGAAAATGATATCTTTGACGGACGGCACAGGTACTTGCTAAATACTCCAACACCACTTACAAAACACAAGAACAAACATAGTTGATATTAATAAGTAAGGCACAACATCCATCTTACGGCTAAATCTCATCTGCAACCTCTGCTGAAGCTATAGCCATCAATTCGTCAAATTTCTCTGACTTCCCCAACAGGATCTCAATCTACAATGGAACCAAAAGAACCAAGTTAAAATGTTCCATCTTTTTTGCTTATAAAGGTTTTAAGTTGTATCAGCTGCACATATGATGCAATGACTGAGATCAACATGCAATGACCGATTTGGAAATCAAGTCTCAAACTAATATTTAGTACCATACTCATAATACGTACAAAGAACGTCGAATACCTTTGCTTTTTGGACAGGTTGTCCGCCTGATTCATTCATGTCGACTGTTGAAGTTGTTATCTCTGTCCAACAAAAATAATAAGAAAATAAGCAAAGTTTGTCTCATATTTTAACACATGTATTTAATACACAGCAAGGAGATGGCCCAAAGACGTTAAAGAGTACGAGAAATCACTAACTTTTCTCAACCGCAAATCCATTGTTCTTCAGAATCTCAGCAATAGTAACAGATGTGGAAATGGCTGCAGGTGAGATCAAGATAGCATAAGAACTCAGGAGATGAAACATTAATATTCTTACTTGACTTTCCACAAAATCTTTATTTGATTGTATACCCTCCAAACCCCAAAAAATATGGAAACACTGTCATGATATCCTCACTCGAAACAAACAAAATGAAATGGGTAAAATCATGATCAATTATATAACCCCTCCGTCCCGGTCAATTGTTGTCCTTTGGTTTTGGCACAAAGACCAAGGAAAGAGGAATAGACCAAGGGGATTAACCCTTATCTCCTTAAAAAAATTGGGAGCTTACTGAAATTTGATAATACTACACAAGAAATGCCCATTCACTGCTTAAAGCACTACAAGTATAACCATATTGCCAAGCAACTACCAATTCACAACGGTTGCTTTGTAGCTCAACTGATTCTAAAAATCACCTTGGTAAAAAGCTCACTGGTTAGAAGTCCCATTGTTGATTTATTGTACACTCCTTTTTATAAAAAGACAGCTCTCGTATTCTTGATCCATCCAAAAGAGCAGGTGAGGAAAGTGGAGTCCATTTGAAATTTGTTTGGAGTTTTCCATTGATGTGTGCAGATTTTAGGCAAATTTGTTTTCAATTGATGATGCGGATGAATCCGGATCCTTAAACTCTACTTCGGTTTTCTTAATCTTTATTCTCGATTTAAATCTTAAGTTTTTATAAAAGAAATCCGGACTTCGACGATTTCAAAACCTATAAGTTTACCTTGACTTTGTATTATGTTTCGATCTCCCTTTTGTTTTTCATTTTTCCCTTTTCTATTTTTTTTTTCGCATTTTGAGGTATGCGTTCACCCATGGACGGTTCTAAAGGATGATTCATGTCAGCCGACCGCAAATCATTTTGGGATTAAGGCTATGATGTTGTTGTTGTTGATGATGATGCGGATGAGCCAATGAGGTCATGACAGGAGTTTAGGGCTCCACAAATGTAGGAGCTCGTTACCACCTCTACCATAACCTCAACATCTCACATAATTAATTTAAGGACCAAGCAACCTAAAAAAACCATCGTCAATGAAAAACCTTCGATTTTTTTTTTTAAAATAAGCCTCACATTTCTCTCCAGTTTTCTATTAGAAAAATCAAAAACCAACTCCTGAATGAAGAACTTAATCTTATATTAGAAGTAATCGCCTATGGTTGTTTTTATCCAACAAGCTCTTTAGGACCAATTCGTGTTAAATACCAACTATTGCAGATGACCTTAGGTCCTACTACTACGGATACGCTAACCAAATCACAGCACAACCCTTCAAAACTAACAGACACTATACACATCTTTCGTTAAGATGCGGCCTTCCCAATAGGAAAACGAGTCAAACAAAGAGGCAACATTATTACGAGGCATCCAAGCTTTCTTACCATGAAAGATCAAACAAGCCAACCAGAGACTCTAGCATAGCACGACGACAAGAGGGTAAACTCAGGGTTTCAAAGGAGGCAGTAGGGTTTCTCAAAGTTCAGCAAAAGGCATAAGCCTGGGCAAAGTGATACACAACTTAGCAAAATATATGTATGAACTATTCAGGTATTGGAAAATTCATGATCGTGCATGATGCACCTTATCATACAAAATTGAACAAAATGATATACAACTTCTATTCATCAGAAATTTTAAAATATCCAGAAATATAGTAAAGCATGTAGAAGCGCGTCTCTAAGTATCGCCTCGCCTTGGGCAATACAGGCAATACCCTCTATACCACTAGGTGAGAGGCCATTCATTTCACTGGACTAAAAAAGCTGAAAGTTAATCGAACAAATCAGGGCTCAAACCGCTAGGCATAGCCAAATAGGAGAGCTGATAAATACGGAGATTAGAGTATCAAGCACATATTATTAGACTGAGTATGGATAGCGGACAGCCAGACACACATAGAATCAAACCATATCAAGAAAGCATACAGACTAATAAAAAAAACGTGTAAGAGATGAGGTTGTAGAGAGAGATACCCATTCCAAGAGCAGAGAGCTCCACATCATTATATTGTTGCATGTACCTCTACAAAAAACAATAAGAGAATGCATCACATTACAAGAACATGGATCATGCCTAATAGCTAAAAATATTGTTTTTTTGTTGGAGTTAGAAATATAATTGCATGAACCATCTCCAGATTCGCCTAAATCCAAAGCAAAAGTTACAGATAAGAATATACCCACATGTTAGCAGAATAACACTGAAAACAACATTACCCTAGGTTTTAAAAGGTTTACACAAAATAGCGAGATAAAAGGGGTCGGATGTATGCAACCGTAACTTTACCCCTATGTTGCTAACAAAAGAGGTGGTATCTAGATGACCCAAATGAAATTCGAGTCAAGAATTGCATAAAACAAAAGACGCACAGCCAGTATAATGAGTCATTTTACTTTATTCTAACGTTACTCATATAGTCATAAACTTTAAACACTTGCAAGCTATCTACATTGGAGTATATTTTAAACCAAATGCAAGTCAAAACTACCATTGAAGATGGATCATAAATAACAAGGATTCCCTAGATTAATCTCATCTGAAAAAGAAAAGTAATTAATAAATTACTGTTTTCACAATTCCGCCATTTTCAAAAAGCAACTCAAAATCTGCCCAGCAAATTGTTAGATAAATTTGGTGGTTGGCAATTCGTCAGAATGCCAATGACAAATGACGGAATTGGATAATGATAGACCTGTGAAAGTATTTCGACCCTTACATTTGCCTCGAATTTCACGAAGTTTCTCGAAGGATAAGACTTATCACTTCCCTCTAATTCTAGACAAACAGAACAAGAGAATACTAAGCAGTTTTGGTGTTTGATTTGCATTTACCAAGTCTGAAATTTTCAGAGACAATTCCTTAACAACCATGAAATAACTAACAAAAAACCCACGCCAAAATAAGAACTACGAAGCAGGAGCCTCCCCCAGTACACCGGGGACCCAAAACAACCCACGCCATAATCGTTATTTGTCCAACTTGTCCAAAACCCGCCAACTAGGTAATCGCTAGCGTGAGCGTGTTGCGTGTACCCCATACCCACAATATAGCAACCCAAGGTCACATTGACTTTGGTTTGAACCCCGACGACACTGAAACGAATCTCTTATAAACAATGACAATCTCTGATATGGTAGTCCATTAGAGCAGGTAAGGTTTTATAAAACCAAATATTTATCAAGAAACTAAAATTGTCATTCGCTTATAATTGTTACAGACAAAAACAACACCAAAGATACAAACTTTTGTACAAAAAACAAAACATACATGATAATAAACCACAATTTCCTCATAAAAAAGCAAGAAGACACGTGATTAAAACAAAAAGACAAGAATTAATTAAGAGTATAAAGAATTAATTGAAAAGGAAACTGAAAAAGGGTAGAACCTTGGCAAGATTAACATAGAAGAAAAGAGGTTGTTTGGTGTTGGAAACTTGAATCCTGTTCTTCTTGTTGTTGTTGTAGTTAGATGAATCCCTGATAACAATGTTGCTAATTCCTTCTGTTACTTGCTCCATTCTCTTCCCTTTGTTTTCCTTTTTTTTGTGGTTTTTTTTTTTTTTTTGTTGTTCAGGAAACCAGTTCAAAAACCCTTGAACGCTTCTCTCTTTCTCTCTCTCTCACAAAACAGCTGAGCGGGTTTATGCTCGGCAACTACGACATTTATTCCAACTACGAACAATTTAATACTAGAATTTAAAAAAAAAAGAAAAAAATCTATAAAACTTAATTAAAAGGCTCCTTAAAACATCTACTTAATACCATGTCACAAATGGCATGTCATTATATCAAAATGCTACATAAGCTTACCTAATGCCATCTCATATCTATAAATAATCTAAAAAAGCTAACTTGAACAAGTGACATGAGAATTTTTTATAAACTTAAATTATATGTGGCATCCTCTAATCATCTAATAAATGATAAATTCAAACCAAGTTAATTGAGTAAAATCAATAGGATTTTTCCAATCACTACATGCCTCTTTATTTTTGCATTCACTCTTCAACATAAATAATGTCTCTTTAGCTACCTTTCTTTTGTTTTCCTCTTCGAATTAAAAAGAACTTTTAATACGGTTTATAAATGAAAACTAGTTTTGGAGCCCGTGAAAATTACGGGATCGTTAATAATTGATTGTGTTTAAGTGTTTAATTTGTGAATAACTTATATGGAGTAGTCCCCCTCTCAATCATTTGTTTCATTTTAATTAAAAAACCACTCACAAATAATTAAAAATAAATAAATAAATAAACACGACTGAGGGAACGGTATTTTAAAACAAAAGTTTAATACACCAAATTTTTGATTCTGGATGGTATGCAGACCAAAATGTGAATAGCTTGGTTGTTTTGAAGCGAGGACACAATCAGTCAAATTGAATTTTCGGGTACTTCTGGTCTTATGGACAATCTTGACGCCATAGAAGTATTGGAACATGAAATTGCGCTCCATTGTCGTCCCTTGTTTTCAAAGGACGGGTAATGTTGGTTTCGACAACCTGGTATCAAATAAGACAATATGAATTGGTATTTTGATGAGATTTTATAGAAAGAAAATCAATGACTCTCAATTTTCTCGTTTGAGTTGCTAATGATTCTTCAATTGCCTGTTCAATTAATGGTTCTTCAATTGTCTCTTTAATTAGCGATTCTTCAATTGTCTCTTTATTATTTAACCATTGCTTTGACCGGCTTAAAGATTATAGAATATGAATGGTTTTTTTCACCGACAAACATTGCATTTTGCCTCTTTATTGCTTGAATGAAGATACTGTTTTTATTGTCGTTTTGGTGCATTTTAAAGTACTTGACCCTATGTTTATCTTGCAAAGAAACGGTCGTGAACTTTTATGCGAGCAACTTTAACAACTATTCCAAATAATTCCGAGGAAAGATTACATATATTTAAAATATCACATTTTGTGTTATAATAATATACTCCGTAGTATATATAAGATTAGATATGAGACAAAAAGTAAGAGAGTAAAGTAAGGATCAAAACTTTATAGGTGAACTCTAATAATTATTATTATTAGTATAAGATGAGCAAAACTAATTACACATTGGAATTGAAATAATGAATTGGAGAATAAGAATTGGTTTCTAACTAATTACTATTTATGCATATTATAACACTATGATAAGATCAAATTGACATGTGTATCGTAATTTGGCTAAACAATTTGATTTGTAACCTGTTTGACAAAGTAAAAATAAAACATAAGTGTTACAAAGGAGACTAAAGTGTAGGAAAGAGTGAAGGACAATAATGCAACAACATGTCAACAACTTATTAAAGATTTTTGCTACCATTCGATATTTCTAATACACCATAGTAGAAAAATGAAAAACTGACAAAAATGAGAGTCATCCAAACCAAGAAAAAAATCTGTAAAGAAGATCCATAGCCATTATTTCGAATCTCGTGCATTGTTATTGATATGTGAGTATGTCATCCTCTTATAATATTAATACAAACACACACAAAAAAATAACTAATAATATTCTAATTAATTCAAAACATAATAAAAATAAAAAGTGAAACAATTAATTTAGTTCTCATTGTATAGTTTACCTACCAATTTTTTGAATAAAGTTGAAAATTCATTCTCCTGCAATATTAATATAAACACAAAAAAGTAACTAATAAGATTCTAATTAATTCAAAACATAATAAAAATAAAAAGCGAAATAATTAATTTAGTTCTTTAGCTATACCTTACCTACCAATTTTTTGAATAAAGTTGGAAATTCATTCTCCTGCAATATTAATACAAATACAAAAAATAATAACAAATTAATACAAAACATAAGAAAAATAAAAAATAAAACAATTAGTTTACTTTTCTATGTATACTTTAGGTGCTATTTTTTGAATAAAATTGAAAATTAGGGTGAATATAATAGTTATATATATGAAAAATTCTATTACAAATTCTCTCAAAATTTTATAAATGAAAGAAAAATAAAAAAATATGGTACATAAATACGGAGTGTATATAGTAATGATGAAGAGAAAGTTAAAAGGTCATTTCATTAAATAAAGGAAATAATGGTTATTAAATAAATAAGGTAAATAAATAAAAAAATTATGAGAGGAGATCAATGGTTTACATTTTTTTTGTGTGTGTTTATCCCTTATATTTTTTTAACTTTTTTTACCTTATATTTTTTAATTTTCTTAAATTGGTAATCCATATCACTTTTTTTTACCATGTCACATTAAAAGTTGTCACATCACAATTAAACTTGCATTGTCACATTTTTTTGTTAGCCTTTTAATAAGATTTTATAGATAAAAACTATTATAGGTTTTATAGCCATTATACAACAATAAAATCCAATATTTTAATTTTATTTTTAATTTAATTTGTGGTATTATTTAATTAGATAATTGATTGCCGAGAAACTCAAGAGGTGAATTAAATAGGAAAAATGTTAATAAAAATTATTGGTGTTAACTGTTAATTAATATAAAGAGTTTTAATCAATTTATTAACATATTATATTATAAAAATTGATTAAATAGGAAAAAAATTTAATTAATTTGGTGGGTGTTAAGTATTATGAAGAGTTTTAATCAATTTATTTCCGTGTTTAATTAAAAAAATGAATTAAATAGG
Source organism: Silene latifolia (assembly GCF_048544455.1). NCBI lineage: Eukaryota > Viridiplantae > Streptophyta > Magnoliopsida > Caryophyllales > Caryophyllaceae > Silene > Silene latifolia. The sequence continues at coordinate 69,796,365 of NC_133536.1, read as the reverse complement.
AAAAAATGTTAATAAAAATGGTGCGTGGTAAGTAATATGAAGAGTTTTAATTAATAAGTTTTAATTAATTTATTAACATATTTTATTATAAAAATTTCAATTTTAATTATAAATTATAAATTTTATTAACATGTTTTATCACAAAAATTTCAACTAAAATGTCAATATTAACTATAAATTATGAAATTTTGATGTAATTTCTAAGGTTTACATAAATTTGGGAAAACAATATATTTAATATACAAAAATCATTTAAGAATATAGATAATATCTTTTAATATTATAGATAAGTGAACTAAATTAATTTATAGATAAATGAATTAAATTAATGCCATGTAATAATAAATTAATGCCGGTTAACAAAATGAGCGGAAAAAGGGAGATTGTCGTTGTCGGTAGGAACAGTGATGATAAGAGACAGGGTAATTGGGTATGAATGTGTATGTGACATTTGGGTTATGGGGCTGAGGTGGGCTTCAAATGTCTGCGTGACTTTTTTTATCCTACGTGGCATTGTCTACGTGGACTTAATTGGACATTTTAGGGTAGCCTTTTAATAGTATTTATAGATAGATATAAATTTCATGCAATGTTATTGATAATTGAGTAGCTCATCTTCCTGAAATTTCAATACAAACACAAAAACAATAACTAAATAACATTCTTACTATTAATAAATTTAAAACATAATAAGGATAAAAAGCGAAAGAATTCATTTAATTATCTATGTATGTATACTTTACCTTCCAACTTTTTGAACAAAAATGAAAATTAGGATTGTTATAATAGTTATATAGGAAACTTTTTGTTATTAATTATTGATTAAATTCAACAATTTATTCAATTTATTCGAGGTAAGAGGAACAATTTTGTGAATTAAAAGGGAGATTAAAAAAATTATGATAACTACAAATTATAATGATGGTGAGAGAAAACCAGAAAACCATCCTATTAAATAAAAGAAATTAAAGGTTAAATAAATAAGTAGATTAATAACCAAATTTATGAGAGGAAAATAAAGAGTTTGTATTAATTTATTTTTTGTGTTTGTAATTAATATTTTTTTTAATTTTTTTTTACTTATAAGCATGTGACAGTTTTAAAGATAACTTTTTAATACATAATCTAGCCTTTTATAATATTGTATAAATAATCAAGTAATCAATATAGATGAATTAGTATGTACCAATAAAAAATCGGCATGTGAATTAAGATTAAATGTTTTTAGTAGCCTTTTAACTATATTGTATAGGTACAATTTTTTTTTGTTTTCAACTTCATTTATTCTTCTTCGTTCTTAATTTCATGTATTCGTTTTTATTTCAAATACATATAATACTACTCCATATGAAATATCTTGAAATTATTAACTTATAATTAATGCGTATTTTTTATTGTAGTTTTTTTTAGTTAATTAAGTTTAAAGCTAATGGAATATGGATGGATTTGTAAAAGAAATAAGTGAATTAAATTAATGTAATATAATAATAAATAGATAATCCATGTCATATTAGTTTGCCAAGTGACATTGTTATTGCATACGTGGCTTTTTTTCATCCCATGTGGCATTGTCTACGTGGCTTTTTTTAGACTAGCCTTTTAATAATGTTATATAGATATAGATGTAGTAGTTCTATAAAGCCAAAACTTAGATGTGAAAGACTTCAAAATGTATTTCATATCAATCACCTTCGACATGTTGGAATATGTGTCCTCAACAATAGTGCGATCACATGATTTAATATCACAATTAAATCTCATATTAAGAATACGTAAGAGATGATTTATTATATAATCAATTGATCATCATTAATCGGTAATGATTGGCTGACTAGAGTTTGACATTACTTTCATATGACGGTGGTGGTCAGTTGATCCCCTTAAGGTCACACCTAAAGGACAACTCCCTTAATAGATAAATTGATTAATTGTATGACGATACAAGGTGATCAATTCCTTAAAATTGAACAATTCATTTGTGAGAGAGAATATTGATATCTTATTGTAATAGGATTAAACAAGATTTATTTTAGTAATAAAAATGTTTTATTACTAAAATTGTTTATTGTTTGAGAAACAATAGACATAAGAATGAATGGTTAATTATAATTACAAGATGTTGTGAATTATAATTATATGACCCATTTTATTTAAGTGATCAAGTATCACTAGTCAATTTGTTGTATGTAATTTAATTAATTTATAAAATGATATTTATGTGATAAATATGCATTAAATTAATTAATAACATGTAACATACTACATGTGACATATTGTGTGACAAATGACAAATTGACAAAATAAAATGGTAGTCCATTTTAAGTGTGTTGGACCGAAATGGAGGGAGTATTAGTGGGTTGTGATTATTTTATTTTATGTGATGAAATAATAAATAATTGAACCTATGCATACTAGCCTTACACACCTAAATTGTTGATAAGAGTAAAAGGAAAAGGAGATTCCGTTTTGGCTTGTTCTCCTTGACCCCCACCGATTTCCTACTCTTTCTATAAGAGATTTGTTCTCTTATTTTCCTACTATCATTCATTTACACAACACTACATGCAAAGCTAGCTCTATTCTCTCATATCTCTCTAAAACAAGCTTTTAGAAATGTAGATACCCAGTATCTGCACCTCCCAAAAACCACCCGATGATGATCGGACTATAACGTGTTTTTGATATGCGTGCGTGGATTGGCTATACATGAGACGGTTTAATGCACTACTCGGATATGAAAAATGATTTCAAAAGTTTTCTAACTTCATTTGCATTAAAATGACCCTAACTAGAGTCAAAACTGTCTTCGGACCCAAAACCGACTCAGAAACCCGCAACTCGAGTCAACCCGAGTCAAACCAAATCTCGAATGTCGAAAATAATGCCATGAATGTCTTTATCATGTCATTTCCATTAAAATGAGCCTAACTAGAGTCAAAACTGTCTTCGGACCCAAAACCGACTCAGAAACCCGCAACTCGAGTCAACCTGAGTCAAACCAAATCTCGAATGTCGAAAATAATGCCATGAATGTCTTTATCATGTCATTTCCATTAAAATGACCCTACTTAGAGTCAAAACCAACGCCAAGCCAAAAACTGACTCAAAATTCAAATCCCGACTCACGCGGGTCAAACCCGAGTCAAGCACACAAAACACCTACCTCAAGTAACACCAAAATCATCTTATTAGATGACCATATTGTTACATGACATCCTATTTGATTACCACAAATCAATAATGGATGGAGAATTGCCACGTCCAAATTGAAAAGGACAGGGCACCCCATTGCATAGCAGGCTTGCTCGCGCCTCAATGGGGTGTCTGCTTAGCCTCCAAGCAAACTCAACCGACCTACCATCCCACATTTCTCTATAAATACCCACCATCACACACCATAATATTCATGCGAGAGTCCGCCCCCTCCTTCTCCTTTAATTCTAGACCCGACTTCCTAAGTCACAAAATCGACACGTGTTTACGACCTACCGATCGTAAACACAAGCCTTACACATATTGTTTGGTACCGTCGCCGTGCATTCGACCGACCCATTCGACCAACTCAACATTAATCAACATGTTTTAATTAACATATTTTTAACTCATTTTCAAAACCAAATCCTTTTTTAAGGCACTCTTTTTAAACTTCTTTGATCGCGAGTAGTCACAACGAGAAAATCGTCTCTAAAGTCGTCTACCACGCAAACATCAAAATACGTAAGTTTGAGGGTGTAAACAACTCACTTTATTTCATGTATTTACTGTTTTTATGAGTCTATAAGCATGAACAATGCATAACACGATTCAAATATAGGTTAGACGAGCCAAAACCGAGCTTTGGCCTGAGACAGGAGCTCCTTGCTATGCAGGGAGGCTCGCGCCTCATGTAGGTGTCCAGGTCAGAGTCATCCGTGTTTGTTCTCGTCTTTCCTCTTTATTTCGTTTCTTATTTGTAATCGGTTTTTACCGTTTTAAATGTTTCAAACCATTTCTATGACAAACTTTTTAACCATAAATCATAATCACCCTTGGTTCCATATACCATGACGGTTAAATCCGTGACTCGGTGATATTAATTGGTTAATTACATTTTAAAGGAATTTCTATTCTTTTATTTACCATTTTAATTCATTTTTATGATGAACATTATAAAAATCATCCTTGGTTCTTTATACCATGACGGTTTATTCCGTGACTCGATGATATTATTGGTTAATTACATTTTAATGGGTATTTTAACACCCTTTTCTTTTATTTACCATTTTTCTCATTTATTTACATTTGTAAATATATTAGTCATAATTCTCATAATCATCCTTGGTTCCTTATACCATGTCGGTTTAATCCGAGTACGATGACAAACTTCACTAATTACAAATAATTGAACTTAACATAATTAGTTCAAATCAAACATTTTATATTTTTATTTATAAACTATGCTTTTCAAATATGCAAATCCGACAACGAATATTACTAATATGATAGTAATTATTCCGAGTCATGCAAATCATACTTACAAATCATTAATTACAAAAAACGGTTTTAGACAACCTTTTTAACGACCAGGAGACGCCCCTTGGGTCGGCTCATGGCTCGCGCCCCAAGAGGCCGTCTGTTTTCTACATTTCAAAACCAGGGCAGAGCCCCTTCTATTGCCAATAGGCTCGCGCCCCAAAGGGGCTGCCTGGCACTGTTCTGCCTCATTTTTAGCACTTGTCTAGGACGATCTCGGTTACGGTTAATCCGAATACATGACGGATCAGATTGACAAGCTTACGTTTTTTTACACTTTGTCATTTGACACCCTTTTTCAATAAATGGATCGTGTTAAGCATCATAAACCGACTTAGAAAGCTCACATGTTAAGTTAATACTTTTGGATGTGCATTCATGCATTTACACCGTTTTATCAACTTTTGCACTTAAACAACCACGATCGATCAGTAGAGGCCGCTAACGCGGGCGGGATTGGGTGTCCGATTAAAGGGCTTCCCAATACGTACCCTCACCCCTTACTCAGAACCTTTGGATAGTGGATGGCCTTATCCAGGGCGTACGAGAGTCATTTTAGGCATAGAATGCTAAAAGGGGGACGAGTCCTTATCTTTAGTACCTATGTCAAACACCGCTTTTTGCCTTGATTGACCTAGGTATAAAGTGGATTTGAACGGGTTCCAGGCATCCCAAAAATGCTTGGTGGCGACTCCGAACATCTCTAATCGTTTCGAGACCTTTACCGAGACGAAACCGACCTATCTAAAGCGATCCGGTCGAAAGCATTTTTACGCCGCCGAGCGTGGCTTTCAAGAGACCGCTGCAAGTCCACAGATTGGCTTGGCGTGCAGGTGGCCCGTGACCGCAAATCGGTAGGTGGCCTAAATCCACAGACCAGCCTGTGTCCCATGTCCACAGTTTGGCGACTCCGCTGGGGAAAACTAGGACACTTGTGTCTTTGTGATCCTTAGAGGTGAAACTCGAACGAGGTCGTGGTTAAAAGTGCATTAATTGATATTACGGTCATAAGTCGGGTTCCTTGTCCGGGCCCATAACCTAACCTTTATCGACCAATTGGCTCGTCCCGTCGGCGTGAGTTTTCTCATCCCCGCGTTTCGAATCCCGATTGAGTCAAGCATACCATTGACGTTACACATTTCTGTTTTGTCAAAGAGTTTTCATCACTTTCGAGCACGAGGCTAGGGCACCCTCCTTACACATTTTGTTTGGATTGGGATCCCTCTCGCAAATCGGGGTTTGATTGCTTGGTGTGTAACCCACCCTTTTAAGCCAAAACCCGTGTCAGCATTATGCATAATATATTGAAACTGCGAGTGCTTATGTGTTATGTGATCATAAGTCCTTCCGTGTCGTTTTCAAACTTTCAAAAACACCTTTTTACGCCGTTATAATGGCCATTTCAAACCTCGGTCTTTTGCCGACCGTTGCACGCCTTTCTAGGCCGTCATAATGACAATTTTCAAACCCGGTTTTTATGACCATTTCAACACGCCTTTCTAGGCCGTCGTAATGACGATTTTCAAACCCGGTTTTTATAACCATTTCAACACATCTTCTTAGGCCGTTATAATGGCCATTTCAAAACCCGATTTTCTACAACCGTTTCAAAAGCACCTTTTTAGGCCGTCGTAATGACGATTTTCAAACTCGGTTTTTCACAACCGTTTCAAACCTTTGTCTTTTGCCGACTGTTGCACAACTTTTTATGCCGTTATAATGGCCATTTCAAAACCCGGTTTTTATAACCATTTCAAATGCACCTTTTCATACCGTCGTAATGACGATTTCAAACCTTGGTTTTCACGAACCATTTCAAAACACCCTTTTACGTCGTCGTAACGGCCATTTCAAACCTCGGTCTCTCGTCGACCGTTGCATTCTCAAAGTGTCCTTTTACGCCGTCGTAATGACAAATTCTACCCTCGAATTTTCAAAATTCGAAATCAATTTTCAAACAAAAACATTTTTCAAACCGTCGTAATGACGATTTCAACTTATGCAACTTTCCAAATTTCGAAATCAAATTTGGCTTTTCTAAACCGTCATAATGACAATTTCAATTCTCACACTTTTCGATTTGCATACCTTCTTTAAAAAGGTTAAAACGGTTTTCTAACCCGTCGTAATGACGAATTCAATCCTCCCAATTTCCAATTTCAAATCTTTGAAAACAAATTTAACCGTTTTCAAATTTCAAATCCAATTTCAAATCATTTGAAAACAAATTTAACCGTTTTCAAATTTCAATTCAAAATCAAATATTTGAGAACTAATTTAACCGTTTTCAAATTTCAATTCAAAATCAAATCTTTGAAAACTAATTTAATTGTTTTCAAATTTCAAATCCTATTTCAAATTCTTTGAAAACACATTTAACCGTTTTCAAATTTCAATTCAAACTCAAATCTTTGAAAACAAATCTGACCGTTTTCAAATTTCAAATCCAACTTCAAATCATTTGAAAACAAATTTAATCGTTTTCAAATTTCAATTCAAAGTCAAATCTTTGAAAACGAATTTAACCGTTTTCAGATTTCAAATCAAAACTCAAATCATTTGAGAACAAATTTAACCGTTTTCAAATTTCAAATCAAAACTCAATCTTTGAAAACAAATTTAACTGTTTTCAGATTTCAATCAAATTTCAAATATTTGAAAACAAATCTAACCGTTTTCAAATTTCAATTCAAAATCAAATTTTTGAAAACAAATCCAACCATTTTCAAATTTCATTTCAAAATCAAATATTGAAAACAACTTTAACCGTTTTCAAAATCCAAATTCAAATATTTGAAAAGAAATCTAACCGTTTTCTAATTTCAAATTCAAAATCGAATCTTTGAAAACAAATTTAACCGTTTTCAAATTTCAATCCGATTCCAAATTGTTTGAAAACAAATCTAACCATTTTCAAATTTTCATCCCAATTTTAAATCCTTTGAAAACAAACTTAACCGTTTCCATGGCCATTGTGATGACGATTCCAAATTATTCGATTCTTGGTTTTCAAATCCGTGATTCGGAAATTCAAAAACCGTCTTCGGAAACAACAAATTGTTTTCAGAGCCGCCTCAATCTCAACTCAGACCGTCTTTTGAAAACAAACTTAAGACAACTCTTCAACTGATCGACTTTCGGAGATCTCTACTCTTCAGAAGTTGTCCATAAAACGACAAATGAACCTTTTTGAAAATTTCTATTTTCGAAAATTTCAGTCCACCTTTCTGATTCAGCCTCGAGTCGATTTCAAGTCAAGTCGTCTAGATAACGTCGAGTCTCTGCAGAAGTTAGTACCTACCTTCTGGTCTAGGTCGTGTCGCCTAATTGTCGAGACATCTCCAATTATGGCGTTAGGAGAGTCAAAACCTCTCGGGTATTAAACCCATCTTTCCCCTAAATTACGGGTCAAAGGTCAAGTTTGTGTACATGTCTTGTCCAACGGCGTCACGCCGATGCGCACATCAAAATCGAGTCGAAAGTCGTCTGTCTAGGCATCACTATGCCAAAGTCGACACTTGAGTCTAAGTTCAATGTCATGCACCAAGAGTTCAAACACAAGAGGTCATTCACGATCTTTAATGAACTCATAACCTAGTCACACTGTCGCGTCTTCACGACAAAACTGCCTTTTATACATATGTGTCGCATTTGCCTTTGTTTGTGCAATACCTTGCCAAGACAAGTTATAACGCCTATCGTTATGTCAAATAGGAATCCCTTGGGTGCCGTCGATCGTTAAGAAGAAACTCAAGAAGCTGATCAACCTTCATCCGTCATGACTTCCGCTGAAGCCAACAACATGGTCCTTCGACTCCTAGCTACCATGGAAGACTTGAGCACTCGTCTCTCCCATGTTGAGGACAAAATGATAACCGGGAATTCTCCCTCTTCCGATATTGAACAAAGGGTTAAGCTTCTTGAAAGCCGGCTACTGGCCAACGCCCAAACCAAAACCAGACGACCTCATAGGTCCTTCCCTGATCTAGGTATGCCTTATGCCACAGCCTTGGAAAGGCTAACCTCCCAAGGAAAACTTCAACCAATTGGTCCAACTCCAGACCCTCTACCAAACAAGCGAGGACGTAGATGGGACGGAAAACTGTTTTGCCAATATCACCAAGGTCGCGGACACGATACTGAAATGTATCTCCCCCTAAAATGTGCCATCCTTGACATGATTGAAAAGGGTGAGTTACCATTACCTCCCTCAACAAACAAAAAGAACAACCCTCCAGAAAACCCTATTGGACACAGTCAGGAATCTTCCCTAGACTGCTCTCATCTCGTCTCTCCTGACGATGAGAAAATTCATGCAATTGATGAGGATGGCATACAAAGCGCTATAATGATGCTCTCTGTCTCCATCAATAATATATTCTCAAAGCTGCAAGTGGCTATCGATGATTTGAATACTCGAGTAGCTAATTTGGAGAAAAGGGTCGATACTACCGAAAATGAACCTGACCATCAAGGAAACCAACCCTTGGTTCACCAACCAACAGCTGTTGAAAATGAGGAGTCATCCAATGGTTCCCACATCCATGAACCTACCAACAAAGAACATGAAATTGCCTTACCAAAATACCCTTCAAAATACCAACATCCCCAAAACTTCTCATTGACAATGACCAAATCCCGCTTCCGCCCAGGATTGACAAAATCAAAAACAAAAACAAAACTCACAAAAACATCCCAAAAAATACCAATGTTGGAGTCATGGGAAAACATAAAAGGGAATTCACAGATCTGGGGATAACATATGCCACCGCTCTGGAGATACTTGCTTCAGAAGGAATGCTGCAACCCATTGGTCCGACTCCGGACCCACCTGAACACAGAAGAGCTCGGTTCTGGGATGGTAATTCCTATTGCCTATATCATCAAGGCAAGGGCCATGACACCGAAGCCTGTCTCAAACTCAAGAATGCCATTCAAGATATGTTCGAGGCTGGCAAAATCATAATTGCATCTCTCAGTCAAGACAATCCTTCTGGATGTCTCAAGTCAAACAGCAAGGTTGAACGTTCTCAAAGGACATTCACCAACCTCAACACAACCTATGCCACAACTCTTCAAACGCTTGTGACTGATGGGAAGCTACAACCAATCGGGCCCACTCCGGACCCGTCTGAAAGCAGGAAATCCCGTTTCTGGGACGGCAGAGCCTATTGCCAATATCATCAAGGAAAAGGTCATAACACTGAAACGTGCTTCAAACTGAAACATGTTATTCAAAATATGATCGACAATCATGAACTGATAGCTTCATCCCTATGCCAACCAAGTGATGAAAATAACCCTCATGAACATCTCTTTCTGCAAGGAGATAAAAGCCTCATGGACTGTTGTCCTCATATCATCCCCAACAACGAGAGTGAAGTGCTCAAGTGGGTCAATACTCAAGATCAAACATTCAAGCCGCTGGATGCTGCGAAAGAGACCTTCGAGGAGGAACATGGTGATTAGGAGTCCGTATCTACGATTAAGTCTGAGTCTGAGTCCGAGTCTTAGGCTTTCTCATATCTATCCTAGTGTCTGTCCTTTTATTCCTAAGTGACAAACTGGGGGCTGTCCCCATGATTCACATGTATTCATCGAGTCTGTGCTAACATCTTATTTATCTAAATAAAAGCACAATTTCCATCTATATATATTCTCCTCTTTACCATTTCCCGTTGACAACGAGAATTGATTTGAGAATTGATTTAAAACGAACAATATGTTCCAATTCAATGTGAGTACACTCGAGTGACGTTCTGTACCGAGTAAGCAGAGGACTCAAAACTCCGTGTCCATTTTCTTTACCTATTCCATGTCTGGCAATAGAAACCTTTCAATAGCACCCAATTTAGAACGAGCTTCTATCAAAGGCATCCTACAACGAACCTAGATAACAAACAAGAACATCTCCTTTTCATGTCAATGACGGAAGGCAAGCCCATTCCCCACAAAAATATCCAAACATAGAGAATCGACCTCTCACCACGGGTACATCCCCGTCTGCATCTCTACCTTCCTCGAATGAAGGACGGCAAAAAACCAATATATCCAAAGCAAAACCAAAGCGAAAGGCCAAAATGAAAGGCCCAAGCCAATATCCATTCCCCAAAGCCAAAGCTCAAGGCCAAAGCAAAAACCGAAGCCAAAGCGAAAGCCAAGGCAAAAGCCAAAACAAAGGCGAAAACCAAAGCCAAAGCAAAAGCCAAGGCTAAAGCCAAAACAAAAACAAAATAGTGGAATTCAAATTCACTATTTTCACGAATTTCAACGACGAAATCAAAAACCGTCATTTTCAAATACAAAATAGTGAAAATCAAATTCGCTATTTTCACAAATTCCACACGACGAAATTACAACTGTCCTTTTTAAATCAAAAAACGAAATAGTGAAATTCAAATTCGCTATTTTCCCACAATTTCAAATGACGTAATTGAAAACCGTCACTTTTCAAAAAAATGAAATAGCGAAATTCAAATTCGTTATTTTCCCACAATTTCAAATAACGGAATTAAACCGTCACTTTTCAAACTTCGGACCAACAAGTCCAAAGCCCAGGACCCATGAGTCCAAAATACCAAGTCCAGGACCAACAAGTCCAAAGTCCAGGACCCATGAGTCCAACACCCAAATACAAAGTACAGGACCAACAAGTCCAAAGTCCAGGACCCATGAGTCCAACACCCAAATACAAAGTACAGGACCAACAAGTCCAAAGCCCAGGACCCATGAGTCCAAAACACCCAGTGCAGGACCAACAAGTCCAAAGCCCAGGACCCATGAGTCCAAACCAGAAAGTCCAGGACCAACAAGTCCAAAGCCTAAGACCCATGAGTCAACCACACAAAGTCCAGGACCGACACGTCCAAAACACCAAACACTAAAACCTCAACCAAAATTGCTTCACCCCTAAGTCCTTCTAGAGACTGCTACAGGGAGACCTATCTAGGCTTCTGAGGATTCCCCTCAAGCTCGTAATATCACACCTTAACCTTTAAGGTCCAGACATGGAAATCTGATCCCATGTTATTTACCAACCATTTCGTGCTCAGGCTACATCAAGCCGGAGACCCCATTCCGCACCACACTACAAGCCGTTACCCATCGGCCTAAACACCACAAAATTCTTGCTCCAGATTTTTATCTGTTAAGCAAACCCATTATTACCAAGCTCCACATTCCCTAATGTTGAAGCCATTTTTCACCACAATCCCCACGGAGTCCCCGAATGCTTTGCTATCGAGAACGGGACATACATAATCTACCCTTAGAGTCCACTTTTTAGTGTGCTCAAATGAGAAGGAACATTTTCACAAATTACACCTCTTCGATTCATGATCAAGAGGTATTTATCTCCAATCAACCTTCGAGTCACCAAACGGAATTTTCCGTCGTGACGCTCAACTCCAGATTTTTATCTGTCAAACAAACCATTATTACCAAGCTCCACATTCCATAATGTCGAAGCCATTTTCACCCTGACCCAGATACGGAGTCCTCGAATGCTTTGCTACCGAGAACGGGACATACCCAATCTACCCTTAGGGTCCACTTTTTAGTGTGCTCACATGATAAGGAACATTTTCAAAAATTACACCTCTTCGATTCATGATCAAGGAGGAATTATCTCAAATCAATTTTTCGAGTCACCAAAAGGCTTTTACCGTCGTGACCTCCACACTTTAAGGTCCTAACAACTCGCTTAGGCACACACAGTTCAGAACTACGATATGGTTTAATTTCACTTCACGTGAATACGTAGGCAGTCCTTCAAGGACACAACCATACACCTCAAAATCACTTTAAGGTCCTAAAAGTTAACTTAGGCACACACATTCAGAACTACGATCTGGTTTGATTTCACAAACACACAAATACGTAGGCAGTCCTATTAATAGGACATAACCACACCCCCACACACATTCAATTTTCACACCTTCAATTTGCAACCCATTGCACACACAGCTCAGAACTACGATCTGGTTTAATTTCGCAAACACGTGAATACGTAGGCAGTCCCCCAACAAGGACACAACCGCACACCCATTTCAATCTCAACCATTAACATCGATCCTCAAAACAGCCCACCCAGCTGCAAAAATTAATCTTACACCTCTTTACTGGGGGCTTCTTCCTTAAGACGTCGCCCATTCCTTGTTTTGTCAAATTCCCACCTTCTCACTCTGGGGGCTTCTTTTTCAAGACGCCACCCGTCCTTTATCCTCAAACATCCTTTGAGTCTCAACTATAGTCCAAAATAAAACCGCCCATAGCCTAGTGCTCGGTTCGGACGACGACAAGGTCTTGGTTCCGCTCTCCGAATCATCAAAACTCGAGAAGGGATCTCAAAACAAGCAAATGATGGCGAAGATGTCTGGAGAAGATAATCAATTCATGTTCCCCAGCCGAGCGAACCTTCTACTCCAGGGATTTGATACGCGTTGTAACCCTTTCTTGGCTAGGAGTTGCACACACATGTGCAAAGTCTGTCAGAGTCACTCATGTGTCGTGTCGATACTGAGTTGGCATCACGTTCACGACCGCCCATTTGTCAGTCTGTCAGTATGCGTCTATGCAAGTCAATATCACAACGGTCACGTGTCTCCAATTTATCAAATCACAGATCTACGAGTAACAAGACTCGTCTTCAAGCTTCACAACATTCAAAACTTCTATCTCCCTTCGCGTGAGATATTACATGCTAATTGCTTATATGCGAACCGCTCACATTCTTATGTGCTTACGTGCTTATATGCTTACATGCTAGTTGCTTATATGCTAATTGCTCACATGCTTATGTGCGTACGTGCTTATATGCTTGCATTCAACGTGCTTGTCTATGCGACTGCGGATTTGTGTGGTCACTAACCATGCAGGTAATCTTGAGAAGACAAACACACTCCAGCTAAGTATTGGGTTCTTCCCAACAAACGCCGACCCATCAAGTCTAAGAGCTTTAACCCCGCCGATTACATGGCTTACGCTACCTCCCAGCGAGCAGCAACTCATATCCCCGGCGAGTCCTAAGAAGTTTCTAACTCCCCAACGAGTGCCGATTTTTTAAATGGATGTCACATGTGCTATTTTCCACAGTCAATCATTCGAACATAGATGGCTGGCGAGCCTTTGTCCGCAAACAAGATACAACTCAAGGATGTATCCCGAAGATGCCTCGGGTACGACTCCTTTTCACAAGCTGGCGAGCCTTTGTCCGCAAACAAGGTATAATTCAAGGACGTATCCCGAAGATGCCTCGGGTACGACTCCTTATCACAGTTGGCAAGTCTTTGCACGCACACAAGATATGAATCAAGGACATATCCCGAAGATGCCTCAGGTATGACTCCTTCCCATGGCTGGTGAGCCTCAAAACACACATTCAACATGGCCGGCGAGCCTCAGAACGCACCTTCAACATAGCTGGCGAGCCTTTGCACGCACACGAGAAGCAATTCAAGGACATATCCCGAAGATGCCTCAGGTATGACTCCTTCCTATAGCTAGCGAGCCTCCAAACGCAACACCTTCATCACCGGATGGCGAGCCTTTGCGCGCAAATGATTCAAGGACGTATCCCGAAGATGCCTCAGGTATGACTCCTTCTTATGGCTGGCGAGCCTTTATACGTAGTCTAATGGACTTTAAACGACCCGCATCGGAAGTCGACAGACTCTAAAATGTTCCCGACGGCAGGTCCTTGACTCGAATCCCCGAGTCGCCTCGACGTCACCCTTCCCGACGGCAGGTCCTTGGCTCAAACCATTTTGAGTCGCCTTGACGTCGCAATGGTCTTCAGGTTGTAATCTTAGATTGACCTGGAGATCGTACTTTGAATTTCGCCCTGTCCAAGCCTCAGTCAAAGTGGGGGCTCTGTAGATACCCAATATCTGCACCTCCCAAAAACCACCCGATGATGATCGGACTATAACGTGATTTTGATATGCGTGCGTGGATTGGCTATACATGAGACGGTTTAATGCACTACTCGGATATGAAAAATGATTTCAAAAGTTTTCTAACTTCATTTGCATTAAAATGACCCTAACTAGAGTCAAAACTGTCTTCGGACCCAAAACCGACTCAGAAACCCGCAACTCGAGTCAACCTGAGTCAAACCGAGTCAAACCAAATCTCGAATGTCGAAAATAATGCCATGAATGTCTTTATCATGTCATTTCCATTAAAATGACCCTACTTAGAGTCAAAACCGGCGCCAAGCCAAAAACCGACTCGAAATTCAAATCCCGACTCACGCGGGTCAAACCCGAGTCAAGCACACAAAACACCTACCTCAAGTAACACCAAAATCATCTTATTAGATGCCCATATTGTTATACGACATCCTATTTGATTACCACAAATCAATAATGGATGGAGAATTGGCCACGTCCAAATTGAAAAGGACAGGGCACCCCATTGCATAGCAGGCTTGCTCGCGCCTCAATGGGGTGTCTGCTTAGCCTCCAAGCAAACTCAAGCGACCTACCATCCCACATTTCTCTATAAATATCCACCATCACACACCATAATATTCACGCGAGAGTCCGACCCCTCCTTCTCCCTTAAACTTCTAGACCCGACTTCCTAAGTCACAAAATCGACACGTGTTTAAGACCTACCGACCGTAAACACAAGCCTTACACATATTGTTTGGTACCGTCGCCGTGCATTCGACCGACCCATTCGACCAACTCAACATTAATCAACATGTTTTAATTAACATATTTTTAACTCATTTTCAAAACCAAATCCTTTTTTAAGGCACTCTTTTTAAACTTCTTTGATCGCGAGTAGTCACAACGAGAAAACCGTCTCTAAAGTCGTCTACCACGCAAACATCAAAATACGTAAGTTTGAGGGTGTAAACAACTCACTTTATTTCATGTATTTACTGTTTTTATGAGTCTATAAGCATGAACAATGCATAACACGATTCAAATATAGGTTAGACGAGCCAAAAACGAACTTTGGCTTGAGACAGGAGCTCCTTGCTATGCAGGGAGGCTCGCGCCTCATGTAGGTGTCCAGGTCAGACTCATCCGTGTTTGTTCTCGTCTTTCCTCTTTATTTCGTTTCTTATTTGTAATCGGTTTTTACCGTTTCAAATGTTTCAAACCATTTCTATGACAAACGTTTTAACCATAAATCATAATCACCCTTGGTTCCATATACCATGACGGTTAAATCCGTGACTCGGTGATATTAATTGGTTAATTACATTTTAAAGGAATTTCTATTCTTTTATTTACCATTTTAATTCATTTTTATGATGAACATATTTTGACCATTATAAAAATCATCCTTGGTTCTTTATACCATGACGGTTTATTCCGTGACTCGATGATATTATTGGTTAATTACATTTTAATGGGTATTTTAACACCCTTTTCTTTTATTTACCATTTTTCTCATTTATTTACATTTGTAAATATATTAGTCATAATTCTCATAATCATTCTTGGTTCCTTATACCATGTCGGTTTAATCCGAGTACGATGACAAACTTGACTAATTACAAATAATTGAACTTAACATAATTAGTTCAAATCAAACATTTTACATTTTTATTTATAAACTATGCTTTTCAAATATGCAAATCCGACAACGAATATTACTAATATGATAGTAATTATTCCGAGTCATGCAAATCATACTTGCAAATCATTAATCACAAAAGAAGGTTTTAGACAACCTTTTTAACGACCAGGAGACGCCCCTTGGGTCGGCTCATGGCTCGCGCCCCAAGAGGCCGTCTGTTTTCTACATTTCAAAACTAAGGCAGAGCCCCTTCTATCGCCAATAGGCTCGCGCCCCAAAGAGGCTGCCTGGCACTGTTCTGCCTCGTTTTTAGCACTTGTCTAGGACGATCCCGATTACGGTTAATCCGAATACATGACATATCAGATTAACAAGCTTAGGTTTTTTACACTTTGTCATTTGACACCCTTTTTCAATAAATGGATCGTGTTAAGCATCATAACCCGAACTTGGTAAATGGATGTTTAATTTCCGTTTTCACATGTAAATCAATCTAAATCCAACTTGACATCTTATGCTTGATATTTGGATTAACAAACCGACTTAGAAAGCTCACATGTTAAGTTAATACTTTTGGATGTGCATTCATGCATTTACACCGTTTTATCAACTTTTGCACTTAAACAACCACGATCGATCAGTAGAGGCCGCTAACGCGGGCGGGATTGGGTGTCCGATTAAAGGGCCTCCCAATACGTACCCTCACCCCTTACTCAGAACCTTTAGATAGTGGATGGCCTTATCCAGGGCGTACGAGAGTCATTTTAGGCATAGAATGCTAAAAGGGGGACGAGTCCTTATCTTTAGTACCTATGTCAAACACCGCTTTTTGCCTTGATTGACCTAGGTATAAAGTGGATTCGAACGGGTTGCAGGCATCCCACAAATGCTTGGTGGCGACACCGAACATCTCTAATCGTTTCGAGACCTTTACCGAGACGAAACCGACCGATCTAAAGCGATCCGGTCTAAAGCATTTTTACGCCGCCGAGCATGGCTTTCAAGAGACCGATGCACGTCCACAGATTGACTTGGCGTGCAGGTGGCCCGTGACCGCAGACCGGTAGGTGGCCCAAATCCAAAGACCGGCTTGTGGCCCATGTCCACAAGAAACCTTATAAATTGTTCATAAATTCTAATATCAACAAGGTTACTAGTGTAGTAATAATAACAATATTAGAATACATTTCAAGGGTACTAGTGTATTAATCTAGTTAATTAGTATATTAGTTTAAGGGATAAGTCTTGGGTGCAATCTAAGGAGGATCTCTACTTTGGGATTTTTGGAGGATCATCCAACATATTAAGCTCAGGAACAAGTGAAGAAAGGTGACCTTACTTGTGCCCATATTTTCGAATCAACCAACAATGTAAGGGACATTGTTTTTCTTATAAATCTCTTATTTTGTTATGCATGCACTAGATCTAAAGACAAATAATTAAGAAGTTAATTAGTTCACTATTGGAGGAGTCTAATAAGAGGCAAATAAACCTAACACGACATTACCAATCGAGGTAATTTTTAGATTATTGTTTGCTAACATGTTTTTGTTTTTGTTTATACTCTTGTGTATATAATTTATATAATATATATTTTTATGATTCATTATTGATATTGACATGTGAAAATGCTTTAATGACTATTATCAATCACAGATTTACATATATTTTTAATCAAGAAATAATTTATGTTTGCCCAATATTCTATAAAAATATCTTAATCTTTTTTTCGTTTCACAAGTACTGTCTCACTTCAAAAAAAATATTAATGGATTTTCATTATTTTTTGTAGGATTTGGGCGAAGCAATGGACATGATGTGATTATATGTATATATATGATTGTATATTTAATTTCATAGTATGAACAACAATAGTTTGCATCTTTGTTTTTATGTTCTTAATATAAATTCAATTTTTGATTAACTTTTCAACAAATAACACAATCAACATCATTGGCTCATTGCTCTTCAAGGTCTCTTATTATGAATAAGTTGATTATGACAAAGAATTGCGGATCATATAGATTTTACGAGTTGTCTATTTTTAAATCATCTGATGTGATTGACATATTTGTTGTCATGGTAATTTTCTTCTTACAGTTGAAATCATATCGTGATATAAATAACATTTGGAGTACTAAATACATAAGATTATAATCCAAAAATACGACTTGATTATCACTGTACCCAGTAACAACGTTGTCGAGTGTCAACTTTCTTAAATTTGAACTTCTTCTATTAAAATTCATATAATAAACAATAGTTATCAACACCTTTAGACATAACTCTTATAAACGATATACTCCATCCATTTAACTCCAAATGGTACTTATTATTTTTTCACGTTTGCCAACGCGAGTTTTACTTTATAAATATTTTTAGTTACACATTTGTAAACATGATAAAAATTTGATATTTTAAATGTACTTCTAAAGACGAATAAAACAATATCCCACATGAATATATTTTATCTTATATATCGGGAGGAAATGAGAAGATTCTTCTCACTTGTAAATAGTGTACAAAAAAAATAACTACCACAGTTGAATGGAGGGAGTATATAATTGTACCAAATACCATCTTCTATTTTTACAAAGTTAAGGACAATTTGCTAGCTACATCATTGTTGTATTCAACAAAGTAAGACATTATTGTTGAATGCTATGAAAAAAAGTTTTTCTTTTTTTCATATATAAAAGACTAAAACATTTAATTTAAATCCACACAAGCATTAGCAATCAATTTAATTCCACATGACATTAGCAATCAATTTAATTTATATTTTTTATTAAATATTTAATTTATTTATTAATTATTTACAAAAAAATGAATAGCATAATAACTCCAAGCCAAGAAGAATAGAGAAAAAGGAATAGAAAAAAAAAACTCTTCATAAAGATTTACTAATTTTTATATGGAAACCATAAGATCATGATTTACATTATAAAAATAAATTAAGAATTTAATCTCATCATTTAAATCATACAATTTGTCCATCTAACTCCTCATTAACCATAAAATAGTAGCTAAAAGGTCTTATCTTACTTCTATTAATACAAAAATATTTAGAGCACTTTCCTTCACCCACGTCATAAATCACACATTTTTTTCGCAATTTTCTTTGGTGGGGCCCGTCAACATATTTATTTTTACATTTCTCTTTTTTTGGGACTTTACATTTCTTTTTGGTAAGGCATTTGCCGTTTTTTGCCAGCATTTCAATACCCATTCATAATTGTTTATTAAGTATTTAGTTTAGGTGGTTTATGTGAAGTTCAAATTGCAAAAATTTATCAAATGATTAATAAAAAGCAATGTCACCTTGTGATAAAAATCAAAATCATCGTTATTTTAAAAACTGGGATGAAACATAAAATTAAAATCATAGCCTTAATTTTAACTAAAAAGCATTGAAACGGAAGGTTAGATTCAAAATAAAGAGTATAAGAAATTTATTAAGTATTTTAAAAAATCAAATCATACCACTCTTAAAAACAAACCATATGGATACGAATAATTTAATTAAAATAAAAATCTTACCTTTTAATAATGACTAGCTATAAAATTTTCAATATCAAAACAGTAGAAACATATTTTTTTACCGAAGAAAAAATTACATTTTCATTTGGGACTTTAGAGAACACATTTGGTGGGAGTAAATTTATCCCAAAATATAATTGATTATAATCGATTGTGTTTAGCCGGACGAAGTTTGACCCGCTACTTATTGAAGTTTACTCGATCAATTTTTTAAAGGAAAAAAACCAACATTTATACAATCACGATAAATTTTCATTTAATACGGGTATATTCCCAATAAAAAAAGGTTGATCTTAATGGTCAATCCAAAAATGATTTCATGTATAGAATATGTGGGATTTATCGTAAAATGAGATCATTTATTAATTATTTGGAACCGTTTTACAATTATATTAGTGTAAAATCGCCTTACACAATACTAACTCTTAACAAAAAAAATATATAATTTAAATTGGAAATCAAGGGATTTAACAAAATTACTTGATTTTAAATAATGTATATACTCTCTAACTTTATTTTATATAATCAATATTTTAAAGGCAAATGATAATTATATGAAATTGATATAGTTAGTTAAATTGTTGAATATTGCATCCCGTGCAATTTTGCACGAGAGTAAAACTAGTATGTTATAAATGAAAGTTCTAATAATTTTGATTGTAAAGCTACTAATGTTTTTTTGTGGAAACCATAAGAATATAAGGTCATGTATTAAATTATAAAAATAAATTAAAATTTTAATCTCGTCATTTAATCGTACATTTGTTCATATAATTCCTCATTAGCCATATAGATAGCAACTAAAAGGTCTTATATGTGGTAAATGAAAAATCTAATCTAATAAATTGGATTATAAAGGTTCCCAATTTCTCATATTGTTACTTTCAACCTTTTTAAAACTCATCTTAAATACTATCATTAGCACACTTGAGAAAAATTATAAACAAGATGTGCGCATGCGATTAAAGTTTGCATAGTCTCTTTAAAAAGATACTCCGAATTTCTATCTTTTAATATTTTGAAACATTAAACATTTAATAAGATGTATAGTTAGTTTTGTAAGATGATGCTTATTTATTTTGATTTTAATTTAAATTATTTCAAATTTGTAGATTATTCATTGCGAGCAAGACTATTGAAAAGTGGACTTTACATGGTTGGATCTAAATGTGAAAAACGAAAACATCTTTTTACTCTTTTAGTTGGCTTACAAACCATCATCATTCATCGTCGGTGAGATTCTTTATTTTACATGTACATTTTTTAGAATAATAATAGATTTTGAGGAAAAGTTGAATTAATAGTATCTATTTAACTCTCTAAAAAAATAGTATCCATTTAACTCTCTAAATAAAACTATCAGATACATGACATTTTTACAAATAATTTGTATTTAATATTTGATTATAGATTATTTGATTAGTGATAATATAATATTTACGGAAAATTCTTGCTATAAAAAAAATTGTACATTGAATAATAATTGAATAAGATAATATAATAATGTGCATATCTGTATAAAAAAATGTCATTTTGCCAATCTATTCAAATTTTAATTAATAAGATTAAAAACTCACCACCTCCTTAATTTAATGAGCATCACCATGAAGTTATTCAACACTGTCATCATTACGCCCACTGCGCAACACCTTTCTTTCTCTACGATCATTGAAATAAATAAGTAATTAAAAAAAGTGGAATAATCCCTCTCTCTTAACCGCTAAGGCCATTATGGCTTTGAATATCGAAGAGGCAATGACCATGAAAATAATTTGGTTATTTTCTAAATCTGTATCATGTATCATTTAACGCGTAATTGATAGGTATTTTACCTCACTAATTTAGTTGGATTATGTATCATTGTATTCATAATTTTGTTAGTGCGTGTTTATTTAGAGCTTACCAGACATATTTAGTATCATTAATACGACACCAAATATCATCACTCGATATTCACTAAGTCACTGGCATGAATTGATGTACTACAGATACAAAAATGTCTTAAAAACAGAACTTTAAATAAGACCTGTGATTTTTCACGGGTCACAAAACTAGTTTATGCTTAAAAAAGAAAAGGAACATAAAAAGGTTTGAAATTGATGCAAGAGATTACCGAAAATGGGCTCACGTAGTTGAGTAAGGAGACCATTCAAAATTCTTTGTTCGCCATTTGCCGAAAATATTAAATGAATCCACGAAAAATATAAAGGTACACTAGCCGGTCACGAGACAATACAAGTAATCATACTAAGGGTAAGATTATTGTTAATGTTGAGACAAGATGTTGGTAAGTCTTGAGACAAGATTCAATCAAGACTACTAATAATCTATCTTAGTCTTGTTAGTCTTGATAATATTGGATTTACAAGACTCAGCTTAAGAATTTTGTTGAGTTTTGACTTTTAACCCCACTATGAAAGAAAATTATCCAATGAGTTGTCTTATGTGTCATTTCTTTTGGAAAAAAAAAATGAAGTGGAAAATAGAAAAGTAGAGTCTGGCGAACAATGTATAAAGTCTGAGGTGAATCTGAGGCGAGTCTGAACAATAATAAAGAAATATTAAGTTAGTGGAAAACTAATGTGGCAAAGTCTTAAGACTTAGAAGAGTTTTACGTACTGATAATCTTACCCTAACAACATTGCATAATAAACATTTCATTGTCAACACCACCACAACCATCTCAACCTCATGAACTCAACATCTCGCGGTGCTTGCTACGATCATAGGTTGCACCCGCTCGCGATGTCTGCTGCACCATCACATCATTATGCGGTGTTAGCTAAAATCACAAGTTACTTCCGCCTCCTGCGGTGCCTAGTGCAGTCACATGTTATTCCCGCCTCCTCACGGTACCTACTACAATCACATGTTCCTCCCGCGAAAACCCAACCATTAATGTGCACATCCCCCTTGTGAGTGGGAAGATCACAAGGAGCGATCCCGGGCGGAGTCAATCTCCCAATTGACTCCTCAACCACCAATCAACAATACAATTCATATTAATCAACATTATATCATCATCAACAATCTGTCATAGTAACATCGAGTAAGAATACATGTACACCAATAACTGAGTAGGGAAACCCTACCTTTAGGGAAATTCGATCGAACAACGCAAAGATCAGAAACGGTCCTCTACGAACTCGTCACCTACACAACATAATCGTATACAATCGCTATCGATGCTACAAAATGACTCAATAAGCTAATCTCCCCCCCCCCCCAAATACTCACATCTAGGGTTAGTCTCAACCGAAACTAATAAATAAGATAGAATACCTACGTAACAGAATTGATACAAGGATGAAGGACGAAACCTTAAATCGCAATCTCCACCAATCTCTCACTAAAAAGTTTAATCAAAGAGAAGAAATGTCTAGAGAGGATTAGGGAGGGTTTTGACTGCTAATGGTGTTTAGGAAAATTGATTACAAATGATTTTCAAACCCCTAATATCATAATAATACGAAATCGCGGAAACTGTTGAACTTGGTCACTCAACCGAGTAACCTAACCCACTCGACCAAGTGACAAATGCTCACACCGAATAACAACCATTCTTGAACATCCTTACACAACTCCCAACCTATTCAATCCACCCACTTGACCGAGTGGTAATACAGAGTATTACAGAATGACTTTAAGTCTAAAAAAAGGCATTATTCTATCATACTTCAAATAACTTGAGCTTTGTATCGTACTTTTTGTTTCTCGTGTTTGATAATTTGATGGATTTGGATTTGCTTCCATGTGGTGTTTGGTTGCAAAGTTGTGTTATATTTGGAAGCACACTCAAAATTTGTTAAGGCCCTCGGAAGGAGATTCATATGCTTAAATGCAAACCTCCTTCGGTAGATAGCTTTATTGTTAGATGGATCAACGTACAAGATTAAATTGCAATACCAACAAACTTGATCATAATTGGGAACCTTCCGATCACATGCTCCCAAATTTGATAAGAGGGAGACGACAAGAGAAATTGTAGAAGGTTCTTCAAAAGTGAGAGGGATACCCATAAGCAGGAGGAGCTTAAGAGCGATTTCATAAAGTTGCAAAGCTATGTTGTTTAATGATATTTGGCATTTGGTATAATATCTTCTAACTTGGTTATGTTGGATTATGGAAAAGGAAAGTAAACCGTGTTTTACACGTGTGGCATAGGCAAAGTCGCTCAATGTTGAGCGGCTTATGTCTATGCAACGTTACTAGGTTCTCAACCGAAAACTGTTCAATTTGACCTCTAACCGCTCTGAGTGGTTTTAATATCATTATGTTTAGGGTTTCTTATGGTAAAGTGTCAGTTAGTCTCTAAATGGATGAGCATCTTTAGTACGAACATAGTTTCAAAGCTAATGTCAACAATTTCTCAATAATATGTTTCAAAAGAGCCCCACCTTGTTAATTTACCAGAGTAGGTCTCGTGCTCTAAAGCACAGTATTTTTTAGACTTTTTTATATAAAGACGTCCTTAATTAATTTATTGGCATAAATTGAATGTTATAAATTATAATCACTAAATATAATATTTGTTTTTGATTTAAATGAGTGTATAGTTAATAATTTTTTTTATGTTATTGTTGTATAAAAGATTAAAAGGTAATAACTTATTTTTATGGTATAAATTGTTACCGTTGATTGAAATTGTATTTGTAGTAGCTATACTCCATATAATATAATGATTTGCAATATTCTTGGTTTATAAAGGGTAAAAATTATTTGTATAGTATAAATTTTTAGGGTAAAAAATTATTTTAAAGTTAATAAGTTTTTTTTTTTGGTGGAATGTAAGAATTTCATTAAACTCAAACAAATCTATTACACACTAATCCATACTTAAATAGAGTTCAAATTAACTACAATTACACTGATTAGAAAAGGGTAACTGAGTTAATCCAATGCATTTCCTTGGTATGCTTTGCAGGACCAACAATAGTCTTCAGACGGCCTCGAAGAAATCTGTTAACCCGAGTGATCAGGCACTCGGGTCTCTACAATAATCCATCAATTTTGGCCAGATTACGCTGCTGCAAATCAAATAGTATCCTGCCATGAGAGCCATTGTCGTTATACTCTTCATCAATGCAGACCACTTCCTTCTTCCAATCCATATTATACCATTCGCACAGGGTATAGGTATATGAAAATTGGAACAAATTCCCTGAACCACAATCTTGGTATAAATGCAATCTTGGAACAGATGAGTAATAGTTTCTGTCCCTGCACTATAGATACAACATTGATCAGTAAGGCTCACACCATACCTAAATAATTTCTCATGTACATTGAGTGTATTCCTGAATAATAGCCAACAGAAGAAACTATGCTTAGGCAGAGCAATAGTATTCCATATGATCTTAGCCCAACCAATCTGCTGATCTTTGTGTCTCAACCAGTCATAGCTTGAGCTCACACTGTATCCTTTTACATCAGCAAGCCACATGCCATTAACATACCCAGCTTAAAAAATATCTCCAACCTTACAGATGGACTTCCAGTTTTCATTCATGTGAGGTTTAGGAACATGATTAGGCCAGGTATCCCTCTTCAGATAAATTTGGTGTACCCATTTAACTCATAAGCTATCTGGCTTGCTGAATATCCACCACACCAACTTCCCCACTGAGGCAGTATTCCATGTTAAGCTATGTCTGATACCTAAGCCTCCTTCCTTTTTAGGGGCACAAACCTGATCCTAACTGACTAATGAAGACCTCATGTAAATACTAGTCCCATTCGATAGGTAATTTCTACAAATACTATCAATTTTCTTGAGGTCTCCCTTGGGTAAGAGAAAGATATTAGCCCAGTATGTGTACAAGGAAGTTAATTAGGACAGCCTTAACCATCACTAACCTATATGCATAAGATATCTTCCTGGTCCCAAAGGCTCTAATTCTTTCCAAAAAAAATTTCCACTAAGACTTGACAATCCTTCTTTCCTAATTTTCTAATAGTAATTGGGACACCAGGATACTTGAAAGGCAGATTACCTTCAACACAACTAGACGACCTGCTAATAATGTAATCTCTATCAGCTCTCTGAACCTCCATTAAATTAACTATTAGACTTTTGTTTGTTCATATGGAGGCTTGAGGCAGCAGAGAAAGTGGCAAAAGCTTTCAAGAGTATCAGTACAGACTTCCTCTCCCCCCTGGAAAACAATAAAAGGTCATAAGCAAACATGAGGTGGTGCAGTTTTATTTTCCTACAGAGGGAGTGATATTTAAAATCCATCCGTTCAGTGGTATAATGAAAAATTCTGGACAGGTATTCCATGGCAATGGTGAAAAGAAGAGGAGACAGAGGGTCTCCCTACCTCAACCCCTTCTGACCCTTGAAAAAAACCAAAAGGTTCACCATTTAAAACCAAAGAATAAGATGCAGTTGTTACATATTCCATTATCATTTGTATAAACTGAGGTGGGAAATTCAAAGCTTGCATTATCTGAGTCAGAAATTCCCAATTAACAGAATCATAAACTTTTTTAAGATCAACCTTTATTAAACATCTGGGAGAGACAACAGCTCTGTTGTATAATCTGATAGCATCCTGACAGATCAAGATGTTTTCAATAATATTTCTCCCTTTATGAACCCCTTTGATTAGGACTAACAATACTGGGTAGGACCTTGGCTAATCTTCAACAAAGCAACTTGGAGATAACCTTATAAATCACATTGCAGTAAGAAATAGGCCGAAATTGATTCACATTATCTGGCATCTCCACTTTAGGAATGAGTGTTACTAATGTATGATTAGACTGTTTAAGTAAGCACCCATTCTTAAAGAAATCCTTAGCCACCCCACATACATCAGTCCCAACAATAGTCAAGGCATCTTTAAAAGATGCAATGGAATAACCATCAGTTCCAGGTGTCTTATGGTTAGGAATGTCAAACACAGTAGCCTTAATCTCATCATTAGTTACTGGAGCCAAAAGAGTCTCCCAATGCTCCTCAGTACATACAGCTCCCAATTTAACAACCTGAGGATTGACCCTTGTAACATTCACCCAATAGATTTTGATAGAATGCTAAGAAGGCATTTTGAATGTGATCAGACTCGGTAAACCTAGTCCCATGTTCATCAGCAATTTTGAGGACTTTGTTCTTTGCTTGCCTGCCCCTCATGTAACTATGGAACACTTTAGAATTAGTATCACCATATTTGAGCGACACTGCCTTTTATTTTTACAGTAAGAAACTGTCACATGCCTTCTGGAGTTCCATATAATCCTTCAATGCGATAGTTTCAGCATTAAGTAAATCAAAATCAGTTGGATTTGATCTAAGTTGCTCCTGGATATATTCAAGATGTTTCTAGGCTCTAACAGAGTTATTACCACATCATCAAAGAGCTCCTTATTGTTGGATTTATGTCCAGAGTCCAATTAGGTAACCCGGTTTATATTCTATTTAACCGTAACGTTTTGCTAGAAGCCGCTTACGGACCGAGTTTTAAATGAGTTTAAGGACTCTTGTAGAATTAAACGGACCAAAACAAATATAATGTAATTCAGTTCACTTTGTGGCGTTCAAAGTTGTCGTACAAATATAATGTAATTCAGTTCACTTTGTGGCGTTCAAAGTTGTCGTACAATCCACATGAAAAATAAAATATGAAATAATATGATGAAGTTATAAATAGTATATGAAAAAGATAATGTATCGAATCCATAATCAACTAGTACAACTCAGGAACACGTTTAATTCCCATGGAAATAACGTGCCCTTCATGCTTATCATATTTCAATGGTTTAGTGAGAGGATCCGCGATGTTGTCATCCGAAGCAATCTTGTCAATCACTATCTCCCCTTGCTCCACGTAATCACGGATCAGGTGAGCCTTCCGATGTACATGTCTAGACTTGTTGCTAGACTTAGGCTCCTTGGCCTGGAAGATGGAACCTCTATTGTCACAATAGATGGTGATTGGGTCATTCGAACTAGGAACTATGGATAGTCTTTGTAAGAATTGGCGCATCCATATAAGTTCCTTTGCTGCTTCTGAAGCGGCATAGTACTCGGATTCAGTGGTAGAATCTGCTACAACTTCCTGTTTGGAACTCTTCCAGCTGACCGCAGCACCATTAAGAGTAAAGACGAATCCAGATTGAGATTTTGAATCATCCCGATCTGTTTGGAAGCTAGCATCTGCGTAACCGATTGCACATAGCTTACTATCTCCTCCATAAGTCAATACCCAATCCTTAGTCCTCCGTAGGTACTTAAGGATGTTTTTAACAGCGATCCAGTGTGTTTCACCTGGATTGTTTTGGTACCGACTCGTCATACTCAATGCATATGCCACGTCTGGACGTGTGCATATCATGGCATACATGATAGATCCTATGGCTGATGCATAAGGAACACGACTCATGCGTTCGACCCCTTCAGGTGTCGTGGCTGACTGAGACTTGCTCAAATGCATTCCAGACGTCATTGGAAGGTTCCCCTTCTTGGAGTTGGTCATGCTGAACCTTTCAAGAATCTTATCTAAATAAGACTCCTGACTCAGTGATAACATCCGTCGTGATCTATCTCGATAGATACGGATTCCCAATATGCGTTGTGCCTCACCCAGGTCTTTCATCTGGAAATGGTTCTTCAACCATCCTTTTACCGAAGATAAGAGAGGAATGTCTTTTCCAATCAAGAGTATGTCATCAACATACAATATCAAGAAAACAATCTTGCTCCCACTCGACTTGACATATAAGCATGGTTCCTCGACCGATCGAGTGAAACCATACTCTTTTATCACCTGGTCGAAACGATGATTCCAACTCCGAGAAGCTTGCTTAAGTCCATAAATGGAACGCTTAAGCTTGCAGACTTTCTTAGGATTTTCAGGATCTATGAAACCTTCGGGTTGTACCATGTACAATTCCTCCTCCAAATAACCGTTTAAGAAGGCGGTTTTCACATCCATCTGCCAAATTTCATAGTCATGAAAAGCGGCAATCGCTAAGATTATCCGAATGGAATGCAGCATAACTACGGGTGTAAAAATTTCATCATAATGCAATCCGTGCACTTGAGTGAAACCTTTTGCCACTAGTCGTGCTTTATAGGTATCTGGTTGCCCGTCTACAGAATGCTTTATTTTGTAAAGCCATTTGCACTGAAGAGGTCGTACCTTGTTAGGTAAATCAACAAGATCCCATACGTCATTCTCATATATGGAGTCCATCTCGGATTGCATGGCTTCAAGCCATAGCTTAGAGTCGGAACAGGTCATGACACCTTTATAGGTAGCGGGTTCATTACTCTCTAAGAGCAAAACGTCATTTTCCTCGACCATACCAATGTATCTGTCTTGACGATTAGAGACTTTACCCGACCTCCTAGGTTCCTGAGGAATATTAACCGTATCATCAGTTGAAGGAACAACTTCCTCCATCTGTTCCTCGGTTGTTGGTTCTTGAATCTCCGACAGCTCGAAGGTTCTATTACTTGACTTGTTCTCGAGAAATTCTTTCTCTAAGATCTTTGCACTAGCCGCAACAAAAACTCGATGTTCGGTAGGTGAATAGAAGTAATGACCAAACATTCCTTTTGGATAACCAATAAAGTATGTCTTGACCGATCGCGGGCCGAGCTTATCCTCGTGTCTCCACTTGACATAAGCCTCGCAGCCCCAAACCCGAATAAAGGACAAGTTAGGGACCGTTCCCTTCTACATTTCATATGGAGTCTTGTCGACAGCTTTAGACGGACTTCGGTTAAGTATAAGAGCAGCTGACAAAAGAGCAAAACCCCATAATGAATCAGGTACTACCGTGACTCATCATGGATCGAACCATATCAAGTAGTGTTCGATTTCTCCTTTCGGACACACCATTTACTTGAGGTGTTTCAGGTGGAGTTAACTGTAAAACTATTCCACGGTCTTTATGATGTTGATCAAACTCATTTGAAAGATATTCGCCACCCCGATCTGAACGGAGTGCTTTAACCTTTCTTCCCAGTTGGTTCTCAACCTTATTCTGGTATTCCTTGAATTTTTCAAAAGACTCACTTTTATGCTTCATTAAGTAGACATATCTGTATCTACTCAAATCGTCCGTGAAAGTGATAAAATATCTATAGCCATCTCTTGCGGTAATTGACATAGGTCCACATACATCAGTATGTATGAGTCCTAATAGGTCATTAGCGCGTATTCCAACACCTTTGAAGGAAATTCAGGTCATTTTGCCGATAAGACATGATTCACACGTGCCAAATGAAGAGAAATCAAATGTGGGAATAGTCCCATTCTCAATGAGTTTCTTTACACGTTTTTCATTTATGTGTCCCATTCGACAATGCCATAGATAAGTTTGATCTTTGTCACCAACCTTTAATTTCTTATTATTCACATGTAATATATCTGTGGTTTGATCTAAGATATAAATTCTATTCATGGAAACTGCTTTGCCATAAACCATTTCATTAAAAGAGAAAATACAGCTATTGTCCTTTATTGAAAATGAAAAACCGTCTTTATCAAGTACGAAAACAGAAATAATATTCTTAGATAAACTGGGTACATAGTAACAATTATATAAATATAACTCAAAACCACTAGGGAGCTGTATTACGTATGTTCCCATTGAGACTGCAGCAACTCGTGCTCCATTCCCGACTCGCAGGTCCACATCACCCTTTGCGAGGGGTTTGATGTTTTTTAGGCCCTGCAATTCTGCAAATGACTACACAGATGAGAACCACAACCAGTATCAAGTACCCAAGTTCCGAAACTTGCATGGTTAATCTCAATCATATGAATGTAAGATGACATACCAACAGGAGTGACGCGGCCTGCTTTTATGTCCTCACGGTACACGGGACAGTTCCTCCTCCAATGCCCAGTCTTGTGACAATGGTGGCACTCAACGTTACCGTCCTTGCTCTTTGCCTTGCCTAGTGAGCCACTAGTCTCACCAGGCCCACTCTTACCATTTCCTGACTTTTTAAACTTTGGCTTTCCTACAGTTAGGTCGTCGTGAGCTTTGCCCTTACCCTTATTCTTGTTGGAAATCACGAGAACATCTTGCTTCATGCTCCCACTCAATTTCATATCCTTCTCGGTCTGTACGAGAAGTGAGTGTAGCTCATGAGGACTTTTCTTCATGTCATTCATGTAGTAATGTGCCCTGAAAAGGGCAAAACCATCATGAAGTGAATGAAGCATATGGTCAATGACTATGCTCTCACTGATTTTGCAATCAAGTGCCTCCAGTTTCTCGACATTCTCAATCATGTTAAGAATGTGTGGGCTAACCGGTTGGCCCTTCTGGAGTTTCGCATCAAAGAAGCGACATGTATACTCATAAGTAACGATTCTCGGTGCTTTTGAGAACTCATTAGTGAGCGTGGTGAAAATCTTGTTTGCACCTTGGGCAATGAAGCGTCTTTGCAAATTGGTTTTGATACTGTCGTTTCGTACCAAAAATAAATACCTAAGTACTACTAACAGAAGTCAGCGGTAAGTAGGGTCGATCTCCACAGGGAGGCGGTGTACTATCTATTTGTCTATTCTATCCGTCTGATGTCACAATTGGGGGTTGAATTGATCGTGTTGACTAAACTAAAGACTAAAGCAAGAGAAATAAAAAGGAGAAATTAACAGAAGAAAAGGGAGTATGCTAAGAGTCGGTCCACCGTGGCAGCTATCAGATCTATTATATCAGGAATATTAAGGCGATTAGACTATTGATAAGAAGAGCTATGGTCGTCACCTTTCGGTCCTTAAACCGCCCTAGAGTGTAAACAGCTTAACTTTCGCCCTCACTGCAATACCCTATTGTAATTAAGCAAGCCTTCCCTTCCAATCTTTCGATCTAGGTCGGGGTTAACTAAAATTATTGGTCTCCTGCATGCATTCATTTGACCGGATAACAATTAAATTGCCTAATACAATTCCTATCGCAAGGCTAATCTATTTAATACAATTAAAACATCGCTACCACGGCTTCCCTAATCCTAACATACTAAGGGGAAATTAGCTACTCATGGGAATGGGGGAAACAAGAATTAAAGCAAGAATAATAAACATTAAATAATAATTAAAGAAGAAAAGAGAAGAAGGAAATACTGAATTAAGTCCGGAAATGGAAGAAATAAAAGTAACAGTGAAAGTGACAGGGGAAAGTAACGTATGTCGATCCCCTGGATTGTTAGATGATTAACTAATGACGTCCTAACTCCTATTTATAAGAAAATAGGAGTAGGATTAAACCTAATGACGGAATTGAACTAAAAAGCCCAACCCGTAGCAAAGTCCACTCGATCGAGCAGTGATATCACTCGATCGAGTGAAGTTAACTCTAAAACCTGCTCGATCGACTAATAGTGTCCTCGATCGAGTAATGCACAAAAAGAACTGGTCGATCGAGTAATCTAACCCCTCGATCGACTTATTATACAACCTAAAACCACTCGATCGAGTGATAAATCACTCGATCAAGTGGAACTTGACTTCAGCAGCTCGTATCCACGCTAGTTTGACTTTGACTTGTCCTTTTAGTGCCCGAAACACCTTCACGCATCCCAAGACAGCAATATTTCCCGCTCCAAATCTACTCTTTCTCCAAATGCATGCAAAATAGACGGTAAATGACTTGATTTCGCTACTTTCTGGTCCATTCCTGCAATTAAGACAAAATACACCAAAGTAGCATATTCGGGGCATTTCGTAGCATAAAACCACGATAAAAGCATAGAAATACGTGCATAAAATAGGCTAAAAAGACTATATAAAATGCACGTATCAAATCTCCCCAAACCAAACCTTTACTCGTCCTCGAGTAAACTCAAAACTATACACTAATGGAACGGAAAAATAACTCAGAGCTAGCTACAAATGCCCACTTAAGCCAATTTAATGCAAGCAAACTAACACTTATAGCAGACAGTCAAATGCAAACGAGTTATAGGATGTTTATAATAAAGCTGAACCGTCGACCTTGCAAGACCTTTAATAGTGGACTCTCACGGGTCACTCTTTCTCTCATGAAACAAAGGGTGAACATATATATGTAAGAGAGAAAGAAAAATAGTCGCTCACCTAAACTACGACCCACATAAACATGCATGCAACTAATATGATAGACAATTCTAACTACCGAACACACATTCCAACCAAACAAGGTCCTGTCACAGCCGAGGGCTTACAAAAATATGGTAAAGTGAGGCAATGGGTAAGAAAAGGCAAAACATTTATGGGAATGTGGAGGTATAGGTGATCAAGCTAGTACCTAAACAAAACCATATATCAACATCCGATTCTCAACTCAATTATGGAATAAGCACACGCCCTTCATTTGGCATAAAATCTCACCAAACCAAACTAGAAACACTCCTCAAATGATATAAGATAGAACATAGGAGCAGAAACCGTCAACCAAACAATATCTTTTTCTCTTTTCTTTTCTTTTTCTATTTTTTTTCATTTTCATTTCTTTCGGTTTCTTCTTTTTTTTTTCGAATTCTTTTTTTTCTTTTTTCACGTCATTTTTTTCTTTTTCCATCATCCTCCTTTTCTTCATAGATACCAACTCCGAATCAACAGATTATGCGCCAACATTTGATGCAATGAAACATATACCGCAAAACAACAATCTAAACTAGCTTGACAAGGCAGGCTAAATTTGGATGTAGCTAAGGGTCAACTGGCAAATTTGGCTAATGTGGAGTTAAATGGGTAAAAATGAAAGAAAGGGAATTTGTAAGCACCTCCCTGCATGTGACACCAACCACTAACCCGAATGTATGACGGCAAAAAGCAATTGAATTTCATAAACGTGCAAATTGATGATACATGTTATGCAAGGAGTGACTACTCACAATCCTACATGAAACTGGTCATAAATGACACCAGTTTATAAGGCTCTAAATCTTAGAATTTATAAGTAGGTTGCCAAAATCTCAGGTCAAGT
Organism: Silene latifolia; assembly: GCF_048544455.1. Taxonomy (NCBI): domain Eukaryota; kingdom Viridiplantae; phylum Streptophyta; class Magnoliopsida; order Caryophyllales; family Caryophyllaceae; genus Silene; species Silene latifolia. Next base: position 69,762,846 of record NC_133536.1, on the reverse strand, counting down.
CTATTCGTTCAGCTAAATTAAACATTAACTCGTAGATTATGCAATAAGACAATGCTAAAAGATAACAGTTCAATGCAAGGCTTAAGCAAAAAGACAAATGCAGTGCAATTTCATCATTGAAATCTACCGTTCCGACTCGATCTATATGCTAAATTAAACGTGAAATTTTTTAAATTTTTGACAATTTTCTGATTTTTATTGAATTTTTGAATTTTTATGAAATAAATAACAATGCAAACAGAAAATAAACGTGATAACTAAAATGCAATAAAAACAAAGATGCGACACGAGATATGGATGCATAACCTCCCCAAACCAAACCGTACAATGCCCCCATTGTACCAAAACATGGAAAGGAAATGCAAACTAAAGGAGAAAGAGAGAGTAAAAGCGGAAAACTCACAAAATGCGCGAATAAGGGGACCTCCCCAAACCGACCATGAAATGGGAGGTTGCTAAGGACCCGGAAAACCGTCTCAGGATGCCAATCCAAGTCAAATACACTCGATGTACGTCCAACAGTGGTCGATCGAGTGAATGGGCAACCAAAAACTGCTCGATCGAATGGTGCACCAGTCGATCAAGTAGTTTCCTCTCTGCAGGCACTCGATCGAGTGATTAATCAGTCGATCGAGTGAATCCCCTTGCTACAGTGTTCGATCGAGTAAGCAAACCACTCGATCGAGTGACGCTCGATGAATTCCTGCAAAATACAATTGAAACAGCCCGCAACTAACCAAAACAAGCATACTGAGGAAGTTTTATGGTATAAAACCATTTATTACAACTTAAATAAAATAAAGAACAAAATAAAATCTCCGGGTTGCCTCCCGGGTAGCGCTAGCTTCAGTCAGGTCCCAGCTCGACCTCCTTTTCTCTTCGAGCCTCTATAATTAATCACGATCAAAACAGCTCAAAGCGCGCAGCAACCTGTCAAATAGCTGCGCATGTGCTACACAACAGCATAAGTAGCACCAAAGTGGAATACAGAAATAGGAAATGAAATTATGTAAGCATTTAAGTCTAACAAATTTCCTATGTGAGCTCCTAAATTTATCCACAAAATAAAGGAGCGCGGGAGCAACTGTCAATATATAAGGTTCCCGATTCAGATTAACAGTTTTGAAATGATAAGGACGGTGAAAATTCGTTAAATTATGCGTCCACATATGAGGGGGTATAACATTAAAAGGAACAGCGCGAGTCAAACGAGGCAGAATACTATTAGAACAAACAATAATAAAATTATCGTTTACTACCTCAGATCGGTCGCTTTCAACCACGGAATCACTGACAAAAGAATGTGATACCTCATCCGTGCTAGGAGCAAATACCGTCTCAGCTGCTTCTTCATCAACCTCCTCAGCGGAATCTATCCCGTAATTCGCAGCTTCAAGTGTATCCGACTCGGCTGTGAATAAGGGAGGTTCACCGTAACCTTCATCATCGTCAAACTCGTCATCCAATATGAACCCAAGTGACGGAGTTAAGCTCCCAATGGCCAAATCAGTCGATCGAGCAAAATAATCACTCGATCGACCAATCTCTTCCCGCATTTCACTCGATCGACCAGAGCAGTAACTCGATCGACCAACTTCCTCCTGAATTCCACTCGATCGAGCAGTGATGTCACTCGATCGAGCAAGTTCTTCTGGGAAATCACTCGATCGACCATGGTGTTGTCACTCGATCGAGTGATTCCTCCCGTCTGTGCTTTGAAATCCTCGTGTGGGGCAATGAAGTGTGATAGAAACTCGTCGTCCGAGTCATAAAAGTCATCCTCAGCATTGGGCAACACGGTTTTTTCATGGGAAAAACCGTTCTCAGCAAGGTATACCTCTTCTGGTTGCCAATTATCCGACTCAGCTATTAACTGAGCAATTTTAGACTCCAGCTCAATGATTTGAGCATCCGCACGTCTATCACTCTCTTGCCTCGCTCGATCATAATTCTGTATTTGAGATGCAAGTATCTGCATTAAAGACCTCAGTTCTGCAACCTCTTCTTCTTGTATCGCAGCTGCTAACTGAGCAATGTCAGTTTCGAGCTTTTCAAGTCGCGAAGAAGTGCGTCTATCATGATCTTGCCTCTCTCGGTCACGATCTTGCAGTTGAGATGCAAGTATCTGCAGTAAGGATTTCAGCTCCGCAATGTCTTCTTCTTGTATATCAGGGGAATCTTGTTGCGGTGGCCATTGATAGGGCGGATGTGGCGGCACAACTACAAACCGCATTGTGCTCGTGAGAACCACATCTCCGTAGCGGATCACCGACTGTTCCATATAATGGGACATCGGTGATGGGTCAAAGGTACTCAAGCCTTCCCTTTGATCTGTCTTTCACCTAGAACTGTCTAGGTAGTACCAAAGGCCTATCAAAACAAAGACTAAACAAAAGATTAAAACGGCCTCAAGGAAAAATCCCCGAGGCTAAAAAAGAATAAAATTAAACAAATAAATAAATAGATTGCCTCCCCGACAACGGCGCCAAAATTTGATACTGTCGTTTCGTACCAAAAATAAATACCTAAGTACTACTAACGAAAGTCGGTAAGTAGGGTCGATCTCCACAGGGAGGCGGTGTACTATCTATTTGTCTATTCTATCCGTCTGATGTCACAATTGGGGGTTGAATTGATCGTGTTGACTAAACTAAAGACTAAAGCAAGAGAAATAAAAAGGAGAAATTAACAGAAGAAAAGGGAGTATGCTAAGAGTCGGTCCACCGTGGCAGCTATCAGATCTATTATATCAGGAATATTAAGGCGATTAGACTATTGATAAGAAGAGCTATGGTCGTCACCTTTCGGTCCTTAAACCGCCCTAGAGTGTAAACAGCTTAACTTTCGCCCTCACTGCAATACCCTATTGTAATTAAGCAAGCCTTCCCTTCCAATCTTTCGATCTAGGTCGGGGTTAACTAAAATTATTGGTCTCCTGCATGCATTCATTTGACCGGATAACAATTAAATTGCCTAATACAATTCCTATCGCAAGGCTAATCTATTTAATACAATTAAAACATCGCTACCACGGCTTCCCTAATCCTAACATACTAAGGGGAAATTAGCTACTCATGGGAATGGGGGAAACAAGAATTAAAGCAAGAATAATAAACATTAAATAATAATTAAAGAAGAAAAGAGAAGAAGGAAATACTGAATTAAGTCCGGAAATGGAAGAAATAAAAGTAACAGTGAAAGTGACAGGGGAAAGTAACGTATGTCGATCCCCTGGATTGTTAGATGATTAACTAATGACGTCCTAACTCCTATTTATAAGAAAATAGGAGTAGGATTAAACCTAATGACGGAATTGAACTAAAAAGCCCAACCCGTAGCAAAGTCCACTCGATCGAGCAGTGATATCACTCGATCGAGTGAAGTTAACTCTAAAACCTGCTCGATCGACTAATAGTGTCCTCGATCGAGTAATGCACAAAAAGAACTGGTCGATCGAGTAATCTAACCCCTCGATCGACTTATTATACAACCTAAAACCACTCGATCGAGTGATAAATCACTCGATCAAGTGGAACTTGACTTCAGCAGCTCGTATCCACGCTAGTTTGACTTTGACTTGTCCTTTTAGTGCCCGAAACACCTTCACGCATCCCAAGACAGCAATATTTCCCGCTCCAAATCTACTCTTTCTCCAAATGCATGCAAAATAGACGGTAAATGACTTGATTTCGCTACTTTCTGGTCCATTCCTGCAATTAAGACAAAATACACCAAAGTAGCATATTCGGGGCATTTCGTAGCATAAAACCACGATAAAAGCATAGAAATACGTGCATAAAATAGGCTAAAAAGACTATATAAAATGCACGTATCAGGTTTCCATTGCAAAAATGACTACGTTCTTTATCGCACCCGCTTCCATGACGAAGTCACTATAAGCAAGTGACTCGTAAGCTCTTGCATTGGGGCCTGGGTTTGGCGGTATTGGCTCAGTTAAGTACTTGAGCTTACCGCCAGCAATGGCAGCATTCCGTAATGATGCCTCCCAGTCCACAAAGTTGGACCCGTCATTCTTCAGTCGGGTGGACTGATTCATGTGGTCCATGAAAGTTTTGAGCCAGGACTCGCGTGCAAGTGTGGCACTTGGCATAGGGATTTCGTTATTTCCAGCCATTTGTTGTAAGCAGTATTATTAATATAAAACGAATTCTACACTGCGAAAAGAAGAGAAATATAATAAGCATACTCATCGTTATGATTTAAGTCTAATGCAAAACTGTTTATAAAGCGTAGACTCAAGCATTTATACAATTGACCTCCCTCAAGAATTATATAAATGATCCCAAGACTCAATTATCTGTAATTGATAAGCCAACCTCTTGGCTAATTCTACTGTTAGAATTCTTGGTTGATAAATTTCTGCAAATTCTATCTATAGTCCATCATAATCACGAGAAACTCTTCGGATTATAATGTTGAGGTAAAATAAGTCAACACAAACTACTTACCCAACGTAGAAGGGGTCACATGGAGAGTAAGGTCCTATATGCCTACCGACGAAGAAGGGATTCATAGTTGTTTGGCCTTATAAAGACTAGTCTCAATTTTAGTTTTAGAGGAAGATCCCATCAACTTTATTTTAATTCATTTTAAGTGAACTAATATCTAGCATGCGAGAATGAATAAACTAAGATGATGGCTTAAAATTTTGTGACATCTTTATGTCCATGATAACTAACATACAATCTATATGGGTTAATTTTCATGCATATTAGTAGTAGGTGGTTTGGTTTAGGCGGAATATGATGCACTAATTATCATGCGAATGAAAAGCAACGAGAATGAAAAACGTAAAACAAAATAAAGTCCTAGTGTGGCCTATCTACCAAAATGAACATAAATACAACTTTGGAATCCTTCCTAGGACCCGAGAAGCTTGTCTTGATGTTCCATCTTGGTCCATGTAGCGGGAGTGAGCAATCCATTGTCCATCTTTAGTCTTCTCAAAAATTACAATTAATAAAATTACAAAATAAACCTATTTACATTCTAATTTCAAAAACATAATACTAAAGAAAACCAAAGGAGATTCGAGATCTCAAAATTACATTAAAATTATGTTTCCATCATTACGAAAACATAATTAACTAAGGCCACACTAGGTATTACAAATTACAACCGATTGCAAAAATACGTAAATAAACCATTCAACAATTCATACAAGTAAATAAAAATGCATCAACTTATAAATTAACCATTCAAGACATAATTCCTTAATAATTATGTAGAGTAATTTATCCAAACCACCTATTTTAAAATTATCAAAATTATGTGACAATTCCTCAATTACTCACAATAATTCCAATCTTAATTCACATTAACTAGTGATATGAATTAATCCAACATTATTTTAAACCTCTTTAAAATAATTGGGTATCTTTAATTTGTGAACTTTTTCACAACAAACAATCATACATTATAAATTTAATGTATAATAATTATTGGCCAAAACTAACAATTTTTTTTTTTAAATAGCTGCTCTAGGCATTTCAAAAAAAAAAAAAAAAACAGTTTTTTTTTCTTTCTCGGCAATTGCCCATAAAATAAAAAAAAAACAGATTTTTTTTCTTTTTCTCTCGACATTTGCCCTAAAAACGAAAAAAACAGTTTTTTTTTTTTTTTTTCTTTTATGAACAAGTTTGTTTAAAGTTGCTACTAGAACAAGATTGGCATAATCATCAACTTTTAATTTAAATATAGATTCAAACTAGATGATTCAATTTAACCTCTTAAAATGAATATCCAAATTATGATTAAATCGATTATCCGAATATTTGATCACAATTGATTTGAACATTATTAAATTAACTTGTATGCCAAAACTATATAGCAAAAACAAATCATCAACAATTAAAATAATTTCCATTTACATTTTAATTTAATTCTTATTAAATCAAAACATCTACAAATTTATCATATTATCATCTTAACTAATTAAAACAACAATATGAATAAATCAAAATGGAAACAAAAACATAAAAACAAAAAAATTGGCTCGGCAAAAAAAAATTTCATTCGGCCGAAACCCTAATTTTTTTTCTTCAAAATTTTTTTTTGTTTAAATCCATTTATGAAAATCATATAAAATAATTTCGTGGCCTAAGATCTGATACCACTTGTGGGAAATATCGGTATACTTCATCAAGAATTCGGATTATAACGAAATTATAATTATGAAAATACGAGTCATAAATGAAATTACATAAACAAAAGTAGAGATTATAATCAACCTTTGGTCCTAACAATTTGACCTAAGAACAATATCGAGATCGATATTCTCCTAATTGTTGCACCCAAAATGCTTTGAGAAATGCCTAATTTTTGCTAGAAAAATGAACCCTAATTTCTAAATTATATTTAGGGTTTTTGTGATGGGGGTGTAGAAGAAAAATCAAGTAGAAAAATTATGTTCCCTCTCTCCTAATATAACCGAATAAGAGGAGATTAAAAGGGGAAGATATTCTTCTTTTTTTCTTTCTCTTTGACCGAGCAACAACCGAAAATAAGGAGGAAAAATCTCCTTATTTTTGGTAGTTATCATATTGTATAAAAATGTGTATATCTTATCAATTGTCAATTATGTCGACATGTATTAATAAGTCCACACACAACAGTTTGTAGTCGATTTATTAATACCGGTCTGTCTACATTTATTATGACAATTTCGTATAATATATACATTAACTATAAATATTGCATATTTATAATTTGCTTGTTAAATATAACCGTTTACGTTTAATTACGAATTAACATCTTAATTCGTTTAAGCTAACATTGTAACAACCCGGATTATAAAACAAAGGGAAAACTTATATAAAATGAATATCAGAGTACGATACTGAAAAAAGGGTCAAGGTGGCGGAAACACCTGACCAATCCGGTTCGCTACTAAATCCAAAACAACTAATACATTATTCAAAAGGTTCTTAAAACTTAAAAGCAAACTCCTATATTATTATTAAACTCGCTTCGCACATTCCCCAAGCAAGCATCAACCAAACAGCAACAAACTGAACAACCTGAAAAGGGGGTCGACAATCAGTCGGGAGTAACTAGATGCTCTCCCAGTCATGTTTACAACAATTGAATATAATCAACAATCATTAACAAATGAAATGCAAAACCAGTAAACATGCGAGATCATCTATACTCATGAAAACCTAACATAGTTTACCATGACTTAATCAATCTTAAACGGATGCAAACATGCAAAACTGGACCATATGCAACCACTATACCATGAATACTTACAAGACTAGTAGCGACAAACGACCCACAAACAACCTAAGGCACAAAGCTAGCATTAAAGCATAGCAAACATGGTGACACACAATCCACAGCAACAGAAGGCACAAAGCTAGCAACAAAGCATAGCGAATAGAGCGAACGCCCGTTAGAGCGTATAACCACGCCTCTAATCGATGGAGCGTATAACCACTGCCTCCACCGGTACTATGTATAGCGTATAACCACTGCCTATATGTCTAAGACCTGGCCAGACTCTCGGTGCAATAACTGTACACCGAATGACACTCGGGAACCAGAGCGTATAACCACTGCCTCTGGCTAGTTCCGAACATAGACCCACAATCCCGCATCGACGGGTGACGTTATTTCGTTCCGATAGTATATAACTGATACTACCGCCATCTATTCAAACTAGCAAATCACAAATGCACAGTATAACCGACTGTACTAACATGCGTGAACAACATCACGACTCAACTCATAGGATAGTATAACTGACCATCCTACTTATCATATGAACAAGAGTAACCAAAGATATATGCAACACAAGGACATAACATGTTGAACACAATACAACATATGAAACAAGTATAAGCAACCAATGTTATAGTAACTTCAACTATAACATAAACTCTGGATGCGAGGTTATAGTAACCTCTACTATAACTTCAGTAATTATAACTCGGAAGTTATACTACCTCAACCATAACCTTGACACGAAATACAAAGTTATACTAGCATTAACCATAACCTTGAGCCATAATCCCAAAGTTACCTTAGTTACAGCTATAACCTTGACTCGCACTTCAATGTTATAGTAGGTCCAACCATAACTAGAGTAGCTACCCAAAGTTGTATTAACTTAAGCTATAACACTTGAATCATCATCAATGTTATACTAGCTTTAGCTATAACTTTGGAAAGAACCCTTGTCACCTATCATGCCGCCACTAGGGTTTATTCGTAAACCCTAATTACGCACATGACACCCATAATAAACACATAAACAACATACGATATATAATTAATACATTAAAACATATACAACATGCGAAACATATAATTAACATGATAATAAATAATCAAACATGTACCAATCATACAAGACAATCATTAAATCATATTAATTACATCAATTGGCATAAACACACTTAAAAGAAAACACCTAGTTACCTCATTAGCAATTAATGAAAACCTCCATAAAGAAAACGACCAACAAATCCTTGTATCCCACACGTGTCAGCATCCCAAAAATCGACTATAAAGAATTCCCGAATCCAAATCCATAAAAGCACCATAAAAGACCTTTCTTCTTCTTTACCCATTAAAAATAAGAGACCTTAAAGGTAGGTCAAAAGGTCCATACAAATAATCCCCATAAAATTATTTGGAGATGAATATGTTGTCAAGATAAGAGCAAGGATTATGAAAATATAATTTGTGTATGAGTTTGGAAGAAAGAAAGATATTCAACAATGGAGTCAAAGGGAGAAAAGAGAACAAAAGAAAGAAAAGGAGGGAGGCTGCCGTGGCACTTCACGCGTGAGAAAAAGAGAGAGCAGTTTGCCTGCTAGGTTAGGTTTTACGTGAGGAAGAAAAGAATGAGCAACCTGCTTGCTAGCTTTAGGGTTTTATTTATATAAGAGAGGAGAGGCGTGCGTGGGTTTTATGTGAAAACAAATAGGTTAACCTAGTTGCTTGCTAGGTTAATTTTATTTATAAGGGATTAACTAATGGGCTTTGGGTCCATTAGCTTATACAATGGATTATCTGATTATAAGTTGGACTGGACCATATTAAAACGCAAGAAGGCCTTGTAATAGAAAAGTAGTTATTAAATTAAAATAGTAAAATCGTGCACGGACATTTTAACCCATTCAAAAGTAGTCCAAAACGTGAAATAATAAAATAGAGAACGAAGACGATAAATATAAATATTCAAAATACATTATTAAATATCGAAATAATTAATTTAATAAAATACTTTTATAATAAAATCTTATTATAAAATACGGGGTGTTACAATCCAACCCCCTAAAAAGAAGTTTCGTCCTCGAAACTTGAATTTCAAAGATAAGATCAAAAGAAAGTAAGAATTACAAGTGATCATCAACAAAAGTCATCTCGGAATCCTAACCGCTGCGCACTCTGATCCTTATCAACACTCAGACCAAGGAAATATCTCACATCCTCAAAGTTATTATCATCTTTACATACTCTACAATCCCAAAAGATCACGCTAACTCATACCATCGCAACCCAAAATGATCATTACGCCAACATCTAGTCCTCTTATTTCAAACACTCATCCAACTACCATCACTAACCATCATTAAACAAGACAAACGACCTCTCAAAATCTGTATAAACTCATCACTATTACTCGAAGTCCAAATAACTTTTAACAAACTTCAATTCTAGTTTATCATTCACCACAAGATCTGACATTAACCAAAACCCCAAGCGGATAATCTCTAAACAAAGAACACCTTTCGAATGAGAAAACTCTTTCAGTCACGAGTCCCATTAGAAACACTCCTACTCTAATATCCTCAAAGCGAGTAGTGCTTACTACCAATCACAACTCTCAAGCATCAAAAAGTTTAATATAAAATCTCGATGATTCTCACCATATACCTAATATCCACAGTCATCAATCTCAAACCTCAAACTCCGACTAAACTGTCAAAATCCTATCCAACCACAAACTCATGGCAACATCATCAGTCGCACTCTCAAGACCCAATCATTTCCTTTGAACACTTATGACCACGACTTTCCTAAGCACCCAAGGAACCATACACCTTTAGCTAAGCTAGTACCCATTGTACCACAACACACTTGCCATCGATAACGCAATTCCATCAAAGCGTAACAACAACACCATACAACTCTCACCACCTGTGCTCACATAACGACAAGCTTATAACCTCAATTTCTAATCTCAGTTTATTATCCATAAACATAATCTTTACATCCCAAATACACCATAAGACTGTATGAATCTATGTCCTTCAATTAATCACTCATACACTTTCAATGAGACATCTTTAACCTCAGATATAACAAACAAACATCTATGTATCCCCAATGTAGAAACACCCTCAAACTTTCTTAGCTCACTATAACACTTTTAATACTCTTTCTCCAAAACTCTATATATTGTCCCAATTCATACTCACATATAACTATGTCATTAAGTTCTTAACCTCAAATAGCCAAACATCAAACTCAAAGTATCTAACATCGCTCGCAAAAGGATCCAAGCTTCCACTACGAGATGATCACAAGTAGCTCTAAAGAGATTTCAAACATTTTCAAGTTACCAAGAAAGAACAAATAACTTGTAAACCAAAACAAAACATTTCCGTACAATACCATAAGGCAAAAGAACACAGTCTTTTGGGAAGTAAAAGCTTAGAGAGGAATCAATATGAAAAAGGTAATCACGAAAGTTCAAAGAAGAAGGAACTGGAGCTGAAATAAAGAACCAATAGAGAGTAACGATAGATGAAAAGGACAGAGGACAAAGATAAAAGAAACCTTTGATCTGAAGGCTCAAATAGAAGAGATATGGTTCACACGTGCAAGGATGACAAGAATAGACGACTCCAAAATTAGTTTATCTATCTGAAGACGATACCTTAAGATAAAATAAATAAAGCACGATAACCAAGGTTTTACAAATATCGTACAGTCATCACTCAAGGCAACAACGTCTCGGAACATCCTTTCATCATATCTCCATAAACCTCAGAACCAACAAATATCTATATACTCATCAACAAATCTCCATATAATTGTTCCTTTTTACAAACACTATATTCCTCAAATTATCAACTCTCAAGATCACAGAGTCTCACGACCATCCACTCTCAAGTCCTTCCACTCTCAAGAACTCCATCTAATCAAACTTTAAAAATCAATCCAAAGCAATATCTATACCCTCAAAAGATGAACACCACAATTCATCATATTCCTCTTCAACATGGCTATCTACTAAGTCAACGCTTTTAGAACACTTCCACATTAACATCTCACAAGTCCATAAATTATAGTTCTTCTCTTTCAAACAATCCTTTAAAACGTACGATCACTAAATAAATCCTCAATGGATAAATTATAAATCTTTCATAACTCCCTAATAGTCATTAACGATTCTTACTCCTCAAATATGGTATTCCAATTAAAGACGAGCATAGTCTCCGAAATTCCCAACGTGCTCAATCATAACTCCACGATAACTCTCAATTCATTTTCATTACTCTACTCTCGATCCATAAATAACTCGCATAACCCTTCCCTTAACACAAGACAAAGTTCAATAATTCTCACTGTTAAGAACATAATTCTCAACATTCCCAAATAAAACCATAAGATAAATCTACTCCTTATGTCTCCCACTTGTGAAACTATGAAACCACAACCATATATCTTATGCCACAAATCATCACCCTCTAACATCAATAAGGATTTCCTCAAATACATAAAAGAACATAACGCCTATAATCCCAAAGGAAACATCGTCATAACAACTTCTATTCCCAAAGTAAACTTCATCTCAGCAACCTATGATCCCAAAGTAAGCTTCATCTCCAAACTTCTAATCCCAAAGGAAACTTATTCGTTACCAAACTCATAATAATAAACGCTCTTTTCTTTCATACTTAAACATCCACAACTACCATCAAACCTAACTTGTTGCCCCAAAAATCCAAACCACAAGGATATCAACCTTGAAATCACCTCAAACAAGGACAACACCACCAAATAATCCAAAAGGATGAAAGTACGATAAGAGTAAAGCTCGGGTTACCAAGGATTAAAATTTTTGACCGACATATAACCAAAATGCACAACACATAACATGCAAAGGACATCTTCAAAATGACCGTCTTTAAAATCAACAAACATGCTCGAAAAAGTCATACATGAACAACACATTTTATAATGACAAAATAAAACATCAAGTTATAAACAACAATACATAAACAAAACATTTAATACAATTAATAACAATACGGGATATTAAGACACAATCAAGCAAGCGCATATACCAACAAGTACATGAACAAAACATGTGATACAATTAATAACGATGCGAAACAAACTTTAAGGCATAAATAAACAAGTGCAAGAACAACACATGTAACGTAATTAATAATTATACGAAACATTAACGCATAAACAAGTAAGTCCTTAATTGATTCTACCCCATTTACTCTCACTCATTTACTAAGTCAATTTATTCAATTTTAGTCATTAACTACGCGAGAGTTGGGAGCGTTTTCGCTCTGATACCAACTGTAACAACCCGGATTATAAAACAAAGGGAAAACTTATATAAAATGAATATCAGAGTACGATACTGAAAAAAAGGTCAAGGTGGCGGAAACACCTGACCAATCCGGTTCGCTACTAAATCCAAAACAACTAATACATTATTCAAAAGGTTCTTAAAACTTAAAAGCAAACTCCTATATTATTATTAAACTCGCTTCGCACATTCCCCAAGCAAGCATCAACCAAACAGCAACAAACTGAACAACCTGAAAAGGGGGTCGACAATCAGTCGGGAGTAACTAGATGCTCTCCCAGTCATGTTTACAACAATTGAATATAATCAACAATCATTAACAAATGAAATGCAAAACCAGTAAACATGCGAGATCATCTATACTCATGAAAACCTAACATAGTTTACCATGACTTAATCAATCTTAAACGGATGCAAACATGCAAAACTGGACCATATGCAACCACTATACCATGAATACTTACAAGACTAGTAGCGACAAACGACCCACAAACAACCTAAGGCACAAAGCTAGCATTAAAGCATAGCAAACATGGTGACACACAATCCACAGCAACAGAAGGCACAAAGCTAGCAACAAAGCATAGCGAATAGAGCGAACGCCCGTTAGAGCGTATAACCACGCCTCTAATCGATGGAGCGTATAACCACCGCCTCCACCGGTACTATGTATAGCGTATAACCACTTTGCCTATATGTCTAAGACCTGGCGGACTCTCGGTGCAATAATCGTACACACGAACGACACTCGGGAACCGTGAGCGTATAACCACTGCCTCTGGCTAGTTCCGAACATAGACCCACAATCCCGCATCGACGGGTGACGTTATTTCGTTCCGATAGTATATAACTGATACTACCGCCATCTATTCAAACTAGCAAATCACAAATGCACAGTATAACCGACTGTACTAACATGCGTGAACAACATCACGACTCAACTCATAGGATAGTATAACTGACCATCCTACTTATCATATGAACAAGAGTAACCAAAGATATATGCAACACAAGGACATAACATGTTGAACACAATACAACATATGAAACAAGTATAAGCAACCAATGTTATAGTAACTTCAACTATAACATAAACTCTGGATGCGAGGTTATAGTAACCTCTACTATAACTTCAGTAATTATAACTCGGAAGTTATACTACCTCAACCATAACCTTGACACGAAATACAAAGTTATACTAGCATTAACCATAACCTTGAGCCATAATCCCAAAGTTACCTTAGTTACAGCTATAACCTTGACTCGCACTTCAATGTTATAGTAGGTCCAGCCATAACTAGAGTAGCTACCCAAAGTTGTATTAACTTAAGCTATAACACTTGAATCATCATCAATGTTATACTAGCTTTAGCTATAACTTTGGAAAGAACCCTTGGCCGCCTATCATGCCGCCACTAGGGTTTATTCGTAAACCCTAATTACGCACATGACACCCATAATAAACACATAAACAACATACGATATATAATTAATACATTAAAACATATACAACATGCGAAACATATAATTAACATGATAATAAATAATCAAACATGTACCAATCATACAAGACAATCATTAAATCATATTAATTACATCAATTGGCATAAACACACTTAAAAGAAAACACCTAGTTACCTCATTAGCAATTAATGAAAACCTCCATAAAGAAAACGACCAACAAATCCTTGTATCCCACACGTGTCAGCATCCCAAAAATCGACTATAAAGAATTCCCGAATCCAAATCCATAAAAGCACCATAAAAGACCTTTCTTCTTCTTTACCCATTAAAAATAAGAGACCTTAAAGGTAGGTCAAAAGGTCCATACAAATAATCCCCATAAAATTATTTGGAGATGAATATGTTGTCAAGATAAGAGCAAGGATTATGAAAATATAATTTGTGTATGAGTTTGGAAGAAAGAAAGATATTCAACAATGGAGTCAAAGGGAGAAAAGAGAACAAAAGAAAGAAAAGGAGGGAGGCTGCCGCGGCACTTCACGCGTGAGAAAAAGAGAGAGCAGTTTGCCTGCTAGGTTAGGTTTTACGTGAGGAAGAAAAGAATGAGCAACCTGCTTGCTAGCTTTAGGGTTTTATTTATATAAGAGAGGAGAGGCGTGCGTGGGTTTTATGTGAAAACAAATAGGTTAACCTAGTTGCTTGCTAGGTTAATTTTATTTATAAGGGATTAACTAATGGGCTTTGGGTCCATTAGCTTATACAATGGATTATCTGATTATAAGTTGGACTGGACCATATTAAAACGCAAGAAGGCCTTGTAATAGAAAAGTAGTTATTAAATTAAAATAGTAAAATCGTGCACGGACATTTTAACCCATTCAAAAGTAGTCCAAAACGTGAAATAATAAAATAGAGAACGAAGACGATAAATATAAATATTCAAAATACATTATTAAATATCGAAATAATTAATTTAATAAAATACTTTTATAATAAAATCTTATTATAAAATACGGGGTGTTACAAACATTATATACAATACTTAAATATAACAGTTTATATTCAATTTATGAATTAACAATTAATTCGTCTCAGCTAATATTATTTAATTGTATTAAATAATCGTCTCATCATCACATTGACTAACCTTTTAGTCAAATACATGGACTAACCTTTTAGTCATATAAGGCATCAATGTGATTATATTTACATATAATCACATCTCTCAAACACATCCTTTAGGTGTGACTTTTAGGGACCAGTTGATCACCGCCATCAGTATGATAATAACGTCAAACTTCTAGCAAGCCAACCGTTATTAAGTAAACGTTAATCAACTAATAAAATACTAAGTATACCCTTGTGAACCTATAAGAGATTTATATATGTTATCACACTAATTGTGGAGGACACTAGCTCCAACACCCTCATTTCAAAATCTTGGCCCCATTGTACTTAAGCCAGTCACTGGGTATGGGAGTGTGGAGTTCGTGAGTATGTGCTTAACGTGAATGTGGATTTCGTTGGAACTATCTGTGGTTGAGTCTTTGTTGAAGTTGATATAGGTATGATAGTTGCATCTGGATCGTGTATGGTGAAGTCTTGGTAGAATTAGTGAGTATATGTGATGATAATAAGAAACGTAAAAAGGTTTTATTTAATAGAAATGCGTGAAAAGTGCGGAAGTATATGTTGTAATATGGAAGTATAGTCGTGTTGGTGTTTGCTTCAAGTTGTTAGTGATGGCGATCCTTTATGAGTTTATAAGTCCTACCGTAGCTATAATGATGATAATTAAAGAAGTCTTGAGTTGTAGTATGAGAAATAGCATACAGTGATGCATTTGTACAATGTTTAATGGCCGAAAGTTTCCGCTTGCGTGGTGATTAATTTGTGTAGAATAACTTGTTTTTGTTGAACGGGAATATGATAGTAATACACTTGGATGACATGTGGAAATTTATCGTTAATTATATGTTTTAAATTGACGTGAGCATAAGTTTGCTAGCAATGTGGTAAGACGAGTTTAGATACGATATGGTGACGTAATTGTGTATATGAATGACTCGGTAGCAGGTAGACCGTGTTGTGTGAATTTGTTGTAGCGTAATATGATATGAACCTTATCTGATGAGACGGTATGATATGTTTGAATAGTAATGGTGATATAGAAGTGAGTACGATAACCAGTGACGACTTTCGAATTTAGTTTGGAATCGACACATGATATTGTTTTGCAGGAACCTTCAATTAATTTTGTACTTCTGGCCGAGTACTCAACCTTACTTGACCGAGTGCGAGTTCTTACTAGACCGAGTAGACCTCACTCGATCTAGTTAGGAAACTATGACGTCGAAATGTAGGAATTTTCTGCAGATACTCGACGAAATAGCACCTACTCGATCGAGTAGAGGGCACTCTATCGAGTAGAGGGCACTCGATCGAGTACCCTAGGCACTCGATCGAGTAGGCTACAGTACAGAGGCTTTTACAGGTTTCTTAAAACCCTTATTTCTTCTCATTCTTCTTATTCTTCCTTACTTATTCGAGATCTTAAGCCCTAAATCTCTCAAAAGCTCTCATATTCTTATGGTTGTGGTGATTAGTTTGGGTTGTTTTCTTTGTTTAATTTCGTTCTATTACTTCCTATCTAACCAAGGTATGAATTTCTTCCCTTTTTACATGTTTTTATCACTTTGAACCTATTAGAATGATAGAATAGTCCGAAAATTTTGATTCACATGGACAAAAATTGCTTGTAATTGTTGTAATGTGATTCACATGCTTCCCTTTCATGATTGTTGATGTTAATTGCCCCAAAAATAGAATAGAAATTGCAAAATTGGGGACGAATATTTCTAGGGTTTGCAAAATCAAAATTGATTTTGGTTGTTTTCTACATGTTGGATGATGAAATTGAGTACTATATGTTGTATATATCATGTTGGAAGTTGGATTTTGTGATTTTTCACCTTAAAACTTGCCTTAAAACTCCGTCTTAAAAGTGCCCCAAATTGAAATTCGTTTTCTATAATTGAGATTTTGTGTTGTCTATGAATGTATATGCAAGAGTTAAACTTTTAATATAGTAGTGGTGATGTTAATTCTTGATGAATGTGTCAAAATCGTTACAGCTGTAGAGACCGTCTGATTAGTTTAATTGAGAGGTTTGCTCATAATGTTGAAGGTTGGTGATGGCATGTATTAAATTGCCTTTCTATGAACATATATGAATGTTTCACATGTTATCAAGTATATATATATATATATGGAGTAGCATTTGAGCCATGCCATGATAGCTGAATTGGTCGAGTAAATCATGTTTACCATGTTAAACTTTTCACAGCTATAGAGATCGTCTGAAATGCTATAAACTGAATTTATATATCAAATTGGGAATTTGTTGGTGAAAGTGAACACCTAGATGATTATTCAATGTTCAATTGTGTAAATTATGTGTTTTAAGTGCCTATGCAAGTTTGTTTAAACCGTATGCTGAAACAGATGCCGAGACTAAACATAGGGACCCATCAGAGTAAGAGGGGAAGGGCTTCACAGCCCGAAGTTGGGGAAGGTAGTGGACCCGTGGTACCCGCTGTACCGGAATACCCTTCGGTGGTGTTTGTGGACTTTAAACAGAGGGAGAGATTTGTGGCGTTGCAGAAACGCAAAATGAGACCCACCCGTTGTGTGGATACCACACTTCTTGATGACTTGGGAATTGAGACGGATGTCCGTCATATCTTTGAGACTTTGGGGTTCATGGGGTTGTATCGGTTGAGGAAGAATTCCTACCCTTTTCTGACTTTGGAGTTTATGAGCTCGTTTAATTACAAGCCAGCTGCACAAACTGTTGAGTTCCGTCTTATGAACACGAGTTTCATGTTGACCATGGACCTCTTTGCTTCTCACCTTGGGTTGGCCAAGCCTCACAAGGATTCCATCAGTGAGATTCCATCTGAGTGCGGTGTTTGCTGCCTTATGCCTTGTCTTTCCAGAAAGTCAGCTCCCACCTCCAGCAACATGTTGATTAATGATGTTCAACATGTTACTTTGAGGATCTTTCTTCGTTCCATTTCGAACCTTCTTTATGAGAGGCCGGATATGAGTAAGCTGAACAATCATGAACTGTTGCTTTTGATGTCTTATCTTAACCCGAAGCGGACCGAGAGGGTGGTCTTCAATGCTCCTGCCATGGTCTGTGCTAGCCTGGCCTTGATGGCTACTTCTACCACTCGATACTTGAGTTGTGGTGCTATTGCCACTCGGCTAGCTGAAAAGCTAGCCTCCTTTGAGGCTTCTTCTGAGTACGTTTCCCTGTCTACACCAGTGCCTACCATGGACAGAGACTACTACCTCGACCTGAAATGGTTGAGAACTTTAGCTGATGGTAGCCTAGCTTGGAGGGTGTGGGGTATGAGCTGGATGAGGATCCCGGCTCCTGAGCATCTCCCACCGACAGAGCCGTTAGACCCAGTGGTGATAGCTGTTGACTCCGATGAGGAGGAGGAGGATGATGATGTACCTCGGCAGTTGCAGACATACCTCATTGATGACACGATCCTTTAGGTGATACCCGAGCCGAAGAAGGGGGAGAACGTGGCAGCAGTGGAGGAGAGACCCATGTTGGGGAGAGGACCTCGTCGGGTGAGGGAGAGGACCTCGTCGGGTGAGGGAGAGGACAACTGAGACCAGACCACGGCCAACAGCACCCTTTTCCTTGTTACCCCTACCTCGATACCCCGGAGACGCGTTCGAGCTACTTGGCAGAGAGAGTGTCATCCACTTTGACACTCCGGATCATGCATGAGATGGCGTATGCTCAGGGGATTGGGACCGAGGGACCACATCCGGTGTGGTGGAGCGGAGTTGGGGACTACAGTGGGGTTTTACACTCTTACGGGGTGGATCGGTCGGCTGGGGACACCACGATCCTTTGCTTTTGGTGGTTTGACCCCATGGTATGTGAGTCCCTGGAGTCAAAGCGGGGGTCGATGCGGGTCTTGGGTCATCGGGAGCAGGCACCTCGGGAGGAGATGGTGGTGGAGATGAGATGATGGATGAGCAGCAGCAGCAGCAGGAGTGATACTCCTTTTCTTTCTCTTTGTTTATGGTTGAGGATGTTGGATGATGGTAGTCGTTTTTAGTTGGAACTTTTATTTTGGTTTGTATGGATGGCCATAAGGCCGGATTTGCTTAGTTTGAACTTATTTGCAGGATTTTGGGGGTCGGGTTGTCATCCCGACTCGCGTTTATGTGACGTTTTATATATATATATATATATATATATATATATATATATGGTGTTATGACAGGAATTTTCTAAGATTTTGACCTGTGGCTACTAGACAGAGTACCCCATACTCGGTCGAGTAGCTGCAGGTGTGACAGGAATAGGGTATTCTGATCTCAGGGCTACTCGATCGAGTAGCCAAGACACTCGATCGAGTAGCGGGCACTCGATCGAGTACCATATACTCGATCGAGTAGCACTTTATTACAGAACTTTTCGTAAAATAAAATTGTTTAATGGTTATATAATTACATGTTTTGGTGTTTAACATGGTTATTGATGATTAGTAACATGTTTGAACCGTTAATTTCATATGTTGGAAGTCGTGTTTGGATTTTGGATGCGTATTCATAACGAATAGTGGAGTAGTAGTTGGTTCTTATTGCATTCATTTTACATCCGTAATGTCTACTAATTATATTTCACCGGAGCTGTGTCCTTCCATATACAAATACATATGGTATATACATGCATTCTTGACGGTGGCAAGTTATTCGAATATGGTTGCATATGTTTTTATGGTTTAATGGTTGTAAGATTAATGAGTAATGTCAATAATGAATAATATGGGTTGGATATATGTCAAGATGTAAGTAGTACGTAACATGTGTAGTAATTTGGTGGTGAACTTCGGGGACGAAGTTCCCTTTTAGAGGGGAAGAGTAATGTCGCGAAATAAAAAGGCCGATATTGCAATTATGTTGTTGTTTGTTTATAATGTTTTCTATTACTTTGGGTTACATTTCTTGTATGAAATTATAACTGTTTGCACTTGTTCGTTGAGTAACTGGTATGTTGAAGTAAAGTTGATTAGTATGCTTAAAAGACGGTCATAGAAAGTTAGTTATGATGTCATGCGCTGGAATAGAATCGTATCGTTGGATAACATAGTTGTGTTAACGTGATTTATTTCGTGATGATGGTTGTTGCTAGTGAAAGTGTAATCTCGTAATGTGTTGGGTAATCGTTGGTTGTGCCAGTTCGTGTTGTGAGGTTGGTATTTCAAGTGGTAGTTTGTAGAGGTCGATCTATATGGAGCGTTAGACAGTTGATGATGATGACAAGGGGGGGGGGGGGGGATGGTGTTTTCGAGAATAGTGACCTATGTCGGAGGAGTTGTGAGGCCGCTTTGTTTCCGTATCGTGTGCTTTGGTTGGGTGAGTTGAACTTCTGGGACGAAGTTCTTTTTAAGGGGGGAAGACTGTAATACCCGCCCTTTTAGAGACCCGTTGACCAGCATTGACCGACCTAGGGAGCAGTAATAGTCCTTAGAAGTGCGTACCAAAGTTATCATGTGTTTTGAGTTAGGGGTGGTACTCGATAGAGTAGAGGCTACTCGATCGAGTAGGTTGGATACTCGATCGAGTAGGTGGGCCACTCGATCGAGTAGCGTCTTTTCAGCGAGGGTTTATAATCGTATTTTGTTAAATCCGCAAAGCATTTCCGCCTCTTTCTCCTAAACCTAAGTGTCGCCCTTTCCTCTTCCCTTCACCAAATGTCCTCCATGGAAGCCCTTGAAGGTCCTTATGCCTTAGGAGTGCGTGGCTTGAGTCGGGTAGCAGTCCTTTGCCAAGTTTTCCTCGTGTAGGTATGTCGTCATCATCATCTGTGCCTTGTGTTTCCAGTTAGGGTTAGAATGGTAGTAATAGATGATTGTATTGTGTGTATAGGTGTTGCTTGATTGCTGGATATTGCGTGTGTGGACATGGAATCGTTGCAGTTGGGTAAAGGTAGGTTCGCCTACTCAGTTTCTGTGGATGGTCTAGCGTGTCGGTTGTTGTGTCGTAGTTGTTGTGTTGTAGTTGTGTTGTGTGGCAGCGTATATGCGGTATTCGGTTGGTGTATACAGTTTGTTGGTTGTTGTTGTATTGCAGCTGTCTGTGATTGTTTGTCTCTGGTTCTCGAGGTGCGTCCTCGGCTGAGTTGAGTCGCTTGCGGGAGTGGCTTCACGCCCTAGTTTCGCCCTCCGTGGAACCCGCCACGGGAGGGGATGTGCACATTAATGGGACAGGGTTATCGCTCCGTATGATGAGCGGGGATTTTGTGGGTACGGCTGCGGTCCCCCACTGGCAGGGCTGGTCCGGTGGACAGTCGGTGACGGAGATTGATTGGAGTGGGTGTGATTGTGTGTGACTGGTTGTGCTGTGTTGAGTTGATAATTGTTCTGGTTCATGTTGAGTCTTGCCTCGGTTACTGACCTTCTGTGGTTGTCTTGTTTATTTATGTGTCTGCCGTGATCCCTTATGGTGAGCAGTCAATCTTAGCAGGTGTTGATGTGGTTGATAGCTGGAGTCCTGGCGGGAATGAGTCGTCACGAGTTCTGGTAGAGATAGTGTGTAGTTGATGAGTTGTATCTTTATTTTGTTGGTTTGATGTAACACTTATAAATGTAACCATAAATGTTCTTTTATCGACTTTTGATGATTACTTATCTCGGGCAACCGAGATGGTAATGCCCTTATATTCCAAGGAAGGCCTAGTTAAGGCTCCTCGGAATATGGGGGTGTTACACTCTCAATCTGAATATTAAGTTTATGCTTTTCCAACCTAATGACTGTAATAAACTTATATCATCAAGTGATGGGTCTGCCAAAGTAGAGCATTTTGGTTATGTAAGTTGAGCAGGTGGATAACAATTATCCACACATGTAGGTTGGTTATCTTAACAAAGGTTTTCAAAACAGTTTTGAACTTTGAGGCATGCAGTTAAAATTCATATGATGATTATTTAACAAACTGAGAGTTGTATATGAGATGCGATTAACATAGAGATGTTTACCTTAATCATTATAATTTAGGCAATGAGCCAAAGCTCACTTAAGTTATAGGTATTTGGGGTCTTGGAATATTGTATGTGTATGAGGGTTACATGTACAATTTTTAAAATTGTTTAGGATTCTTTTGTTGCTTATTTTAACATGTTACTTACACTTGCATATTTATATTGTTGTAGATAATGTCTCATCCCACCAATTCATTTTCTCTCTGTTCCCTCCTTGAGAAGGAAAAGTTGAATGGTTCAAACTTTTTGGAATGGTATCGCAATTTGAGAATTGTTCTCAAGTAGGAGAAAAAGGTATATGTCCTTGAGAAGGAATTGTCTAAGAAACCAGATAGTAATGCCCATACCACCGCTAAGAACGTGTGGAAAGAGCATTCTGATGCTAATACTGATGTTTGCTGTCCGATTCTTGCCACCATGAACTCTGAGCTTCAGAAGCAATAAGAGAACGTGGAGTCGGCATATGAGATTGTTGAAAACCTGAAAGCTATGTTTCAGGAGCAAGCTAGAACTGAAAGGTATAATACTGTTAAGGTTATCTTTGACTGTAAGATGGGAAAAGATGAGCCTGTTAGTCCACATGTCATAAAAATGATAGGTTATTTTGATAACCTTGAAAGACTTGATGCTGGAATAAGCCAACAGTTGGCTACTGATATTGTGCTTCAGTCCTTGAATCCAAGTTATAATGATTTTATTTTAAATAATAATATGCATAACTTGGACAAATCTCTGAAAGAATTGCATGGGATGCTTAAGACAGCTGAGCCTAGCATTAAGAAAGCTCCTACCTCTAATGTTCTAATGATACAGAAAGGAAAGGGCTTTAAAAAGCAAGGTTCGGATAAGGGTACGGGTAAGAGTAAGGCAATTGTTGCCAAACTCAAATCTAAGCCCAAGTCAGTAAAGGGTAAGCCTTCTGAAGATGTCTGACATTATTGTAATGAAAAGGGGCATTGGAAGAGGAACTGCAAAAAGTACTTGGAAGATGTGAAGAATGGAAGTGTTGCTTCCACTTCAGGTATTCATCTTGTAGAAGTAAATGTTACTACTCGTTGTTCTACTTCTTGGGTATTAGATACCGGTTGTGGTTCTCACATTTGTTGTAATGTGCAGGAACTAAAAAGGAGTAGATCATTGGCAAAAGGTGAAGCGGACCTACGCGTGGGCAATGGAGCAAGAGTTGCTGCTTTAGCTGTAGGAACATTTCATTTATCGTTGCCTTCTGGCTTAGTTTTAGAACTAGATAATTGTTAACATGTATCTGCCATTAGCATGAATATTATTTCTGTTTCGTGTTTGGACATGAATTGCTTTGATATTCGAATAAAAGACAAATTTTTTTTCTATTATGCGTAATGGTATTTTATATGGTCAAGCTCATATTGTTGATGGACTATATGTTCTAAATTTAACTATGCAGGTCTATAACATTAATGCCAAAAGATTAAAAACTAATGATTCTAATCCTAATTATCTCTGGCACTGTCGTTTGGGTCATATAAATGAGAAACGCGTACAAAAGCTTCATAAAGATGGACTTTTGGATTCATTTGATTTTGAATCATTTGAGAGATGCGAGTCTTGTTTGTTTGGCAAAATGACAAAAACGCCTTTTACTGGTTACAGTGAGAGGGCGGCTGATTTATTAGGCCTTATACATTCTGATGTTTGTGGTCCAATGAGTCATAATGCTAGAGGTGGATTTCAGTATTTCATAATATTTACTGATGATTTCAGTAGATATGGTTATGTTTACTTGATGAAACACAAGTCTGAATCTTTTGAAAAATTCAAAGAATTTCAGAATGAGGTGCAGAATCAGCTTGGCAAGACAATTAAAGCTTTACAATCTGATCGTGGAGGAGAATACTTGAGCCAAGAGTTTGGTTATCGTCTTAGAGGTTGTGGAATCGTTTCACAACTAACTCCACCAGGAACACCACAATGGAATGGTGTGTCTGAGAGGAGGAACCGGACTTTGCTTGATATGGTTCGGTCTATGATGAGTCATGCTAGTCTTCCAATTTCATTTTGGGGTTATGCACTTGAAACTTCTGCATTCACACTTAACAGGTGTCCATCAAAGTCGATAGAAAAGACGCCATATGAGATATGGATAGGAAACGTTCCTAAGATGTCTTTCCTAAAGATTTGGGGTTGCGAAGCTTTTGTAAGGAAATTAATTCCTGAAAAATTTGGCACCAAATCCGACAAATGCTTCTTTGTAGGGTATCCTAAGGAGACTAAAGGGTACTATTCCTACAACCCATCTGAGGGCAAAGTGCTTGTAGCTCGGTATGGTGTCTTTTTGGAAAAAAGAATTTTTTTCCAAAGGAACCAGTGGGAGTAGAGTTGATCTCGAAGAAATTCGAGAGACACAGGAAATTCCTCCACTTAATGAGGAGGAACAACATTTAGATTTACAAAGAGTTATAGTTTCTACTCCTGTGGAACCCGCCCTACGTGTAACACCCCGGCCCAAACCGGGTCGGGAGCGGTTACTTATGATAGCTCACCAGACTGTGTACATGGCCCACATATCAACACGGGTCCTTTATAGCGCATTTTGTCCTCACTCATGCGCATCCCGGGAAGATTCCCAGAAGGTCACCCATCCTAAAACTACTCCCAGCCAAGCACGCTTAACTGTGGAGTTCTTTTGCATGGATGACCATAAAAGAAAGTACACTTTGTTGATATGAGTAGTACTTTCAATCCCTTTAAGCACTAGTCATTTAAGCCTATAACTGGACCTCTTCAATTGTCGTGGGGTGTTACACTACGTAGATCTGAAAGATCTAATTTTGGTAAGGATCCCATACGATATGGATTCTTAGTGATTGAGCATCGCGATCTACTTTTGGTAGAGAATGATGAGCCAAGGTCATATAAAGAAGCAATGATGGGCTCTGACTCCGAAAAATGACTTGAGGCCATGAAGTCCGAAATGGAATCCATGTACCATAACCAAGTATGGACTTTGGTTGATCCACCTGATGGTGTTAAAACCATTGAGTGTAAATGGGTATTTAAGAAGAAGATTGACATGGATGGAAATGTGGATATATATAAGGCGCGACTGGTAGCTAAAGGTTTCAAGCAAATTCATGGTATTGATTATGATGAAACCTATTCTCCAGTAGCGATGCTTAAGTCCATTTGGATTCTCCTAGCAGTTGCTGCATTTCATGATTATAAAATTTGGCAAATGGATGTGAAAACAGCTTTCCTTAATGGAAATCTCCAAGAGGATGTGTACATGACACAACCTGAAGGTTTCACAACACATGCTGGGAAGATTTGCAAGCTTCAACGATCCATTTATGGATTGAAGCAAGCATCTCGGAGTTGGAATCTTCGTTTTAATCAGGCAATCAAAGAGTTTGGTTTCCTTAGAAACGAAGAAGTACCATGTGTGTACAAGAAGAATAGTGGGAGTGCAGTTTCATTTCTGGTTCTTTATGTTGATGACATTCTCCTAATGGGAAATGACATTCCAATGCTACAGTCCGTTAAAGACTGGCTTGGAAGTTGTTTTTCTATGAAAGATATGGGTGATGCATCTTACATCTTGGGTATTAGAATCTATAGATATAGACCTAACATACTTATTGGTCTGAGTCAAAGGACTTATATAGATAAGGTGATTCGACGTTTCAATATGATTGATTCCAAGAAAGATTTCTTGCCTATGTCTCATAGCATTACTCTTAGCAAGACTCAGTGTCCTTCGACACCTGATGAGCAAGAGCACATGAGAAAGATTCCTTATGCTTCCGCCATATGTTCTATCATGTATGCCATATTAAGAACTCGTCCTGATGTAGCTTCTGCATTGAGTATGACGAGTAGATACCAATCTAATCCTGGTGAAGGTCACTGGACAGCTGTCAAGAATATCCTTGAGTGTCTGAAAGAAATTAAGGATATGTTCTTGGTATTTGATGGGTATGAGGAGCTCGTTGTAAGTGGTTACACTGATGCTAGCTTTTATATTGATAAAGGTGAGGTAAAGATATGCAGAGTACCGACTGATGCAAATGTTACAGATCCCTTAACAAAACCTCTCCTGCAGTCTAAGCATGAGCGTCATAGAGCTACCATTGGTCTAAGATGCATTAGCGAGTGGTCTTAGTCCTATTATGAGATCTTTGTTTTAGTGGGAGTTTATTTGACATGTTTAATTAGTTATATGTAACATTTACTTCATTTATTCAATAAAATTGTTATTTGATTTTATTCATTTTATTGTTTAATTGAATGTTTGTTCCACAATAGTCAACATTGATTAAATAGATCACTAAGTACGTGACTTAGTTTTGGAACTCTATTTGGAAGATGTTTTCTATTATAGTCGCTAATCAGGGCATTAAATTGGAACACTTGAATGCCTAAAAATGATTAGTATATGAGCTGGTTGATGACTAAGTTCCTTAAGTCATGATATTGGGATATTAAACCAGGCATATGGGTACATGTTAGAGAGCATGTATTAGACTGGCCCGTTAAGAACTTTACTAAGCATTCGCTTAGTGTCAGTAAAGTTTCTTATCACTAGTTAGTAGTGAATATACAGTCTTTAGACCTGAGTTTTTCACTATTCTGTACATGCTAAGTAGTTTGTTTTGACATTGTCAAACGTCAGCCGTAACTGGTGACTATAACGGCAATGCTTGGACTTACTATGGATCATGTGATAGGATATGGTTAAACAACATGGGATTTGTTCCTTCCTTACTGAAGAAAGTTTATTGTTTCTGGCCTCTCGAAGAGTGTGAATTGTAAAATGCATGGCCGCGCTCAGACGAGGTGATTGTCGGTCGTCTGCTTTAACAATTCAACTCAAAGATTCGAAAAAAAATGATTAAGACATATAAGGTTGACAATTTTCCTACCTTAGTCTTGATTGGAGCAATAGAAGCAAAGAGACATGTTTAATTGGACACAGTACAAGTGGAAGACTGTTGGATTTATGTCCAGAGTCTAATTAGGTAACCCGGTTTATATTCTATTTAACCGTAACGTTTTTCTAGAAGCCGCTTTACGGACCGAGTCTTAAATGAGTTTAAGGACTCGTGTAGAATTAAACGGGCCCACTGGGTCATACACAATATGAATACGGTGTTTCCTTTTACAGTCAGACTGAAATATGAAAATAGGGCTCTAATTAGATTAGGCCCAGCTGCGATTAAAGTTAGGGTTTGATTAGGAAACTGAGTTATTACTCCTATATATATAGAGATATATGGGAGTCAGTTTCATCCATCTTATTCCTCTGTGAGAAATAAAACCCTACCCTTGTACTAGGATACTAATCGTATCTCCTATTCATACGTGTGGATACTAATGGAGGCACAACAATTGGGGTGCTCGTGATTATTTGTAGCAGTTGGGTTATCTGATCTGGTTCTTGTTTTTCTTATTTGCTGGACATTATTTGCTCACGGATTAATTCCGCTGCGAGGTAATTCGATTGCCCTCTTTATTTAGTTTAATTCTGATTTGTAACATGCATATGGTCCTGGAGATTTGTCTTTTAAAACCATTTTAAGGACCAACAAATCCCTTCTTTTATTGAGGTTTCTCAAAGGTTGTTTTAAAATTTCAATTTCCTCACCAGTTGATACATAGGAGTCCCATGAGTATGACCATTCCAGATAGAAGTCACACAAGGGAGGAACTGATCTACACCACTCCACATATTAAATATTTGAAACACTTTTTCTTCTTTTGTACACTTCCAGCAGACTGTATAATGCAGGGGGTATGGTCAAAGTAACCCTCAACATGGAAGTGAGCATAATACTCAGGTTTCAACATCATCCATTCATGGTTAACAAAAACTCTATCCAATCTACTGAAAACCCTTGTAGTTGGTTCCTGCTAATTGTTCGAAGTAAAGAAGGAACCATAGGCAGTAATATCAAAGACATTGCAGTTATCAACGCAGTTCTCAAAATCTTCCATTTCCTCCTCAGTTGACTGCCCACCTAATCTTTCACAAGATTTTAGGATAGTATTGAAATCTCCACAGACTAGCCAAGGTCCATTGATTGTAGAACTAAACTACCCTAGTTTAGTCCAAAGCACCTTCCTCTCTTGAACACCATTAAAAACATACACCGGAGTAAAGTGGAAAAAACTCCCAGTAGTAAGCTCATTAATGAATACATGAATAAATTGAGCATTATACTCAATAAAATGAACTTGATACAGGTGTGGCTTACAAAGCAACCAAACCCTACCTCCTTTATGACATGGAGTATTGGTTGAAATACACAATCCTTCACACACATTCTGTCTAATTTTATTTAGAGATGAAGGCCTAACTTTCGTCTCTAGGAGGCCAAACAGTCCAATATGATGTTGATGTAGGAACCATTTGATATGCATCTGTTTGTATGGACTATTCAACCCTCTTACATTCCAAAAGCCAATCATTGCGTACCACCCCCTCAGAGGGTAATACATGTGATTTAGTACCAATGTCTAATTTGGGAGTAACATTGTTTAATGCATCCAGGAGAGAATAGTCACTAAAGCGAACTGAACAGCCATCTTTATCAAGTAATTCTTGTCTGCTCAGCCTAATTATTGCCCTTGCAGGAGTTGCCATGTGATATGTTGTAACACCCTCTTCTTACCCGGCCAAGGTAATTGTGAGATGTTACTTTCTCGGTTTCCCGAGGCAGTAAATCGGAGATACAATAAAGAAACATTTATTATAAATGACAAGTTTAGTGATTACAAACCATCAGCTAATGAATAAAAATACAAATCATGGTTATTATACTCATCTAACTAGCTACACTCGTCTCGTGACTCATCAAGCTCGTCCCGTCTCCCGCGTACTATCCGACAATCTGCATCTAACCTGCTCCCTATATGACCAAAGGATATCATATGGATCAACACATGTCACCCCAAAAGAGACAGGTGACAAACACACAGACACAACAAACGTCAGTTTCAATGAACAATTAAAAGACGACACAACTAAAGCGTGAATATACAATATGACTATAGATGTGAATGACATAATACTGAATGACCACCCCCACGGTACCACAACACGCCCAGGCATACCGACACCCACACTGGTACCAGGACACGCCAATACATACCGATAACCACAAATAGGTACTGGGACACGCCCAGACGTACCGGGATCGGAAGCCAACCAGATCCTCTGCCAGACGTCGTGTCTCAACCACGCGAGTCCCTCCGTAACTCAAGCCATTAATGTGCACATCCCTCTTGGAGTGGGAAGCTCCAAGAGGCGACTTAAGCGTAAGACGATCTCCCAACCGTCTTACGTCTCCAAAACAACCACAACAACTACAACAATAACAACAAATCCTCCAACACATATGACGTTAACCAATGCATGAACCACAACCAACATATCATAATCATCCACTTAATGATGTGATTACAACTAAACATGTTATAATGTAAATACCCTAATTGTGCAAGACTAACTACAACATCAACATAAACAACTTCACATCATTGAAACCGAGTATAATTAACCTACTTTTTAGCAATTTCCTCAAGCTACTCGAATCAGGACCAAAACCGTCTCAAGGAACCGTCTCATCCTATACAAATCATATGATAACTATCACAATACATCCTATACTAATATACACTATAAAGCCCTTTATTATCACCCCTTAATTACCCCAAATACACCTACTAAACACTAATTAATTACCCATGATGAATTCCTCAAAAGTTAGGGTTTAAAGACTAGAAAAGGAGAGATCTTTACTTACTAGGTGAAGGAGATGAAGAGGAAGGTGGTAGATCTCCTACTCCAAGCTTGAATCCCAAGTGGAAGGTGTTTGTGAGGGTTTTAGAGAGAGGGGAGAGAGTTTGGAGAGATAAGGAGGATGGTGGAAATGATTTTAGGGTTAAGGGAGAAAGGGATTAAATCCCATGTTCTGAAACAGCGGCACTCGACCGAGTGTCGAATCCACTCGGTCGAGTGTACCTTTCATTCGACCTAGTAGACCCACTTGATCCACTGCAACACCACTCAGTCTAGGCTTAGGTCTAGTGTAAGGCTATCCTTCCCTCCCGAGTACTCTCTTATCGGTTTAAACCTCTTCTCACGCGTCCCAAGGTCTAAGTACGGGTCCCACAAAGGCCGGGTATTACAATCTTTTCTCCTTAGAAATGAACTCCGTCCTCAAAGTTTGCCTCACCCTCACTTATCCTTCACCCTTCCTTACATCTCATTCGAGTCATGCCTCACTCCCTATCTCTTCCTCAAGCATTCACTCGTCTCTCTCACTAGTGCTCACGCATAGTTCTTTACCTTACGTGCTCTTTATGTTCTCATGCCTTTTCTTATTCCTAAATGTTACATTCACTCCCCCTAAAAGAGAACTTCATCCCGAAGTTCGCCACTCGATCTCTCGCAAGAAGGATCCTCTTATTCACTCGATCTAGGCTCATGGGTTCGAGTACAAGTCAAGCTCAGCATTCATTCCCACTATCATGGCTAAGCTCTAGTCTTACCGTGCATAGTTTGTGACTCTAGGTATATATGTATAACTCATGACTCCGTATATAACAATCATAACGCGGTCGAGTACCTCGCCTACTGTGACTCACTCTCTTCCATATTCCTTATTCCCGACTAATTCATGTTGTGCATAAACCATGTGATCATGCATGTATTCTTATCCGTCTTCGTATCATATCATCTCACTCTAGTTGCCACAAGACTCGATCGCGTAAGACTAATAGAATTTTCACTTATGCTTACTGATTACCGCGTCATTATTATCCTTACTAAGCATGTTAGGTCTCATCCATCGACTAAATATATTTAATGTTACCACGTATAACATGGCACATAACAATATAAACAACTCATTTTAATTCATTCCTTACTGATTTCTACGCTTACACAACTACTAGGGAGCGGTCGGGTTATAAAACGGAAGTACTCAATCCATGTCTATTCAAAACAATCCAACAGGGTCAAAGCAGTCCACTAGGTCGAGTGGAGACTTACTCGGTCAAGTGGGGGTCGGGGTGGCACTCGGTCGAGTGAGAGGGTCACTCGGTCGAGTACAGGCTCTTACAGAAAGTTCCCGGAGTCTGATTTCGGCTCACTCGATTGAGTGAGAGGGGACACTCAGTCGAGTGAAAACGGGGCTCGGCCGAGTATTACCTGATAGTTCAAAATCTGGTCTTTCATGGTTTCTAAACTTGCCTGTGGTCGATCATACTTGCAAAAAGGGTCTCAATGGTGATCATAGCATCATCCCACCACACAACATCTACTAGGTTTTGGCCTTATGGCCGAGTTTATAACGCGAGAAAAGCAAATTGTTCGAGACTCAACCGACACAAGGTCACACAAGTTTCCACGTGAGTGGGTAAAACTATGAAGATGACTTCCTCCTCTTGCCAAGCCTCTTCACCCACCGAACCAAGGCTCCTTGGTTGTTTACCGGTGACTCCTCCCTCTGCGTGCTAAGTTCTTCACTCCTTGTATCGCCCGAGGTGTGACACCCCCATACTCCAAGTGCCTTACCAGGACCACTCAGGTATAGGAACGTCACCATCTCGGTTACCCGAGGCAATGAATATCATAAGACAATAAAGAAACGTACTTTAAAAGTAAATATAGTTTAAGTGATTACATGTCTCAAACCAAACTGTAAAGTGAAATACAACCAAACCAAAACTCGTCTCATCGATAAAATCGAATAACTAAAGGACATCGTCGACACAAATGAAGACTCTTCTAATCGCAAGTGATGACTCATCCCAGCTAGCCCATATGCATCATATCAAACTCGCTCAATAATCGCTCACCATCCCCGAATGGATCACCACGCTTTACAAAACAAACAACGGGTCAGTACTAATTACACAATACAAATCACGATAAAACAATGCCAAACAGCTCAATCGTCACATCAAACCCCAAACTCCATAATCAATCTCCACACAACTGACTACACACTAAAGTGTGTAGTCCTTCCAGAGTACCCATCGCAACAGATACTCCACACCGCGAGTGGGGAACCGCAACCGTTCCCACCTAAGCCCCGCTCATCTCCATCGAGCGATAAACCCATGTTCCTTAATATGCACATCCCTTCTGTGGCGGGTTCCACAGAAGGCGAATCAAGGGCGTGAAGCCACTCCCGCAAGTGACTCCACTCAGCCAGGGACGCACCCCGAAGATCACAGACAGATACAACAACAACAATCAACGATATTAATCAACAACCGTCGTAATCACCAGCAGTACGATAAATCAACAATAATAATACAACCACCACACACATCATGTAATTAATACCGAGTAGGGAAAACCTACCTGGAATGCAATCACAGACTTAGACGATTTAGCAGTTGTCTCAAAACCTCTCTTCTACGAACCCTCCTCCTATACACATATTCATACAATTACTACCACAACAATACAATCATAAAACCCCCAATTCCCAAATTAGGGTTTAACCAACATTAACCAAATGCTATAAAAAAATGATATGTAGAACTTACCCTTGACGCAAGGATCACAAAGGTATAAAGAACCAAGGAAACCGACACCTCTAGCTCCGGGATTTGCCAATAAAGCGGAAGAACAAAGCAACGTAACTTGAAATCTCTCTTAATCAGTGAATTGGGTTTTGTAAAAGTGTTTAAAGAAGATGACGAAAGGTATTATATATTAATCCGTCTTATTAACAAAACCCGTCAAACAACACCTGATAACCGACTTACTCGATCGAGTAAGTCACGTACTCGATCGAGTGCCACTTACTCGATGGAGTGCCAAGGCTACTCGATGGAGTACCCTACAGGCAGACTACTGTTTCGTATACCAAACACACTTACTCGACAGAGTAAGCCCCACTCGATAGAGTACCCAGAGACTCATAAAACCGTAGTATTACAGTCTTCCCTCCTTAAATAGAACTTCGTCCCCGAAGTTCAAACCACAACAAAACAAAAACATACTAACACTCTGCCGACACAACAATAAAAACAAAACTCCACATAAAACTCCAAAACATACTTACCAACCAAACTCAACCCAACTCAAACAACCACAAATTATATCAAAATCAACATAAAAACATGCAAAAACACTTCGCGACCATCTCCTACCCCCCTAAAAGAAACAAGGTTACGTCCCCGTAACCATACATACCTGATAAAAAATAGACGGGTAGCGCTCTCTCATGGCTTCTTCCGCCTCCCATGTAGCCTCCTCAACCTCATGATTAGACCAAAGAACCTTAAGCAACACTGTCTCACCATGTCTAGTTTTCCTAACTTTCCGGTCAAGAATCTGTTTAGGCACCTCAAGATAAGACAAGGACTCATCCAGCTCTATGTTCTCTACCTCTAACACATGTGGCGGATCACTAACATACTTTCGCAGCTGAGACACATGAAACACATTATGTACCCTATCCAAAAAAGATGGTAAAGCCAACCGATAAGCAACCTCTCCAACACGGTCTAAGATCTCATATGGTCCTATGAACTTCTGACTCAACTTCCCTTTCTTATCAAATCTCATGACCCCACGCATAGGAGACACTTTCAAAAGAACCTTGTCCCCAACCTGAAAATCTATATCTCGTCGATGTAGATCGGCATAACTCTTTTGGCGATCCTGGGCCACTCTCATCCTCTGTCTGATCAGCTTAATCTGCTCCACCATCTCATGTACCATCTCTGGTCCTAAAACCACTGCCTCAGCACTATCGTCCCAACAAATCGGACTCCTACATCTCCTCCCATATAAAGCCTCAAATGGCGTCATGCCAATACTGGTGTGATAGCTATTGTTGTAAGAAAACTCGAGCAAATCTAACCTCTGTTCCCAGCTACCACCAAAATCCATAACACAAGCTCGGAACATATCCTCTAGAGTCTTGATTGTCCTCTCTGTCTAACCATCTGTCGCAGGATGAAATGATGTACTCATCTTCAAGGTAGTTCCCAAAGACTCCTGCAACTCTTTCCAAAACCGTGAGATAAACCTCGAATCTCTGTCAGACACTATATCTTTAGGCACCCAATGCAATCTCACTACATTCTTCCTATAAGCCATAGCTAACTGTGCCTTAATCTATGTATCTTTCATTGGCACAAAATAAGCTGACTTGGTCAGTCGATCCACTATAACCCATATCATGTTGTTACCATGTTGACTCTTCGGTAAACCCACGATAAAATCCATAGAAATGGACTCCCACTTCCACTCAGGTACCTCAAGAGACTGAATCTTACCTTGTGATCGTCGCTACTCCCCTTTCACTCTCTGACATGTCAAACAACGAGCCACAAACTCAGCTGTTTCTTTCTTCATCCCAGGCCACCAGAAAGTCTTCTTCAAATCCTTATATAGCTTGTCACCACCTGGATGTACTGAGTATGATGTGCAATGAGCCTCTGTCATGATCATCTTTTTCAGCTCCTCGTCATTAGGAACACACCACCTCCCATCGAACCTCAGACTACCATCTGTATGAATAGAGAATCTAGACACTGTCCCTTTCTCTACTCCAGCTCTCCACTCTATAATCTTGGGATCCAACACCTGTTTACCGCGAATATCATCATAAAGATTAGGTTGCACTGTCAAATATCCCATGGCATCCCCTTTCTGGATCATATGTATCCCGAACTTCCCCACCTCATCTCTCAATCTCATCAAAGATATAGATGTGCACAAAGAATCCACACTCTTCCTGCTCAAAGCATCTGCAACTACATTGGCTTTCCCTTCATGGTAGATAATATCCATGTCATAATAGCCAATCAACTCCATCCACCTCCTCTATCTCATGTTCAACTCCTTTTGAGTGAAGATGTACTTGAGACTCTTGTGATATGAAAATACCTTAAAGGTCGCCCCATATAGGTAATGTCTCCAAATCTTAAGAGCAAACACAACTGCACCCAACTCCAGATCATGTGTAGGATAATTATCCTCATAAGGCTTCAATTGCCTAGAAGCGTAGGCAATCACTTTCCCATTCTTCATCAACACACAACCCAACCCATTCTTTGAAGCATCTGTATACACTTCAAAGTTCTCACTCCCTTCAGGCAATGCTAAGATTGGAGCTGTGGTCAAACGCTCCTTTAATGTTTGGAACGCCGTCTCACAACTTTCATCCCAACGAAACCTGTTCTCTTTCCTCATCAAAACTGTCATAGGTCTAGCAATCTTGGAGAAATATTTCACGAACCGTCGATAATATCCTGCTAAACCCAAGAAACTCCTTATCTCAGCTACATTCTATGGTGCTTCCCACTTGGTAACTGCCTCAATCTTTGCAGGATCCACAGCTACCCCCTAGTTTGAAATCACATGCCCCAGAAAAGCAACTTCCTCCAACCCGAACTCACACTTGGACAACTTTGCATATAACTCATGTTCCCTCAAGGTCTGCAACACAATCCTCAGATGCTCCTCATACTCCTCCTTAGTCTTAGAAAAGACTAAGATGTCATCTATGAAAACCACCACAAACTTGTCCAAGAACTGACTGAAGACCCGGTTCATCAAATCCATAAACACAGCTGGTGCATTAGATAACCCAAACGGCATCACCACATACTCATAATGGCCATACCTCGACGTGAAAGCTGTCTTTGGTATGTCCTCCTCTCTAATCTTCACCTGATGGTACCCCGACCTCAAATCAATCTTAGAAAAACTGCTGCACCACTCAACTGATCAAACAAATCATCTATCCTTGGCAAAGGATACTTGTTCTTCACCGTCACTCTGTTCAGCTCCCCGTAATCTATGCCCAACCTCAGGCTCCCATCTTTCTTTTTCACAAACAGAACTGGTGCTCCCCACGGTGATACACTAGGTCTAATGTATCCCCTCTCAATCAGATAATCTAACTGCTTCCTTAGCTCCTCCAACTCCTTAGGACCCATCCGATACGGTGCCTTAGGGATTGGCCTCGTCCCCGGTTTCAGCTCAACACTGAAATCTATCTCCCTCTTTGGTGGCAACCCCGGAATCTCCTCTGGAAAGACATCTGGAAACTCTCCCACAACTGGTATCTGCTCAACTGTCGGACTCTCTACTCTGTGATCCCTCACATGGCACAAGATCAAAGGGCACCCCTTCCTCAGATAGGACTTCAAGGTCACAACTGCAATCAACTTAACTTTGGGTTTGACAACAAACCCACGATAAGACACACTAATCCCCTTAGGACCTTTCAGAGAAACTTTCTTTTGATGACAATATATCTTAGCTTTGTACTTTTCCAACCAATCCATCCCGACTATCATCTCAAACCCATCTATAGGAAACTCCAACAAATCTACAGGTAGATCAACTTGCCCAACCATCATGGACACACCCCTATACAACCTCCCACAAGATACAGACTCACCCGAAGGTATAAAAACTTCCTCTCTTACAGACTCAAACTCACTCAAACCCAACCTTTTAACATGACTCGAAGATACAAACGACTGTGACGCCCCCGAATTAAACAAAACAAAGGTATAAACACCATTAACAAGAAATATACCAGTGATAACATGAGCGTCGTCCTCAGCTTCTTTCTTCTCCATCATAAACAGCTTGCCACTGGTCTTCTGCCCACCTCCCTGGACAGTACTAGCTGAGGTAGTCGGTTTAGCACCCGACCCCTGGTTGTTGATGGTGTTCGTAGCTAATTTCTGATAAGAATTACCGCCATTGCGGTTACCCCCACCGTTGTTGTTCTGACCTCCCCTGTTGTTCCATGACCCAGCCGGTCTGTTACTCGCATAACTCTGTGCAGGACCCTGTGAAAAGCTCCCTTGTAACGGCCTCTGGAAACCCCCACTCACCGTACTGGTGCACTCATATCTCTTGTGGCCCACACCGCCACAGTTAAAACAGGTCATTCCCCAGCTACTGCTACCACTCCCACGGCCACGCCCATATGAAGCCCCAGCACTAAACCCCGAGCTAGATGAATATGCTCTCGCTTGAGTGTGGTTACCCTTCTTATAGTTGGATTGACCACCACCCTCGCTCTCAGCCTTTCTCTTCTCAGCACCCCTCTCCCTGGTCATCTCCACCAACCTCTCAGCCCTCCCAGCTCTCTCTTAGACTTCCTTAACATCTGTAAGGACTCCCACCGGTAGCTTCTCCATAATCTTAGGGGTCAAGCCCTTCTCAAACCTCAAAGTTAGGTTCTCCTCACTTAGCCCCATATCCTCAGCGTATCTGGACTTCTCATTAAACTTACGGTAGTACTCAGCCACCGTCATATCAGATGTCATCTTAAACTCATCGAACTCCTCTCTCAGCTTACTCCTCACATGTTCCGGCACAAACTCACGTCTCATGGCTCTCCTGAACTCTTCCCAAGGTATTGCAGGTAGTCCCTGCTTCATATACATCTCCCTAGCACTCACCTTGACCTTATCCCACCACCCACCTGTCGCTTCCCTCAAGTAGAACGCAGCTTGTTCCACTTTCAACTCATCCGGGCAGTGAACTAACTCCAGGATATTCTCCATCTCCTTGTGCCTATTATCTAGAAGAATTGGCGCCCTGGTTCCCTTATACTCTTTCGGACTGAACCTAGATATGTGGATACTGATCTTGGAGTGATCAACCTCCTTATCCTTTCCCACTCTCTTCAAAGCTTCCGTAAGAGCATCTTGTTGCTCCAACATCTTTACAATGTCATCAATGTGAAGGAAATGTAGATCTATATACATTATAACATACTCTTATATGTCTAAAAATTTGTCATAAAATTAAAACGGATTTTATGCATGCAAACAATAATATAAGAGAAGAGAAATCAAGTCCTTACATTGTAGATTTCGGTTATATTGGGCACAAGAGAGATCACCTTTCTCTCTTGTTCTTGAGCTTTTCCTTATGGATGAACCAAGATCCAAGTGTAGGATCTCTCCCTAAGCTTTATACCCAAGGCTTTCTCTTAATTTAATTAATATTACAAGACTAGTATAATATTAATTAGGTAGAAAATTGAACCAAAATATTTATATAACTCTTGAATATTTCGGTTTTTGGGGAGGAAGAAGATGGGAGTTTTTATCTCTCTAAAACTCATATTTTAGATGGTGGAAAGAATGAATGAATAATAATCTTTCATTATTGTATATTAGGTAAAATTGAGAGGAAAAACAATTAGTTTTTCCACTCTCAAAAACCGGCCCAAAGGAGAGAGGTAGGAGAGCCAATGCATGCCCTCATTTGTCTTCACAATGTCTTATAGGGTTGCATGGCTATACTTGCTTTTAATCATTATGTTCACCACTAAAAATGTAAACACAATTTTAGCTTAATTCTCCTCCAATTTTTCGGCCCAATCTATAATATGGATTCCATATTATTTTTGTCAATTGTCAATATGTCACATGTCATATGTGACATAAATTTGTTATGTATTTTTAACATATTAAAAATCAACGTATTATCAAAAATACGTCACATACAAAAAATCGACTTAGTAATTTTATAATTACTTGTGCCAAAATATTTTACCATTTATAAATTACAACTGATTGTATTTATAATAATTCATTCAGTTCCGATTGTTTCTTTAAACAATAATTTCATCCGAGTAATGATACAATTCAATTACTCAGACCGTATCTTATTAAATCATATTTTAATATGATACGTAAATTTTACTTCCAAAATCGTCCGTCAATTTTCAAGTAATTTAATTAACTCGCAACATTATACGATTAATTAAATAATCAATTAAGAGTATTGCCCTATAGGTATGACCTAGGGGGTCAACTGATCACCACCGTCACACACGAAGAATGTCAAACTCTAGTCAGCCAATCATTACCGATATATGTTGACCAGTTGACAGTAACAAAATTACTTTCCAATTGTATTCTTAAAATGAGATTTAGTAATGATATTTAAATCATGTAATCGCACTATTGTTGAGGACACATTTCCCAACAATCTCCCACTTGTCCTCGACAAGTGTGCGTCACCAATTCTCTTGTCCTATTACTATCTCCCACTCAATGCAAGGTGTCTTTCAGGTCGTACTTGCAAGTGATCATATCAAGAGTGGTTTCCTCGATCTGGAGAATAACTGATTGACCGGACTTATCTATCATAGATACTTTCCGAGCGTGGCCACGCATTTCCAGTTCATTACTCCTCGAGTGGCCCTGAGATATTGTTTTAACCCTGACAAGGGGATGGACAATTCCTATCGCACTCATTCCCTTCGACTAGCCACAGCCATCATAACCCAAAATATGCCCATTTGACCCCATTTACGAAGGTCGTAGTAACACAAATCAAAGTTAATCTGAAACTGTGCCATCTTAGGTGAATAGTCTTTAGTCAAAAGAATCGACTCATTAGAATACTATAGCAGCTCTCGCAACGACCAGGCTATATAAATTTGCCAGAACTCTATAAGCGGTCATAAGGCCCGACAAGGTGTTCCTAACATCTGCCTATGTGATCGACTAGTCATCTCACATGACTGTATGGCACTTGAACTTGCCATCAATCGCATCACACTCTAGTCACTTCGAGACGTCACCTCATACAAGTGACTATGGGCGAATACAATGTTAATCCATGTTCACTTTAACGGGGTTCAATTGTCTCTACAACCCGTTTGGAT
This sequence comes from Silene latifolia, assembly GCF_048544455.1. Lineage (NCBI taxonomy): Eukaryota > Viridiplantae > Streptophyta > Magnoliopsida > Caryophyllales > Caryophyllaceae > Silene > Silene latifolia. The sequence continues at coordinate 69,723,061 of NC_133536.1, read as the reverse complement.
GTAACAAAGTATAATAAAAGAGTTTTAAAGATAAAACTCGAACGACAAATGCGATTATCACACATGAATAGTCAATGCCTGATTACTATTTCATGTTCTATAATCTAATTTGATCTTGTACGTAGTTGTTCATTTCAATTCAATTGAAATGACATGACTCATCATGTTTAGCCTTTGAGAAGGCTTTGGTTAGTAGGTTTTATCAACTTCTTGTACCTTACTCAACCTTACTACATACTCGTTTTCCTTTATAATGTATACATTTGCATTACAAAACTTTCTGGAGTACCGTCGAGATCCAATCAAGACATAGGCTTTCTAGCCTAAGAATAGCTCCCACTTTTTTTCACAAAGTGTGTGGGACTCATCCTTCTTGCACATCTCATGATCACAAGTGTACTCAATTTCCGTTATAAATATCTCTCATTGTTCTTTATTGCCTAGAACGATTCTAGAAAATCTACTTCTTAATTATCATAGCCACAATGGTATCTTAACCATCCTTATGTGTTTTGATTATGGTTTTGTCGGAAACCATGCGCAACCTCAATTGTCAATTGTCACTTGTGTAACACCCTTACACAAAATTGCATCATAAACACTCTGCTTTTACTTTCTTAATGCTTCTGCAAGCACTTAAGGGTAATCTTTATGGCGTACTTGGCAAAGATTACTAAAATTCGATTTTGAAAACAATTCATCATACTCGAAGTATATGAAGTGTTATACATCATTACCTATTTAATTGATCCGGCAGCGGAAGCAAATGGAATCAATCAAATATGTTCAATTTAATTGAACTAGTCATGAATCTTATCAACATAAGACTTCTTACTGACGCTAATATCATGTGGATTTATCTTCATAAATCCGGATAATAAAGATGTATTATAATACTCCAAAAGTCTTATATCATTCGCAATGATCAATATGTCATCCACATATAAGACTAATTAAAACTTCCGTAACTCCCACTAAACTCCATATATAAACACAACTTCTCGACTTATCGAGAAATGTTTTATCACATGATCAAAATGTTGATTCTAACTCATTGATGTCCTACTTAAGACCCTCTCTTAAGTTTCACATTATCTTAGGATTGCAAGAATCTACTAAACTCAAGACATGTATTGAATACATTCCTTCTATTGAAGAAGTGGGTTTTAGATTCACTTGCTATGTATTTCATAACCTCATAATGAAACACAATCTTTAAGAAGATCCAAATAGACTTAAGCATTTCAATTAGTGCAAAACCCTTTGCAACCAATCTTGCTTTGAAATATCTCTTTATTAGTGCAAAAACTCTTTGTCACTAATCAAGCCTTTTTGTTTCGGATTTTCATGGCTCTAAGCCTTGTATTGAGTTGTGACTTTAAACACTCTTATGTAAGTCATATGTTCATTACTTTCTAGAAGTAATCAACTTGAATCAAACAATTTCTTTTGTAAGTTATAAGCTCTTTACTTTCTTAAAAGTAGCATGAATTCATCATTTTTAACAAGTGACGAATTTAACCTCCTAGGTTTTAAAGAAACAATGTCTTACACAAAACGTCTCATGTAGCCAAGAAAGACCAGTTTCTTGCGACATAACATTCTCTGTGGCTCTTGAATAATTTCTCCCACTCTGTCTTCTAGAAATAAACTTGTATTTTAGTGAGACAGCTTGACGAGCCGCAAACCCGTCGTACTCATGATAATTGAAAGGGAAAAAATGAGCATTTGTTTCTTGTGAAAACTTACAAACATGGTACCCTTACCATTTCATATCTCATATGATTCGATTTAGTGGAAAATAATTTAGACAAAATGATAAAATCCCCAAAAGGATCAAGTAACTCAAAGTAACTTGATTGAAATCCAAACCATATCGAATAGCGTTTGATTTCTTATCTAATCACACATTATTCCATAATGCGTGCTACGAGAGATTAACTTGTGATTCTATATCACATTTTCTTTGGCTTACATCAAAGTCTTCACTTTGATAATCCCATCACGACTAAATCGTGATTCCTTGAACTCTTTGAAGTTCTTCAAAGATTTCTCTATTTACCTTATTAAGTGAACATATTAGCGTCAACTTAAATCGTTGGTAAAAATGATCAACCTATTTTGGATCAATGATTTACAACCTCGATCTCCTTTTCAACCAAAAGGCACGAGACATCTTGCTTTGAATACAAGATACGCATATACCATTAATGATCTAATGGTTTCAAGAGTACTTGATAACTCTTTGCGTTCATCATTCCAAAATTTAAGGTTTAATCTTGGGTTACCAATTTGAATCTTACATCATCTACATGATATGTCATTCTAGTTTGGTTTAGAATATAATCACCTTGATAATGGGCTAGCCATTCATCAAATAGTGGTGTGTAGGGTCACAAAAGTGAGAACCTCTTTTGTCTCTTAACAAGTTTAAATTCTTATTTAGAGTTTATGTACTTAATAGTCACAATCAAGTACCACTTTAAATCCAAAAACTAGATTGAGTACACAATTACTCTATCTCTCGACTTCATTGTTGCTAGTCGTCATATTCTAATCATCCTATGTATCAAACATAATGATGAAAACCACCACCGGTTTCTAATATTGACGAAGTAATACTAGCAAAATTTATGTTTAATCAAATAAACATTTTTAAAGAAGAAGGTCCCATTAGATGTCCCACAACTAACTTGTTGATACTTCAATAATTTGGGGTAGTTTCCTTTCTCGTGTCCAACATTTTAGGATAATGGAAACTTTATCGGTCGGGATTGATAGGTTTAGTATCGTCATTCTCAACAACTTTACCTTTAACATTACCTTGTATCAATTCCTTTTACTTCTTGAACCTCGTCCTCATCTTAACAGTTTAAGAGAATGCTCCCACTTGTTTCAATGAGTCTTTGCTTTGAGAAGCAAAATTGAATTCATGAAGATTACTCTTCATTTGTTCGTTTTAGTCTTAAAACTTTCATTGAAGTGGTTGCGTTATTTTGGTCAATTACGAATTCTGAAAATCTAATCACCAAAACAATTTATCGCTTCAATGTACTTAATTCTTTTAAGTATATGGAAAAACAATCCATTGTAAGTAGATGTGTTAGTCAAGTATCAAAAACCTGTTTGATAATGAACAACTTTTAATCTATACTCTTTACAAGAGATCCTTAACAATGGTTCATTTGAGGTTTTAGAAGCAAATTCATATTTGTCTTTAGTTACGATATTTTAATGGAGATTTGAATCAAAAACGAAATGATATCGTATATGAATTGTGGTAAAGAAATAGAACAATATGATAACGGAATAGTGGAAAACAAAAAACATTCATCGTTATATTAATACTTGTAAATAACAAGTAAAGCATTTACATAGTGACCTCTACCCAACTATGATAAATGATTCCAAGACCCAAATTCATATCGACTTAGGCACGGGGTAGCCGATGCAACCTTCATCAATATAACTCGGTGGATTAACCTTTTAATCGATTCTACTTTTAGAACTCTTGGTCGATAAAATTACTCTAATGTTTATCTATAGCCCAAAACACATCAACAAGGGCACGGGGTAGCCGATACATCCCTTATCAAATACGTTTGTTGAGTTCAATCCAAATTTCGAATAAATGTGTCCATTATCCAAACCCACATCAATTTGGGCACGGGGTAGCCGATACATCCCTTATCAACATGAATTCGGTGGATTAACATTCATCACCCACTTCCCCTACGTAACAAGGTTTGTACCCCGGTGTGGCCGAGCGCACTCCCTCGCGAAATAGGTTTTCATGGTTTCTACTATTTGGTAAGGCTATGTCTCAATTAATTGTTTTAGCGAGAGGTCATGTCAATTTATTATCTATCACGTTTTAAGTGAACTAAAGCGGTGAACTACGATAATTTTAATTGACACGGTCGATAAACTCGATAAAATAAAAAATGCATGTTTTAGTTATGGCGATTTAGCAATGCATGTGACATAAAATAAAATGCAAGCATAAAAGTAAATAAATCCTAGTATGGCCTTTCCTAAAATAGAAAAACTCTTAATCTATTACATATTCGGAAACCAACTCCATTGGTCCCTTGAACTTCGGTTGTGGCACGCATCTCGAGGTAACACCGTCTTTATGTATCGTCATTCTTGAAGAAATCCGTCTTTGGGAACTCCGGAATGAATAAAATTACATAATGAATTACATAATTTCCTATTATACATTTGTAACTAAAATAAAATAAATCTATTAAATTACAAAACGGTGATACGAGATCACAATTAAAATTACAACCGAATCGATATTCCCATACATTTCGGGAAATACCAATTAAATCTAAGGCCATACTAAGTAAAATTACATAATTCAAAATTACATAAATTAAAATTATGACAATCATAAAGAAAAATGCAGCATTATAATATGTATGAACATGCTGAATTTTTATGCTAAATCGCCTTTTAATTAGCCAATATCGTATATTACTCGGTTTTTACGGATTTGCGTGATTTCAACATTTTATAATCACAAAAATACATAAACTCATATTTATGCATAAGTTAATTACCCTAACCTCTTAGGACTCAAAATATAGTCTTCACTAATAATTTGACCATAATTAACTTTTATTTACAAAATTGTTCATAAATGGACAAAAATTACAAAAATAAGCTATTAAACTTCAAATAAATCCAAAAATTTCAAATAAATTTGAAATTTGAAATTTAAATTCATGAACATTCTGGAAAAATTCCATGACACTCATAATGTTCAAAATCTTAGGTTAAAAATTTCGAAATTTTTCCGGAAAAACAATGTTGCGGTTTATCGATATTTAATAAAAAATCATAAAAACATGGAAAAATTATTTTCATTAACTTTTCAATTTTAGATCTGAAAAATATAATAAAATGCAACATTAGACGTTTTTCCTAAGTCATAGGTTATGTTTTATTAATTTTCAACTAATAATGTCACTATTTATGCCATTTTTCTTCAAAAATTCATAAATCATGCTAAAAGACTTCTTTATAGCCAATTATTTTACACACATCTTGTAAAATTGCATGTGACAACATATTAATTTTCTATGACCAGATTCGAAATTTAACTCATATTAACCTATTTTTCTCTTAAATCCGAATTTAATAGTGAAAAATTCATTTTTCGAGCATAACAAGTCCAAAAATTATGAAAATTTACAGGTTATCTCAAAATAATATATGTAACAACATATCCAAAAACCAAGTGAAAATTCGAAGTATAGCTAATTTTCGACCAAAAATGACATTTTTACTCATAAAATCACATTTAAATGTCATTATTATTATATATGAACAATAAAAATCCGAAAAATTAACCAAAATATCCTAAAACACTTTAGGACCAGAAATATTAACATGCATGTAATTATTTCGTGATATATCATAATAACACAAATTTTTCAAGTTTTATTTTGTTATTCATATAACTCGGAAAAACTTTTAACCAATTTGCATGCAAACAACCGTGGCTCTTGATACCGATTGAAGGAAATGTAGATCTATATACATTATAACATACTCTTATATGTCTAAAAATTTGTCATAAAATTAAAACGGATTTTATGCATGCAAACAATAATATAAGAGAAGAGAAATCAAGTCCTTACATTGTAGATTTCGGTTATATTGGGCACAAGAGAGATCACCTTTCTCTCTTGTTCTTGAGCTTTTCCTTATGGGTGAACCAAGATCCAAGTGTAGGATCTCTCCCTAAGCTTTATACCCAAGGCTTTCTCTTAATTTAATTAATATTACAAGACTAGTATAATATTAATTAGGTAGAAAATTGAACCAAAATATTTATATAACTCTTGAATATTTCGGTTTTTGGGGAGGAAGAAGATGGGAGTTTTTATCTCTCTAAAACTCATATTTTAGATGGTGGAAAGAATGAATGAATAATAATCTTTCATTATTGTATATTAGGTAAAATTGAGAGGAAAAACAATTAGTTTTTCCACTCTCAAAAACCGGCCCAAAGGAGAGAGGTAGGAGAGCCAATGCATGCCCTCATTTGTCTTCACAATGTCTTATAGGGTTGCATGGCTATACTTGCTTTTAATCATTATGTTCACCACTAAAAATGTAAACACAATTTTAGCTTAATTCTCCTCCAATTTTTCGGCCCAATCTATAATATGGATTCCATATTATTTTTGTCAATTGTCAATATGTCACATGTCATATGTGACATAAATTTGTTATGTATTTTTAACATATTAAAAATCAACGTATTATCAAAAATACGTCACATACAAAAAATCGACTTAGTAATTTTATAATTACTTGTGCCAAAATATTTTACCATTTATAAATTACAACTGATTGTATTTATAATAATTCATTCAGTTCCGATTGTTTCTTTAAACAATAATTTCATCCGCGTAATGATACAATTCAATTACTCAGACCGTATCTTATTAAATCATATTTTAATATGATACGTAAATTTTACTTCCAAAATCGTCCGTCAATTTTCAAGTAATTTAATTAACTCGCAACATTATACGATTAATTAAATAATCAATTAAGAGTATTGCCCTATAGGTATGACCTAGGGGTCAACTGATCACCACCACCACACACGACAGTAATGTCAAACTCTAGTCAGCCAATCATTACCGATATATGTTGACCAGTTGACAGTAACAAAATTACTTTCCAATTGTATTCTTAAAATGAGATTTAGTAATGATATTTAAATCATGTAATCGCACTATTGTTGAGGACACATTTCCCAACACAATGTTCATGCTCTCAGCCCTAGCATACAAGGCGGTTTTCTTTGGCGGCATCTTGTAACTATATAAGAAAAGGTAGACATAAACACTCATACTATAACCCAAAACACGCATACAACCTGTACAGAACCCACTCGATCGAGCACCAAAACAAACTTGATCGAGTTTAGGCCACTCGATCGAGTGCCACACCTACTTGATCGAGTGCCTCGACTCCAGAATCTGACCAGAAACTTTTCTAACACATACTCGATCGAGCCTCTAACCCACTCGATCGAGCTGACCCCACTCGATTGAGTGCCCCTACTTACTCGATCGAGTGCCCAAAAGCTCGCTTCTGCCCATAAAACATAAACTACCCCCTCGATCGAGTCAGACTCGCTCGATCGAGCCATGCTGACTCGTAAACACTACCCGCATGTTCATCTTACCTTCCCAACATTATATACAACTTATATACTTTCAACATAACAGCAACAAATATGCATGCAGATATATGCAACTCTTTATATACTCAACAAAACAATTTACTTCATATCACTAATATGCCACATTATAAAACAAACAACATGCCTTCATCCAATCCAACATATAAATCACATATCTTTCAACTTCTATTCCACACCTCCAATCCTCCACATTCATACATCCATCAATTCACACCACGTGCTACTATATAGATACACAAACCAGAAGACAACACATACGATCCCGACACGTACCCCATGTGACCGGTTCAAAATTGCAGGGCGAGTTCGCGGCTTTAGGACGTCTCCCAAGCCTTTGCATTAGCTCCTAAAACTTCTACCTCGGGTTCATTTTAATTTGATTCCCTATATTCATTAGATTCATTGGTTACAGGTTTCAGGAACGTCGCTCTGATACCACTTTGTGACACCCCCATACTCCAAGTGCCTTACCATGACCACTCAGGTATAGGAACGTCACCATCTCGGTTATCCGAGGCAATGGATATCATAAGACAATAAAGAAACGTACTTTAAAAGTAAATATAGTTTAAGTGATTACATGTCTCAAACCAAACTGTAAAGTGAAATACAACCAAACCAAAACTGTCTACTGATAAAACTGAAAAACTAAAGGACGTCGTCTGACACAGCGGAAGACTCTTCTAACTGCAAGTGATGACTCATCCCAGCTAGCCCATATGCATCATATCAAACCTGCTCAATAACTGCTCACCATCCCAGAATGGATCACCACAGTTTTACAAAACAAACAACGGGGTCAATACTAATTACACAATACAAATCACGATAAAACAATGCCAAACAGCTCAATCGTCACATCAAACCCCAAACTCCATAATCAACCTCCACACAACTGACTACACACTAAAGTGTTTAGTCCTGCCAGAGTACCCATCGCAACAGATACTCCACACTGCCAGTGGGGGACCGCAGTCGTTCCCACCTAAGCCTCGCTCATCTCCATCGAGCGATAAACCCATGTTCCTTAATGTGCACATCCCTTCTGTGGCGGGTTCCACAGAAGGCGAATCAAGGGCGTGAAGCCACTCCCGCAAGTGACTCCACTCAGCCAGGGACGCACACCGAAGATCACAAACAAATACAACAACAACAATCAACGATATTAATCAACAACCGTCATAATCACCAGCAGTACGATAAATCAACAATAATAATACAACCACCACACACATCATGTAATTAATACCGAGTAGGAAAACCCTACCTGGAATGCAATCACAGACTCAGACGATTTAGCAGCTGTCTCAAAACCTCTCTTCTACGAACCCTCCTCATATACACATATTCATACAATTACTACCACAACAATACAATCATAAAACCCCCAATTCCCAAATTAGGGTTTAACCAACATTAACCAAATGCTATAAAACAATGATATGTAGAACTTACCCTTGAGGCAAGGATCACAAAGGTATAAGAAAAAAGGAAACCGACACCTCTAGCTCCGGGATTTGCCAATAAAGCGGAAGAACAAAGCAACGTAACTTGAAATCTCTCTTAATCAGTGAATTAGGTTTTGTAAAAGTGTTTAAAGAAGATGACGAAAGGTATTATATATTAATCCGCCTTATTAACAAAACCCGTCAAACAACACCCAATAACCGACTTACTCGATCGAGTAAGTCACGTACTCGATCGAGTGCCAAGGCTACTCGATCGAGTACCCTACAGGCAGACTACTGTTTCGTATACTAAACATACTTACTCGACAGAGTAAGCCCCACTCGATAGAGTATCCAGAGACTCATAAAACCGTAGTATTACACGAGGTGTCCATCGTCGCGTCTTCTACAATTGCGTTGACATAGCGGCCGTGATACTACATAACTCCTGGTGCCTAACTAGATGCTCCACCTTCACTCCTGCTTCTGTAGAAAACATTGCCCCCACCCTCGTGAGAGACACCTCCCACCTCCTCTCGGTACGAACTACCCACATTACCCTAGTAATCGCCACCCACATTCTCTTGGTAGCCTCAACTTTGGTGCGTATCATTGAAGAAACTCCCGATGGTATAGTGAGGTCCCGCCCAAGGACCAAGCAAGTGTCCGTCACTGTGAGGAATCCTGTGACCCCAATCCGAGGGTTGAATACCATAGGCTTTGAATACCCCGGAAGTGTCCCCATCCCCGGACCAAAAACTAGGGCGTTCAGTCAGCCTTACCCTTTGGTTATAGGTGAAATCATGCATATCTCTTAGGACCAAAGAGTTGTTCACTCTCTCAACTAGGTCCGCCATGGGGTATTGGTGACCATAGGCCGGCGGTGGTTGGTTGTATCCTTCAGTTAAAGACGGCATGTTCATGGAATGTCGGGGAGGGTCATGGTGCGGTGAAGGTTCGTGCATAAAAGAGGAGGGCGGGACGTAAGTGGAGTGTCTAGGGCGATCAAAGGGCGGCGAGGTAATGGGCACATGGGAGGACGATGGGGCATGTGGAGAAGTCCTCGGAGGATCGGAAAGGAGTTGTGGGGTTGGTTCCCCACGTACCGCTTCACCATCAAGAGTGTAAGTAAGACTTTCGGGGATGAGGTAGGATCGGGCCGGAGGGCGAGGTGGGGCTAGTTGGGGTAAGTGAGAGGTTTCGGGCAATCTCCCGTTTGCGGGAAGCTTGATGTATAAGTCCGTGTTCACTCTCCATGAGTACCCATTTTTGTCTTTCCTGTCCACAACCCAAAACATGTCTTTCATGTAGGCAATGTCGAAGTATGGCACCTCCGAACTCATGGGTCTATCAATTGCCCCCCGGTTCATAACCCAAGAGGTTCTTGGATAGCCTAGTCACTAGGGCGCCACAATCAAAGGAGCACTTGTCGGACTTGGTCATCCTTTCAAATGCTAAGCACACCATAGACACGGGGCTAAAGTAAAAACTCCTCTCGTAGTATGGATTGAGGTACGAGCTTAGAAGTAGTACTTTCTAGGAATTGAGTTTACTAGGGTCCTTTCTTCCGTAAAGGAGGTTGGTCAAAAGGCGAAGGAAAATTTTCAAAACGGGGTGTTCCACATCATTTATTTTCATGGCACTAACGTCGGTATTGCGGTTACCCGTGTAAAGGTTGATGTATTTTGTGGCTTTCATTTCCTTCCCCCCCTTGTCAAGGGTATGGGGGGTCCTTTTTTCTTCACCTAGCCGCTTCGCAAAGACATCACTAGATAGGTGAAAGTAGGTGTTCTTGAGTCGGAAACTCACGGTGTGGTCTTTTTAATTGTAGAGGAAGGAGCTCAAAAATTCTAAGGTAAGGGTATGGTAGCTTATTTCCGCTAAGTTATACAATCCCTCCATTCCAAGCACGCTAAAGATATCATGCACTTGCGCCTCTATCCCCAAGGCTTCTAAGACATTCTCCGATACACACCTAGTGGCGTTTATACGTCTCTCGGTGAGGGCTAGGAAGGTATTCCTATGGGGTTCACTTTCAAATTCTAACCCCGGGTATCCTGGGTGGGTAAAGACGGGTGGTGCCTCCTGTTCAGGTTGGGGTTGACGGTTGTTTCTCCCACGGTTGCTCCTCGTGTTTCTTGACATGCTACAAGAGAAATCACACACAAGACATAGAAGGAAAGATGAGACTTGTGACTAACTTTGAAAGCGGATGAAATTCTCCCCCAAATTCCCAATTTAGTAATTGACCATGTAGTGAGCATCAAAACGAAGTTTTTGACATAGTGAGTGTTAAAGTTTGAGAAATTCTTTTACATTTTTAAGATGAAACTTTCCGAATTTACCTCATATTATAGTAGTAATAACCATCAAATTCCTAATTTATCGACACTTCTCAAACCATTTTCAAGACAAAATCAAAGTTGTTCATGGATACTTAGGAAGCTTTTAAGAGTTTCACCCAAATTTTAAGATGGGAAATTTCATTTTGAGATCACATACCGTATTACCAATTAGACTTGGTAGTCTTATAAGACAATTAAACCAACCTTTACTCAAGAAAATCAAAATTTGGGCATGACTTGTCTGAAATTAGAAAATTTAAGTCAAAGTTTTAAGGCGAAATTTTCACATATTCAAACAAAATCCATCCATAACAACAAAGGTTAAGCCTTTGTTGTCCAATTATACACATCAACAATCACCAAAATCCACATATAAATTCATCATCAAAATTTCGTTTTCCTTGGTGATGACCAAAATTTTGACACAACAATTGATTTTTAGCAACAACCACAAAGTAGGAAGCTATCTTGTTGCTATGTATTAAGTAAAAGCATGAAATTAATTGACACGCCTCAAGCACACTAGTGTAGATCTACCAACTTCAAGATAAAGGAATAAGAAGAAGAATGGTCTACTTACATTGCTAATTAGGAGAGATTTGAGACGGAAATTGTGAGTGGAAAACTTAGCCAAGTAGCAAATCACCAAAAATGGAGTTTTAGAATTATTTTTAGTGGAATTTTGGTGTTGTTGGAGTGAGGTGAAAATGAGATATGAAAAAGATAAGGAATGAAGAATAGAGAATCAAACCCGTGTAAATCCCATCCCAGCTCCACTCGGTGGAGTGGCAAGTTCACTCGGTCGAGTGAGTTTTTCACTCGGTCGAGTGGCCTAGTTCACTCGGTCGAGTGCCCTATTTTTCAGGATATTTCCATCTTCTGGAAAATGGTCCACTCGGTCGAGTGTCAGGGCCCACTCAGTCGAGTGAGAGGTTACTCGGTCGGGTGCGAACTCGTACTCGGTAGAGTGGTTGCTTATGGTTGGAAATTTCGAGTCGAAAGAGAACGATGAAATCCTTGCAACACAAAGAGAAGGTTCGGGAGTCCATCGGCTTTCGGTGACTCACCCGAGTTAGCTCATATGTCATCCCATTTTACCATCTTTTGTATAATATCGTAGTACTAATGGCTACTCTACCAACATAATTCACCAATCATATACGACAATTACACTAACATGCATTCATTTAGCACACGGTCTAAAATTCAAAAGCCATGTCATCATTCGTATACCAACATATACTACTATTTCTAAGCATAGTACTCCTAACAACCTGGCATTCAACTTCCACACACTTTCATGCAATCATGCCACCATACAGCTTTCCACCTAGTGTTCACCCATACTTTTAACCACCCACGTAGTGACCAACCGAGACAATAGGCACTAGTTTTGATATGAGGGCGCCCACTCATCCAAAACCGATCTCCTATCGTACTTAAGTCGGGTTCATTTTATTAGACGCACCTAGGTTCATTTTGGTTCATTGGTGTAGGTTCCAAAATCGTCGCTCTGATACCACTTTGTAACACTCCCTTCTTACCCGGCCAAGGTAATTGGGAGATGTTACCTTCTCGGTTTCCCGAGGCAGTAAATCGGAGATACGATAAAGAAACATTTATTATAAATGACAAGTTTAGTGATTACAAACCATCAGCTAATGAATAAAAATACAACTCGTGGTTACTATACTCATCTAACTAGCTACACTCGTCTCGTGACTTATCAAGCTCGCCCCGTCTCCCGCGTACTATCCGACAATCTACATCTAACCTGCTCCCCATATGACCAAAGGATATCATATGGATCAACACAGGCCACCTCAAAAGAGACAGGTGACAAACACACAGACACAACAAACGTCAGTTTCAATGAACAATTAAACGACGACAAAACTAAAGTGTGAATATACAATATGACTATAGATGTGAATGACATAATACTAAATGACCACCACCACGGTACCGGGACACGCCCAGGAATACCGACACCCACCCTAGTACCGGGACACGCCCATACATACCGATAACCACAAACAAGTACCAGACATACTGGGTCCGGAAGCCAACCGGATCCCCTGCCAGACGTCGTGTCTCAACCACACGAGTCTCTCCGTAACTCAAGCCATTAATGTGCACATCCCTCTTGGAGTGGGAAGCTCCAAGAGGCGACTTAAGCGTAAGACGGTCTCCCAACCGTCTTACGTCTCCAAAACAACCACAATAACTACAACAATAACAACAAATCCTCCAACACATATGACGGTAACCAATGCATGAACCACAACCAACATATCATAATCATCCTCTTAATGATGTGATTACCACTAAACATGTTATAATGCAAATACCCTAATTATGCAAGACCAACTACGACATCAACATAAACAACTTCACATCATTGAAACCGAGTAGGATTAACCTACCTTTTAACAATCTCCTCAAGCTACTCGAATTCGGACTGAAACCGTCTCAAGGAACTGTCTCATCCTATACAAATCACATGATACCTATCACAATACATCCTATACTAATATACACTACAAAACCCCTTATTATCACCCCTTAATTACCCCAAATACACCTACTAAACACTAATTAATTACCCATGACGAATTCCCTCAAAAGTTATGGATTAAAGACTAGAAAAGGAGAGATCTTTACTTACTAGGTGAAGGAAATGAAGAGGAAGGTGGTAGATCTCCTAATCCAAGCTTGAATCCCAAGTGCAAGGTCTTTGTGAGGGTTTTAGAGAGAGGGGAGGGAGTTTGGAGAGATAAGGAGGATGGTGGAAATGATTTTAGGGTTAGAGGGGAAAGGGATTAAATCCCGTGTTCTGAAACAGCGGCACTCGACCGAGTGCCGAGTCCACTCGGTCGAGTGGACTCACTCGGTCAAGTGTACCTTTAGACCCACTTGATCCGCTGCAACACCACTCGGTCTAGGCTCAGGTGTAGTGTAAGGTTATCCTTCCCTTCCGAGTGCTCTCTTATCGGTCTAAACCTCCTCTCATGCGTCTCAAGGTCTAAGTACGGGTCCCACAAAGACCGAGTATTACATATGTACCATTTCTATTCCAATTTTTTTTTTTTTTTGACAAGATGAAACGCCAAACTCATCGACTAGCCGAGTATGCTAGTTTATGAGCGGCAACATTACAAGATCTACTAATAAAAGAAAAAGAAATACAATGAAACTCTTTAGCCAAATCCATGATATCGGGAACAATTGTAGTTGTCAAATGGTTGTTGGACTCTCCTTCAACAATTTGAGCAAGTAAACAAAGACAATCAGAGGCAATAGAGATGTGCAAGTGTTTCATCCTGCGTGCCCACAGAAGTGCCTCCAAAATACCCCTTCCCTCCGCTTGTTCCGGGCTTTGTGCAAAGGAAGACATAGAGCAGGATGTGGCAGAACCTTCTAGTCCATAACAAACCCATCCAACTCCAATTTTCCAAGAAGGAGTCCATGATGAATCCACACAGATAGAATACTTAATACACTTATAGCGTAAATCAAAAAGATTAATCTCCTCCCCTGCCCGTAATCTTTGAAGCACATCAGAGTCATCATCAAAGGTGATAGTTTTTGCAAACCCTGGTGGCCCAGTTGGAGAAAGATTATCAATCACTGATCTTGCTAAATTGAAATGACCCTCATACAGTCGACACCCCGCCATAGCATTACATCCATCCCCAAAAGCATTACAGTTACGGACCTTCCATAATGTCCAAAGCGTACATAAGAAAGATAGAAGACCTACATTATTGTCCTTAGACTTCTTAAGTAGATTAGTCCAATTTATGATCCATCTTTTAAAGATATCCAACTGTAAGCCATTGACGATCTTAATGCCCAAATAACTTCCCAACCACAGTCTTTTGGCTACCTCACAATCTCGAAACAAATGAGCAGTAGTTTCAATTGTTGAACACGTATCCAACATAGGGCATTCCAAAACAAACCTATCAAGTCGTCGCCTTTGGAACTCATAACCCACCGGCAAAGAGTCGGTTAAAATCTTCCAGAGAAGAACAGACCAAACTCTTGGTCCCGGTAAATGCCACAAAGTTTTCTTTATAAACATCTTATAATCATCCCCAAGTCTGCTTAAATCCTTCCTTGTTGCATTTTCATTCCAATGACGTTGATGAGCTAAGAAATACCCCTGCTTCACCATATATTGCCCCCCATGCGACTCATTCCAGTAAAGAATATCCTCAGAAAGTGATAAACTAATAGGTATGGCTAAGATTTTACCCACCCATCCCTCTTCAAAGAAACAACACACACGGAATTCATCCCAAGATAAAGACTCCACATTAATTAAGTGCCTCACTTGTAAAGATGATAGGTTCGGACTATTAGCAAGCAACTCTGTATCCTTAGGAGATGGACAACACCCCTCTACCCATTTCACAGACCACACATTCAGAGAAGAATGTGGGGAAATTTTCCAAGCTCAAGAAGGTTTAATAAGATCGTAGCCCTATAGAATACTTCTTCCTCCCCAAGAGACATTAGAAGTAGGACTCTTTTTACTTCCATTTAAAAGATTTATCATACCATACTTAAGACCCAAAGTACGACCAATCAACGAAGATGGATTAGAAATAATACGCCAGGCGACTTTAGCTAAAACGCTTGATTGAAGCATTTTAAATTCCGAACACCCAAACCACCCAAAGATTTAGATTGACTCAGAAAAAGTTTACTACACCAACTAATAGTCTTTCCCACACGACAACCTTTCCACCAAAAATGTGACAACATAGAATCAATCTTGTTAGACACACTTACCGGTAATTTAAATACCGATAGAAAGTAAATAGAGATAGAGGAAAGGACAGACGTAATAAGAGTTAGACGACCAGCTGGAGACAGTAGAATCCCATTCCAAGAAGCTATTCTTCGCTGTATCTTTTCAATGACAAAATTAAAAAGACATTTTTTGGTCACTTTTTCAAGAGCATTACCAACATCCGATGGTAAACCTAGGTAAGTGCCTAATGAGTTAGAAATCGGTGCTTGCATACATGTTTTAGCAAAAGACATTGTAGAACTTGGGCTAATTAAAAGTGCAGACTTATCATGATTTATTGCTTGACCAGACGCTCGACAATATTTCTCAAGGATAGAAAAAAGTACCTGACAAGATTTTTCGTGACCTTCCACGAAAAAAATGGAGTCATCCGCAAAGAGCAGATGAGACAACGGAAGACTATTTCTACATACAGAAGTACCACGTAGATTCCCGTCTTCCTCAGCCTTCAGAAGGTTAAGTGATAACATTTCCGTACATAACACAAAAATATAGGGTGATAGAGGATCACCTTGACGTAAACCACAAGACGGCTTGATAGAAGACGAAGGGATACCATTAATAAGAACCTCATATGAAACAGTAGAAATGCATTGCATAATAAGGTCAATGACCTTCCGAGGTAGTCCCAATATGGAAAGGGTTCCTTCAATAAAATTCCAATCCATCCTATCATATGCTTTACTCATATCCGCCTTGTTCTATTCCAATTAACCTGAAACTTATTAGGTAACTCCACTAGTGTGTTAATAACCTTTGAACAAGTTAATAAGTTGTTCCTGGTGTATAAAGAGAGAGATTATTTTATTTCATATAACGACATTACTATATTCCATCACTATTCTTGGAATTGAAATTGTATTGTAGTAATTATTTTTTTGGGAAAGGTTAAGTATATTAATCATCAACAAGGAGTACAAAAAGTTCGTATATGTAACTGATTACAAACTAGTATCTATCTAGTATAATCAAAAATGTCCTACTAACAATCTATCAATCTATTGAGTCAAATGTTGGATCCACGCTTCATCATCTCTAGTAATAGCAGACTTGTTTCTTGTTCTAAACCGAGTGCACACTAACTGAATTCCTTGAGTAACAATAATATCAGGTTGGGTGACTTTGAAGTACAATCTTGCTTTGTTCCGCTCCTGCCAAATAAGATATACCAGTTGAATATAACAAGCACAAGTGATCCTTCTCACCAAAAGACTATTCCTTCTCCCTCTTTTATACCAGCTGACAAGGCCACGAGGGTCAAACGAAAATTGAAGCTTATGTTGCAGTATCTGCACACATCTGGAAGAATAGCAGCAGTCAGAAAAGAGATGGTCATGAGATTCACCATGACTGGCACAGAGAAAACAGCTAAGATCAGAGACACCACCCATACGAGCCAGACGATCTTTAGTAAGTAACCTGCCTAGAACAGCAGCCCAATAGATAAAGGAAGCTTTAGGAACATTCATAGAGCACCAGCAGACTCTCCACCAACTGACTTCAGGATTAGTACCTCTTAACCAGTTGTACCCTTCTTTAACAGAATAATCAGCCTGCTTCCCCATCTAGCAATCAACAGAGTAAGCAGGCCTAAAAGTGGCCATAATATGTGCAATTTTTTTCCAAGACCAGCTGCAATCAGGTGGAGGATCATAGTTGGTCCAGTGAAGACCCTTCAAATAAACATGAGAAACCCACTTCACCCACAAATGATCTTTCTTTGAGGCAATCCACCACACATACTTTCCAAGCAAAGCCTTGTTCCAATTTTTAGAGTGCTTGATTCCCAAGCCACCTTCAGCTTTGGGTAGGCAACATTTATCCCAACTCACTGCAGGAGCACGTAAGTAAGAGTCCTTGCCCCCCCATAAGAAATTCCTACAAAGACTGTCAATCCTATTCATTATACCATTAGGAATTAAAAAGATTGTAGACCAATAAGAATGCAAGGACTGTAGAACTGAGGTGACCAATGTAAGTCTACCAGCATAAGACAGATGATTAGCCCCCCAAGATCTAATCCTAGCAGTAATCTTATCCATAAGTTTCCTCCCCTCAGCTTTAGTGAGCTTCTTAGACGAGATAGGGACCCCCAGATACTTGAAGGGAAGGGAACCCTTTTTAAACCCAGAAATCTGCAAAATATCCTCCACAGTCTGAGGTTGAACACCATTGAAGTAAATTTCAGTCTTCTCTTTGTTAAGACTTAATCTAGAGGCAGCTGAGAAGGTAGCAAAAGCCCTTAGGATCCACATAATAGAAGTATCAGTGCCTTTGGAGAAGAGAAGGAGGTCATCAGCAAATAAAAGGTGATTCAGTCTCAAATGACCACACAGTGGATGGAATCTAAAATCATCTTGATGCCCTACAACAGTGAGAATCCTGGATAGATATTCCATACAAATATTAAAGAGGAGAGAGGATAGAGGATCACCTTGTCTAAGTCCACGTTTACCTTTGAAAAAACCAAAAGAATTTCCATTAAGAGTCAAAGAATATGTAGGAGAAGAGACACAACTCATAATCCACCCAATGAACTGATCAGGGAACTTAAGGTGATGGAGCATCTGAGAAAGGAAGTCCCACTCAACACTATCATAAGCCTTCCTCAGATCAATATTGACAAGGCACCTAGGGGAGGCAGCTTTCCTATTGTATAACCTCACAAGGTCCTGACAAATAAGGACATTCTCAACAATATTTCTACCTTTAATGAAGCCCCCTTGATTAACACTCGCAAGATCAGGCAAGACACTCCCCAACCTGTTGCAAAGGAGTTTAGCAATACATTTGTAAATAGTATTGCAACAGGCTATAGGTCTGAATTCAAGGACACTTGTAGGGTTACTGACTTTGGGAATAAGGATAATATTGGTAGTATTGAGCTGTTTGAGTAGTTTGCCAGTAGAAAAAAAGTCCTTAATAGCATCACAAATGCCAGGCCCCACCAAGTCCCAAGAGTCCTTAAAGAACTGACTATTAAAACCATCTGGACCAGGACTTTTAGAAGCTGGAATAGAGAAGAAGCAATCCTTAATTTCCTCAGAAGTGACAGGCTGTAAAAGAATGTTAGCCAAGGAAGCATCAACAACTTTACCAGATCTAACAGTGGCTTTATGAACTTTAGTAGTAGTCTTGCTAGTCCCCAACAGGCTAACATAATACTCCAAGAAGGCACTCTCAATGTCTTAAGGATCCTGATGAAGATTCCCATGAACATCTTTAATCTGAAAAACTTTGTTCTGAATTTGTCTCTGTTTTATCTGACTATGAAAATATCTGGAGTTTTCATCACCCCCTTGCAACCAATCAGCTTTGGATTTCTGTTTCAAGTAGCTAATTTTTGCATTCTGTAAAATGGCATAAGAAGCAGCAGCCTCTCTTTCAGCAAGACTGATCTGAGTATCATGAGGGTGCTGATGGAGCTGAGTCTGCAAATCATCCAACACAATTCTAGCCATATCAGCAGTACGTTCCACATCAGAAAACTTATTCTTATTAAGAAGCTTCAGTGGTTTCTTCAAATTTCTAAGCTTAGTAACCACTTGATACATTTTGACCCCAACCACAATTCTTTTCCACTCCTGTTGAATAATATCTTTAAACTGAGGGTCAAGACTCCACATGTTGAAGTATCTGAAGCTAGGTTTCCTAGCAGGGGTATCAGGTTTCCTAGATACAATGCAGGGGCAATGATCAAAATTGCCCTCATTCATGAAATATGCCTTACTATCAGGGTAAAGAAGCATCCAGTCAATGTTAACCATGAATCTGTCAATTCTAGAGAAGACTCTTGTGGAGGGGTCCTGCTTATTGTTCCAAGTAAAGAAGGAACCATAAGCCTGAATATCAGTAACTTCACAATAACTCACACACTGCCTAAATTCTCTGATTTCATTCCAAGTCACATCACTCCCAAGCCTCTCATTATAGTTAAATAAAGAATTAAAGTCACCACATATGCACCAAGGTTTAGAACAATTATCTTTAAGAGTATTGAGGTGGCTCCATAAGCTCTGCCTCTCCCCTTCAGAATTAAAACCATAAACCACAGTATACCAAAAGGAATCTCCAGAGCTAAGTTCAGTAGCCTCAACAGTAATGTGCTGATCTGAACTAGCAAGGAGCTGAATAGAAAATAATTGTGGCAGCCACATTAACCAAACTCGTCCTCCAGGATGATGCCCTCCCAATAATGACCTAATCTATGCAGAACATTTAAGAAGTCATGCTCTTTTATTTTAGTTTCCACTAAGCCAAATAAACCAACCTTATTCTGATATAAAAATCTCTTAATATCTAGCTGTTTATTTGGGTTATTCATTCCACGAACATTCCAAAAACCTACTTTATCCATTAACACTAGAATTGGTTATTGAAATTATTTACAGCAAATGAAATTATTTGCAGCAAATGAAATTTCTTGTTTTATGGGAATTGGTTATTGAACTTTTACACAAGTGGGTCTAGCTTTTATTACACAATAATTATTTTTTTTTTTTTTTGGTAACGAGGGAACCCGCAGCCGCTACCTTCGGTGCGCACTGGATAAACCCTCGGGTATACGTAATAGCCTGCAAACCACGTATACCAGGTAAGCCACCCGAGGGTGACAGGCTCGAAGTCTATTAGGCATGGACTCAGGCAAAAAATTAACACAATAATTTGATAGAATGACAGTATCTAACATGACCCACTCCCTAGCTATTGTAATTGAGCGGGAAAAAAAGTTAGGATGCTTATTCTTTTAGTTATAGAGGGCTTTATTTTTTAAGCATTATTTAAATGGGTTGGTTTTGTTACATACAAAATCGTCTCTTTGTATGAGACCGTATATGTGTGTTTGGATTGAGTGATTTAGAGTGAAAAAGAGGGAAGGGAATCAGAAGGATGAAAAATTCATTGGTTGGTAACAAAATGAAGGTGGAAGGATTTGGGTGAGAGGTAAAATGAATCACTCTATTTCCCTCCTACAAGACAATTATTTTCCCACCAATATAGACAAGATTTGAAGGGAAAATCAACTCCTGCATTCTCCCTCCTCTCCCCTCCCCTTCCCTTCCTTTCCCTTCCCTCATTCCCCCTCCCTTTCCCTCCTTTTTTTTCCTACCAAATATACCCTAAAGTACTCCGTAGTTATATTATTATACCTTAAAATAACTTAATTTCTTAAATTCGCAAGTCAATATATATCATACTTTGAAAGATATTTATACTTAGTTACTTATTAAAAAGGTGTCTCATATGAAGTGGCGATCGTAATATTTTAAGCGATTTAATTTGAGTATTTTAAGCAATCTAAATTGAGTATTTGTATTTACTATGAGTGGAGTTTGGGAAATGTTTTTTTTTTTTGAGGGAAGAGTTTGGGAAATGTTAATAGAACGCAAAAGTCAAAACTTCAACTTTACTTCTAAGCAAATGTTATTTACGGTGGCTTCAGCTTATTACATTGCATCAAGTCATCAACTTTGCTAATAAATTCTTGAGCAAATGAGTTTCTTTGACCAAAATTTGACAATGTTTTACCCCAAAAGAGGGAAGATGAGTAAAACCATGACATTCAATGTTAACAACGATACTAAATACAAGAATTCACCAGAGTATATAAAGTAATTGTCCAAAAGAATACAGTTGTATACGTTTTCTACAATTATAACTTACCACAATGCTACATACATAAATACCAACGAACTCGGTACACGGTTCGATTACAAAGCTGAGAGTTTGGGCCAAAAAGAAGAAACAACATAACTTAGGGAGCATCTTAGCAATTGATACCACATTGATTAGCAGCCGATATTTTATTCGGGTCGGACATGAATGGGTTGATCCTGACCCAAAGCAAGGAGAAGATGGATGCCAATAGAATGGACCAGACAATGACAATGGTCGGGGTCCGATTTTGACGTCCCAACAAACCCTTGAGGAAAGGGTACAAGTGAACTATCACCCAAAGAGCGAAGAAAAGTTTCCCGAAGAGTGGACCCCATGACTGGTACCCGCTGTTAATGGCGTATGAAACGCCAGCAACGACTCCGACCAAGTTGACGATGAGGACAGTAGTGGGCGGGATGAGGAGCGACGTCCATTTGAATAAGTAAAGCTCGGCAAAGTCACCATCCTCATCGGCTGCCTTGGAAGTGACTGTAAAGTTGGTGTCTATACCAGCAAGCACCTTTAACAAACCCTGAAAGACAGCAAAAAGATGGGCCGAGGTACCACCAATGACCCAAAACTGTTCGTTTCTCCACCAATCTTCAATGGAAACTCCACTCCACCTAAGTTCGAGGATTCCGGTAGCAGCAATAGACACGAAGAGCATGATGAACCATAGACTAGCCAAGTTGCTTATCTGCAAAAGAGCACCAAGTCAGGTCAAATACCAACAGAGTAACAAATATGTCCTTCCTAATACCTTCTCACAATACACTAGCTACAGCCTACAAGTACATTTGATATGGCAATATGAAGGTGATGGGAGGGTCATATTGTATTAGTATAATATTTCATGTGAGAACATAATACTTATACTTGTGCGTGGCGCAAACTCATTTTCCTTTAGTAAGAAATTTAATGGTCAAACTAGAAAAATTTGAACCACACAAGTCAAACAGGGACAATAAACTGCGAGGAGCCATGGAGGTAGAAGGCTCAAAACTTGGCTTATGGACAGCTTTATTCAAGAAGGTTCTAGGTGACTGAAGGAACAGAAATTTAGAAAAACGGGAAGATATTTGAGAGAAATTACAGCTCGGACATCTACGCACCTCAGGAATGATAAATCTGTCAGTAAGGAGACACATAGCAGGCAGAATACAGTAGGCAATGAGTGGAATTGACGTCAAGGGATAAACGACGGTATTGATGTACGCCAATCTCTCCAAAAATTTCAGCTTCCCATTGTAGCCATACCATATGGGACAATGCCTGCTAAGCATAATCTCGATGGATCCCAAAGCCCACCGAAGGACCTGGTTCAAACGATCCGAAAGATTGAGGGGAGCTGAACCCTTAAATGCCGGCCTTGGTGGCATGCAGTAGATCGAAATCCAGCCTCGGGCATGCATCTTGAACCCTGTCAGAATATCTTCGGTGACGGAACCGTAAATCCACCCAATCTGCGCACAAAGTACATTGTCAATTATGCAGGAATTACTATACAGATTGTCTCATGATTAAGAAATCCCAGATTGTTAACAGTATGCAGCTCAGAAATATAAGGAATAATTATCATGCAACCTACTCCCTCTATTTCCCCTACTTATTCGCATTTGCTTTTTTATGTAAGAACAATTTTGAATAATGGGGCTAATTGAATTAAATGGAGAGAGTACTTAATAATGATGAACTTAGATGACTTAAAAAACTGTTCGTCATCATAACAAAATATCAAATTTCAGAATAGAAGTAATGTGATGTAATACAAGTATTTTCCTCTTGGCTACTCTCCGTATGGGTATCTATCATACTATAGCACTGTCACATAGGAAAGCAATTGATTGGTGTATTGAAGTAAAATTACGTAAATCAAGAAATCATCACTAAAAAAAAAAAAAGAGCAGAGGAGGTAGCTGTATGCTCACCTCTTTACCCCATTCTGACTTGTCCTCGTATCCACAGCTGATGACATGGATGGCTTCTCTCAAAAGAGTTGCAGGGTTTGTTGAAGGTGGAATACCACCCATCTCCATGAACGTGGCTGCAATGAACACTGGAGACTGACCAAAACGCTTTTCCAGTCTCTTTTGAGAGACAAGAATAGACTTCTCGTCGTCATACCCTGTGTGATCAAAAGAGCAGGTGAGCACTTTATGTTTGGACAGTTCTGGATCTTAGTATTAGCACCTTACACTGGTATTTAATCTTTCTTGCCGTGATAGAAGTACAAACTTGTAAAAAGGTGGCCCCTTTGTTCATTTGGATTTACATTCCCACATGACATAAGTTTTAAGAAAGGTCTAACTGGGAACGGCATTTATGTCAAGTGAATAGAGGGAGAAAGTAAAATAAGTCGATGGACAGTGGAATCCACAGACTTTGAAATGGCATATTCGTAATCAAACCCCTGAGCAGGAATGTGATGATTTTGTTTGAATGATCCAAAACGAAAAATGCAGTGAATCCAAATCCAAGTGAATGGAGGGAGTATCAGATATTACCACAATTACTACCAAAGTGATTTGATCAAGTACTCTAAAGATATATGACCGTTAACTAAAGGGGTTGAAAACATGAACTTAATTTACTTACCTTCAACTCCCTCTTCGATGTCTTCCATGTTGAAAATAGGTATAGATGATTCACTTCTTTTAGGTCCCCTCTTCTTATCCGTGTACTTTTTGTTCTTCTTCTTCCTCGATCCACAACAATTCTTGACAATGATATTTGGCTGCAAATCTTCTTCAGTCAAGACTGGATCATAGCCATAGAGAGCTTGCCTGTTGAAACAACATCCAGTTCCCACATAAACAGGTCCTTGGAGGCCATCCAACCCTTTCATGTTGACCTAATAAATGTAAGGATAACAAATTATTCAAACTTGTAGACTAAAATGTAATTTAATGTAAAACTTGGATAAATGAGAGGTCGTCGCATACATCAAAAAACACTATATTTCTGTTAGCATATCGATCATGCAAATCTATGCCATCAAATCTCTGAGGGAACTGCACATAGCAGGTTTTCTTTCCATAAGCTGGATCCATCATGAAACACATGGCCTCTTTAAGACATTTGCTGTTGTTGAAGTAGTGATCACAATCGACATTGAGTATATATGCACCATTGGTCAAAACTGCAGACACACGAATCTGCACAGCAAAATATAATTAATCTCAAGTACACATGCAGCAAATACAGTGGACAAAAAAGGAGTATAAGCTGTGCGCAGATCAGGGCACAATGCTTAATAAGTGAAAGAAAGAAAGAAATAGGTCACTGGCATGGCCTTAAATCTTTGTTTGAGACATAATGCTTGGTGTAAATAGTGGCAGCCTGATCTTGTAATAGATCGTGGCAGCCTGAACTTAGTTGTGGGGCCACAAATTTTGGCCAATATCGCCTCAAAACGCAATCGTGTAAACCTTGGCAAGTCGTACACAATGTGGTTCGCGCTCTTGCGGACAAGAGCTTTAGAGTCTAATGAAAGCACAGCAATGCAAGTCGGCAACTATACTACTCCCTCTTATCTATGTGAATTACTTTCATTTGATTTTGGAAACATTTAGATTGAAAAGACAAGTTCCACATACAAAAGATAGAGGGCCCATCGACAATGAGTTGTTTGCAGAAAAATAGAGGGCAATTAAGTCATTTCCACTTTACAAAAACTAACCCTAAAGAGGCACATGAACAATAGACTTAGATATGTCGAAAAGGAATATGAGGATTTCAAAGGAATATGAGGATTTCAAAGTAATATTTCGAAGAGAATGTGAGATAAATAAATAGTGCACACTCCAAAACGATTACGAAGAGCTGAAATTACAGAAATTGAGAAAATACAAACCAAAGCATTCATGGCACCAGCTTTTTTGTGATGTTGAAATCCAGGTCTCTTCTCACGAGAAACATAGACCAACCGCGGCAACTCATTTCCATCTGTGTCAAGCCCTCCACTGTGGCCCAAAAACACCTGTAAAGCAAAGATTAGAGGATTTTGAGTCTTTGATATCAGCCTAGAAATCAAAGGACACCACATTTATTGTCTAAGAAATTCAACTTACTTGGATCATTCCTGGATGGTCCCTTGGGTTGTTTCCAGGCCAAGCTGTACCATCTTGCATTGTCCAACCTTCTTCAGGCATCTTTTGTGCTTTAGCAACAAGAGAATTGATTCTTACTTTGAACTCCTCATATTCCCTCTGCAAAAAAAGTAAAGAAAAACAATGTAAAAGTGTGAATACGACTGTTGAAAGGTAAAATTTTATCATTTTATCATACTCAAATAACAATAAAATGAAAATTTTGAATTAATATACATAATTTAATATCTTTCTAAAGTCTCGTACTATTCTGAATATCCCAATACCACTTTGTGAGGGAAATTTTGAACAGGGGGATGGTTTATTACAAAAATGGCTCTTAAGACAATCTATGCCTAAAAAGTTTACCTTCATTGCTCGGCGTTCCTTAACAAAAGAAGGCTGAATCTTGTCTTTCAAGTAATCTATCTTCTGAGCGAAGTAAAATTCTGGAGCCCTTGGCTCGATAGTGAACTTTTTACAGAATGGCACCCATTTTCTTGCAAACTCGGCAGTTTCAGAAAGTGCCTCGAAAGTCAACATCGCTGACCCATCATCAGAAACATAACAAGAAACTTTGTCTACTGGATACTCCACCGCCAAAATGGACAGCACAGTATTAGCTGTTATTATAGGTGGTTCTTTCATAGGATCCACTGTACTGACAAAGACGTCAATAGGAGCTAACTGTGAAGGTTCTCCCTCCCGATCATACCTAGCAGAAGTGAAAAAGAAATTGCAAGGAACATAAGAACTTCACTACAACATCCCAAACAATGTTATGATAGTCATACAACTATATGAAGATCAGCAAGTAGTGTACGACACTATCTTTTCCCCCGAGATGGGTGCACGGGAAATTATTTACCAAGAGTAGTCTCAACTATGGAATTTAATCTTGTTTTCTATCGCATGACGGGACTGGTCACCACCACCTAATCTCGCTAAATGCGGTCAATATCATTTCAAAACGCGGTAAAATGCGGTCGCAGTGAACTCCAAACCCTTTAGATCTCGGTCTGGTAAAGGCGTTACGGCCAATAACTAAAACTATGTCTCATGGTAAGATGTTTTCAATTACTTCTTAATATCTAATCCAATTATATGGGTAAGTAGTAGTTATTAGTTAGTAAGTTTCACTGTGAGACAATCTCATACAACTATACAAGTACTTGTGTCTAAAGAAGGGATGCATTTAAAATCAAAGAACAAACCTTAGTGCAAGCCTGTCAAGGTACGTCTCACGGTTGATGGGGTACCATTTTGGAAACTGATCCAAAAGCCAAGACAAAGCAAACCAGATCTCACAAATTACAGATGTAAGCCATAGAGGATATGCATTCTTGACAGGATGAGTAATACGATATTGCAAGAAGATGGCAAGGATGATGAGACGAAGAATGATCACAGCACGATAAGGGGTGAGATGGGCTGAAGAAACAGGGACGATACGACTCATAGGTTGACGAATATCATCAGCCCTGTAAAACAAGACTTGTGTTAATCATAGAAAAGAGAAATCTGAAGTCTGATATTATCACAATTCTCATACATGATTTGATCATTAATGGTCCACATTATGGGTGATGAAAATCTTAATCTTTATCAACCCTTCCTTGTAACAATTACGACCCGTTCTTATGGACTGAAAACTTTTTTAACTGAACTAAACTTATAAGACCAACCTGAACTAAAGTGAAAAGTAAAACGGAACTGAATTGAACTTATAGGGCCTAACCTGACCTGATTTGAAACTATCTACAATAACAGGGCCTTAGTCTCGCAAAAGACGGTTTCATGTTCATATAATGTGAGACCCTCCCATTTAGTCATAAACTCCACCTACTTCCCCATTAATCCACTAGACAGTTTCATGTTCATATAATGTGAGACCCTCCCATTTAGTCATAAACTCCACCTACTTCCCCATTAATCCACTAGACTGTAGAATACCTACCCCATTTCTTATATGAATCGGTCTTAAAATAATAATATCATGAGACCATCTCATGTGGACTTGTGCAGTTGCAAAATCCTTGGAATACACCCAAACCAAAATAAACAATGAATCTTAGACAAATGGTTTGGGCAAGCAAGGAAATGTCTCTGAAAGAAGTTATGAAAGTGAATGTAAGCATCAAATCATATGAAAACTTCTAGGCCAGAACAAGCAGGGTAAGGGAGGGTACGAATACAGCTAACATGGTCCTTTCACTGAGCTGTCACGTCACACCACATGAGAAATATGCACAGAAAATACCAGAAACCACAAGAGAGATGCTCACAACTGTAGTTCTTCCCCATTCGAACCAGAGCCTTCAATGTCACCTCCTTTTCCTTCGGAGTAACGGTTAGTGTGCACATTATTCTTCTCCTGCTTAAGCTTCCAGCCTTCAACCCTTTCTTTCCAATCAACACTACCAAGCCCATAGGAATTCAAGTCTTTTGAAGGGTCCACAATTCTCACAGGAACTGTCACAAACACATTGCATTTCATCCATGATGAAAAAACTACACCATATAATAAAGAAGGAAGTGCTACAATGATAAGGTCATTAAATTACCTGGTTGGCATGGGTCAACATAAGGAAGCGAGTGGTTACCACGTTTCTCAGGACCTAGAGGACCTGAATTGCTTCTCACAGATCGGTTGTCTGGTGTAGCCATTGGTATTTCTCCAGAAACCTGACATATTCAGATTGATAAGCCAGCAGAAAAGTACAACAAAAAAACAAGTTGATAGAGCTATCTGGCATTATGTGAATGAAGTGTCGTGACATGTCGAGGTGTTGACACAGGACACATCACCAAAGTGAAGGGTCGAAGAAATATAGGTACTGACCACTTGGTAACCAAACAAAACATTCAACATCACATAGACGATGTTTGCCCTGAAAGAGGGCTTCTAAGTTTCTAACAATGCAAAGAATAAGAAAAAGAAGAGTAAAAGAACTGTAATTTTTACCCACCGATTGACCATGAGTTAGGAGAGGAATTGGCTGAGATTCATGCCTAGAGGATGAAGAGAGGTCAATATCCTCTCCATGCCATTGTTGTTTAGCTTTGCTAGCTCCTCTGGCATAATTGAATTCATTCTCTATATCATCAACATCCTCCTCATCCTCATCTCCTTCCACTCGAGGACTCCCTGTAAAAAATGCAGCGTCAGTTTTACCCATCGTAGTTAATAAATACTCCCTAACTCCTTATTACTCCCTCTGTCCCGGTCATTTGTTGTCCTTTTCCATTTTTGGGTGTCTCAGTCATTTGTTGTCCTTTCTATTTTAAGAATGAACTTGATGAGTAATTTGATCATTCTCATTCAATTTGTTCCACTTGTCATTTAGTTATTGGTCATTTCCTCTTTCCTTGGTCTTTGTGCCAAAACAAAAGGACAACAATTGACCGGGACGGAGGGAGTATTATACTTCTATGGTCAATAGATGTTACTCCGTATGCCCTAAGGGCACATGTTAATAATCCAAACAAAGAAAAGATTGTTGAGAATATTTCACTAATTATGGTAAATGTGAGTTTGTATATCAATCATTGATGATATATTCTCAATAATCTTTCTTTTTTTGGATTATTAGGGCACACGTTAGAAAAACCCTTATATTAATTTGAACTTCTCACAATATACGGCAGCTATAACATTTTTCAAGGGATTATTTTTTTTTTGGTGAAGATTTTTCAAGGGATTATTGGAATAATGAAATATTACTTAACCGTCTCAAAGATTATTTCCTAGTACATTGTTTTCCTAATGTAATAAAGTACAATTATTCACAAATAGGAATAGGAAAGATATCATGAGGAAATTCTACTAACAATATACTAGGAAAGAATCTTTGAGACGGTTTAGGTAATATTTCCAATAGGGATAACATAAGAAAATGTGATCTAAGTTTACATTGTATCATTTATGTATACTTGGGTAAATAAATGGTCGTTGGCATCATTTGATCATCAGTTTGAGGAGAATATAAATGGGATAGACAGAAAAAAGGACAGCAAAAAAAAAAAAGACTGACCTTTGAGTCTCTTATATCTAGTCTTGCACTGAGGGCAACATTGGTTTCCATCTTTTCTCTCGTATTCATAGCAAGGCCTACAAACTGGAAAAGCACATTCATTGCAAGCAACAAATACATCACCACTTGGAGTAACTCCCACGGTATCCCCGCAGATTTGACATAATTGGCCATCCAAATTCTTCAAAGGTTTGGACTGCAATTTCCCACAAAAAGTGAACTCCAAGTCAATGTAATAGCAAAAAACGGGTCACAACTAACAAGGCTAACACCACAAGCTGAAACATATTAAAGATCGCTACCAAATCGACAAAACCAAACACACTAACAGGTAACTATCCAAAGGCCACATCTCACAGGCATCTGACAGTTTTCACAGCACATAAGTATATAAGATAACAATACTAGTTGATAAAATTTTACTGATAACACATCTTCATCGGATCAATAACATATATTTGAAATTTGAACTTGATCAAATCTCGTATCGTGGACACAGTGAGCTTAGTAAGGGATACCTAAGATCTCAAATAAGATCAACAAATTTGATCTTTGATCACTGAGGCCATCAAGTATCAAACAGCCAATGAAAAGCCAAAATTGAACAGATTATAGTCATAGTTGCCATCTTTACGAGATCTTAGTCCAAAATAATCATTCACTATTCTCGCTATAAACATTGTCATCCATCATTATCTCTCTAATGTTGAAACATTCTCATAAACAAGACATCAATTCAATTCAATACATTATTAGTCCTTAAATATTGATCTACCAACCACCATTACTAAAATCAACTAAGAAAATAACACCACAAATCGCCATCAGCACAGATCTTAGACCAAAAATGTAAGCTTCAAACCTTAAAAAATAAATAAAAATAAAAATAAAAAAATTACATCACAATCAAAATATATTAACACAATCAAAATATTTTAACGAAAAAAAAAATTGAGTTGATGAAACTCACCCCACTATCAGTACTATCATGACGAATCCTAACAAGCTCTTTTCTTTGGTAAGATCCAGCAACCATTCCACCAGTAGCCTCCATTGAAGCTACCCAAAACTCAAAACTCTAAAATGTGATCAAATTTTGTGGGGGAGGGGTATTTTAGGGAGATCTGAAGTGGGTAAATGCTCAAATCTGTAAAATTGCAGGAAATGAAAAGGATATAAAATTCTCCCCAGCTTCAATCAATCACTACCAATCTAACCCTCACATGTGATGATTTCAATCCTAAATTTTAATGGGTGAGGGGTATTTTGGGAAGATCTGAAATGGGTAATTGCTCAAATTGTAAGAAATTTGAGCAAATGAGATGGGTACATATCATACACACCTCTGCTTCTTCGTCTCCCTCTCTTTACTTGCTCATCTATATATCTTTCTTCTTTTTTCTCTTTAAATGGCTCTTATTGTCACTTGATTTCAGCTACTAATAATAAAATATTAAAATAATGATAATAATACAGTAAAACACAATAATTTTATGTTTAAGTAAACAAATGAAATGAGAGAAATGTTTATAATTAAGGCATTTTGGGATTTGTTTAGATGTGTTGGGTGACAGTCTGTACTTTAACAAAATGAGTGAGTGTCGGTAGTACGACTACTCCGTCGGTGGACTCGATTGTTTGCTAGACTGTCTTACCATTTTTACTGTTTTACCCCCTCATCAGATTTATAGAGGCTCAGTCAGAACTCAGAAGTCCAAGTTCGGACTTTGTTGGAAGTGTCACTTGGAGCATCGCTGTCATTTAGCTGTTCCTACCAAGGGTAATTTCGTCACTTTCACCAAGACTTTATTTCTAAATTAGGTTGAAAGTTCATGCGTTTTAAGGGGTAATTAACTAGGTTTATGACCCGTGAAATTCACGGGTTTATCTGTTTTAGTTTTGATATTTTTATCGTATTGTTAATATTTGTTCGAGCAATTAGTTGTTGATCCATTTAAAAATATACAGTCTTGAAATACATAGAAATTAGTTAGTTAATATCTTATTTCTTTTACAACTTTGGTTTATTTTTTTAAATCGAATCCTGCAAGTGACAATGTGGTATAACTACTAATTTTGAGAAACTTGACAACGGAGCAATGACAAAGACGACTCATTATATATACGTGTGTTTTACTCCGCAATATAATAAAGTGAGTTTTTTAAATATTAAAAGTTAAAACCATCCGTATATAATAAATTCCGTATGGAAAAATCTTCAATAACGCCTTATAAGGTTGTAAACTCAATACCTCAGTATAGTCATCTCCAAATTATTTTCAGACCTCTCCATCAACCCTCCCATAGAACACAAATTCTTACTTAAGACCGGCAGTATCCGTCTGAAATTGTAGACGGATACCATTTTGTGAGACAAAATGCCCATTTGGGTGATAGTGGGAGGCACATGGGGTTGTCCCCACCTTGTCCCCTCTATTTGTTTTGTGAGTGTAACTACCCGTTTCAATATTCGACCCGTCTTAAGCAAGACCAACTCCCCATAGAAATATCTTTGAAGTCTTATCACCACGTGCATGCTTCAAATATTATTTACATCCGAAAAACATTTATTATATCGATAGAAAAATATTAGATACGATTCAACGGTATGATCGGTATCTACTCCATGTATTACGAATTAAATTTTCATTTCAATTGCTCAATAATCTAAAAAACTATATTCCCTAAATCCGAATTCCAAAAGGTTCATTAAATTTTTTAAGTTCCTTATTACTATTTCAAAAATTTGATCCATCTCTTGTTATACTTATGTCCACGATCCTATATAAAAATAAAAATAGTATTAAAGACTATAAAATAATCTATTCCGGTTTTGAAAAAAAAAACACATAAACTTAAAAATATACGGATTAGAATTTAGAAACCATACTATTTAATATTTATCTGAAGGTTCACTTTCGCTTCCTTTTAGTATGCTTCCTTTTAGTACATGCCTTGATAATAGTTCATATGAAATGAAAAAGAAAAATATATGTTAGAGATGATTATACTCATGAATACAAAAATACAAATTCAAATAGGTTGATCGGGAAAGCATAATAGTAAAATTACACAACAATATACGTTTAATAACAAATTTAAAGAAATATTATAAGATCTCCATTTTGAGATCAACGATCATCTTAATTATAATGGTTAAAAAAGCATAAACCACTTAAAAAAGTATAGTAAATTTTATAGAAAAACAATCAAAAGGTGGGAGTTGAAGAAAACTTAAATTGGAAGAGGAAATGACATAATTAAAATGATTAATTGTTGTCATGATGGTTCAAAAAGTAAATTGTGAAATTTTAAAGATTTTTCATTCAATTATTTATACTTATTTATTTACCATTAATTATGAGAGTAGGTTTTTTTTAAGGAAATTATGAGAGTAAGTTTTATGTATTATTCCTATTTTGACAAAAAAAAAACACATGAACTTAAAAACATGCGAAGTAGAATTTAGAAATCATACTATTTAATATTTACCCGAAGGTTCACTTTCGCTTCCTTTTATTACATGCCTTGATAATAGTTCATATAAAATGAAAAAGAAAAATATGCGTTAGAGATGATTATACTCGTGAATACAAAAATACAAATTCAAATAGGTTGGTCGGGAAAGTATAATAGTAAAATTACACCACAATATACGTTTAATAACAAATTAAAAGAAGTATTATAAGACTTCTATTTTGAGATCAACAATCATCCATTACTTATCAGTTTCTACCTTACAGTTTTTTACCTTTAATTTTACCTTAGTTTCGTGCCTTTTGTATTTCTTCTCTCTTCAGATTACCCACGTGATAGTTTGCCTTATCTGCATTCACATATGTTTCATGGTGCTTTAAAGTTATATAAAAAATACATTGACCAAAAGATAAAACATCAACATGGCAAAAACTTGGCAAACGAATCAAAACATTGTCACGTGTAAGTCACTTAAATTAAACCAACTGGAAACATGAATTCAAATATAAAGCAAACGATTCATAAAATCAACAACATAACAAATTAAAATATACAACAACAACACTCAACAATAATACTTGACAATAATACTCAATATACTCAATATAATAAAATAAATAAATAAAACCATAAAATACAATCCACAACTTAGAAACTCGTGACAAATGGGCATATTTTAAATAAATAAAGTGAATAGAAACTATTATAGGTATGGTAGGTTTTATAGTCATTACACAACCATAAATTCCCATATTTTAATTTAATTTTTAATTTATTTTGTGGTATTATTAAATTAGATAATTGATTGCCAAGGATCTCAAGAGATGAATTAAATAGGACAAAATGTTAATGAAGATTATGGGTGTTAAGTAATATAAGGAGTTTTAATAAAATTATTAACATATTATATTACAAAAATTAATTAAATAGGAAAAATGTTTAATTAATTTGGTGTGTATTAAGTATGTTTTAATCAATTTATTACCATGTTTAATTAAAAAAATTAAATAAGAAAATGTTGATAATGGTGGGTGTTCAGTAATATGAAGAGGTTTAATTAATTTATTAACAGGTTTTATTACAAAAATTTTTAAAACAATGAATTAAATAGGAAAATGTTAATAATGGTGAGTGTTTAGTAATATGAAGAGGTTTAATTAATTCCTTAACATGTTTTATTACAAACAATTCAATTAAAAATTCAATTTTAATTATAAATTATGAAATTTATTAACATGTTTTATTACAAAAATTTCAATTAAAATGTCAATATTAATTATAAATTATGAAATTTGATGTAAATTTGTAAGAGTTATATAAATTTTAGAAGACAATATATTTAATATACAAAATTAATTTAAGAATAATAATAATATCCTTTAATATTATACAGTAGATATAAGTGAATTAAATTAATTTATAGATAAATGATTTAAATTAATGTCATGTAATAATAAATTGACAATCCATGTCACATTAATTCGCCATGTCATATTAAAAATATGCAACATCACATTTAAATATGCCACGTCACATTAAATTTTAATCTAGGTGGCTTTTTGGATCCTACGTGGCTTTGTCTAGGTGGCGTTTATTTGTCATTTTAGAGTAGCCTTTTAATTATATTTTATAGATTTGATTATAATTATAATGGAAAAAAAAGTCATAAGACTCGTTTTTTTTTTGGTACGCAAGACGGGCTAAGCCCCGGGATTACAATGCTAAATCGATACTAAACGGGGGAAAACAGCCCCAAGATTATCTTCACGGAGGATAGCTCGAAGACCTTGAGTAGGAGATTCCAGGATAGTGATGGCATGAGATGAATCGACATCTCTATTAGCAAGCCAATCTACCGCTCGATTTGCCTCTCTAAAAACATGGTCAATTTTGACGATCCATCTTTCCAAATTGATAAGTTGCTTGCATCGTTGTACTAGAGGTCGTAAACTATTACTGATATGAGACTCTTGTGGACAAGGGAAATTCATCCACGCAATATTTCTTTACAAAAAAAAATTACATATTAAAAGACTCGACACTAAATTTTTAAATGGAATTTAGAAAACCAATTTTAGAGATTTCAAATTCGTGTGAGATTACTTACGTGTTAAGAAGTTGTAAATAATTTCATTAGAAAAACACACAACCCTGCCCGTTGCAATACAACCTCTACTAATGGAAAATGATGGCTATTTTGGTTATGAGCACATGTGAGAAATGCAACCATTGTCTTAATTCTTAACATCTGAATTGAGTTTCTAAGTCGATTTAATGCAAACAAACTTGTCAAGTTAATTTACCACGTGAGTTCATTTGAAAATAGAGAACGCAAACAAAGAGAGGGATAGAAAGGGCTTACGCTTAGCATAAGATAGAATAGCAAACGTTAGAGATTAATGCATAAATCAAATAGAAAACAACCTACGGCACACAACGTGAAGCACGACCTTAGGCCTTGAAAAACGTGCCCAAAAGGGATTTGAAAACCGTGACGAAAGAGGTATGGCTCACGGCCCAAACGTGGCCTTGGGTCATTCCTTGTACTGTGCGCACATCGCTTAATTTTTAATTAGACGTTATTCAAGTCTAACTAAATAAAATCAAGGTTTTAGAAAATTCACTTGACTTGGAAACAAAATGAATCAAAACTAACTAATTCTAAGTTAGTCAAATTATTTTATAAAGCAAGTTGAAACAAACAAGAGAATAGCAAATTAAATACGATCTATTAATTAAATCGAATTCAAAATGCTAGTAAATTAATAGCGACCTCTGTTTATGAAAATAGGATCGTCAAAAACTGAAGCTAAAAAGACTAAAAAAAGGTAAAAAAAAAAATGACGAGAAAGTCGTGCCATCTACACAGTTTTCGAGGCATGACTTGAGTCGAAAATTTTCCATTTTAGTCATCGAGTGTAAACGGAAGAATGATAAGCACACACTTCCTACTGGCGAGAAATTAGTGAAAGAAGGGATGAATTAAATTAGAAATAGTGAAGTTGTAAATTTCATTTACATATTAACTAGTTAATTTTATGTCCTAAAATGTCTAGTGAAATGGAGATTTAACAAGTTAAAATAAATCTTCGATTTAAATATGTTATTTAGCAAGTCTTGCCTCGAGAATTGTGCCACGATTATAGTTAATAAAAAACGAATAAAGGAGTAAAAAGACCGAGTAAAACGTGACCAACAATAAGCATAAAAAGTCCGTTTCACGAATCTAAATAAACTCATTTTAATAAATTGCCCTCTTCCAACATGAGGATATGCAAATGAGTGAGGCATTTCGGTCACTCCAGACGAATTAAGCCTTTTAAACTCGAGTCAACGCGGGTGTCAGAATGGTACTTTAACTCATACTCTTACTAAACTAAGTTTCATTTAGTTAGTGTAAGACGATCTTATATAATCGAAAAATAACATAAAAAAAGTGTAAACAAACGAAATAAAAGAGAAAAAAGAGGGATTATTATGCACTCTCAACCTACATATATCGTTGACAAAATCTTGTGTTGTAATCGATAGTAGATCTTGTCCCGAGGGGCCGTCGTCAACGAATACAAATTGCTTTGCAATCACGTTTTTTCTTCGAAAAAAAGGGCTATTTTTCAAACTTGAATTGTGAACTCGTTTCTCAACGAAAATTCGATTGGAAAGATGTTTTGGAATTGTGGAATAGTTTAGATTTGAGATATGTAAACAAGCAGGGGTTGTTTTAGGTATAAGGGCACAAAAAACGAGGCAAATAGGGGGCTGGTCATGCTAGAAAAACCGCACAAATAGAGTGTTGAAACACTCTGTTTTTCGAGGGGATTCGAGCTAGGTTTGGGACGGTTTTTGAGTATGTTTTTCTTATGGGTTGAGGGGCGTATGTGAGTGTATGATTGTGCGCGTGCTAACTATTAGAGAATATATGGAGATATTATTAGAGGATATTATTTAGGAATATTCTTGGATTATTCCCCAAGGCAACTCCCTATATATTGTAACCGTTTACCTTAATGTTAATCACCTCATTCAGTTATATCTCCCTTCTATTATTAACATGGTATCAGCCTAAAAACGATCCCTCGAAACTCTTCCGCTTTGCAACAACCCCGTGTTTAAATTGCCGGCCGGAGATGGTCCTGTTATACCATCTCCGGCAGGTATCCGTAACATCGTTAGTTAGCAAGTCATGCGCATGATTCATTCAGTAGTAGTGTGCTGCACTTTAGTTTTTCAATCTTTTCAATAAAATAATCTAGGTCTCCGTAGCCCACAAAACCCAAACCATCCCGTCATCTTCCCCAACCATACACAGCCATCGCCTACCCTTCTATCCTTCAACCAACTAAACACTGCCAGCCCTCCGTGCAACCACGCCGTTGTCACCGCATAACCAGACCACCACCAACCCGAAAATGTTAACCTTCTACCGCTCCCCTTCCCCTTCCGTCATCACTCAAAACTTGAACGATGCCGCCTAGCTCGCTGCCCTCACCATCCGCCTACCCTGGCCCCATAACCACCACCTTCGATAACCCCCGTCTAAACCATTCACGAACCAGCCGAAACCTTAGACGATTATTATTAGGAATAAATAATTTCTCCGCCTCCGATCCCTCTTATGTTCTTCACGTCGGTGTGCCTTCGCAGATGCCGCCGATTCCGTCTATGCCGTGCCGCCATAATTCTTGTCTTGTCGTGTTGTCTATGGCTGGTAAAACAACCTTTTCTGCCTTGTTGCTTTGGCAACCGCCACCGGTCTAAACCTCAGCCACGTCCCCATCATTGCCTTCTCCTCGTCCGCCTCGGGTTCGCCCAACCGAATAGAAGAGCCTGGACGTGTGTTTTGTTATTGGTTTAGGATTGTTGTTTTATTTTTTTTGTACGGTTGATCAGTTTGCTTCGGCCCTCACCGTACCGGTGTTTCACGAGTTTGCTTCAGCCCTCGTGCACCATTTTTTTTTCCTTTTTTTTCCTTTTATGTTGTCGGTGTTTCACGAGTTTGCTTCGGCCCTCGCGCACCTTGGCGTTAGTTTAATTTGTGTCTTACGAGTTGTTTCGACGCTCGTGCACGATTAATTGTATTAGTGTTATGTGGCTCTACTATTGGCATGATCTCCAACAACGGCAAGGCACTACATCCGGCTCAAGCGTCAACAACGATCACCTCAGTTCATCTACAATGGCATCAACTATTTGTGTCCAGTCAAAGTATCCATTACCTACCACTTTGACTGAGGGAGTGTATTAGAGAATATATGGAGATATTATTAGAGGATAGTAGTTAGGATATTATTTAGGAATATTCTTGGATTATTCCCCAAGGCAACTCCCTATATATTGTAACCGTTTACCTTAATGTTAATCACCTCATTCAGTTATATCTCCCTTCTATTATTAACACTAACCTTCTTGCTTTGGGTGTTAAGGGTTTGAAATGAAGGGGATGGAATAAGACGTATATATAGGGAGTGAAGGTAGGGTTTAGTCGATTGACTTGGAGAGGGAGTTAGAGTTTTTTGGCTGAAATGTGAGGTGTTTGGAAGGCTCTAGAAGGTTGGTTACTTGAGGAAGGAGTCATGGATGAATGTATATGGGTCTTGGCTTGAGAGAAGAGGGTTTGAGACAGATTTGGTACAAGAAATGGGACGGGTTCGTGGCTTAGGGAAGGGGTTGCTGAAATGGTTTTAGGGAAGGGTTTGTGTGAGATATTTTGAGTTGTTTCTTAGTGGGCAAGCTAGGGGATTTGATTTGGAGTGTTGGGCGTGGCTAGGAGTTGGTATGGGCATGGGTTTCGAGGCATAAGGACTTTGATTAGGCTTGGGAGGAGCACGGGTTGAGGCTCGGTGTTGGGTTGTTTATGGGAGTTGTGTATGGTTGAAAAATAGAGGGCTTGGAATGTGGGTTATGGGGTTCGAACCTGGGATTGGGTGGAAGTTTGCCTTGAAATTTGAGCCCAAAACGAGTTTAAATCGTGCTCAAAATCGAACTAGAAATCGAGCTAAAAAACGAGTTTTTCAAATACGCTTTATAAAATGATTAAAATTCAAAATGATTTACCAAATCAAATTAAATAAATCCACATAAAATATTTACTTCATTTTCAATAATATAAACTTGAAAAATATACTCAAATTAAAACAATAAAATGAATTTATTTTAAAAAATAAACATTAATTTAAATTTCATTTAAAATAAATATCCATCGAAGACGTCCATTCAACATCGTTAAACGAGCTACAAATAGTGGCACTGCCAACTGAACAATACATGTCGTCCTATCATTATCGGGTGTATATCGGGATTTCTATAAATGTCAATATCGACAGATACGGGTATCTACAAAAGCCGTCACTTTGACTGAGGATTGGACAAGGCGCTAGTTAAAGTATACTACAAGCCCCTCTCGACCCGAGGATTATGTGGGTCATTTATAGTCCATTAGACTCGCGTATATAAGCTCGCTATCCATATGAAGAGATCATACCTGAAGCTTCGCTGGGGATTTAACCTTTGCTCTTGTATGTTGATTGAATCATCGTTGGTCATCGACCCATTTATCTTGAATAAAAGGTAGGTTGAGCCTGAAGTGAGGCGCCTACGTATCTGTTGTGACGGAATCAAACCCGTGTCGTAGCTCGACAACTGCTGACATGCATTCTGCTAATCTATGCCCAAATGGATGAGACTTTTCCCAAGAACATTGTCGTCACTCTCAAATATTTGCTTTCAGCTCCGGAATTATTCCTCTCTTGTATTGACTCTTTTATTGAATTGAATCATCTATTGACAGATGCTCATTGCTTTCAGCGGCGGAATTCTTCCATTTCGTGCTCTTGTATTGAATTGAGTTAAAACTCTGGTGGATGTCATCCGTTCATTCTGATAACGGTCTCTAAAGCCAACGGCTTCAGAGCCTCCAGTTGAAGTATTTCCTGTTACATTTGAAATATGGAAAAACACATACGACAATAACCATCACATAAATATGTAATTAGATCATCGATCTTTGAGAATTGAATCATTTTGAAGAATTGGGCCTTAGGCCCGGGTTTTGAATTTGAATTGAGAGTATCCGCTGGGGATGCATCACTAATTGGATCATCGATCTTTGAAAAAGGATCATTTTAGAAAAAACCGGGTCATTGACCCGTGGATTGAATTTGAACATTTCGACCAAAAGTTTGAATAATTGGGCCTTCAGCGTGGGTTTTGAATTTGAAGTTGGTAGCATCCGCTGTGGATTGCTAAATAAGATTTTTTCCGAAACATAGCCATGCGAACACAAGGCGACTCGTACTTCTTACGACCCATATAAATAAAATGGGTTTATCCCGGTAAAAAAGTGTAAGAGTGTGCGGGTCTTTATTCAAATATTGAATCGCTGGTAGAAATGTAAAATGGTCATTCCGGCATGCAAAACGAATCTAAAAGTTGCGAAAACGGACAAGTTCGGCGCGAAAATCCACGCGACCCCCCAGGCCTATTGGGCACGTCGACCGGGGCCCATTGGTGCTTGCTTGGGCGGCACTACTCTAGGTTTACTAATTAATATTTCCTGAATTAATATAGAATTTTGTCTTGAATCAACAAAGAATTTTAATGAAAAACGCCTTGATAATAATGAAAAAATTAAAGAAAGGGTTGAGAAAACAAATAAAAAAACAATTCAATTCATAAAATCACTTTTATATTTTGTTAGTCATATTAATAAGAATTTAAAGATTATTTCGGATTTCTTTTTTTTGTCACAAGCATATGTATTTTATAAATTATCACAAGCCGAAGTTATCAACTTATACTTATATAAGTTAAGGTCTATCTTTCACTTTCGCAGAACGTTTTTATTTCTAAAAAATGAAATAAAAAATTATTTTGTAACACAAGTAATAACTTCTTCTAAGTTAAAGCCTAAAAAACTTCAAAATTATGGATGGACTCAATGGAAAAATGGTTAAAATTAAAAAGCAATATAATGGTCGCAATTAGGACTAAAAAAAAGGCGCAATCGAGTCACTGAATATTGTGAGGTTGAAATTTTTTTACAAAAGAACAAAAGGAATTCGAATAAAAAAGACCAATTATTTAATGCTAAAAATATAAAAAATTCCGAAAACTATTTATTGCTCGATCAAAAAGAGAATTTAAAAAAAAAAAGAGAAATATAATATTTTAGCATATAATTTCATTTTTTATGAAGATAAGAAGGATTCATATAGTTATGGCGAACCATTACAAGTAAATAAAAACCAAGAATTATTTTATACTTCTAATTATTACATATCTACAAACAAATTAATTGATATGTGGTGTAGTATCCCTATTACTAATTATTTAGGAATAAATATTATTCCGGATATAGAGAAAATACAAATAGAAAATATTTTGATTGGAAAATTATCCATTTTTGTCTTAGAAAAAAAATGGACATTGAGGCTCGAATCAATATTAGTAGCGGGAGTACTGAAAATACTAAGACTAAAACGAAAAATTATAAAATTGTTGATAAAACTGAAAAGAAAGATCTTTTTTACCGCACAGTTTATCAAGAAATAAAAAAATCCCATAAAAATAAAATATCTTTTGATTGGATGGGAATGAATGAAGAATTACTAAGTCACCCTATATCGAATCTAGAATTTTTGCTCTTCCCCAAATTCTTATTGCTTTATAATGCATATAAAATGAAACCGTGGGTTATACCAATAAATTCAATTTTTTTCAAATTTTAATGGAATTGATAATTTTAGCAAAAAGAAAAACATCAATAGAACGAAAAAAACAAATCATTTTACAACATCTAGAATATTAAATGAAATAAAATCTATGGAATTAGAGAATATGAATCAAGGCGAAAAAGAAGTCATAAGTCAAAGAGATTCCGGATCCGACGTTCAAAAAAATTCTGAGTTTGTTATCTTAAAGCACCAAAAAGATATTCAAGAAAATTATATAGGATCAGATATTAAAGGTCGTAGGGGAAAAAAAACAAAACAAGAATAGTACAAAAGCGAAACTCGATTTCTTCCTTAAAAGATATTTGCTTTTTCAATTGAGATAGGAGGGTTCTTTGAATAAAAAATTACTCAATAATATCAAAGTCTATTGTCTTCTGCTTAGATTGACAAATCCCAGAGAAATTACAATATCCTCGATTGAAAGAAGAGAAATGAATCTGAATATAATGCTGATTCAGCAAGATTTAACTCTTCCACAATTGATAAAAAGAGGGATATTTAGTATTGAACCCATTTGTCTGTCTGTAAAAGACAACGAACAATTCATTTTATACCAAACTATAGGACATATTTCATTGATTCATAAAAGTAAACAAAAATAAAATAAAAAAAGAAACATCGACAATATTGATAAGAAAAATCCAGATGAATGGATTCCAAGGTATAAATTTAATTTACTTGTTCCTGAAACTATTTTATCACCTAGGCGTCGTAGAAAATTGAGAATTCTAATGTGTTTGAATTCAAGTAACAATAATAATAATAATAATAATAATAATAATAATAATAATAATAATAATAATAATATTATGTATAGGAATGCAGTATCTTATAACAGGAATCATATACAAAACTGTAGTAGTTTTTTTGATGAAAACGAAGATCTTAGGCACGAAAACAATACAGTTATAGTTATAAAGTATAAAGTCTATCTTTGGCCTAATTATCGACTAGAAGTTTTAGCTTGTATGAATCGTTACTGGTTTGATACTAATAACGACAGTCGTTTTAGTCTATTAAGAATACGTATGTATCCACAATTTAAAATGCATTTATGATAATTTTATATATTCACTATTATATACTAGATAAATCGATGCCTACGCCGTCTTGGCTTCAATTCTGATATACGATAATAATTTGCTGACGTATCAATTCAATTAGATTTATAAAGGAATCACCATAGTTGTTTTTAATAAAAAATAAGAAAATGTGTATACCAGTTTAAAAAGCTCGCATGATTATTACTGATTGATAAAATTTCATATTTAGGAGTAAGAAAGCTTAAGAATTTATGAATAAAAATGCATTTATATCCTTGATTTCACATGAAAAAAAAGAGGAAAACAGGGGATTTGTTGAATTTCAAGTTTTATGTTTTACCACTAAGATACGAAGACTTACTTTACATCCCCTATTTACTAAAAGAATAGGAAAAATTTCAAGTTTTCCCGCCTAAACTACATTTCCTATTTTGATAAAATCTCTTATTACTTTCCTATTTTGATATAATCTCTTATTTTTAAAATTTTGTCTCTAAGATTTTTGTGATAAAAATCCCCTATTTACTAAAAGAATAGGAAAAATTTCAAGTTTTCCTGCCTAAACTACATTTCCTATTTTGATAAAATCTCTTATTACTTTCCTATTTTGATATAATCTCTTATTTTTAAAATTTATCTCTAAGATTTTTGTGATAAAAAACCCGTTCTTTGTATGCTAAATCGGAACTAAATGATATGCTAATAAAAAACAATAAACAATTTCATTAATTTTATTTATAAATATATACATTTCATGACATATTACTCAAATTTTTGAATAGTTTTATAGTTAATTTTTTTTTTCTAAAAATAAAAACTCTACAATTACCGCGCATTTATTGCGCGGGATCTAAACTAGTTTGGAATTACATAAAAAGATTATTCATCTCAGAGAGGTCTACAAAAAATTCTAGGAAAACGTCAACGCCCACTGGTTTATTTATCAAAGAAAAATAGAGTATGTCATAAAGAATTAATCAGTGAATTGAACATTAGAGAGTTAAAAACCCGTTAATTTTAGGACTGGTTTTGAATGATTTGATTTATTATATCTTGAATTTTGATGAACTTTTTTCAATCCATGTCAAAATGAATTCCGGAAAGAATAATTGGGACAAAACCTATGATTGTACCACTGTAGACACGGGGGGCCCACGAG
Organism: Silene latifolia; assembly: GCF_048544455.1. Lineage (NCBI taxonomy): Eukaryota > Viridiplantae > Streptophyta > Magnoliopsida > Caryophyllales > Caryophyllaceae > Silene > Silene latifolia. The sequence goes on along the minus strand of NC_133536.1, from coordinate 69,679,021 downwards.
GTCGCTTGGGAAAACAAGCGTTTGCATTTGTGGAGTCGCCACCAATTTATTGTGGAAAACTGGAAACCGTTCGAATACCTCGCGTCATGTCAAGATACAAAGTAATGACATAGACACTAAGAACTCGTTACCCTTAGCATTCTATGTCTAGAATGAATCTCGTGGATGCCAATGAACACGGATGTTCACAGAGATCTGGAGTAAGGGGTGAGGGTACGTATTAGGAAGTCCTTTTACTGAACACATAATCCCGCCCGCCTCGATAGCGGCCTCTACTAATGATTAGGGAAAATCATCTATATTTGATATGTTGTCGATTATATGCATGCAATGCAACATCCAATAGATTAAACCTAGCATGTGAGATTAGGTGAACACGTAATTTAACATACAATGGGTCGAAGTAGAGATTTAGGATTGATTACATGTGAGAACAAGCAAACAATACGATGATAAAGAGTATAATAAATGAAATATAATAATTAAAATTACAATAATTACAATGACTTGATGATTTACGTCGAAAATACGTTTAAAACGGATAATTTGAGAAAAGAAAAGGAAAATAATAAAGGTTAGAAGACGGACAGGTTACTGGCGATATTACGATAAATAGTTGATTAATACGTAAGACTAATAAACTAGGTCAAAGCAGAAACGGAAGTTCAGGGACATAAATCACCCCGGAACAGGCGCAGCAGAGTTGCGTCCCTTGGAAGAGGCGCAGTGGTCACTGCGTCTGTTCCTAAGGTGAGTTCTGGCTGTGAAGCCGGAACTGCATATTGTTAATGTGCGTTGGTAATTTAATGATCGATTATTGGTACTCGACTCAAGTAGAAGTGATTTAACAGGTTATTTACACGCGAATTGGTCATAAAAGCAATAAAGAATGAACTTAAATGAATTAGAACGAATTATAAACTAATTATGAGTGTATTAAATATTAATAAGAGATTAATTACAACTAATTTAGGTCAAATTACTAAGACGAAAATGAATGTAAGACGCGATAAACTGATGAAAATATACAAAAGTCGAATCCCAGAGATTTGACATGAATGAATCGAATCTCCAAAATCCGGGTTTGATTTTAATGACGAAAACCCGCAAATATCGATTACTTGGGATTTAAGTCGGAATTTAAAGATGATATTGTACATGTTATGATTATAATTATTATATACGAATGAAGAAAGAAGAAAGAAGAAAATAAGAAAGAAAAATGAAAGAAGACGAGTTAACAGAAAGACGAGGAAGAAGAAGAAAAGCAGGAACTGCAGCAGCCTCAGGAAGAGGTGCAGCAGATGCTGCGACTCTTCGAAGAGGCGCAGTAGTTGCTGCGTTTCTTCTCGACGTCTGTCTTCTATTAATCCGTAAAAATAGGTTTGATAAAAGGGTTTTGTAAATCGGTTTTAAACATGCTTTCGACGTAAACCTTATAATAGTTTATACAATAATAAAACATGGGATTTACACCCTCATACTTACATGTTTGACGAAACGAGATTGACTAAGTTAACGATTAGTGATTGCTCGACTCGAATGTATGACGAAAGTGCCCTCGTAAGAGGAATTAAATTAAATTGATTAAGTTGATTGAGTGGAGTTGGTCAAATTGGTCGGTCATGCAAAACGAGGCTGGTACTCAGAAGGATCCGAGCTTACGTGGTCGAAAGTTCAAGCACGTAGACGCCAATAAGCAAAGAGCACGGTCTTAGAATGCAAAGGGAGAAGAGAAGGGCGGACACTCGCGTGAGAAATATGAGGAACGAAGCTCCCTATTTATACTAATCACACGGAGGAATTAGGGTTTCGGTAAAACTTTGGAAACAAATCTCGAAAAGATCTTAAAATACGCAGAAAAGAGCTGGGAAGAGGCGCGCGAGCCCATGCGGCTCTTGGAAGAGGCGCAACAGGTGCTGCGTCCTTTCCCCAGGAGTTTCCTCCTGCGGAAGAAAGATTTTCCGCGTTTCTGTTATGGAATTGCGGTAGATCTCGACTTCCTTATTGTTTAAAATATAATTTCGGGATATATTTTGCCAAAATATTAATATTAAAATATGGAATAGAAATATCCGGAATATTCCAGAACATTCCATCTCGGCATTTTAAACGGTTTATTAGAAAATGAAGACGGGTTTTGACCCGGACTCCAAATGTACTCTAATTACTGTCAAAACGACCGTAATGGCGCGTAGATGACGACCAAGGGGTAGACACAAGTATTTGAGCTATCATCACCAGGTGGCTTGCGGGAGGTGCAGAAATGAGGTATCTACAGAGCCCCCACTTTGACTGAGGCTTGGACAAGGCGAAAGTCAAAGTATAGCCATCAGGTCAATCGAAGATTACAACCTGACGACTATGGCGACGTGAGGCGGCTCAAGGGGTCTGAGCCAAGGGACTATCGTCGAGAACATTTTAGAGTCTGTCGACTATCGAGGAGGGTTGTTTAAAGTCCATTAGACTACGTAAGGAAGCTCGCCAGCCATAAGAAGAGACCATACTGAGACTTCTTTCTCGAGATGCTTCCGGAGGCGCGTAGGAGCTATGGGTAAGCTTAAGAGCTAAGGCTAGAACCTAAAGGATATATAAAGGTTATGCTAGGGGAGTGGGACCCTAAAGGAAAACATCGGTGAGAAGGTGGCCTAAGGGTAACTAAGGCGACTTCGAAGGAGTGCGATCCTATCGGTGAAGGCTAAGTGTAGGAACATGGGTAGTTGGGAACCTACGAGATAGTCGGTATGAGAACACCTGGAAGGAACAAAGCGTAACATAATATTGAAGGCAGCAGGACATCGGTAGAAACTGTTGGGGGAATTTGCTCGCGTCGGTCTCAAGCGAACTCCATATCTGGAGAGGTACAATCGGCTGTCATGAACTCTCGCTGGGAAATAGTTGAGGCGTGTCGAAACACCGTCGGAGAAAACCTGCTCGTTGTTGCAAGCGAAGTCTTGATAAAGTACTACGACAATTCACAGTCTGCTCGAAAATATGGGTCCGGACGAAGAATAAAGAGCAAATGGACCAAATATACAATATATGGTGTTGGAGAAGAGGCGCACCAAAGATGGGCCCACGAATAACGAACTCGTAACGAATTTTCGAAAATCAAATTGGAGGGAAGCTGAGGAAGAGGTGCAGCAAGAGCTGCGACTCTTGGAAGAGGCGCAGCACCTGCTGCGTCTTTTCCTGGGTTCGTCCCTGTCTGAGTAAAAACTCGACAGAACCCGTGTTTATTCATTATTCATAAAACACAAAAAAAAATCTCTAAAACTCTCTCAAATTCCGTCGACCTTCCGCCAAAACTTGATCAAAATCTTGCATTTATCATGACTAATCGAGGTATGTGTCTTATTCTTGCTTAAACATCCGCATTTTGCTTGATTTGAGCCGAGAAAATTAGGATTTTCAATCCTAATAACTCGAAAATTTGGGGATTTTTCCCCAAACGAATTTACCTTGTGAAATTGACCTCAGAAATGGATAATTAGTAGCGTAAGGAACATAACCATGTGTTCTTTTCGAATTTTCATTGAGTATTGGGCATTTGAGTAGAATTGAGACGGTTTCTCAGCTGTTTCGTAAATTGCTTCGGAAATGGCCTTAGGAATGCCCATTTGTGTTGAAATTTGGTATTTGGAATCCTTGTGTGATGGGTAAAATTCCTACTATCTAGGATGTTTGATTTGTGATGGCTTTTTCAGGACACCTTCCTAGGGCATAATCGCCGTTATAACGAAATGTTGCCGAAATTTCGACTCAAACCCGTGACTAGGCTCGAATTTAGACTTGACTTGACCTATTTTACCACATGAGCGGTCGGGTTTCGAAAGAAATGACCAAAGATGGCGAGAAAAGAGCTATTTTCGGAGCTTGAAAGGCTTGAAAACACCCTGACTGAGGCTCGCCGTCACTTGACGCGGCCTAATTTACTTTAATTTTGCAGGTGACGTGGCTTCTAAGTCGAGGAGGGCTCCCATGGATGTGGATACTGACTTCGACCCTTCTCTTACTTTCTAGGAGGTGTTAGAGGAGGCGTTTGCTAAGCAGGCTGCCGAGGAGGAGGCTGTTGAGGAGGAGGCTGTTGAGGAGGAGGCCCCGAGGCGGAGCAATGTCGGACGAGGCGGTCACCAGCTAGCGAGGGCACCCCAGTGGGCTGAGAAATGGGATGGCCGACATCTCATTTGGGCAGCGGAGAGTCACGTGTCTTATAGGACGGTGAAGAGCATAGTAAATCTCAAACTCATCATTCTCTCACCATCTTTCTGTACTCATTTATTTGTCGTTTCATTTCTCTTTCACTTCGAGCTAAAGATAGCTTTGCGTCGAATCGATATAGGAGGCTGGGAACATGAGGTCCTTTTCTGGCTACACGACGATGATGGAGGCTTACGGGAGACTGTCGGAGCAAGCCATCATCGAGCTTGGAGCTTTTGGAGCTTTGGTTGGAGCGTGGAGGGAGATCAAGGGAAGGAAGCTTCGGGCTAACCTTTGCCTGATTTGAGCCTTCCTTGATCGGTACTGGGACACGACCTCGACCTTTCACATGCCTTTTGGCGAGGTCGGGGTCACGTTGGAGGACTACGACATGATTTTTGGTCTGCCATGTGGAGTGGAGGCTGTGGTGTGGCCGTCGACGGCCATGAGGGTGGACTCGGCCGAGGCCAGGAGGCGGATTGGCTGGAACCTAGCGGCGAGTGCTGCTACAGTTCCCGGGTTAGTGCCGAGCTCCTACGTCAGGGATTACTTTGCGGGTGAGACCCCGGCGTTGGTGACGATGGACGGGAGGGAGGTGGCTCCTCCTCCTTGTACTGCAGAGCAGAGGACTCGTCTGTGGCTTTGGTGGTTCTTGTCTTCACTCTACCTTGGAAACAAGGGGGAGAGGCTATCGATGAAGCTTCTTCCTTTCCTTTCTGACCTGAGTGACCTAGGTCGTTGGGACTGGGTCACTCCTGGCTTTGCGGTCCTCACCCGCTACATGAGGGCCATGGTTCATCCTGAGCTGCTGGAGAAGGGGACTTCTCCTGCTACTGTCGGTCCTGGACTACTGTTGGAGGTATGAACCTTCATTTCGTATTATGAAAGATCATTTCTTCTTCTTATCGAATCGTGAAAGATCGTCATCGATTATCTTCTTTTGCAGGTGTGGGTGTACTCCTACTTTCCGGGCTTCGCGCCCAAGAGGACGGAGCCTGGGCCGAGAGCTTATCCCGTTGTGAGGGATTGGGTGATGTGTCGTAGGAAGAGCCAGCGCTCTTCTTACGATGTCTGTCGACGGGGTGTGAATGCCCTGAAGCTGAGTGACGTAAGTACTTTTTAATCACTTTTCCTTCATTTGTTTATTCATTACTTCTTTAGAAGCGATCATAAGAATGACCTCTTGTTTGCTTATCTTAGTGGGTGCCCAGGCCTTGGGTGGACTACCTTGACACCCCTCCTTTCGTGGCTGAGGTCCTTTGACCTAGGAGCTCGAGTCGGTTGCTTTTGAGGACGTCGATGGGTCCAGTATGGTATCTGGGCGAGCGCTTAACTCGTCAGTGCTCTCGTGATGCTCTCACGGTTCCTATCGATCCTCCTCGGACGATATTTAGGGAACCTTCTGACGCTGAGAGGGAGGCTGACCCGGCGGACGTTGGTGGCGACGCTCTTCTTCTTCCTGGTGAGGAGTACTCTGCGTTCATTCGCCAGAGGCTGGCGTACTGGCCGGTCGTGGTAAGTGCTTCATTTTCCCTTTTGAGTTGACTTGATAAAATGATGAATGATCATCAAATAAACACTTCATTTGAATTTTCAGGAGGTTGAGGAGGCGGGCGTCGAGCCCCTAGCGTACCTCGAGACCCTCGAGTATACCGATGCAGCGAGGATGACGACGATCTTCGAGCTCCGCGACTTTGGCGAGGCAGTGACAGATGCTGGCCTAGAGGAGTGGCAGCACTTGGTCAGGAGGGTAAGCCTCCGATTCAGTTAGCTTTTGCTGTTTTATAAGAATACATTTGTCCACTTTATTGAAAACCTTTGTTTATTGAAATGCAGGTGGCGCCGTCTCGTCACGTGGCGTTGTGAATGGTGGCCAACCGGCTACGGGCTACTGCCATTGAGGCACTTGCTGGTGGTCGAGGACGACATGTATGAACCTTTCGTTTTACTTTACTTTGAATTCTGTAGTTTTCTCGTATTTGAAATGATTGAAATGAGGCATTTCTTTGTCATTTGCAGAGGGAGCGCGACCTGGAGCGTGAGCTAGCGCAGTCCCAGGAGGAGACGGCTCACCTGCTGAGGGAGTTGGAGGTTCGAGATGCCGAGATTGCCGCTCTCGAGGCCAGGGTCGCCGAGCGAGTTTGGGACCAGGAGTAGTTGTCTTTGTTTTTTTGTTGCTTATGTTTTTGTCGTCGGCTGTACTGCACACATTTTGTACATTTAGGACTTTATTTTGGACTTGTTTTGGACAAGAGCCCCCAGTTTGATGTACATATAACATTTTGGTTGTATATATGACGGCCTGAGCGCCTTTGCTGCTGGGTTGTATGTTTGTTCCTGCAGGTTAGCTTTGAACAGGTTTGGTAGATGACGGTTTACGTCGTCATGCTGCCGAAATTTACATAGAAACTGCACATAGAACACATATTGTACATATGGCTTAAACTGGCGCAAAACAAAGGAAAGCCCTAAAAATGCAAAAACTTGCCCATAAATGAGCGAAAATTTGAAAAAAATGACCGGACGGTAGGGAGGGCTACCCCCTAAAAAAACGAAAAAAAGAAATGTACAAGTTTGAAATAAAATGTGAAATTTGAAATGAAATGTGAAACGGGAGTGAAATGATTCCCCCAAAAAAGAAAATAAAATGAAATGGGTAAGTGTGTTTTTTTGACGAAAATGTCGATTTTGTCTCGAAAGGCGTGCCCGGAAGATTAAGGAACATAAAATATGGTAATTTGACGTAAACAGGAAAGCCAACCGCGAGCTTCCTTATTTGGAAAGTCCTATCATTTTGCAGGTAAGAACCTTTGTGTACAATACCAACCGTTTTACTTTTTTTTTTTTTTTTTTTTTTTTTTTTTTTTTTTTTTTTTGTTTTTTGGTTGGACATTAATTCCTGTCTTTGGTAGGTTTGGCTCATGGAGTGTCTGCGGTTGATCGAGCCCCCAGCTAATGTACCCGGATATCATGCTAGGTCGATTGCGATGAGGACCAGGCTCTATATGGTTGACTTCACTCGGGTTTGCAACTATTGGGAGACAAGCTAAAGAATGAAGATGGTCCCCTGATCAGATGGATCGTGCCATAGTGGCATCTCAAGTCAGTTACTGGAGTGTCATCCTTAGATCCTACTCGATTGGTACGCATTCCTGGCTTGGAATTCATGGTATGCATCTTCCCGGAGAGATTGATGAGGCAGGTCGGCCTTAAACAGAAGATTCCTAAGCTTGATATTGTTCCTCAGATTGCAGTGGCACATACTGCCGAGAGTCATAGAGAGTGGGCCCTCAAATGGGCTCAGAGAAACATGTGGTTCTTACATCCTTCTGTTAGTTCATTGTGGGTATCAGGTTCCTACTTGCAGTGGAGGAAGGCTACCACTCCCGAGGAGCGCGAGAAATTGAGGAAGCGTGAGCCTGTTGACTACAAGATCCGTGAGGTAGCAAAGGAGAACCAGAAATATTTGACTGATGGGGAGGAAGAAGCCGGATTCCGAGTTGTTCATCCGTCGAAGAAACCGAAGACTTCTCCTGTCGTAGAGATGGTGGTTGATCGAAATGGTAAAGCTAGACCGCGAGAAAGACCTTTGGTGATTAAGTCCGAGATAGCACAGGAGCGCCCGGCTCGTGGTCGAGATAAAAAGTATGATAAAAATGACAAAGGCAAGGGAAAGATGGAAGAGTAGCCTAAGTCGTAGTATTATTTATTATTATTATTATTATTATTATTTGTAATAAGTGGTGGGGTTTTTAGAATCCTAGCCTATTTATTATTTTTTTTAGCACTTTTATATTATGTGGCGTATTATTATTATTTATGGAAGAAAGATGAATAAAAGATTAATTAGTTATGAAACTATTGTGATTTCCCTTTTATTATTCTTGTCGAATTTCAAATACAATTGCAAATGTCCTTCTATTTACATTTAAAATAATGGGTTGTATCCTGTGAAGGATTGCCTACGTATTCATTTTAAAAATGAAATCAAACCCTTGCGCGTAGTTCGAGTAAATGTAAAAGAATAATTGTTCTAAGCAAGAGCTTATAGCGAACTAGAAATTGAGCATGAGCCTTACTTACTCCTAAAACACAATTCGATTAATTTGATGATATGAGGATGACGAATTGTCAAAATGCAAGAGTAAGATGACATGAGCTTTATTTCAGTGGGCCAGGGGCCGTTTTTATTTCGTGTCACATGAGCGGCACGTGGGTGTTACGCGTGGCGCGTTTTTTGTCCTATTCTAGGCATAATATCGTTTTAGTTGGTCGAGGTTAGTTGGGTTAGAAAATTCGTTCCCATCTAGGTCTGTGATTCTAACCGCACCCCCCGGGAGTATGGACTTGACCAAGAACGGTCCGGCCCAGTTTGGTTTGAACTTTCTCCGTGGATCGACAGGTAGAAGAGCTCTAACTGATTTGAGGACTAAATCTCCTTCTTTGATGTTTCTAGGCTTAACCCTTTTGTTGAAGGCTCGTTTGATACGTGCTTGATATGTTTGCACATTATGTAATGCGTGCAATCTTCGTTCATCCAAGAGGATGAGTTCTTCATATCTGTCTTTCTTCCAATCGGCTTCTGGAATTTGACTTTCGAGTAGAATGCGTAAGGATGGGATTTCTAGCTCAACTGGTTGCACAACATCCATGCCGTAAGTCAAATAAAAAGGAGTAGCCCCAGCAGGCGTCCTAACGGATGTGCGATATCCCCATAAGGCGAAAGGTATCTTACTTGGCCAATCTCGATAATTATCGATCATTTTCTTGAGGATTGTGACAACATTCTTGTTGGCTGCCTCCACTGCGCCATTAGTTTGTGGTCTGTATGGCGAGGAATGGTGGTGTTTGATTTTGTACTTGGCTAGCAATTGTTCAGTCTCAGCCTGGATATGTGACCCATTGTCACTGATGATCTCATGTGGGCAACCATATCGACAGATGATATTGGTTTGTATGAACCTTGCCACGTTCTTGGCTGTGAGACTGGTGTAAGATGCTGCTTCTACCCATTTGGTGAAATAGTCGATAGCCACCAAAATGAAACAGTGACCTCCTGTTTCGGCTGGGGTGATCTTCCCGATGATGTCGATTCCCCAAGCAGAAAATGGCTAAGGAGATGTCATGGTGTAGAGTAGTGAAGGAGGGACGTGTTGCACATTCCCAAAGATTTGGCAGTTGTGACAATGTCTAACATATTTGATGCAGTCGGATTCCATTGTGGTCCAGTAATATCCCAGGTGCGTGATTTTCTTTGCCATCATTGGTCCACTCATGTGGGGGCCACATTCTCCATCATGGACTTCTTCCATCACTTTCTGTGCCTGTGAATGATCAAGGCAATGCAAGACTACACCAAGAGGTGTTCTTTTATACAATTCTCCTTGCATAAGGACGTATTGAGAGGCGAGTAGGCGTATAGCACGTTGTCCTTTCTTATCCATATCCGGCGGATAGGTGCCACTGAGCTTGAAGTTTAGAATGGCTTGAAACCAAGGTTCCCCTGGGTTTTCTTCTTCATCTGTGATTTGGTGCACATAGGCTGGTTCTGACCGTCGTTCGATGCATAAAGGCATTTCTACCATATCGTCTGGCATGTTAATCAGAGATGCAAGTTTTGCAAGAGCATCTGCAAACTGATTTTCTTCTCGAGGTAGATGTAGATAAGTTACTTGATCGAAGAATTGGGCAACTTGGTCTATCCTGGCCTGATAGGGTGCTAGACTTTCACTTCGAATTTTCCAAGATCCCGTAATTTGGTTGATGATCAAGGATGAATCTCCGTGAACTCAAAGATTATTGATGCCTAAACCTACTGCCGCTTGTAGCCCAATGAGGCAAGCTTCGTATTCTGCTGCGTTATTTGTCACCTCGAAGTCTAGTTTGACAGATAGTGGTGTATGCTCACCTTCAATAGAAATGAGCAATACTTCTATTCCAAATCCCCTTAGATTCTATGCTCCATCAAAATAAAGGTCCCAAGAGTCAACATTGGTTTGGAGTATACCCTCATCTGGAAATGACCATGTGTCTACTGCTTGGGTGTCGTTGATGGGATTATCTGCGAAGAACTCGGCGACGGCGCGCCCTTTAATAACCTTCAGTGGTACGTATTTGAGATCGAATTCTGAGAGCATTAAGGTCCATCTTGCCAAGCGTCCGTTGAGAACGGGTTTTTCGAAGAGGTATTTGACAGGATCCATTTTGGAGTACACCTTGACGGAGTAGCTAAGCATGTAATGGCGTAGCTTCTTTGTTGCCCACACAAGAGCGAGGCATGTCTTTTCGAGTGGTGTGTACTTGCATTCATACTCCAAGAAGCAGTAGATAGCTCTTTCTTCTTTTCCGACGGTTTGTGCTAGCATAACCCCCATGGCTGTTTCGTTCATTGTGAGATATAAACCAAGAGGTTGATCTCGTTGAGGAGGCATGAGCACTGGTGGTTTGGCTAGTATCTCCTTGATTTTGTCGAACGCCTTTTGACAGTCGTCATCCCATATGGTGTGATCTGTTTTCTTTAGCTTTTTGAAGATAGGTTCACAGATCATGGTAAGTTTCGATATGAATCGACTTATATATTGCACCTTGCCTAAAAATCCTCTAACTTCCTTTTTTGTCTGAGGTTGTGGCATTTCGATTAGAGCTTTGATTTTGGAAGGGTCGATTTCTATTCCTCGTTGACTGACGACATATCCCAGAAGCTTGCATGGCGTTACCCCAAATGCACATTTATGAGGATTGAGCCTCATGTTGTATTTTCGCAGTCTTAGGAAGAATTTGCGAAGGTTATCAATGTGCCCCTCTCTATCCTTGGATTTGACAATCATATCGTCTACGTACACTCTACTTATTTATGCATCATGTCATGTAGGAGTGTGGTTGCAGTGCGTTGATATGTGGCTCCAGCATTAATTAATCCGAATGGCATAACAGTGTAGCAATAAGTTCCCTATTGAGTAACAAAGGCGGTCTTATGCATGTCTTCTATGGCCATCTTGATCTGATTATATCCTGCGTACCCATCCATGAAGGACAACAACGCGTGATCTGCTGTATTGTCCACCAATATGTCGATATGTGATAGAGGAAAGTCATCTTTGGGACTCGCTTTGTTCAAGTCTCTGAAATCAACACAAACACGGATTCTCCCATCCTTTTTGGGTACGGGTACTATGTTGGCTACCCAGTCTGAATACTCGGAAACTTTGATGAACCCGGCTTTGAATTGTTTATCGACTTCTTCTTTGATCTTAAGAGCCCATTCTGTCCTCATTCGACGAAGCTTCTATTTTACAGGTTTGAAACTTGGTTTGATTGGAATTCCGTGCTCTACAATATCCCTGTCGATCCCTGGCATGTCTTTGTAGGACCAAGCGAAAACGTCTTTGAACTCGTGCAGGAGGTCTATGAAACCAGCCCTTTCGGTTGGGTTCAAGGTTGTCCCTATCCTAAGTTCTTGGGGTTCTAGTTCGGTTCCTACGTTGATGTGTTCAGTGTTCTCTATAACTGGTGCCCCTTCCCTCTCTTGTAATATTTCTTTAGCTATGTAGGGAGGTAGTTCGATGGAATCTGGGTCTGGGTCATCCTCATTATCATCGTAAATAGAATTGCATTCAGAATAATACAAAGAGTAAGCAGAATCTGATTTATTCATATTAAATTTTGAAAAGAGTTGAAACAAAGAAGCCATCTGTTCAGTAGTCAGTGGCGGCAAAGGGACAGCTGTTGGGACATTTCCCAAACTACTATTACTACTTGATACTATGCTAGGAGAAACAAGGGGATTGGGAGTGACGACAGGAGGAGACTCTCTAGGGACTTCTCTAGACTCTGACTCTGATTCCGACTCCGACTCCGACTCTGACTCGAATTCGTTATCTTCGGGTTCTCCTTTGAAGATCTCTCCTTCTCCAGTGGTGAGTTTGAAAAGTCTTCCTTGGTTGTTTGTCCATTTGATTGATTTTCTCCATCCTTTTTGCTGATTTGAACTGGTTTCGGTGACTAGCGTGGTAATGATCTCATCCATGATGCTTTCGGCTCTTTTGATTAAGGGAAGATCCTGGAGGTAGACATCTTCCTCACTATCCGTCCATATCCCATTGATTGCCTCCTCTCTTGGGGAAATAAGATGTGAGCAATCCAAGGTGGACTCTTCATTTGTAATCATCAGAACTCCAAGAGGATTCTGAGTATTGTTAGGCTTACCTCCAGGAGGTATGGGTAGGCGACCGTCTTCGATCATATGCTTTAGCTTGTAACACTTCTCTGTATCATGTCCCTTACCTCTATGATATTCGCAGTAGGAATTTTCGTCCCAGAACTTGGACTTCTTTTCTGGATCAGGTGTAGGCCCTATGGGTTTGAGCTTACCTTGTTTCATCAATCTCTTCAAAGCATTGGAGTACGTGTCACCAATGTTTGTGAATTTCCTTTGGGGGTTATTCTTCTTTGATGATTCGAGAAGATTAACCTCATCAGTCTTGCTAGTAGAGCCATAAGAACGACTCGTTGAGCCTTGATATCCACGAGCTACCGTTTTGGACAAGAGTCCTTTACGGATGTCATCTTCAATTCTTGTCCCTAGCACAGTTAAGTCTTTGAAGGTCTTAATGTTTTGGTATCTCAAGTGATTTGCATAAATGGGCCTTAAATTATACACAAACTTTTCCACAAGGGTAGCTTCATCCGGACGCTCGACAAGTTGTGTACTAGTCTTCCTCCACCTACTTAGGAAGTCGGTGAAGCCTTCTTTCTCATTTTGGGTAAGAACCTCTAGAGTGCGCATATTGACTTGGATTTCAGCATTTCTGCATATTGCTTAGCAAACTCGATTACGGCGTCATCCCAGGTGGCAATATTCTTGTGCTCTAGGGAATAGAACCATTGCTTAGGAATGGTGTCGAGAGATGAAGGAAAGATCCTTAGGAACATCTCGGGTTTGATGCCTTTGATAGACATGTAGTCTTTGAACGCACGAATGTGGTTCAAAGGGTTTTCATGTCCCTTGAATTTCGGGATATCAGTCATGTTGAAGTTGGTTGGTAATTTGGCACTCACGGCCTCATACTTGCGATTGTTTTCCCTATAGATATCGTCTCCTTTGAGGTACATTAGTTGCTCCTCCAAGTATTGGAGTCGCTTTTCAGCTTCAGTAAGACTTACTGGAGGTTTGACTTCTGCTTGTCCAACATAGGGTGGAAGGTTGTCATTCACAACTTCATTAGAAATTTCATCTTCGGCAGGAGGTAGCCTAGTTTCTACCGCAACAATCCGGTTTTCAATAGCATTAAGGCGTTCATAAGCTTGTTCTTGACTTGTTTGGAGACGAGCGAGCGCAGCTAGGATTTGATCATTACCATTTTGGGGTTGTCCATTAACACTTGCGTGACTAGTTCCAGACATCTTGGAAACTGGATAAGAGATCGACGATGAATCAAAACACGATCGACCATTCTAGCACACTTACTCAAAGAAAAGACTCGAACTGTGAAGTGGGAGTGTGCCACTTGTGTCAAGTGAGGTTTGAAAATGACAAAGTTTTGAAATGTTTGTCCTAATCAACTGTAGTGTGGTTGTAGGAGTGTTGACTCAAAGTGAGGTTTTGAAATGGGTTTTTGAAGCCCGACTTTTGACTCGATATTTGGACAGAGTTTCGACTCGTTTTGCTCTAATTTGGGCCATTCCTCGAAAAATATTTACATTTTGAAAGAGGTTTTTATTTTTTGATTTTACAAAATTCGTCATGGTTTTGTTTAGAAAATGGTGATCACATATGATACAAGCATTCAAACAGGCATTATAACGGTATGCTGAGTGCATTTAAAAAGGTTTTGGTTTAAAGGGTGGGTTGCCATACCGAGCAATCAAACCCGGGTCTGTGGAGAGGTTCGCGCCAAACAAGAGTAAGGCCGGTTCCTAGTCCATTCCCTCGAGTAGTGAAGGCCCTTAATACAAACAGGAGTAAGCATCGTGGTATGGTTGACGTCAATCGCTATCCATCCTTAGGCCCCGATAAGAATTTGGACCGTCCAGACGGGACGATTGGTCGAATGGGTTGGGTTGGGCCTAGGAAGGTCGAATAAAACTATCTAAGAAGATTGAGTAATGAAACCGACAACTGTCTCATATAAACTATTCCCTAACCTTGTTTAAGTTTCACCCTTGGCAATACGTAAGTGTATTACTCCCCAGCGGAGTCGCCAAACTGTGGACATGGGGGGCCCACGGGGTCGCTTGGGAAAACAAGCGTTTGCATTTGTGGAGTCGCCACCAATTTATTATGGAAAACTGGAAACCGTTCGAATACCTCGCGTCATGTTAAGACACAAAGTAATGACATAGACACTAAGAACTCGTTACCCTTAGCATTCTATGTCTAGAATGACTCTCGTGGATGCCAATGAACACGGATGTTTACAGAGATCTGGAGTAAGGGGTGAGGGTACGTATTAGGAAGTCCTTTTACTGAACACCTAATCCCGCCCGCCTCGATAGCGGCCTCCACTAATGATTAGGGGAAATCATCTATATTTGATATGTTGTCGATTATATGCATGCAATGCAACATCCAATAGATTAAACCTAGCATGTGAGATTAGACTATGTCGGTGAACACGTAATTTAACATACAATGGGTCGAAGTAGAGATTTAGGATTGATTACATGTGAGAACAAGCAAACAATACGATGATAAAGAGTATAATAAATGAGATACACTAATTAAAATTACAATAATTACAATGACTTGATGATTTACGTCGAAAATACGTTTAAAACGGATAATTTGAGAAAAGAAAAGGAAAATAATTAAGGTTAGAAGACGGACAGATTACTGGCGATATTACGATAAATAGTTGATTAATACGTAAGACTAATAAACTAGGTCAAAGCAGAAACGGAAGTTCAGGGACATAAATCACCCCGGAACAGGCGCAACAGAGCTGCGTCTCTTGGAAGAGGCGCAGTGGTCACTGCGTCTGTTCCTAAGGTGAGTTCTGGCTGTGAAGCCGGAACTGCATAATGTTAATGTGCGTTGGTGAATTTAATGATCGATTATTGGTACTCGACTCAAGTAGAAGTGATTTAACAGGTTATTTACATGCGAATTGGTCATAAAAGCAATAAAGAACGAACTTAAATGAATTAGAACGAATTATAAACTAATTATGAGTGAATTAAAGATTAATAAGAGATTAATTACAAATAATTTAGGTCAAATTACTAAGATGAAAACGAATGTAAGACGCGATAAACTGATGAAAATATACAAAAGTCGAATCCCAGATATTTGACATGAATGAATCGAATCTCCAAAATCCGGGTTTGATTTTAATGACTAAAACCCGCAAATATCGATTACTTGGGATTTAAGTCGGAATTTAAAGATGATATTGTACATGTTATGATTATAATTATTATATACGAATGAAGAAAGAAGAAAATAAGAAAGAAAAACGAAAGAAGACGAGTTAACAGAAAGACGAGGAAGAAGAAGAAAAGCAGGAACTGCGGCAGCCTCAGAAAGAGGCGCAGCAGATGCTGCGACTCTTCGAAGAGGCGCAGCAGTTGCTGCGTTTCTTCTCGACGTCTGTCTTCTATTAATCCGTAAAAATAGGTTTGATAAAAGGGTTTTGTAAATCGGTTTTAAACATGCTTTCGACGTAAACCTTACAATAGTTTATACAATAATAAAATACAATAATAAAACATGAGATTTACACCCTCAGACTTACATGTTTGACGAAATGAGATTGACTAAGTTAACGATTAGTGATTGCTCGACTCGAATGTATGACGAAAGTGCCCTCGTAAGAGGAATTAAATTAAATTGATTAAGTTGATTGAGTGGAGTTGGTCAAATTGGTCGGCCATGCAAAACAAGGCTGGTACTCTGAAGGATCCGAGCTTACGTGGTCGAAAGTTCAAGCACGTAGACGCCAATAAGCAAAGAGCACGGTCTTAGAATGCAAAGGAAGAAGAGAAGGGCGGACACTCGCGTGAGAAATATGAGGAACGAAGCTCCCTATTTATACTAATCACACGGAGGAATTAGGGTTTCGGTAAACTTTGGAAACAAATCTCGAAAAGATCTTAAAATACGCAGAAAAGAGCTGGGGAAGAGGCGCAACAGCCACTGCGGCTCTTGGAAGAGGCGCAGCAGGTGCTGCGTCCTTTCCCCAGAAGTTTCCTCCTGCGGAAGAAAGATTTTCCGCGTTTCTGTTATGGAATTGCGGTAGATCTCGACTTCCTTATTGTTTAAAATTTAATTTCGGGATATATTTTGCCAAAAGATTAAAAGATTAAAATATGGAATAGAAATATCCGGATAATTCCAGAACATTCCGACTCGGCATTTTAAATGGTTTATTAAAAATGAAGACGGTTTTTGACCCGGACTCCAAATGTATTCTAATTACTGTCAAAACGACCGTAATGGCGCGTAGATGACGACCAAGGGGTAGACACAAGTATTTGAGCTATCACTTGACGATAAACTTACGAATTATCATAAATCGTTCCGCGTACCAAACATGCGGCCCAATCATCACCGGGTGGCTTGCGGGAGGTGCAGAAAAGAGGAATCTACAACCACCTACAAGAAAAGGCCTCATGATAGTTAATATGGGTCCTCTATTGGAGTATGTATCCTCAACAATAGTGCGATCACATGTTTAAATCTCATGATAAGAATACGTAAGGGATGATTCAATTATATAGTCAACTGATCAACATTAATCAGTAATGATTGGCTAACTAGAGTTTGACATTACTGTCGTTTGACAATGGTGATCAGTTGATCCCTTAAGGTCACACCTATAGGACAATTCCCTTAATAAACTAATTAGTTAATTGTATAATGATGCAAGTTAATTAATTCCTTAAAATTGAACAATTTATATTTGTGAGTGAGAATAAGTATCTTATTGTAATTTGATTAAATAAGATTCATTTAGTAATTGAAATATTTTCATTACTAAAATTGATTGTTGTTTATGAAACAATTGAGATAAGAATGAATGGTTAATTATAATTACAAAATGTTGTGAATTATATTAACATGTCCCATTTTATACCATGTAATTATGTATTACTAGACGATTTGTTATATGTAATTTAATTAATGTATATAATGATATTTAATTATTAAATATGCATTAAATTAATTAATAACATGTTACATGCTACATGTGACATATTGTGTGACAAATGACAAATTGACAAAATAAAATGGAAGCCCATTTTATAAGTGGACCGAAAAAAGGGGAGGGTTTATAAGTTAGTGGGTGTTTTATTTAATTGTTAAATAAAACACAATCATAACCTATTTGATGTAGCCTTGCATCTATATTTCTTGTGAAGAACAAAAGCAAAAGGGTGAAGGCCATGCATTAACCTTCTAAGAACCCCAAACCGGCTCCCCCTCTTTTATAGAGAAAATTGTTCTCTATTTTTTCATTCATGCAATTTTCTTATTCTCTCATATGTGTACTTCTCCAAATTACTCTATAAAATAGTTTTAGATCTCCTAAAATTTGTTCATCTAAATTCTAATATTGAAATATAAGATTACTAGTGTAGTAATATATATTATTATTAGAATCATTTTAAGGGCTACTAAGATATTAATCTAGTTAATTAATATATTAGTTTTAAGGGAAAGTCTTGGATGCAATTGTTAAGGAGTATCTCTATACTTGAGGTTGGAGGATCATCCATATTTTAAGCTCAAGAACAAACAAGGACGGTGTCCTTGTTTGTGCCCTTATTTTCGAACCATTTACAAAGTAAGGAATATTGTTTTCTTCTTATCTCCTTTTGTTATGCATGCACTAGATCCTTATAACTAATGTTAAAAGGTTAATTAGTTCATCATTAGAAAAGTCTAATAATAGGTATATGAACCTAACAATTGGTATCAGAGCATAGGATGTTGCATGCATAATCGATTTATAGTTTTTTCGAGTTATTAGTAACTTAATTAAAACTAAAAATTTGTGATTTATTAGATAAATTCACGAAATCATATTGCATGTTATATATTCTGGTCCTAAAATGTATGTAGGTCATTTTGATGATTTATGGTATTTTATTGTTCTTTTTAATGATTTTTAGTTATTTTATTACATTTTAATGACTAAAATAGTATTTAAAATGCTAAAAATAGTTAGACATAGTTTCTGACCTTGAAATTTTTATATGACCTCACATGCATATTTTACTTATTTTATGTAAAAATGGATTAAATGGAGGTAAAATGGTTAAAATTAGTTAAACTTCGAAACAGGCTATGAAATTTTAATATGTTGTCACATGCACATTTTACTCACTGTGTGTAAAATATAAGATGAACTTGATTCATTTTGCATGATTTATGAATTTTTAGTGTAAAAATGACATAAATAGTGATTATTTTAGCATAAATAGCTAAAACAAATTACATGGCATGAGAAAATTATTTTATGTTGTATTTATATCCCACTTATCAGATCTAAAGTTGTAAAATTGATTAGATCATTTTTTGTATGCTTTAGATGTTTTATTTGATAAAACCGATAAATCGCAACTACATTTTCTCGAAATAAATTCGAAAATTTTAAACCATGATTTTTGACATTATAAGTGTCATGGATATATTCCAGAATGTTCAAAAATTTAAAATTCAAATTTTAAAATTATTGTAATTTAATTTGGATTTATTTCATAAAAGTTATGATTTTATGGTAAAAAATGAGCATAAATATTATATCAAGTTGAATTATTGTCAAAAATTGAGTGATGACTAATTTTTGAGTTCTAAAAGAGTTAGGATAATTAACTTAGACTAAAATTAGATTTTAGTATTATTTAGCGATTTTAATAAGTTAAAAATCGTGAATTTCCATAAAACCGGGTTATATGATTGATATAAGTTAAATAGGGCGATTTGGCACATATTTTGACACGATAGATACATATTATAATGCTGCATATTTCTTTGTTGAATGTCATATTTTATTTATGTAATTTTGAATTATGTAATTTATCTTAGTATGACCTTAGTTTTAATCGATATTACCCGTAATGTAAGGGGATATTGATTCGGTTGTAATTTAATGTGATCTCGTATCACTTTTATTGTTACTAGTTTTTCATATTACAAATGTATAATAGGAATAGCCTTGTATTTTTATTATTATTTGTATTTCCGGAGTTCCTTCAAGACGGTGCCATTCGGAAAGGCGTTCCGACGAAGACGGTGTTCTTGGAAGGCGTGCCACTTGAAGATTCAAGGGACCAAAGGAGTTGGTTTCTGAATTTGTAATAGATTATTTGATTTTCTATTTTTAGGAAGGCCATACTAGGAATTTTATTTTGCTTTGCATTTCTTTTAATATGTTGCATGCATTGCCAAATCGCCATAACAACACATGCATATCATATCGAGTTTTCGACCGTGTCAATTAAAATTATCGATAATTCAACCTTTTAGCTCACTTAAAATTGATAGATAATAAATTGACATGACCTCTCACTAATTTTAAAATTGAGATTAGCCTTACCAAATAGTTGGTGTAGATACCTAGTATCTGCACCTTCCAAAAACCACCCGATGATGATCGTACTGTAACGTGTTTTTGATATGCGTGCGTGGATTGGCTATATATGAGACGGTTTAATGCACTACTCGGATATGAAAAATGATTTCAAAAGTTTTCTAACTTCATTTGCATTAAAATAACACTATTTAGAGTTAAAACCGTCTTCGGACCCAAAACCAACCCAGAAACCCGCAACTCGAGTCAACCTGAGTCAACCCAAATCTCGAATGTCAAAAATAATGCCATGAATATTTTCATAATGTCATTTCCATTAAAATGACCCTAATTAGAGTCAAAACCGACACCGGGCCAAAAACCGACTCGAAATTCAAATCCTGACTCACACGGGTCAAACCCGAGTCAAGCACACAAATTACCTACCTCAAGTAATACCAAAATCATCTTATTAGATGCCCATATTGTTACACGACATCTTATATGAATGCCACATATCAACAATGGATGGAGAATTGGCCATGTCCAAATTGAAAGGGACAATACACCCCTTTCCATCACGAGGTAGCTCGCGCCTCTTTAAGCATGCCCTTGGCCAGCAAGCAAACTTAACCGACTTGCTACCACCCACATTTCTCTATAAATACCAACCTTCACACACTACAAACCTCACGCGAGAGTCCGCCCCCTCCTTCTCCCTTAAACTTCTAGACCCGACTTCTTAAGTCACAAAATCGACACGTGTTTAAGACCTACCGATCGTAAACACAAGCCTTACACATTTTGTTTGGTACCGTCGCCGTGCATTCGACCGACCCATTCGACCAACTCAACTCATTAATCAACATGTTTTTCAACAACATATTTTCAACTTATTTTCAAAACAAAATCCTTTTTTAAGGCACCTTTTTAAACTTCTTTGATCGCGATTAGTCACAACGAGAAAACCGTCTCTAAAGTCGTCTACTTCGCAAACATCAATATACGTAAGTTTGAGGGTGTAAATATCTCATTTATTTCATGTCTTTACTGTTTTTATGAGTTTATATGCATGAACAATGCATAACACGATTCAAATATAGGTTAGACGAGCCAAAACCGAGTTTTGGCCTGAGACAGGAGCTCCTTGCTATGCAGAGAGGCTCGCGCCTCTTGTAGGTGTCCAGGTCAGACTCATCCGTGTTTGTTCTCGTCTTTCCTCTTTATTTCATTTCTTATTTGTAATCGGTTTTTACCATTTTAATTCATTTTTATGACAAACCTTTTTAACCATAAATCATAATCACCCTTGGTTCCTAATACCATGACGGTTTAATCCGTGACTCGGTGATATTAATTGGTTAATTACATTTTAAAAGAAATTCTTTTCTTTTATTTACCATTTTAATTCATTTTTATGATAAGCATATTTTGACCATTACATAAATCATCCTTGGTTCTTTATACCATGTCGGTTTAATCCGAGTACAATGATTAACTTGACTAATTACAAAGAAATGAACTTAACATGATTAGTTCAAATCAAACATTTTACGTTTTTATTTGTAAACTATACTTTTCAAATATGCAAATCCGACAACGAATATTACTAATATTATAGTAATTATTCCGAGTCATGCAAATCATACTTGCAAATCATTTATTCACAAATACGGTTTTAAACAACCATTTTAACAACCAGGAGGCATCTCTTGGTTCGCCCCATGGCCCGCACCCCAAGAGGCCCTCTGCTTTCATATTTCAAAACCTGGGCAGAGCCCCTTACCTCGCCAATAGGCTCGCGCCCCAATGGGGTTGTCTGGCACGGTTCTGCCTCGTTTTTAGCACTTGTCTAGGACGATCCCGATTACGGTTAATCCGAATACATGACGGATCAGATTGACAAATTTGCGTTTTTACACTTTGTCATTTGACACCCTTTTTCAATAAATGGATCGTGTTAAGCATCGTAACCCGAATTTGGTAAATGGATGTTTAATTTTCGTTTCACATGCAAATCTATCTAAATCCAACTTGACATCTTATGCTTGATATTTGGATTAACAAACCGACTTAGAAAGCTCACATGTTAGGTTAACACTTTTGGATGTGCATTCATGCATTTACGCCGTTTTATCAACTCTTGCACTTAAACAACCACAATCGATCAGTAGAGGCCGCTAACGCGGGCGGGATTGGGTGTCCCATTAAAGGCTTCCCAATACGTACCCTCACCCCTTACTCAGAACCGTTGGATAGTGGATGGCCTTATCCAGGGCGCACAAGAGTCATTTTAGGCATAGAATGCTAAAAGGGGGACGAGTCCTTTTCTTTAGTACCTATGTCAAACACCGCTTTTTGCCTTGATTGACCTAGGTATAAAGTGGATTCGAACGGGTTCCAAGCATCCCACAAATGCTTGGTGGCGACTCCGAACATCTCTAATCGTTTCGAGACCTTTACCGAGACGAAACCGACCGATCTAAATCGATCCGGTCGAAAGCATTTTTACGCCGCCGAGCGTGGCTTTCAAAAGACCGCTGCATGTCCACAGTTTGGCTTGTCATGCAGGTGGCCCGTGACCGCAGATCGGTAGGTGGCCCAAATCCACAGACCGGCCTGTGGCCCAAGTCCACAAGTTTGGCGACTCCGCTGGGGGAGAACTAGGACACTTGTGTCTTTGTGATCCTTAGAGGTGAAACTCGAATGAGGTCGTGGTTAAAGTGCATTAATTGTTATTACGGTCATAAGTCGGGTTCCTTGTCCGGGCCCATAACCTAACCCTTTTCGACTAATTGGCTCGTCCCGTCGGCGTGAGTTTTCTCATCCCCGCGTTTCGAATCCCAATTGAGTCAAGCATGCCATTGTCGTTACACATTTTTGTTTCGTCAAAGAGCTTTAATTTCCTTCGTGCACGAGGCTAGGGCACCCTCCTTACACATTTTGTTTGGATTGGTATCCCTCTCGAAAATCGGGGTTTGATTGCTTGGTGTGTAACCCACCCTTTTAATTAAGCCAAAACCCGTGTCAACATTATGCATAATATAATGAAACTGTGAGAGCTTATGTGTTATGTGATCATAAGTCCTTCCGTGTCATTTCAAACTTTCAAAAACACCTTTTTGCGCCGTTATAATGGCCGTTTCAAACCTCGGTCTTTTGCCGACCGTTGCACGCCTTTTTAGGCCGTCGTAATGACGAATTTCAAAACCGGTTTTTACAACCGTTTTAAAACACCTTTTCATGCCGTTATAATGGCCATTTTAAACCTCGGTCTTTTGCCGACCGTCGCACGCTTTCTAGGCCGTCGTAATGACGATTTTCAAAACCAGTTTTTACAACCGCTGCAAAACACCTTTTTCATGCCGTTATAATGGCTTTTTCAAAACTAGGTCTTTCGCCGACCGTTGCAAACCCTCTTTTATGTCGTCGTAATGACGATTTTCAAACCCGGTTTTTCACAACCGTTTCAAAAGCACCTTTTTAGGCCGTCTTAATGACGATTTTCAAAATCGCTTTTTCACAACCGTTTCAAACCTCGGTCTTTTGCCGACCGTTGCATAATTTTTTGTGCCGTTATAATGGCCATTTTAAAACCCTGTTTTTATAACCAATGTCAAATGCGCCTTTTCACGTCGTTGTAATGACGATTTCAAACTTTGGTTTTTATAAACCATTTTAAAATACCCTTTTGCGCCGTCATAATGGCCATTTCAAACCTCGGTCTTTCGCCGACCGTTGTGCACCTTTTTATGCCGTCATCACGACGATTTCAAATCTTGGTTTTTCACAACCGTTTCAAATCACTTTTTACGCCGTCATAATGACGAATTCTACCCTCGAATTTTCAAAATTCGAAATCATTTTTCAAACAAAAATGTTTTTCAAAACCGTCATAATGACGATGTCAACCCGTGCAACTTTCCAAATTTCAAATCTCGTTTTCGAAATCAAATTTGGCTGTTCTAAGCCGTCGTAATAACAATTTCAATTCTCACACTTTTCGATTTGCATACCGTCTTTCAAAAGTTAAACGGTTTTCTAACCCGTCGTAATGACGAATTCAATCCTCACGATTTCCAATTTCAAATCTTGAAAACGAATTTAACCGTTTTCAAATTCCATTCAAAATCAAATCATTTGAAAACGAATTTAACCGTTTTCAAATTCCAATTCAAAATCAAGTCATTTGAAAGCCAATTTAGTCGTTTTCAAATTCCAATCAAAAATCAAATCATTTGAAAACGAATTTAACCGTTTTCAAATTCCATTCAAAATCAAATAATTTGAAAATGAATTTAACCGTTTTCAAATTCCAATTCAAATCAAATCATTTGAAAGCCAATTTAACCGCTTTCAAATTTCAATCAAAAATCAAATCATTTGAAGGCCAATTTAACTGCTTTCAAATTCCAATTCAAAATCAAATCATTTGAAGGCCAATTTAACCGCTTTCAAATTTCAGATCCAATTTCAAATCATTTGATAACAAATTTAACCGTTTTCAAATTTCAAATTCAATTTCAAATCTTTGAAAACAAATCTAACCGTTTTCAAATTTCAAATCCAACTTCAAACCCTTTGAAAACAAATTTAACCGTTTTCAAACTTCAAATCAAACCTTTGAAAACAAATTCAACCGTTTTCAAATTTCAATTCAAAATCAAATCTTTGAAAACAAATTCAACCGTTTTCAAATTTTAATTCAAAATCAAATCTTTGAAAACCAATTTAACCGTTTTCAGATTTCAAATCAAAACTCAATCTTTGAAAACAAATTTAACCGTTTTCAAATTTTCAATTCAATTTCAAATCCTTTGAAAACAAATTTAACCGTTTTCATGGCCATTGTGATGACAATTCCAAATTTTTCAATTCTCGATTTTCAAATCCGTGATTCGGAATTTAAAAAACCGTCTTCGGAAACAACAAATTGTTTTCAGAGCCGCCGCAATCTCAAACTCAAACCGTCTTTTGAAAACAAACTTAAGACAACTCTTCAACTGATCGACTTTAAAAGATCCTTACTCTTCGGAAGCCGTCCATAAAACAACAAATGGATCTTTTTGAAAATTTCTATTTTCGAAATTTCAGTCCACCTTTCCGATTCAGCCTCGAGTCGATTAGAGTCCAGTTGATTTCAAGTCAAGTCATCTAGATAACATCGAGTCTCCGCCGAAGTTAGTACCTACCTTCTGGTCTAGGTCGTGTCGCCCGATTGTCGAGACATCTTCAATGGCGTTAGCTGAGTCAAAACCCCTCAGGTATTAAACCCGTTCTTCCCCTGCATTACGGGTCAGAGGTCAAGTTTGTGTACATGTCTTGTGTAACAGCGTCACGCCATCAACACACATCCAAACTGAGTCAGAAGTTGTTTGTCTAGGCATCACTATGCCAAAGTCGACACTCGAGTCTAAGTTCAACGTCTTGCACCATGAGTTCATACACAAGAGGTCATTCACGATCTTTAATGAACTCATAACCTAGTCACACCGTCGCGTCTTCACGACAAAACAACCTTTTGTACATATGTGTCGTACTTGCCTTTGTGCAATCCCTAGCCAAGACAAGTTATAACGCATATCGTTGTGTCAAATAGGAAGCCCTTGGGTGCCATCAATCGTCAACCAGGAACTCGAGAAGTTGATCAACCTTCATCCGCCATGACTTCTGCTGAAACCAACAACGTGGTCCTTCGACTCCTGGCTACTGTGGAAGACTTGAGCACTCGTCTCTCCTAAGTTGAGGACAAAATGATAACCGAGAATTTTCCCTCTTCTGATATTGAGCAAAGGGTTAAGCTCCTTGAAAGCTGACTACTTGCCAACAACAGAAACAACCCTCCAGAAAACCCTATCGAACACAGTCAGGAACTTTCCTTGGGTTGCTCTCATCTCGTCCCTCCCGACGATGAAAAAATTCGTGCAATGAGTGAAGATGGACTACAAAGCGATGTACCCGTGATCTCCGTCTCCATCAACAACATATTCTCAAAGCTGCGAGTGGCTATTGATGATTTGAACACTCAGGTAGCTAATTTGGGGAAAAAGATTGGTAATGCCGAAAATGAACCTAACCACCAAGGAGAAGACCAACACCCAATTCACCAACAAACAAATGTTGAAAATGAGGAACCATCCGATGGTTCCCACATCCACGAACCTACCAACAAAGAAATCGCCTCACCAAAATACCCTTCAAAATGCCAAGCAACATCCCAAAAACCTGCCATTGACAACGACCAAATCCTGTTTCCGCCCAAGATTAGCAAAAACAAAACTCACAAAAACATCCCCAAAAACACCAACGTTGGAACCATGGGAAAACATCAAAGGATATTCACAGATCTGAGAATGACATATGGCACCGCTCTGAGGATACTTTCTTCAGAAGGATTACTGCAACCTATTGGTCCCACTCCGGATCCAAAACCAGAAAACATGACCCAATTTTGGAATGGCTACGCATATTGTCGATATCACAGAGGCAAGGGGCATAAAACTGAAATGTGCTACGAGCTCAAGCACGCCATATAAGATGGAATTGAGGATGGCAGGTTTTCCACCTTACTCTTAACCACTCCAGATAAAGAACCTGAGCGGCC
This sequence comes from Silene latifolia, assembly GCF_048544455.1. Taxonomy (NCBI): domain Eukaryota; kingdom Viridiplantae; phylum Streptophyta; class Magnoliopsida; order Caryophyllales; family Caryophyllaceae; genus Silene; species Silene latifolia. The sequence continues at coordinate 69,652,705 of NC_133536.1, read as the reverse complement.
TAATAGGAAGTTCATCGATTTGGGTGATCGAGAAGGTGAGTATTCTGCCAATCATTTGGTAAAAAGGAGAAAGGTAGACTCAACTCCATCCTATCAGCAAGGAGATGAGGCTTTAGTTAAACATGTCATTGACTGCCTTCAGCCAAATTATGCATCCCGTTTGAAGGATTGTAACATCAAAAGCGTCGAAGACCTATCAGCGGAGATTTCTCGCATCGATGAAATCATTAAAGGAGGTTCAACATCTGCGACCCCTCCCGAAAATAAAACCTTCCGCATTACCGAAGTAAAATATGTGGAGCCTTCGCCAGAAAGAGCCACACACCCGCAAAGACAATTTTCAGACTTGGGCATGCCTTATGCCATTGCTTTTAGAGTGCTTGTCTCTGAAGGACTAATCCAACCGATTGGCCCCACTCCAGATCATACACCCAAGAAAAGAGGCCGGTTTTAGGACGGTTCCCAATATTGCCTATTCCATAGGGGTAATGGGCACAACATAGAGATGTGCTGGAAGCTCAAACATGTCATCCAAAATATGCTCGATGGTGGCAGGTTGTCTTTGTCAACCCTGAATCATTTAATGGAAAAGAATGGTCCCCATGGATGCCTTACTCCTCAAAAACAGGACAACCTTCTAGGACCTCATCCTTCTGGCCTCCCAAACAACGAGGGTGAAGTGCTCAAGTGGGTTAATGCTCAAAACCAGACATTCAAGCCGCTGGATGCTGCTGAGGAGACCTTCAAGGAGGAAGATGATGATTAGGAGTCCGTATCTACGATTGAGTCTGAGTCCGAGTCCGAGTCTTAGGCTTTCTCATATGTATCCTAGTGTCTGTCCTTTTATTCCTAAGTGACAACTGGGGGCTGTCCCCATGAGTCACATGTATTCATCGAGTCTGTGCTAACCTCTTATTTATCTAAATAAAAGCACAATTTCCAGCTATCATATATTCTCCCCTTTACCATTTCCCGTTGACAACGAGAATTGATTTGAGATTTAAAACAAACAATATGTTCCAATTTAATGCGAGTACACTCGAGTGACATCCAGTACCGAGTAAGCAGAGGACTCGAAACTCCGCGTCCATTTTCTTTACCTATTCCATGTCTGGCAATAGAGACCTTTCATTAGCACCCAATTTAGAACGAGCTTTTATCGAAGGAATTCTACGATGAACCTGGATAACAAACCAGAACATCTCCTTGTTTATGATCAATGATGGAAGGCAAGCCCATTCCCCACAAAAACATCCCATCACCAAATATCAACCTCTCACCAACAGGCACATTCCCGTCTGCACCTTTACCTTCCTTGAACGAAGGACGACAAAAAACAATATAGCCATTCATCCAAAGCCAAAGCGAAAGGCCAAAATCAAAGGCCCAAGCCAATATCCATTCACCCAAAGCCAAAGCGAAAGGCCAAAATCAAAGGCCCAAGCCAATATCCATTCACCCAAAGCCAAAGCGAAAGGCCAAAATCAAAGGCCCAAGCCAATATCCATTCACCCAAAGCCAAAGCGAAAGGCCAAAATCAAAGGCCCAAGCCAATATCCATTCACCCAAAGCCAAAGCGAAAGGCCATCCATTCACCCAAAGCCAAAGCGAAAGGCCAAAATCAAAGGCCCAAGCCAATATCCATTCACCCAAAATCAAAGCAAAAGGCCAAAATCAAAAGCCCAAGCCAATACCCATTCCCCAAGCCAAAATCAAAACAAAACAAGATTGAAACCCTTTTCTCAAAAAGGCCAAAACCCAAAAGAAAACATTCAACACAAAATCTCGAACCAGTAAGTCCAAAACACCAAGTGCAGGACCAACAAGCCCAAAACCCGGGACCAACGAGTCCAACACACCAAATCCCGGATCGACAAGTCCAAAACACCAAACAAGTCAGTTTAAAACACCAAGTCCAGGACCAACAAGTCCAAAGCCCATGACCAACGTTTCTTCCCTCCAAACTTCGGGACCAACACGTACAAAACACAAAAATACCAAAACCTGACGTCAAAGAGCTAAAATGACAGCTCAAGACTCGTCAACTAAGAACAAACCCAACCTTTCTTCACCCTTAAGTCCTTCTAGAGACTGTCACAGGGAGACCTATTTAGGATCCTGGGGATTCCCCTCAAGGTCATAACCAACACTGCTTCACCCCTAAGTCCTTCTAGAGACTGCTACAGGGTGACATATCTAGGCTTTTGAGGATTTCCCTCAAGCTTGTAATATCACACCTTAACCTTTAAGGTCCAGACATGGGATCCTGATCCCACATTTTTTTACCAACCATTTCGTGCTCAGGCCACATCAAGCCTGAGACCCCATTCCGCACCACATTACAAGCCGTAACCCATCAGCCTAAACACCACAAAATACAAACTCCAGATTTTTATCTGTCAAACAAACCTATTATTAACGAGCTCCACATTCCATAATGCCGAAGCCATTTTCGCCCTGACCTAGATACGGAGTCCTCGAATGCTTTGCTACCGAGAACGGGACGTACCTAATCTACCCTTAGGGTCCACTTTTTAGTGTGCTCACATGATAAGGATCATTTTTACAAATTACACCTCTTCGATTCATGATCGAGGGGAATTATCTCAAATCAATTTCTCGAGTCACCAAACGGAATTTACCGTCGTGACCCTCACACTTTAAGGTCCTAACAATTCGCTTAGGCACACACATTCAGAACTACGATCTGGTTTGATTTCACTTCACGTGAATACGTAGGCAGTCCTTCAAGGACACAACCATACCCCTCAAAATCACTTTAAGGTCCTAACGACTCGCTTAGGCACACACATGCAGAACTACGATCTGGTTTGATTTCGCAAACACGCGAATACGTAGGCAGTCCTATTACTAGGACACAACCACACCCCCACACACATTCAATTTTCACACCTTCAATTTGCAACCCATTGCACACAGAGCTCAGAATTACGATTTGGTTTGATTTCGCAAACACGCGAATACGTAGGCAGTCCTATTCTAAGGGCACAACCGCATACTCCTTTCACAACCCTTTCCAATTTTCAATCCTCAATAACCATCTCAGAACTACGACCTGGTTTGATTTCGCAAACACGCGAATACGTAGGCAGTCCCCCAACAAGGACACAACCGCACACTCATTTCAATCTCAATCATCAGCATCAATCCTCAAAAGCATCCCACCCAGCTGCAAATTTTAATCGTATACCTCTTTACTGGGGGCTTCTTCCTTAAGGCGTCGCCCATTCGTCCTTTTGCCAAATTCCCATCTTCTCACTCTAGGGGCTTCTCTTTCGAGACACCACCCATCCTTTATCCTCAAACATCTTTTGAGTCTCAACTACAGTCCAAAATAAACCGCCCATAGTCTAGTGCTCGGTTCAGACGATGACAAGGTCTTGGTTCCGCTCTCCGAATCATCATACCTCGAGAAGGGATCTCAAACAATCAAGCGGAGGCAAAGATGTCTGGAGAAGTTAATCAATTCATGTTCCCCAGCCGAGCGAACCTTCTACTCCAGGGATTTGATACGCTTTATCACCCTTTCTTAGCTAGGAGTTGCACTTACATGTGCAAAGTCTATCAGAGTCACCCCCGTGTTCTGTCGACACTGCCATTTGCATCACGTTCACGACCGCCTGTTTGTCAGTCTGTCGGTATGCGTATGTGTGAGTCAGTGTCCCAACAGCCACGTGTCTCCAATCTATTAAATCACAGATCTACGAGTAACAAGACTCGCCTTTAAGCTTCACAACATTCGAAACTTCTATCTCCCTTCGCGTGAGATATTACATGCTGGTTACTTATATGCTAACTGCTCACATGTTTATGTGCTTACGTGCTTATATGCTTGCATTCAACGTGTTTGTCTATACGACTGCGGATTTGTGTGGTCACTAACCATGCAGGTAATCTTGAGAAGACAAACTCGCCCCAACTGAGTACTGGGTTCTTCCCAACAAACGGCGACCCATCAAGTCCAAGAGCTTTAACCCCACCGATTATATAGCAGACGCTACCTCCCAACGAGCAGCAATTCATATCCCTGGCGTGTCCCGAGAAGTTTCTAACTCCCCAGCGAGTGCCGATTTTTTTAAATGGATGTCACACATGCTATTTTACACAGTCGATCATTCGGCCATCGATGGCTGGCGAGCCTCAAAACGCACCATCAACATAGCTGGCGAGCCTTTGCACGCACACGAGAAGCAATTCAAGGACATATCCCGAAGATGCCTCAGGTATGACTCCTTCCTATGGCTGGCGAGCCTTACAATGCACCATGGCTGGTGAGCCTTACAACGCACCATGGCTGGCGAGCCTTACAACGCACTGCGGCTGGCGAGCCCTCTTCATATCTGCAACACAGCTGGCGAGCCTTTGTCCGCAAATAAGACACAACTCAAGGACGTATCCTGAAGATGCCTCGGGTACGACTCCTTATCCCAGCTGGCGAGCCTTTGTCCGCAAACAACTTAAGGACGTATCCCGAAGATGCCTCAGGTACGGCTCCTTATCACAGCTGGCGAGCCTTTGTCCGCAAACGCGCAAGGACATATCCCGAAGATGCCTAAGGTATGACTCCTTCTTATGGCTGGCGAGCCTTTATACATAGTCTAATGGACTTTAAACGACCCGCATCGGAAGTCGAACGACTCTAAAATGTTCCCGACGGCAGGTCCTTGACTCGAATCTAAGAGTCGCCTCGACGTCGCCCTTCCCGACGGCAGGTCCTTGGCTCAAACCCTTTTGAGTCGCCTCGACGTCGCAATGGTCTTCAGGTTGTAATCTTCGATTGACCTGGAGATCATACTTTGACTTTCGCCCTGTCCAAGCCTCAGTCAAAGTGGGGCCTCTGTAGATACCCAATATCTGCACCTTCCAAAAACCACCCGATGATGATCGGACTGTAACGTGTTTTTGATATGCGTGCGTGGATTGGCTATATATGAGACGGTTTAATGCACTACTCGGATATGAAAAATGATTTCAAAAGTTTTCTAACTTCATTTGCATTAAAATAACACTATTTAGAGTTAAAACCGTCTTCGGACCCAAAACCGATTCAGAAACCCGCAACTCGAGTCAACCCGAGTCAACCCAAATCTCGAATGTCAAAAATAATAACATGAATGTTTTCATCATGTAATTTCCATTAAAATGACCCTAATTAGAGTCAAAACCGACACCGGGCAAAAAATCGACTCGAAATTCAAATCCCGACTCACACGGGTCAAACCCGAGTCAAGCACACAAATTACCTACCTCAAGTAATACCAAAATCATCTTATTAGATGCCCATATTGTTACACGACATCTTATATGAATGCCACATATCAACAATGGATGGAGAATTGGCCACGTCCAAATTGAAAGGGACAATACACCCCTTTCCATCACGAGGTAGCTCGCGCCTCTTTAGGCATGCCCTTGACCAGCAAGCAAACTTAACCGACTTGCTACCACCCCCATTTCTCTATAAATACCAACCTTCACACACTACAAACCTCACGCGAGAGTCCGCCCCCTCATTCTCCCTTAAACTTCTAGACCCGACTTCTTAAGTCACAAAATCGACACGTGTTTACGACCTACCGATCGTAAACACAAGCCTTACACATTTTGTTTGGTACCATCTCCGTGCATTCGACCGACCCATTCGACCAACTCAACTCATTAATCAACATGTTTTTCAACAACATATTTTCAACTTATTTTCAAAACAAAATCCTTTTTTAAGGCACCTTTTTAAACTTCTTTGATCGCGATTAGTCACAACGAGAAAACCGTCTCTAAAGTGGTCTACTTCGCAAACATCAATATACGTAAGTTTAAGGGTGTAAATTTCTCATTTATTTCATGTCTTTACTGTTTTTATGAGTTTATATGCATGAACAATGCATAACACGATTCAAATATAGGTTAGACGAGCCAAAACCGAGTTTTGGCCTGAGACAGGAGCTCCTTGCTATGCAGGGAGGCTCGCGCCTCTTGTAGGTGTCTAGGTCAGACTCATCCGTGTTTGTTCTCGTCTTTCCTCTTTATTTCATTTCTTATTTGTAATCGGTTTTTACAATTTTAATTCATTTTTATGACAAACCTTTTTAACCATAAATCATAATCACCTTTGGTTCCTAATACCATGACGGTTTAATCCGTGACTCGGTGATATTAATTGGTTAATTACATTTTAAAAGAAATTCTTTTCTTTTATTTACCATTTTAATTCATTTTTATGATAAACATATTTTGACCATTACATAAATCATCCTTGGTTCTTTATACCATGTTGGTTTAATCCGAGTACGATGATTAACTTGACTAATTACAAAGAAATGAACTTAACATGATTAGTTCAAATTAAACATTTTACGTTTTTATTTGTAAACTATACTTTTCAAATATGTAAATCCGACAACGAATATTACTAATATTATAATAATTATTCTGAGTCATGCAAATCATACTTGCAAATCATTTATTCACAAATACGGTTTTAAACAACCATTTTAACAACCAGGAGGCATCTCTTGGTTCGCCCCATGGCCCGCGCCCCAAGAGGCCCTCTGCTTTCATATTTCAAAACCTGGGCAGAGCCCCTTACCTCGCCAATAGGCTCGCGCCCCAATGGGGCTGCCTGGCACGGTTCTGCCTCGTTTTTAGCACTTGTCTAGGACGATCCCGATTACGGTTAATCCGAATACATGACGGATCAGATTGACAAATTTGCGTTTTTACACTTTGTCATTTGACACCCTTTTTCAATAAATGGATCGTGTTAAGCATCGTAACCCGAATTTGGTAAATGGATGTTTAATTTCCGTTTCACATGCAAATCTATCTAAATCCAACTTGACATCTTATGCTTGATATTTGGATTAACAAACCGACTTAGAAAGCTCACATGTTAGGTTAACACTTTTGGATGTGCATTCATGCATTTACGCCGTTTTATCAACTCTTGCACTTAAACAACCACGATCGATCAGTAGAGGCCGCTAACGGGGGCGGGATTGGGTGTCCGATTAAAGGGATTCCCAATACGTACCCTCACCCCTTACTCAGAACCTTTGGATAGTGGATGGCCTTATCCAGGGCGCACGAGAGTCATTTTAGGCATAGAATGCTAAAAGGGGGACGAGTCCTTTTCTTTAGTACCTATGTCAAACACCGCTTTTTGCCTTGATTGACCTAGGTATAAAGTGGATTCGAACGGGTTCCAAGCATCCCACAAATGCTTGGTGGCGACTCCGAACATCTCTAATCGTTTCAAGACCTTTACCGAGACGAAACCGACCGATCTAAATCGATCCGGTCGAAAGCATTTTTACGCCGCCGAGCGTGGCTTTCAAAAGACCGCTGCATGTCCATAGATTGGCTTGGCGTGCAGGTGGCCCGTGACCGCAGATCGGTAGGTGGCCCAAATCCACAGACCGGCCTGTGGCCCATGTCCATAGTAGGACCCATGAATCCCCGTGACATTTGGGGTAGGTTAAGTTTTCCCGAGGTGCCTTCATTTATCATTGGGTAAGTGGGGTAATAAAACGTTATTACACGCGAAATTTGGTTGGTCTCAACGGGATATTATGACTAGTCTTATGTTCCGGGGCTAGAGATGGGTTTTATAAAAACATCGACCGAGAGTTCTAAAGTAGAATCAACTAAAGAGTTAATTCACCAAATTTGTATAAGTATGGGATTTATCGGTTTCCCCGTGCCCATATTTGTATAAAGATGGATCTCCGAATCATTTATTATAGTTGGGTAGAGGTCACTATATAAATGCTAAACTTGTTTAAAATGTTTACAAGTATTATAACGATAAATGTTAATTATTTTCCTTCATATCCGTTTTGTAGTCATCTTTTAACGCAATGGATTCATCCTACTCATTAACACCGATCACTATTGAATCATGTCACAAATCGTTCGACGAAATTTGCTCACTAAACAACCTTGATACGACTAGAGAAATTCATTTTGGCTTAGGTTCCGATGGTAGTCTTAACTTCATTACTACTTCCTCACCTCCTATCATAACTAACAACTTAGTGAATAAGTCTTGTGAAGACAATCTCACTAACACCATGGGTTTCTTGTCTTTGGAAGCAAGGAGAAATGAGAAAGCTAGTGGGAGTTTTCGCAAAGGGCTAGCCATCAAGAAGAGAAAGTTCAAGTAGAGGAAGAGAAGTAGGAGGTCTAATTCAAACCATAAGGATTTATTGGCTAGTGGGACTACCAATGTATGCCTTTATTGTCATGGCTTGGGACATTGGGTGAGGAATTGCCCCATCTTTTTGGGAGATATCAATGATGGATCTCACGTTCCACTTGGTAATATTTCTTCCGAAATCTTTGTTGTTGATATAAATTATACTTCCACCTCAACATGGGTATTGGATACCGGTTGTGGTTCTCACCTTTGTAATCATAGGGGCTTAGAAACGTGGAAAAGCTAAACAAGGGTGATGTAGATCTCCGACTAGGAAATGGAGCTAGGGTAGCCGCCACTTCAAAAGGAACTTATGTACTTGTTTTGGCTAATGGCTTTGAGTTGTACTTGCATAATTGTTATTTTGTACCGTCTTTATCTAAGAACATCGTTTCCATTGCCATGTTGGACATGGAAGGTTTTTCCTTTGCTATTAAAAACAATTGTTGTATAATTTCTAGAAATGACTTGGCCATAGGCCAAGGCACTTCAGTTAATGGCATTTATGTTCTTGAAACTTCTAACTCAAGTAAAGATATCTATAACATACAATCAAAAAGACTCAAAACAAGTGACCCAAATGAATCGTACATTTGGCATTGTCGATTAGGTCGCATAAATTAAAAACGCATTAAAGACTAGTGTCGACTGGTATTATTAAATCATTTGATTTTCAATCATTTGGTATATGCGAATCATGTCTTCTAGGCAAAATGACTCGCAATCCTTTTAATGGTAAAGGAACACGAGCAAGTGATTTGTTAGGACTAATACATACCGATGTATGTGGTCCAATGACTATCACCGCTAGAGGAAATTATGACTACTTCGTCACTTTTATCGATGATTTAAGTAGATATGGGTATGTCTACTTATTTTTTTTTGGTGAAATGTGAGTATAATATATATCAAAATATCAAATATACATAGGTAGTTTTTAGGCTAAAACAACCAAACAATCTATCACTCAGCTAGACTCATTCTTTTAAGCCATTCCAAATCATCTAAAGTCATTTGCAACCTTTCCCTGCCTCGAACCCGAGCTCTCATCTCCTCTATAACATTCTTGGCCACACGTTCAGGGCACAGCAGGATTTTCTCATTCCTACATTTGTTTCTTTGGTGCCATATCTGATAAAGCAAACTCAACATCATAGCAATCTGAATTCCCTTTTGCAGCACTGAACCAGTTCTCTGCATACACCAGTTCAGCACCCCACTCTCAGGGTAGTCCCATCTAGTCTGTTTGTTCACCTCCCTAACCACCCTTTTGCTGTAAACACACTCACAGAAGAGGTGTTCAGTGGTTTCTTCAGCTAGGGCACATATACAACAAGTATTCTCAATGTCCACTCCAAACCCAACTAGCTTTGATGTTGTGTTTATGTCTACTTAATCAAACATAAAAGTGAAGCTTTTGAGAAATTCAAAGAATTTCAAAACGAAGTAGAGAACCAATTGAACAAGAAGATTAAAGCACTACGATCCGATCGTGGTGGGGAATATCTTAGCAATGAGTTCGATTCTCACTTAAAGGATTGTGGTATTATATCATAACTCACTCCACCGGGCACACCTCAACTCAATGGTGTTGCCGAAAGGAGAAATCGAACCCTACTAGATATGGTTCGATTAATGATGAGTCTAACTGATTTACCAGATTCCTTTTGGGGATTTTCCCTTCAAACGGCCATTCACTCACTCAATCGTAGCCCGACTAAAGCCACTGAGAAGACTCCATATAAGATGTGGAAAGGGAAGGTCCCCAATTTGTCTTATATAAAGATTTGGGGTTGTGATACTTATGTAAAAATCAAGACTGACAATAAGCTAGCCCCAAGATGCCAAAAGTGCATCTTTGTAGGTTATCCAAAAGAAACACATGGTTTTTACTTCTACATCCGTCACGAAAACAAAGTATTTGTGGCTCGTGAAACTGTCTTCTTAGAGGATGAGTTTATTTCTAAGAGACAGAGTGGGAGAAATTTTGAACTTGACGAAGTTCAAGAACCACAAACTGGAGAAGAGGTGCAAGAAGATGTTCCTTCATCGTCTAATCAAGTTATTGTTCCTTCCGAACCTAGAAGGTCAGGTAGGGTTAGTCGCCAACCCGATGGATACGTGGGCATCATCGAGTTGGATGATGAATTAGACGTCTTACTTTTGGAAAGTGACGAGCCCGCAACCTACAAAGCTGCAATTTCTAGTACAAATTCAACTTTATGGCAAGAGGCCATGCAATCCGAAATAAAATCTATGCATGAGAACCAAGTATGGGACTTGGTTGATTTGCCTAAAGGTGTGAGACCCCTTCAATACAAATGGATCTTTAAGGTAAAGAATGGTATAGAAGGGCATGATGATGTCTACAAAGTAAGACTAGTTGCAAAAGGTTTCACCCAAGTTCATGGTTTACACTATGACGAAACCTTTACCCCCGTAGCCATGCTTAGATCTATTCGGATTATGTTAGCGATTGCCGCATTTCATGATTATGAAATATGGCAAATGGATGTCAAGACCGCCTTCCTAAATGGGTATTTAGAGGAGGAAGTGTACATGACACAACCAGAGGGTTTTGTAAATCCATAAAATCCTAACAAGGTATGCAAGCTTAAGCGATCCATTTATGGTCTTAAGCAAGCATCGAGAAGTTGGAATCATCGTTTTGATCATGTAATAAAAGAGAATGGTTTCACACGAAGTGTCGAAGAACCATGTTTATACACAAAGTTTAGTGGGAGCAAAGTCATCTTTCTAATCTTGTATGTAGACGACATACTTCTCATTGGCAATGATATACCAATGCTTACCTCTGTTAAGGCGTGGCTAGGGAATCATTTGCAAATGAAAGATTTAGGAGAGGTACAACGCATATTGGGTATCCGGATCTATAGAGATAGATCTAAGAGGATATTGGCACTAAGTCAAGAGTCTTATATTGATAAGGTTTTTCGACGTTTTAACATGGACAACTCCAACTCCAAGAGGGGTTTTATTCCAATGGGTAGTGAGGTTACATTGAGCAAGTCTCAGTCACCCACAGAACCTGAAGATGTTGAATGCATGAAATTGATCCCTTATGCTTCCGCCGTTGGATCAATCATGTATGCCATGATATGCACTCGTCCCGATGTATCGTATGCTTTGAGCATGACAAGTAGATATAAAGCTAATCTAGGTGAGAGTCACTGGATAGCCGTCAAGAATATCCTTAAGTACATGAGAAGAACTAAGGATTCATTCTTGGTGTTTGGAGGAGATTCCGAGCTAAGTGTGAAGGGTTACACTGACTCGAGCTTTTAAACTGATAGGGATAATTTGAAATCCCAGGCTAGCTTTGTTTTCATGATTAATGGTGGGGCGGTTAGCTGGAGGAGCTTCAAAGAGTCGGTCATTGCGGATTATACGACGGAGGCTGAGTACATTGCAGCATCTGAAGCTGCCAAAGAAGTCGTGTGGATTAGGCAATTTTTGGAGGGGCTAAGGATAGTTCCTACCGCCAAAGATCCTATCACGATCTTCTGTGATAATAGTGGGGCTATCTTTCAAGCTAAAGATCCCAAGTCTAGTAACAAGTCTAGACACGTACTTAGAAAATTTCATGTAATTAGAGATTTCATTAAAAGGAAAGAAATAACGATTTGTAAGGTTGGGACGGATGATAACATTGCCGATCCTTTAACCAAGCCTTTATCGCAAGCTAAGCATGACCAACATGTAATTTCCATGGGTCCGAAATGCATGACAAGTTTGTATTACATTATAAGATATGAAATGAAAAACTTTGTTTTTGGTTTATATATGATAATCGCATTTATCTTTTGAGTTTCTTTATGCAAACTCATTTATTTACTACTTTGTTATATTCAAATAGGTTGTAGAGACAATGTTGAACCCTATTAAAGTGAACTGGATTAACATAGTATTTTCCCCTAGTTACTTAAAGGAGGTGACGTCTCGAAGTGACTAGAGTGTGATGCGATTGATGGCAAGTTCAAGTGCCATAGGGTCATATGGGATGACAAGTCGATCACATAGATAGACTATATGGGACACACTGTCGGGCAGTGACCGCTTATAGAGTTCTGGAAATTCACAAAGCCTGGTCGTAGCAAGAGCTACTATAGTATTCTTATGAGTCAATTGTTTTGACTAGAGACTATTCGCCCAAGTTAGCACATGTTTCTGAATGGCTTTGATTTATACTCTACGACTGTCGTAACTGAAGTCAAATGAGTATATTTTGGGTCATGATGAACTGTGCCTATACGAAGGGAATAGTGCGATAGGAATTGTAACCCCCTTGTCAGGGTTGTTAAAAATCTCAGGGCCACTCGAGGAGTAGTGAACTGAAAATGCGTGGCCACGCTCGGAAGGTATCTACGGTAGATAATTTCGGTCAGACAGTTACTCTCCAGAAGATCGAGGAAACCACTCAAGATATGATCAAATGCAAGTACGACCTGCAAGACACCTTGCATTGAGTGGGAGATTGTAATAGGACAAGAGAATTGGTGACACACACTTGTCTCGGACAAGTGGAAGATTGTTGGAGTATGTGTCCTCAACAATAGTGCGATCACATGTTTAAATCTCAAGATAAGAATACGTAAGGGATAATTCAATTATATAGTCAACTAATCAACATTAATCAGTAATGATTGGCTAACTAGAGTTTGACATTACTGTCGTTTGACGATGGTGATCAGTGGATCCCTAAGGTCACACCTATAGGAAAATTCCCTTAATAAACTAATTAGTTAATTGTATAATGATGCAAGTTAATTAATTCCTTAAAATTGAACAATTTATATTTGTGAGTGAGAATAAGTATCTTATTGTAATTTGATTAAATAAGATTCATTTAGTAATTGAAATATTTTCATTACTAAAATTGATTGTTGTTTATGAAACAATTGAGATAAGAATGAATGGTTAATTATAATTACAAAATATTGTGAATTATATTAACATGTCCCATTTTATACCATGTAATTATGTGTTACTAGACGATTTGTTATATGTAATTTAATTAATGTATATAATGATATTTAATTGTTAAATATGCATTAAATTAATTAATAACATGTTATATGCTACATGTGACATATTGTGTGACAAATGACAAATTGACAAAATAAAATGGAAGTCCATTTTATAAGTGGACCAAAAAAAGGGGAGGGTTTATAAGTTAGTGGGTGTTTTATTTAATTGTTAAATAAAACACAATCATAACCTATTTGATGTAGCCTTGCATCTATATTTCTTGTGAAGAACAAAAACAAAAGGGTGAAGGCCATGCATTGGCCTTCTAAGAACCCCAAACCGGCTCCCCCTCTTTTATAGAGAAAATTGTTCTCTATTTTCTCATTCATGCATTTTTCTTATTCTCTCATATGTGTACTTCTCCAAATTACTCTCTAAAATAGTTTTAGATCTCATAAAATTTGTTCATCTAAATTCTAATATTGAAATACAAGATTACTAGTGTAGTAATATATATTATTATTAGAATCATTTTAAGGGCTACTAAGATATTAATCTAGTTAATTAATATATTAGTTTTAAGGGAAAGTCTTGGGTGCAATTGTTAAGGAGTATCTCTATACTTGAGGTTGGAGGATCATCCATATTTTAAGCTCAAGAACAAACAAGGAAGGTGTCATAGTTTGTGCCCTTATTTTCGAACCATTTACAAAGTAAGGAATATTGTTTTCTTCTTTTTGTTATGCATGCACTAGATCCTTATAACTAATGTTAAAAGGTTAATTAGTTCATCATTAGAAAAGTCTAATAATAGGTATATGAACCTAACATCCTCACCACCCATCAATGCATGGCGTTCTACGACTTATTGTTACTTTAGACGGCGAAGATGTTATTGACGGTGAACCTATATTGGGTTATTTACATAGAGGGATGGAGAAAATTGCTCAAAACCGAACAATTATACAGTATCTTCCTTACACATAGGGATGTGTTTGCCTCCTTTTTTTTCTATATAAAGAGACTTGGTTTAACCATAACTTCGCATCTTTTTCAATTTCTTCTTTCTTAAAAATATCATCCTTCAAACTTTCAAATCACAAAGTCGTTGATCGGAAATATGAAGGGTTGGGCTGCCGATTTCAGAGGGCGAGAGATCCAAAACCTTCTTGATGCTGGGATTTATCAAATAACCCTGCATTCGCAAATTAGACCCCAAACCACCTTTCTAGACGAGTGTTTGAAGATGTGAGACCCAGTTCATCACGTCTTCGCGTTCTTAAAGGGGAGATTCGCCCTTTTCCCGAAGAAATTACTGTCTTAGGAGGGTGGAGAACTACTCGTGAACCCGTAATTCCCGATTTCATGTCCAGTTGGGAGAGGAAAAATCGTGAGTATATAGGCTTATCCCGTAATGAAGCCATTGACATTGTCATGGACGGTGAATAAACTTACTCGCGTTGATGGCCAAATTCAAAACTGCTTATGTCCCGGCAATCCCGACTATTTATCGTCGTCGGGCCTTTGGGCTTATTATGCTGCATATTTACCGCTTCGAGGGAAGTATAGAAGGCCCGACTTCTTCAAGTGGTAGAACAAATGGAGGGTCGTTTGAACCCGACTTGGATTATTTTAGCTGAGACTATTAGAGGCCTGAATGCTCGAAAATCCAACCTAACTGTTGCATACACCAGATCTACCCGTCTTCTGCAGTTTTTTTTTTTCGTTTTTTTTCGGCTTCGTTTTTTTTTCATATTCCTTTTTTCCTTTTTTTGTTCGGCTTTTTTTTTCTTTTTCCTTTTTTTCTTTTCTCATCCCTTCCGTTGACAGATGTGGCTCTTTGAGAGACTCGAGTTATCCACCCAACCTCCTGCATCAAAGAAATATCATGTGAGCAGCTTCACTACTCGACCCCTAGTGTGTGCCTTTGGCCAGACATCGACTTATTGGTGTGAAATGCTGACTATTGGAGCCGGGTCCCATGTTCGCTGAATCTTATCATGGCTTTGTATGGACTCATTCACATGCCTCCCTGACACTGATAGGACACGGTATATCACACCGCTGAGCCTAGATCATTCCATCTATATTTATCCGGATAGAGTATTTCATCAATTCGGTCGTCGACAGACTGTTCCTTCCATCGAAACTGTTCGTGGGCCAATCTTAGATGTTACTCATTCTAAGTGTCAAGCCTGGCTCCAGGCTTGGAATGGTAGGACTATATGGCATATGCTTGACCCACCAGAATCAACATGGGTCTCTCCCTCTTATCTGAAATGGATTACCGAACCATTTTTCGAAATTAGGAGAAATCCGCGAAAGGACGATGTCGGGGATTGGAAATATCGTCAAGTCAACTTGCCGAACCAAACTTATTTTAAAGAATCGTTCACGGTCGTTCCCGAGTATGGACCTAAGACTGACAATAATCCTAAGACTGACACTAAGACTTCAAGTGTTTGGCAAAGGTTGGGTTCGAAGGCTAGTGATGGGCCGACTTTGGCTGAAAGGCTAGGTCCTCGACCCAGTGTGAAGAACAGTCTAGACCTGCGCGAAAAAAGTGTAATTCCTTCAAATAAACAGGCGAGAATGATGATGGGTGAGACGTCGTCTCGTTGTGATGGGTCACATGACCCAGGCTTGGCTTAGGCTAGGTCTTAGCTTGGCTTTTTTTACTATGTATTATCTCATATTATCGTTGTGTGGTTTCCTTTCTGGTTTTTATGTGATGGGCTTAGCCCGAAATAAAACTTTGTAACGCGCTTTGCTCGGAATTTAAGAATAAATAAAAACTATTATTTATTAAAAATCCCCAATCTCTGCATTCAAAAATTTCATTTTTGTATTACATGTTCCATATTTTGGTTGTACTATTTTAAAGAGTTGCCTACGTATCTGCTTTTCAACAAAATTAAACCGGGTTCGTAGTTATATGGTAAAATATTTTATGAAGTGTCAGCAAATGCCAACAACTTATAACTTATTCTAAGTAAAAAGCAATTCGAGTATTATTTCATAACATTTGAGAATGAGGCCCTTTTCAAGGATAATACTTCTTAAATTGATCCAAGTTTGTAAGATTCGCAAAATCATTCCCGTCCAGATCTGTCAGTAGAACGACAACTCCCGTCAAAATCTTCTTTACCAAATAAGGGCCTGCCTAATTTGCTTTAAATTTACCCCTCGGGTCCACTGGTAACAAAGCACGAATTGATTTCAAAACCAAATCCCCTTCTTTGATGCCTCGATATTTCACCTTCTTATTAAGAACTCTGTCTATCCTCTTCTGATAGAGTTGTACATGGTGTAGTGCTGTAACACTCCAAGAGTTTGAGAGGAGAATTATCCCACATAGGGGAAGTAAGGAGCTTATGATATGTTTATAAAGGATTCCACCCACCACTTAGTAACAAGGCTTTGTGCTTTTGGGATTAAGTGAGGACAAGTAATGGGCTCAAAGGTACACATTCCATCATATTGGGGTTGTGTTACGATGGTGGTGGGCCCGGTTATTATAAATGGTATTATAGCAACCCTACGACCGTGTGGTGAGCTTGTGGTTAGGAATACTCGGGTCACCCACCTAGCGGGAGAGGATTCTGGGCTTGGCTGCGGTCATCTCCGAGGCACAACGAGGACGTTGTGTTCTTTAAGTGGGGGAGTTTGTAACACTCCAAGAGTTTGAGAGGAGAACTGTCCCACGTCGGGAAAGTAAGGAGCTTATGATATGTTTATAAAGGATTCCACCCACCACTTAGTAACAAGTCCTTGTGCTTTTGGGGTTAAGTGAGGACAAATATAGGCCCAAAGGTACACATCCCATCTTATTAGGGTTGTGTTACGATGGTGGCGGGTTGGGTTGTTATAAGTGCATTCAAACGTCGCTCATCGAGCATCACTAACGAATCATATCGGGCTTGGACCCTATCCGCTTCCGGGATCTGACTTTCGAGCAATATTCTCAAAGACGGTATTTCTAATTCAACTGGTTGAACTGCCTCCATTCCATAAACCAAATAATAGGGAGTTCCTCTCGTGGCTATTCTAATTGAAGTTCGGTACCCCCATAATGCGAAGGTTATCTTGTCAGGCCATTCACGGTACTTATCCGACATTTTTTTTCAAAATGACAGTAACCGTTTTATTAGCAGCTTCTACCGCACCGTTTGTCTGTTGTCGATAGGGTGATGACTTGTTATGCATTATCTGATACTTCTGAAGTATAGTTTCGGTTTCAGCTTGGAGATGAGTCCCGTGATCACTGATGGACTCATGTGGTTCCCCATGTCAGCAAATAATTTCATTTTGAATGAATTTTGCCACTTGCTTCGCTTTGAGTTCTTTATAGGACTTCGCCTCTACCCACTTCGTGAAATAGTCAATTGCAACAAGGATAAAACAATGTCCTCCCATTTCGGACAGGTTTACTTTTCCAATTATACCGATTCCCCGGTTGAAAATTGTAATACTACGGTTTTCTATGTCTTTGGGTACTCTATCGAGTAGGGCTTACTCTGTCGAGTAAGTAAGTTTGGTTTACGAAACAGTGTTCTGCTGATGGGTACTCGATCGAGTAAGTTGGGGACTCGATTGAGTAAGGGTCACTCGATCGAGTAAGTTACTTACTCGATCGAGTAAGTTACTTTTACGGGTTGTTTTTGATGGGTTTTCATAGCAACGTGAGAAAGATATATAACTTAATCCGTCAGTTTCTTTCAGTTGCTTCTCTCTCTCTCATTACTATCAAATCCCAAAGGCTAAGGGTTTCGGATCCTCGTGTTCTTTACGCTGTTGAGTTCGTCGTGTCGTGGGTAAGATGCTTGTATAATTTTTATACCTTTTCGTTGATTTTGTTTAAAACCCTAATTGGGTATTTTGAGGGATTTTGGGAGTATGATGTGTATTAGATAGTGATTGTATGAATATGTGATTATAGGAGGAGGTTTCGTAGAGGAGCATTATTGACTAGCTGCTTGTGACGGTCTTGTGGTTGCTTATTCCAGGTAGGGTTTCCCTACTCAGTTATTGGTTATATAGTGTTGTTGATGGTTGTTTATTATTGTTGATTCATATCATATTGGAATCGGTAATTGGTAATTGTTGTTGTATAATGTGGTTGTTGTGATTGTTTGTATGTGGTTCTCGAGGTGCGTCCTCGGCTAAGTGGAGTCACTTGCGGGGGTGGCTTCACGCCCTTGATTCGCCCTCTGTGGAACCCGCCAAAGAGGGGATGTGCACATTAAGGAACATGGGTTGTCGCTCGGATGAGATGAGTGGGGCTTAGGTGGGAACGGCTGCGGGCCCCCACTGGCGGTGTGGAATACTTGTTGCGATGGGTATTCTGGAAGGACTACACACTTTAGTGTGTAGTCAGGTGTGTGGAGCTATGATGGAGATTGAGTGATTGTGTATTGTTTCAGTTGAATCGTTTTTGTGTAATCAGTAACTGACCCCGTTTAAATGTTTTGAAAACTGTGGTGATCCATTCGGGATGGTGAGCAGTTATTGAGCAGGTATCTTGGATACGCGCGGGATCTAGCTGGGGATGGAGTCATCACATATCAGAGTCTTTAGTCTTCCGCTGTGTTTGTTAAGGCAGTTCCACTTAGTTGGTTTACTGTTTTGAGAACATTTGTATTTTACTTTACAGTTTTGGTTATGTAATCGTTAAACTTAATTATCTAAAGTATGTTCTTTTATGGTCAATTTGATATACATTGCCTCGGGTATCCGAGATGGTAGCATTCCTGTGCATTAGGTGGTCCTGCTAAGAGACTTAGTGTATGGGGGTGTTACAAAAATGGCCAGGGTGATGCCAGGGTATATAGCACAGAGGGTGGTATATGTTGGATATTTGCAAAAATATGGCAATTATAGCAATGCCTAACATATCTACGACAATTTGTCTCCATCATGGTCCAATAGTAGCCCAATCTTATAATTTTTCGAGCCAACATGTGTGCGTTCATGTGTGGCCCACTTTCTCGGTCATGGACTTCTTGCATTACTTTCCCAACAGTCAACTTATCAATACATCGTAGCAAAACACCTTGGGATGTTCTTTTGTATAAATGTCCGTCGTCTGTTTCGATAAATTGAGATGCCAACATTCGTAAGGCACGTTTCTCTTGTGTATGAAGGTCGGTCGGGTACTCTCCCATCTCTTTGTACTTTAGAATAGCCATATACTAAGGTTCAGTTTCACTTTCTTCTGTATCACCAATTGCAATTACATAAGAGGGTGACGATCTTCTTTTGACACATATCGACATACTATCTATATGCTCGGGAATATTGATCAATGCGGCCAATTTTGATAATGCATCTGTAAATTGATTTTCATCTCTCGGGAGGTGAACATATTTGACATCGTCAAAGTATCGTTCTAATTCCTCGATCCTTGTTTGGTATGGAACCTAGCTACTGCTTTTGATTTTCAATGACCTGACTACTTAATTGATTACTAGAGACGAGTCCCCATGCACTAGCAGCTTCTTCACATCTAAATAGAGCGCACTGCGTAAGCCCAGTAGACATGCTTCGTATTCTGCAGCATCATTTGTCACGTTGAAGTCCAATTTGATCGAGACTGGCACGTGTTCACCCTTCGGGGAGATTAGGAGAATTCCGACTCCGTATCCCATGTAGTTCGATGCTCCATCAAAGTATAGGTCCCTTACATCATCTTCTATGTGAACCACATCTTCATCGGGAAATGACCAAGTATCGACTACCTCGACGTCTTCGATTGGATTGTCGGCGAGGAAATCGGCTACCGCTCTTCCTTTAATTGCTTTTAAGAGCACATATTTGAGATCGAATTCTGATAACATGAGAGTCGATCTTGACATTCTGCCATTTAGCACCGGTTTTTCAAATAGGTACTTGATTGGATCCATTTTCGAATAAACACTCACGTTTTAACTGAGCATATAGTGTCTTAACTTCTCCGTTGCCCAAACTAGGGCCAAGCATGTCTTTTCAAGAGGTGTGTATTTCACTTCATATTCTAAGAACTTTTTACTAATGTAGTAAATGGCTTTTTCTTCTCTGTCAATAGTTTGGGCTAACATAGCCCCTATTGCAGTATCCGTGATAGTTAGATACAGCGATAACGGTAGGCCACCTATTGGTGGGCTTAGAACTGGCGGTGTGGATAGAACTTCTTTGATTTTCTCAAATGCGGCTTGACATTGATCGTCCCATATTTCATGTTCTCCGGCTTTCAACTTCTTGAAGATCGGCTCACATATCATTGTCAATCTTGAGACAAATCGGCTTATGTATTGTACTCAGCCCAAGAAATCTCGAATTTGCTTCTCGGTCTCGGGATGGGACATTTCCATAATGGCTTTAATCTTTGATGGGTCAACGTAGATGCCACTGTGGCTACTAATGTGGCTCAAAAGCTTGCCAGAAGTAACTCTAAATGCACATTTCCGTGGATTCAACCTCGTGTTGTATTTTCATAATCTCTCGCAAAACTTTCTTAATGCTTCAAGATGACCATTATGTTCTTTCGATTTAACGATCATGTCATCGACATAGACCTCTAATATCTTATGCATCATGTCATGTAGCAATGTCGTCGCTGTTCTTTGGTATGTTGCCCCAACATTTATCAAACCAAAAGGCATCACTGTGTAACAGTAAGTTCCCCACTGTGAGGTGAAGGGTGTCTTATGGATATCTTCTTCGGCCATCTTTATCTGATTGTAGCCAGAATACCCGTCCATGAAAGATAAGAGGGCATGATTGGCGGTATTGTCAACCAAGATATTGATATGAGGTAATGGAAAATCGTCCTTCAGACTTGCCATGTTTAGGTCACGAAAATCAACACAAACCATTCCCGTCTTTCTTGGGTACTGGCACCACGTTGGCAACCCAATATGAGTATTTCGACACCTTGATAAACCCAGCTTTGAACTGTTTATCAATTTCTTCTTTAACTTTTAAGGACCACTCGGTTCACATTCTGCGTAGCTTCTGTTTCACTGAATTAAAACCCGGTTTAATCGGAATTCTATGTAATACTCGCCCCGTTAGGGACCCGTTGACCAGCCGTTGACTGACTTAGACACATGGTAGACCCTTGAGAACCTTTCACACAATCGGACTTGGTACTTGATGACCTTTAGAAGTGGAGAATTCGATCTAGCGTAGGCTACTTGATCGAGTAGTCTAGTAACTCGATCGAGTAGAGGCCACTCGATCGAGTAAGTCCTATACTCGATCGAGTATGGCGGTTTCAGCGATAAGTTATAAATCGTGAAGTCGTAAACCCCAAATCAGTTTTTCATTTCTTTCTTCCTAAACCTACTCGTCTATACACTTCCTCTTCCATCAACTTTCAATCTTGAGACCCTCTACACTTGGAGGCACCATGGGGATGGAGACTTGAGTCGGGTAGCGGTCGTGACACGGGAATGCCGAGCATAGGTAAGTCATCATCATCATACTCAGGTTCCTTTATGGTTATGGTTGTTAGTAATAAGGTTTTCCCTACTGTTTGTGATAGGTGTTAGTGGTGTTTGCTTCGTCTTCATACGAACGTATGCGGTGTTGATGCTGATTGCTAAAGATAGGTTTTCGTACTCAGTACTGTGGATTAATTGTAATACTATGGTTTTCTATGTCTATGGGTACTCTATCGAGTGGGGCTTACTCTGTCGAGTAAGTATGTTTTTACGCAAAACAGTACCTGACCTGATGGGTACTCGATCGAGTACGTGTGATACTCAATCGAGTACGTGTGACACTCGATCGAGTAAGTCACTTACTCGATCAAGTAAGTGCGTCTTACGAGGTGATTTAGCCGGGTTTTGTTAATAACGTGTGATTAATATAAAAGGTTTCTGTCATTCTCTTTAATCACTTTTTCACCTTTCTAAAACCTTTCAAAAGAAAAGAAGTTACGTAGTTCTCTCTCGTCACGTTGTTAGCAAATCCCAAGGGCTAGGATCGTCGGATTGTGTAACACCCCGATTTATAAAGGAGCCTCTAGCAAGACATTCCCTAATAAACCGGACTGTTACCATCTCGGTTTCCCGAGGTAGTGAATAACAAATTAAACTCCAAGGCAAATTACATAATTTCTTTAACTTAACTTTTTTTACAAAACCTCATTTACATCAAATTACAAAGAACTAACATAAATAAAAGTGAAAGTCTTCTCAATGATAATCTAGCTACTAAGGCCCTGTTCTTTCTGGCTTTTTAGCTGAATCAATCGAATCAATCGAATGGAGCTGAATCAATCGAATCGAGCCGAATGAATCGAATCAATGGAGCTGAATCAATCAATCAATCAATAGAGCTGAGATGATCAATCGAATCAATAGAGAATGAAATGAATCAATCAATCAATAAAGTCAATTGAGTAATCAATCAAATAATCATATTAATATTAATAATAATAATAATAATATTTAATATTATTGTTATTATCAACTATAATAATAATAATAATAATAATAATAATAATAATAATAATAATAATAATAATAATAATAATAATAATAATAATAATATTCATAGTATAATACTATTTATACTAAAATTAATATTTTTAAGAAAAAAGTTATAATATTATACTCCCTCTGTCCCGGTAATTTGTTGTCCTATTCCATTTTGGGGTGTCTCATTCAATTATTGTCCTTTATATTTTAAGAATAAACTTGATGAACAATTTGATCATTCACACTCAATTTGGTCCGCTTGTCATTTTATAATTGGCCACTCCTCTTTCCTTGGTCTTTGTGCCAAAACCAAAGGACAACAATTGACCGGGATTGAGGGAGGAGTATATGAATAATCATAAATTATAATAATGAAAAAATAGTAATTTTTTACTAATAATATTCTTAATAACAATAATAAATAATAATGTCAATATTAATAATGATATTAGTAAAAATAATTGTTTCGAATAAAAACACTCAAGTAAGCGTTGCTCGAATCCGGGTCGGGTCAACGCGCTCCTCTCAGACGATGGCACCTCGAACCTATGCTTGCTCTCTCCGGATGGATCTTTCACGCGTAACAAATAGGGCCTCAGAGGATTCGCAATAGGTCCTTCTCTGATGCCTTACGGTACTGTTGGATAGTTGGGACCTTGCTTGAAGCTAAGGTTTCCGTGCCCTCTCATAGTAGCTCGAGTAGTCTTACTTCTAGAGAGAGGAAGTTGTTGGTGAGAAGTATTTTACCATTGGTGGGTGAATAATGAGGTATTTATAGATTTCTATGTGTACCTCAAATGATGGCTGGCAAGCATAGTTACCATATTCGCTATGAATACGCCTTATCGATTCGCGATTCGCTTATAGAAAATGTGTTATATGTATTTTCGTGAATCGTTGATAGAATTTGCTTTTAACAATTCGTGATTCGTAGAGTATCAAGCGAATCCGTAACCATGTTGGCAAGCGTGTTGACTTTTATGACCCCATATTGGCTACTGGGTCAAGTCGGTTGGGCGTGCCCCATCAATAATATTAATAATAAATGTTATTAATTTTAATAATAATAATACCAATAATTATAACAACAACAACAACAATACTACTACTAATAGACCTGGGAAACAGATCGGGTCCTGTCGGGTTCGTGTTCGTGTCACATGTAAACGGGTCACAATCCCTCCAACCCAGACCCGACCCAATTAAATCTCTTGTCGTGTTCGTGTCGACCCACTTACATAAATGGGTCATAAGGTCTCAACCCTAACCCGTTAATTTCGTGTCGGGTTCGTGTCGTGTTTTCGTGTCACGTCCATATTTTGAAAGTTTAAGTATATTTATGTGATGAAGGATCAAGAAAAATTAGGATTAATTTAGTAAACAGGTCATTCGTGTCGGGTTCATGTTTAGAGAGGTCAACCCTAACCCAACCCAATTAAATATCGTGTCGTGTTCGTGTCGACCCACTTACATAAATGGGTTATTAAGTCTCAACCCAAACCCGTTAATTTCGTGTTAGGTTCGTGTCGTGTTTTCGTGTCGTGTCATTGTTTGCCACCTCTAACTACTAATAATAATAATAACAACAATAATAATAAATAATATTATTATTAACATTAATAACATTATTATTCATTTTAACAACAACAACAACAATATTATTCATTTTAATAATAATATTCATAATAATAATAATAAATAAATTATTAATAACATTATTATTAACAATATTATTAAATATAATAATAATAATAATAATAATAATAATAATAATAATAATAATAATAATAAAGAATAATATTAAAAAAAATAGTATTATTGATAACAAAATTAATAATAACTATTAAATTTAAGATGAGTAAGGTTGAAATGAGCTGAACTTAATGGAGCTGAACTGAACTAAACTGAACTGAATGGAGCTGAGCTGAGTGAATCAACTAAATGGAGTGAATCGAATCGAATCGAATCGAATGGAGTCAAATCGAATCGAAATGAGTGAATCGAATCGAATCGATCGAGTGAATCGAATCAAGTAGGTGAAAATAAGCCAGAAAGAACAGGGCCTAAGTCTTCTGATCCAGTGTCTCACGCCCATCAAGCTCCCATCCTATCTCATAAACCTGTCAAGTCTGCTCGCCAATATTTGGGTCATCACAGGTGTTCACGAATACACAGGGTCAACCACGAGGTTGAGTAGGGAATACAACGAAACAACAAAATATGATATGCATGCTCCTCCGTCACCTCCACCTCCATCTCAACTCATATCTCATAACCCGTACAACCCACCATACCGATCCCCTTAGACTATATATCGACCGTAGCCGATCTACTACCATTTCCAGGACACCAGGGCAAGTCTGCAGAACCCGCCCCGGGCCTTATCACAACATCATCATCACCACACCACGTCACCACAACATCCTCCATCTCCAATGCATATGAATGCTCAAGAAATTAATGCAACACAATATGTATATCATTGAACCGGTAAATCATAGAATCATGCCTATTCTGATCACAGATAATATACTCAATACGATCAATTCAGTCAAGCACATTCCAGGATATGAATCATAACATGAATCAACAACCACGAATCACGTCAACGTTCATAGTTTGGTCATATGAAACACAAACAAGTCAACACAATTCAACAACAACGATAATAAGTCAAGTGTATTTCCCTACCTTTTCGCAATCCAAGCACACAAGCAATCAATTATGATCTTTCACATATCCATCACCTACATAACATAATTATGTATAATTACCACCTACTCAATCAAATAATCATGCACATAACCTAGACTCATCATCACTTAATAGGAATATCAACTTAAAGAACAAACACGATTTTTCCTGATTTTCCAGCACATGACAGACTCGGAATAAAATACATAACTAATTCCAGAAAAATCAAATTGATACAAGGCCAATTGGATTGGAACCCCATGAGTCTTAGCTATAAATTATATCTAACGTGTGTTTCTCAAATTCCAAACTTATCAAGAGTTTTCAAACTGATTTCCAAAAACTGACAGAAACCGTCGCATAAAAAGTATTGATTCATAAAACGAGTTTAAAACATTATTTTGCAGTAATTCCAAATCCTATTATCATCTAGACTATACAAAGATGATGTATGAAGAAGGCTCATAACTGAATCGACATAAAAATTAGGGTTTCAAATCATTTTCCACAACCAAATCAGATTCGCGGACTTTTCAGCGACATGTTCATAAATAAATCACTTAGGACAAATCATAAAGAATTTGACTACGAGATTTTATATGAATAAACTAGACATCAAATAAACAGGACTCTATTTTCAAACCTTTTGAAGAAGAACACTTTAAAACAGTATAAACAATGGAATGAAATCGACTTACAAACAGGGAAATCGAATTAGGCTGGAATCGATGAGAAATCTTCAATCAAATGAAAGGCTCGACAATTCTTCTTCCTCTCCCTTTCTCTAGGTTTAGAAATGGTTTTATGAATGATAAAATGAAAAGAGGGGAGAGGGAGAGCGGCTCTTAGAATAGGTATAGGGTAAATGGTGGTTACATGTTCCGGGTAGGGCAAATGGGTTAAACGGGTATGGTCGTTGGGTAAATGTAGATGGGTAATTCTTGATCCAAAAGACAAAATGTGATGTAGCCCGACTCAACATATACGATATAAACCCGACTTAATAACATTCACGATATTACGATGCAACCAATATAAAATGTATAATACTAATATATAATAATATCCGTTTAATCGATTATATAAAATACGGGGTATTACAGTCTACCCTCCTTAAAAGAAACTTCATCCCGAAGTTTACCCTCTCTACCAACCAACGCAAACGAATTATGAAACGCATATACAAAAGTATGTAAGGCACCCACCAAATTGAATATTAAACGTAGTATTACATTCCACCCTCCTTAAAATAAACTTCGTCCCCGAAGTTTAACCATAACAGAAACACATCATGTAACACTCCAACATAACCCACACAACGCATAACCAATATAGCCAAACTGAGAAATCACACATGAAAGTATAAAGATTTTACAATCCTACCCTCCTTAAACATGGTTACGTCCCCGTAACCTTCATTATTATAACAAAAGTTCTCAAACTACTGCTAACAACTGAAAGAGGATAAAAGATTCACAACTCACGCTCAAGTTACTAATCCCTACTAAAGACAATCAATATACAAGCTCTCTCAAGATGCGTAGGTGCTCACATATGGTTCATGTCAAATAACATCGTTTCATCAAGGTTACTAAGCAAGATCACTAACGTAACATACCACGATAATCCTATCCGGCGTATTCTCGTGGCAGCATATTTTCCAAGAAATATTGGTAACATTTATTCATGTGAATAATCAAATTATGAATGGAACAATGCTTTAGAAGGTTACCAGTAAAATCATTAGTAATTATTCATTTCACTAATCATTGTAATCTCATACCTTAGGAACATAGGGAATCACCAACATAAGAAAAGAATTAGGGTCAAAACTTAATAAATCGATTTATGAAAATTTGTAACCTAATAGGTCCAGCCCGACTTTCCTTTACATAACTGTACAGATTTAGGTCAAGACACAGAATCACCAATAAAATGAAGACAACCAGTTTCGCAGTACTTATCATCCTAGAAATATTTTTAATCCCCATAACAAAGGGTTTGGGATTTATTCACGAATGACGAACGCACATTGATTAGCAAATTTTACAAACTTATTGGTCGAGTCAATCAAGCGAGTAAACAGCGATATTGGAAAGTTAACATACAAGACTATCATAAATAAAATTTCATTCTTGGTGTTAAATATATTTAAACTGCACCCAACACAATGACATAAAAGATTAAATGTATTTAACTACACCAATTTTACAAATATTCATTACATATTATGCTAATATCAACATACCATGTTAACACATAACTCACTTAAATCACCACATTACATTTCCCGTTTTGACATTCGTAACTAACCACAACCCACCAATTCACTACATGAACGAACAACATGACCAAATTAACCCACTAATTTGTGACTCCGTTCTAGCTTCATTCCTCCAGACTAGCAAATATCATGAAACCATATAACCAGACACTAGCTGGAAGTCTCATTCCGAATTTATACTCACACGACAAAATTTAACTTCATTTTCAAAACTTTTACTTTCATACTGGACGGTGAATAACTTTCTTAACATAAATCTTATAACAGAGCCGTCCATAGAATCCATTTACAGCTTACTACGAAACTCAAAATAAGATAAACTTAATTCAATTCCTTCAAACAATACAAGCTTAGGTGTCGACTCATATTTCATAATTTACAGGTTCATCTTATTCATTTCAGTCCTATCTTTACTAATGAACGACTATTACCTCAACATCAGGGTTCTAGTCACACTTCTTTACTCAGTTATATACACGGCTAACACGACTACAATATTTAATCGGAGACCTTTTAGATAGTACACATTCCCTGGTGACGTCTCATCAAAGCATACGATTCGTACCATAAAGTAAAGCAAGTAACTACAAATTAACTGTGTTCAATCAAATTTTTACCTCTTTATTATAGATCTATTTATCACAGGTTGCATGGTCACACAAAGTATAAGTACCAACTCAATTACATGTTAAATTTTAAAATGATTTATCACGTCATAAGAACTAGACAAGAGTCTAACCATATAGTCAATATAAGAAGATTATTAGTTTAGATCGGAGGCACACTATAAAATTCCCAGTTAAACTCCTTACGGAACCATCGATCAAGTGCGTCATGAGTAATTAACTTAATAATGTAGAAGTCAAACAACTGAAATTACAATTGAGTATTAATAGTTATATGATTCACAATAACAACAAAATTACTTCCATATCACACATATGTTTAACATTTTAGCAACCATACCATTCAATTGTATCCATCAACTCAGTATAATTCATTTTCAGCAAAAATAAAAGATATCGCATAAACAACTTAAACATGTACATATACCATCATATAACTTGTAAAACATTATCTATGACAAAAGATTAGTAAGGTGAACAAGTTCTCTGGTTTGCACGGTTTGAACAAATAGGCAACTCGCGGCTCAATTAAACGTAACTGTAACGACTATCATTTAAACATACGCATGACATGTGAATCATCAAAGGGTTATCTGATTATAATTCGACGGTTCGAGAATATATTTCAAATATCGTAACTATATCGTAACTATATCAACTATATTTCAAATATCGTGACAATTGCAACAATCACCTTAGCATTTCATGACAATACAACTATGAACATATCCAATAAGGAACAACAACACTATTTTATTATCATATCATAAGTTTAGGTTCAATCAAATAAATTAATGCAATGAAAGTAATAAGTATAACTATAGGCACACAGACTCACATAAAAGACATGAGAACTCAGATGACATCCTACATGTGTGAACATTTAGACATACTCATTACTACCATCCATGTGTAAACATTTAAACATAATTATTATAAATATTCACGCGAGTATATTAGAACAATCAAGTTAACATTTAACGCCACCAACTTTACCAAGATATGACAATATAGTTTTATATTTATATATATCCGACCACTATAAAAATATGATGAACACACCAGAGATATTACAACATGCCAAACATATATAAAATATGCAACAACTGGACTCGTATAAAATAATTCACCCTCGATTAAGGATCAGATTAAGCTATTCAATTTCACACATACTATCATGCCAACAATGTTATAAACTAAACTTTAATTTTTTTATCACTTGTTAAGATACATAACCAATGAATATGTGTGCTACTATCATCATATAAGGACACTATAATTTCACATTAATAAGGCTCATGAAATAATCGAACAACTGTATGAAAACTCAACATAGAATTCACATTTTAAAAGTTATGATTCACGTTGTAACTTCCAAAAATCACGAATAAATAACCGTTCAACGAAAACTTGAGTTATATTACTTTTTATAACATACAGAGAGTTAATAATTCGTGAGAAAAAGAATGAGGTCCAAAGCTCAAGAATTCAATTTTTTAAAGGATTTTACAACTTTGTTGGTCCAAACAAGTATGTGACAGCAATTGGTCCGAAACTTGGGTCAGTTTGCAAAACTTACCATTTAATATAGAGACATCAAGAATTTTTGTGGCTTATCAATTTGAAAACATATGCAAATCTTCTGATCGATGGAGTTGGAATTATGCAAAAATTATTAATACAATTTAAATGAGGATTTTTACAAAATCGTTGGTCAAAACATCACTGCACAGGAACTTCCTGACCACAGCCCACTAAAATATTTATTACTCCTAATCCGTATATCCTATAAGCATAAAACCAACGCCAAATGAACACTAACTCCAAAGGCTATCTCTCATAAAATTTTCATCCATAGGCAATAAACAGAAAAGAAATGGCAGTAAGGTCAATTAAAGAGTAAAATCAAACAAAACGAGTTTCAGCACTAGGTCATTCTTTACTATGTTACAAGCTCTTATGAACATACTATGTATACTAACCCATCCCAACTTAAATCTCACACTTTGTACTTACGTAAACATCTATCCCATAGAATCCCTTCGCATCTCGATCTACTCCTTACATCTAAATCACGATTGCTATGACTAGAAACATGCAATTCAATAGTGTTTCTAATTACTATCACAATACTATACTAGCATGGCTTCAGGATCACATAACCGCATATCATTAGACATAATAGCACTATCAACACGTCATTCAACATCCATCCAGATAAATATCATCAATTCGCAATTATTTCTACGCTCACGATTACCACAATCCAACACTTCATTGATTATAAACCTGAACACGAAAATTTATTTCTCATCTCCACAACATCATATGATCACGTCATCATTCATACAAAATACTTACCGTAACGTTGTCCTGCAGAGTGGTTAGAATATATAGGTCTTAAGGTGTACACCCACTCGATTATATCCAAGGTTTTCCTTCTAACTACCCCACTCACTCGATTTCTCCCGGGTTACCTGGTTCAAAACTGAGAGGGCAAAAGAGCACGCATTAAGGGCGCCTTCTTAACCGCACTGTGAGCTCCTAACTGTTTATTCCCAGGGGTTCATTTTATTTAGACACATCCTACGTTCATTGAGTTCATTGGTTTAGGCCTGAGGATCGTTCGCTCTGATACCACTTTGTAACACCCCGATTTATAAAGGAGCCTCTAGCAAGACATTCCCTAATAAACCGGGCTGTTACCATCTCGGTTTCCCGAGGTAGTGAATAACAAATTAAACTCCAAGGCAAATTACATAATTTCTTTAACTTAACTTTTTTACAAAACCTCATTTACATCAAATTACAAAGAACTAACATAAATAAAAGTGAAAGTCTTCTAAATGATGATCTAGCTACTAAGTCTTCTGATCCAGTGTCTCACGCCCATCAAGCTCCCATCCTATCTCATAAACCTGTCAAGTCTGCTCGCCAATATTTGGGTCATCACAGGTGTTCACAAATACACAGGGTCAACCACGAGGTTGAGTAGGGAATACAACGAAACAACAATATATGATATGCATGCTCCTCCGTCACCTCCACCTCCATCTCAACTCATATCTCACAACCCGTACAACCCAGCCATACCGATCCCCGGTAGACTATATATCGACCGTAGCCGATCCGCCACTCGCAGTGAGGACACCAGGGCAAGTCTGCGCAGAACCCGCCTGGGCCTTATCACAACATCATCATCACCACACCACGTCACCACAACATCCTCCATCTCCAATGCCTATGAATGCTCAAGAAATTAATGCAACACAATATGTATATCATTGAACTGGTAAATCATAGAATCATGCCGGTTACCGATTGTTGTGATAATATACTTAATACGATCAATTCAGTCAAGCACATTCCAGGATATGAATCATAACATGAATCAACAACCACGTATCACGTCAACATTCACAGTTTGGTCATATGAAACACAAACAAGTCAACACAATTCAACAACAACGATAATAAGTCAAGTGTATTTCCCTACCTTTTCGCAATCCAAGCACACAAGCAATCAATTATGATCCTTCACATATCCATCACCTTCATAACATAATTATGTATAATTACCACCTACTCAATCAAATAATCATGCACATAACCTAGACTCATCATAACTTAATAGGAATATCAACTTAAAGAACAAACACGATTTTTCCTGATTTTCCAGCACATGACAGACTCGGAATAAAATACATAACTAATTCCAGAAAAATCAAATTGATACAAGGCCAATTGGATTGGAACCCCATGAGTCTTAGCTACAAATTATATCTAACGTGTTTTTTTCAAATTCCAAACGTATCAAGAGTTTTCAGACTGATTTCCAAAACCTGACAGAAACCGTCGCATAAAAAGTATTGATTCATAAAACGAGTTTAAAACATTATTTTGCAGTAATTCCAAATCCTATTATCATCTAGACTATACAAAGATGATGTATGAAGAAGCCTCATAACTGAATCGACATAAAAATTAGGGTTTCAAATCATTTTCCACAACCAAATCAGATTCGCGGACTTTTCAGCGACATGTTCATAAATAAATCACCTAGGACAAACCATAAAGAATTTGACTACGAGATTTTATATGCATAAACTAGACATCAAATAAATAGGACTCTCTTTTCAAAACCTTTGAAGAAGAACACTTTAAAACAGTATAAACAATGGAATAAAATCGACTTACAAACAGGGAAATCGAATTAGGCTGGAATCGATGAGAAATCTTCAATCAAATGAAAGACTCGACAATTCTTCTTTCTCTCCCTTTCTCTAGGTTTAGAAATGGTTTTATGAATGATAAAATGAAAAGAGGGGAGAGGGAGAGCGGCTCTTAGATTAGGTTTAGGGTAAATGGTGGTTACATGTTCCGGGTAGGGCAAATGGGTTAAACGGGTATGGTCGTTGGGTAAATGTAGATGGGTAATTCTTGACCCAAAAGACAAAATGTGATGTAGCCCGACTCAACATATACGATATAAACCCGACTTAATAACATTCACGATATTACGATGCAACCAATATAAAATGTATAATACTAATATATAATAATATCCGTTTAATCGATTATATAAAATACGGGGTATTACAGTCTACCCTCCTTAAAAGAAACTTCGTCCCGAAGTTTACCCTCTCTACCAACCAACGCAAACGAATTATGAAACGCATATACAAAAGTATGTAAGGCACCCACCAAATTGAATATTAAACGCAGTATTACAGATTGTCTTGTTCTTTACGCCGTTGTGATCGTCGTGTCAAGGGTAAGCTTCTTGTATAATTTTTATAGCATTTCGTTGAGTTTGGTTAAAACCCTAATTGGGTAGTTTTGGGGGTTTTGGGTAAATTGTGTGGATTTGGTGGTAATTGTATGTGTATGTGTTATAGGAGAAGGATTCGTAGAGGAACATTATTGATTAGCTGCTGTGACGGTCTTGTGGTTGCTATTCCAGGTAGGGTTTCCCTACTCAGTATTGTTTACATGGCTTTGTTGATAATTGATTGTTGGTAGTAATGTATATCATATCGGTATTGGATTTAGTGATTGTTGATTGTATAGTTGGTTGTATAACTGTCTGTGGTTTTGCGAGGTGCATCCTCGGCTGAGTGGAGTCACTTGCGGGAGTGGCTTCACTCCCTTGATTCGCCTTCTGTGGAACCCGCCACAGAAGGGATGTGCACATTTAGGAACTTGGGTTTTTCGCTCGGATGAGATGAGCGGGTTTAGGTGGGAACGGCTGCGGTCCCCCACTAGCGGTGTGGAATACTTGTTGCGATGGGTATTCTGGCAGGACTACACACTTTAGTGTGTAGTCAGGTGTGTGGAGTTGTGAAGGAGATTGGTTGTACATTTGGATTGTATATTATTGCAGCTGTGTTGTTTGTGCAATCAGTACCGACCCCGTTTAATTGTTTTAAAAACTGTGGTGATCCATTCGGGGATGGTGAGCAGTTATTGAGCAGGTATGAGTTGATGCGCATGGGATAGCTGGGTTTAGTTGCTACGAGCTGTCTAGAAGTCTTCCGCGGTGTCATAAACGTTCTTTTACATTGTTTTAGTTGGTTTGACAGTTTTGAGGAACATTTGTATTTACTCTATCAGTTTTGGTTTTGGAATTGTATCGCGTTAAACGTATTTAATAAAGTATGTTTCTTTATTGTCTATTTGATATACACTGCCTCGGGTAACCGAGATAGTAGCACTTCCATGCTTTAAGTGGTGCTGGTAAGGCACTTGGGGTATGTGGGTGTTACATTAATGGTCATGTGTAGTGTATAATATTGTTGATTGTGTAATAGTATTGTTGTGTTTGTGTGTGGGGTGCGTCCCTGGCTGAGTGGAGTCATCATCGGGAATGACTTCAAGCCCTTGATTCGCCCCTTGTGGTTCCCGTCACAAGGGGGATGTGCACATTAATGGACACGGGTTATTCACCAATGGAGATGAGCGGGGTTTAGGTGGGGAAGACTGCGGTCCCTCAATGGAGGTGTGGAATATCTGTTGCGATGGATATTCTGGCAGGACTTTACCTTCGGGTTAGTCGGATGGTTGATGGATGATTGGAGTTGGAGATGGATGCGTGTATATTGTATCTTGTTTGTCTATTATTCCTCAGTTACTGACCTTGTGTGGTTTTGTTTGTGTTCTTTCTTCTTATGTGTCTACCGTGATCCATTATGGTGAGCAGTCAGTCTTAGCATGTGTTGATATGTGAGGCTTGGCTGGGTACGTTGGAGGGACGAGTCTTTCACTGAGTCCTGGCATGGTGTAGTATCATCGTAGTTGATAGTCGTTTGTTATCAGTTGTACCTTTTCTTTTGTTAAGTTAAACCTGTAATATACTTAAATAGTTCTTCAATTGACGTATGATATTTACTGTTCCTCAGGCAACCGAGATGGTAATGCCCGTATCTGCTAGGAAAGGTCTTGTTAAGGCTCCTTGGTAGATGGGGGTGTTACAAAGTGGTATCAGAGTGACAGTTTTGGAACCTGTAACCAACAAACATAATGAACGCAGTGAGTCTAATAAAATGAACCTGGTGTATGTGTGTTGGTGTAGATACCACATTTTTACACCTCTCGCCAACCACCAGTGATGATTGAGCCAAATGTTTAATATGCGGAGCGATTTTATGACAGTTCGTAAGTTCATCGACAAGTAATAGCTCAAACACTCGAGTCAACCTCATGGTCGTCATCTACGTGCCGATACGGTCGTTTTGACAGTAATTAGAGTTCATTTGGAGTCCGGGTAAAAAACCGCTTCATTTTCTAAAAACCGTTTAAATGCCGAGTCGGAATATTCCGGAGTGTTCTAGAATTCTCTGGATATTTATTCCTAATTAAATTTAATATTTTTAAGGAAATATCTTCCGTACATTGTGTTTCATGGAATAAGTGTATATCTACCGAAATTCCATAAAAAATGCGGAAATCTTTCTTGCTGAGGAGGAAACCTTTGGGGAAATGACACAGCAGGTGATGCGCCTCTTCCAAGGGTCGCAATGGCTGCTGCGCCTCTTCCCCATCCCTCTTTCCATGCTTTCCAGAATATTTTCGTGATTTGTTTCCGTATCCGTGTCATTCCTAAACTCCTTCGTGTGTTTAGTATAAATAGAGACCTTCGGTCTCCATATTTGGCACGCGAGTGTCCGCTCTTTTCTTCTCTCTTTGCATTCTAGACCACGCTTTTGCTTTCGACGTCTACGTGCTTGATCAATCGACCACGTAAGCTCAGATCACTCTGAGTCCCAATTACGTTGCATAGACCGACCAATTTGACCAACTCCACTTTAATCAACTTAATCAATCTTTTAAATCCTTTTACAAGGGCACTTTCCACGCATATTCGAGCCGAGCAATCACTAAACGATAACTTTAGTCAATCTCGCTTCGTCAAACATGTAAGTCTGAGGGTGTAAATCCTATTTTATTTATTGTACTTTTTATTTTGTATCATTAATGTAAGGTCTATATCAAAAGCACGTTCAAAACCATCTTAAAACCATTCTTTAAAACCGTATTTACAAAATAGCGGAGGTCTGACGTCGAGAAGAAACGCAGTAGCAGTTGCGCCTCTTCGAAGTGTCGCAGTATCTGCTGCGCCTCTTCCAGAGGCTGCCGCTGCTCCTGCTCTTCTTCTTCTTCCTCGACCTTCTGCAAATTTCTATTTTTCTTATTTCTTTCGTTTCTTTTGTTCATTTCAGTATATAATCATCCCCCTTAAACTAAAAGAATAAGAGATTCTCAAGTTTTACCGCCTAAATGAGTTGCTCTATATTGGGCTTTGGGCTTCATTATATCCTATCTTTGACTAGGCCATACTGATTTATTTCATACAATAAATAATACTATGACATTTAAAACGGGGATAATATTTTTTCAACTTGCATTCCCCTTTATTTTACTACTAAGAGAATAAAAATTTTCAATAGTTTTCCCTCCAAAAAGAAGTTGGCTAAATAAGGAAACAAAACTCTATTTTTATTAAATTATTATCTTTTAGTTAAGGTATAATCTTTAATCATTATAAATTTTTTTAATTAAATTATAATCTTTTAATTTAAAAAAAAACAACAAAACTGGTATAAATCTAAAATTCGTATATGAAAAACCGAAAAATTTGATATTATTAGTTTCGCATAATTTTTTTTACCAAGTATGAGTATTTAGTTCGTATAAAAAAATTATGAACTTATATTATTAATTTCTTGAAAAAAAAAACTTTAAAATTATCTGAGATAATTTATAAATTGAAATCATTAGTTTTGTGATGAAAAATTTCATTAAAATTATTAGAAATCGAGAGGGGAGGAATTCATAAAGCGATTATCGTATTATTCATAGTAGTTCGTTTGTACCCATTACAATAAGAGATCAGACATTTATATGGCATTCAAAATAACCTAAATCTCGATCTAGAACATTCTAATGTAGGCAATTGAAGATATTCATCATATCATTATAATATTATTACGATTAAGGTATAATACCGTAATATTCTCCAACAAAAAATATACATTTCATGAATTTACTTAATTCTTTTAATTAATTTTCCATTTCAGTTTTTTATCCTCATATTGAAATATGAAAAATTAATAATACGTCAATTTTAAATCTTAAATAATACATTATAAAGTAAGTAAAAGATCTATGAATACCGCGCATGTATGCGCAGGATCCATACTAGTGTTTTACTAATCCTTTTCAAATTTTAACAGTTAATTCGACTTAAATCCCATATAATTCGATATTTACGGGTTTCCGTCATCTTATTCAAACCCGGATTTAATAGGCTCGATTCATTCATATCAAGTCCCTTGAATTCGTCTTTGATATATGTTTTAATTATGTTTTCCTTCATCAATTCTTAATCTTTAATTTCCGCCTCTAACTTCAAGTTTGTATATAAACTCGTTTTCGACATCGTGGATAATATCTAACCTGTAGTAGTTCGTTTCAATCCGTTTTTATCATCTTGTGACGATATTAGTATGTATGTAATCTGCTAAATCACCTCAACTCGAGTCTAAAATCAATAATCGACGTAAATTCACCAACGAACGATAACAATCTGCGGTTCTGACTTCACAGCCAGAATCCAACTGGAGAACAGACGCAGGAAGTTATGCGCCTCTTCCAGAGGACGCAACAAATGTTGCGCCTGTTCTTGGTTGGCTTCTGTTCCTGAACTCTTTCTCGCTTTGACGTAGCTCATAATTACGTATTTAATCGACTATTAATTGTATTATCACTTCTAATCTGACATATTTTCATATTTCTAATTTTCTTTTCTTTTATTTCCTTCTTTGAAATCTCGTCTTCGAACGTGCTTTTGACGTAGATCAAATAATCCTTGTAATTATTGTAATTTTGATTATTGTAATTTTACTATTGTTTATGTATTATTTATTTACTTGGTTTTCACATGTAATGAATCTAACATCTACTTCGACCCAATTGTTTGCTAAATTACGTGTTCACCGACATAGTCTAATCTCCCAGGCTAGGATTAATATGTGTTTATTGCATTTCATGTATTACATCGACAACATATCAACTATGAACAACTTCCCTAATCATTAGTAGAGGCCGCTATCGAGGCGGGCGGGATTAGGTGTTCGATTAAAGAGCTTCATAATACGTACCCTCACCCCTTACCCCAGTTATCTCTGGACATCTGTGTCTATTCGCATATTCGAGAGTCATTTTAGACATAGAATGCTAAGGGTAACGAGTTCTTAGTGTTCATGTCACTACTTTGTGTCTTGACATGGCACGAGGTATTCGAACGGTTTCCAATTTTTCCACAATAAATTGGTGGCGACTCCACAAATGCAGGCTTATTCAACCTTTCATTGGTTTCAATGCCTCACCAATCGGTAACGGCCCATGACGTGCTTTGGCAAATCAAGGTTCCGTGGGAGAAGTCCGCCGCCTCGAGACCAACGCGCGGGTGGCCCATGTCCACAGTTGGGAGCCCCTTGAATTGCTTGATTTTGGGTGAGAAGGTGCCCTCATTCCAAAATTCTGGCCCCAATATGCTTAAGCCAACCACTTTGAACAGGGATATCGAGTCGGGAATTGTGTGCATGTGTGTGTAATATGCGATTTATATGTTTAGAGTTGATGTCTTGTGTGTAGGTGATATAATGCGATGAGTAACTGCTTATATGGTTGTCTCTGTGAGTAAGTGTGTGGATGGACGGTAAGGATGTAATGCAAGTATACATAAGGTTATGTGGTGACATATAAGTGATAATTAATTTACGAGTTTGAATTGTTCGGATAAAATTGTATGAGCATGTTGATATGCCTATGTATGAGTAGTATACCGTTGTTAATATGCGTGAATATGCGGATTAAAATATGTAATAGTAGACTCCTATGTTGTATGGAACGAGGTAGAGTAAAGTTATAATGTTCTAGTCGCGATAATTATGTTATATGTGAAGTAATGATAATTGATAGTATTAGTATAGAGATAATAAGTGACGAGTTCTAAGTCTGCCTTAAACTCCGAACGAATTGTTATTTTGCAGGAGCGACTAATCAGATTCGTAATCGTTCGTTGAGTATTTTGACTTACTCGACCGAGTACGAGGGACCACTCGACCGAGTAGGCCTTACACGACCGAGTAAGAGGGTCACTTGATCGAGTTTGATAGAAAAAAGAATCAATGTTAATTCCGCCAGCGTCAAAACTCGACCGAGCAACCTCAACTCGATCGAGTGCTGCTACAGTACACGGGTTCCGTAAAACGTTTTCGAGGCTTATAATCTCAACTCCCTCATTCTTTTACTTCTTATTCTTCTTTCTAAACCTAAATTCTCTCATTCTTCCTTTACCAAACTTTGGTGATTTTGTGCTTGATTTCTTCCGCATCTTCCTAAGTTCATCCACCTAATCCGTTTGCAAACTTATTCAAGATAATTTCTACTCTTTTCTTTGATTTTAAATCAATTTGAGGCATGTATTGGTGTTGGATTTTCTAAAATCTTCGGTTTTATACCTAAATTTTATATTGTAATTGTTGTATTTTGATAGAAACCACCTTAAATCATTGTTATTGATGTTAGGAATTACAAACTAAACCCGATTTGTGACTATATTCAACCCGTATTTTTCTAGCACTACTACAAATTTAGGCAACTACAACGCCCCTTTAACAACGATTATTCACGAAAATCACAATAGACGTTGTAGAATGTATGGCGCGAATTTTACTAAAATAAATTACAACGGGTATGGTTATAAAAACCGTTGTTATTAGTTTTAACAACGGGTCACACATGCAAAACCGTTGTTAATAATTTGGCGCAAAATTGGCGCAAAGTTAGTGAAAAGTAATCACAACGGTTACTTTTGAAACCCGTTGTTAAAACATATTTGACAACGGGTATTTTTTACAACCGTTGTTAAAACATATTTCACAACGGTTGTTGTTTAATAACCGTTGTCAATACCTTCCATATCAGTATAAACCACACAAACGAAGTCTGCTGCCACCAAAAACACAACCCTTAATACACAAACACAAACACAAACACAGGAGACAAACAAACACAAAACACACACTCTCTTTCTCTCTTTCTCACTTTCTCATCGTCGCTTCTTCTCGCCGTCACTTTGTTGATTTCATCGTCTATTACGTTCGTATTTATCGGGTAAATCTCGCCCTTTGTTTTCATCGTCATTATTTTCTTTTTCTATTTATTTCTTTTGCATATATGTGTTTTTATCGACCATTATGTTATTTGTTTAAGTATTGTTCGCATAATTAGTTACTAAAACAATGAAGAAGCAAGATGAAGAAGTAAGATAAATATAATTAATATATATATATATATATTTATAAATACATAAATTAAAAAAAAAAAAAATTACATATGTAAAAATGCAATTCTTATATTTTCATGGAGGATCTTATTGTGCTCTATCGTATCCATCCTCTCCTCCTTGGCTATTTGGAGGTTCCGTTCAGCAGCTTGCTATATCGTCATATAGCCGCAATCGCGCGCCTTTGCTCGTCAAGCCATCTTCTTTGGCGTGCTTCAGTGCGGTTCGAGCTTCCACAAGGTAGCTCCTGAAACTTTCCTCAATATGGAGGAACCGGCGGATGAAGTTGTTGTTGTTCTCGATCATGGTAAGAGTCTTTAGGATGAAATCATTCATTTTCTTAGAGTTTTTGAGTTTGATTTGAAAGATTAAGTAGAGTTTGTTTTAACAGTTAGAGTTTGGAGATGAATATATGAGATAATAATGGAAATGTTAGTTGAGATATGCAATGTATTTATACTAAGCAATGTGTGTGGGTTGAGTTAATTGCTTTTTAATTAATAAATATGTTAGGAAGTTGTGCCATAATCATCATCATATATCTCTCAATAATGCTCCTTCAAATCCGTTTACTAACCCTTCTAATTCCATATTATCCGTTCATATGTACAAAGTGATGTCGGTAATAATGCATGCATCGAATTCTAACAGCCGTAATTATGCATGCA
Source organism: Silene latifolia (assembly GCF_048544455.1). Lineage (NCBI taxonomy): Eukaryota > Viridiplantae > Streptophyta > Magnoliopsida > Caryophyllales > Caryophyllaceae > Silene > Silene latifolia. The sequence continues at coordinate 69,611,914 of NC_133536.1, read as the reverse complement.
TCTAGTAATATTTAATTTAATTTTTTTAATTTTTTAAGAACAAACAACAACGGTTATTTTATAACACCCCGTTGTCTTTAGTTATAACAACGGTTTTGTATATTAAAACCCGTTGTTATAACTTTCCCCCCAAAATTGTGTCACACTTTCCACAACGGGTTTTTATACATAAAACCGTTGTTAATAGTTTTAACAACGGTTTCCTTAAGTAAGCCAACCGTTGTTAAAACCTTCTACAACGGACGCATTAACAACGTCCGCTTTTTTATATAACAACGGTTTTTGACCGTTGTTATAGCCTGTATCTGTAGTAGTGTAGGATTTGCCCCAAATTTTGATTTTTGTTCATCAAATTCATCTTAAAGCGTTGAAAAAGGATAAGGGATATTAGTAGTATCATATTTGGTGCTTGATTTTGATTATTTTCATCAAAAAATTGTTCTTAAAACTCCGTCTTAAAAGTGCAAAAAGCTGAGATTTTGTCCCAAGTTTACTACAATAATCGACTTATTGAGCTTAGTTTTGATGAAAGTGCAGTCCGGATACTCCTACAATTTGCTTAAACTTCATATTTTGGAATTTTAAACCATCTTTTATGGATTGTGAAGAGTAAAGGAAATTGGTAAAATCTTGTTTTGTCTCAAATTTTCATGTTTTAACAAGAAAATCCGTCTTAAGCATCACCTTCGTCGTATACAAAGCATTTAAAAGTTCTATTTTGAATTCGCAAAACCCGATGTGTTGCTAAACTATGTTGAAACATATGCCGAGAACTACAGCTACACGACAGAGCAAGAGAACATGCGCCGCTGAGGCAGAGGCATGGGAAGGAAGCCAAGGACACGTTGTCCCACCGGTACCTGGATATCCTACGGTAATCTTTGTTGACTTTAGGCAGCGAGATGCATATGTGCACTTGTTGAGTCTCACCTTGAGACCCACAAGGTGCATAGATACGAGCCTGTTGGAGGAGTTGAAGATAGAGGTAGACGTGCGTCATATCTTTGAGGTGTTGGGTTTGGAGGGGTTGTACTAGTTGAAGAAACACTGTAACACCCCCATCTACAAAAGATCCTTAACAAGACCTTCCCTAGCAGATAAGGGCGTTATCATCTCGGTTGCCCGAGGACAGTAATAATCAAATGCCGATAAAAGAACGTTTATAATATATTACAAGTGAATTACAAACAACTGACGATATAAAAGATACAACTCAAAACTACTATCAACTATGTGAAGCTATATCTGCCATGAATCGTGGTAGAATCATCCCTGGAAGCACCCAACTAAGATCCATACATCAACCTGCTAAGACCGACTGCTCACCATAGTGGATCACGGCAGACACAACACAAACAAACGACACAACAAAACCACACAAGGTCAGTGAGCGAGATAATAGATATACAAAAACAGATAAAACACAAGTACAACAACACACACACCACACCTCCTCCAACCAACCACACGCCTCTGACTGCCCAAAGGTCCAGTCCTGCCCGTGGGGGACCGTAGCCGTTCCCACCTAAGCCCCGCTCATCTATCCGAGCGATAAACCCATGTTCCTTAATGTGCACATCCCTTATGTGGTGGGTTCCACAGAAGGCGAATCAAGGGCGTGGAGCCACTCCCGTAAGTGACTCCACTCAGTCGAGGACGCACCTCGAGAACCACAGACAAACAACCACAATTAGCTGTACAAACAATAATCATCAACTATCAATCCAACACAAGACTAATCAACTACCACAATCAATCAACGATACTGACACTAAACCAACCAAACAACATCAACAGACTCTCTAGACAATCAACAGTACTGAGTAGGCGAATCTACCTTTAGCAACCGCAGCGATTCCGCGTCCGATCACAAGATACCAATCAACCAATAAACCACCTATACAACCATCACAACTATCTATTACTACCACTATAAACATGACTAAAAACAAAGATGACGATGATGATGTTGGGGCTGGTGTCCTTAACAGTTAGTGCAAGGACTTATAAATCTCTAAAAGGATCAAAGGGTATACTTTGTATCATAATCAGTTGGTCCACGTTTATCAATAACGGTTGGCTTGTTAGATAAGTTTGACGTTATTGTCATACAGATGGCGGTGATCAACTGGTCCCTAAAAGTCACACCTATAGGATACGTTTTGAGAGATGTGACGGTATGAAAATACAGTCATGTAGATGCCAAATTTGACTAACCAGTTAGTCTGAGTTATTTGACTAATAATTAGTCAAAATGTGATGTTGAGATATTTTATTTAATACGGATTAAATAATAATGGCTAAGACGAATTAAGCGGTTAATTCGTAAAATTGAATATAAGCGTTTTATATTTAATTAAATGTATATTGAATATAATTATACGATATTGTCTTTGTCGGACACGTATTAAATAATTCAACTAATCCGTGTAATTAGTTGGTGCTTTAATATCCGATAACCGATGACAGTTTATAATTAGACCGTGTCATATACACTTAGCGAATCACGAACCGGACCATGAGTTAAAACTAAGAGGAAGTGGAAGCCCACTTCCCCTTGGTGGTCTCGGTTTGGCCGAATTAGAGGAGCCATAAGGAGAGCTTTCTCCTTCACTTCTAACCTAATTCATTTTGCTAAAAATTTTAGGGTTTTGGGAATTGTGCCTCCCGAAATTCGGATCTCTCATCCAATACAAACTCACAAAAACAATCCCCTCAATATTGCAAGGCAATTAGGGGATTCTCTCTAGCACAAGGGCATTTCTCGGACAATCTTGGGTGTAACAATTAGGAGGAGATCTATCTTGATCTCTCATTGCCATTTTGCACTAGGACCGAAGGTTATTTCTATTGCTTAATCGTTTCATTATGTTTTTCGTTTTATGACTATAATCACATGTAAATTTTGCGTTATAATCCTATAATTAAAGGGTATTATACGGATATTACCCATCAAGTGGTATCAGAGCGAGGCCACGTAAATTTTTCTATGTGATTTTCATTAAACGATTTTTGAAATCGATGAATTTTTGTCTAAAATTTGGTGCGGCTGATTTTTTTTATTCGGCACAAATTTTTTTTGCCCTCGGCAATTTTTTAATTGCTGCGTTTTTCCTTGGGAACCGTGTCCATGTACACGGTTGTTGGTTGTGATTTTGTCTTGTTTTTCATTTTAATCTTTGCATATTGCATTGTAATCGATATTCATTGCGATATATAGAAGATCCATCAAAATGATTGCATCAAATTTCGTGTGGCAAATTTTTTTTTATCTCGAAAATTCTGGAAAACCGTGCTTGATGTTCACGGCCTGTTTTGGTTTTGCATCGTTATGCGTGCCACACAATTTTGTTAGATCGTTCGATCTCTTGTTTTCATTCATTCTTCACATGTTGTAATTTTAACCGATAATTATTGCAATATGTTGAAGATTAACAATTGTAGTTTGATTTCTATACGGATTAGATTAAAATTGCAATTGTGTTTTATCAAACCGTTTTGTTTTGATCTCTTGTTGCTCACGATTTTGAGCCGTTTAATTTTTTTTTTTGGCCATTTGATGCTCTCGGCATTCACAGCCCTATAAAAAAAAACAAAAAAATTTTTTTTTGGGTACTGGTACTGTTCACGTACAGCAGTACAGAAGAAAAAAAAAATTTTTTTTTCTGTTTTTTTTCTTTCGGCCCTTTTTAATGCATAAAACGGTTTTTATGCTCTCGCTTGATAGTGAAACGGTTCACCCACGAACAATCAAATTACTTTAAAACGATTTAAAGTAACGGATTATCTCGGATTAAAATTAAATTGACTAAAGCGGTTTTGTCATATAATTTTAATTATCTTTGGTGGTTTGGATAAATTTAACATAATTACGGAATTATGTCACGAATAAATTTAAATTTTAGTTGATGCATTTTATTTATCGTTCTTGTTTAATTTTGAATGCTTTTAATTACGTATTTATTTATTTTGCAAACGGTTGTAACTTAGTGTGGCCTTAGTAGAACGTGTTACCGTAATGATGGAACACGGTCTTGGTTGTATTTTGAGATCTCGTATCTCCATTTTTATTTCTTTTAATTACAGTTTTTATTTAGAATGTAAATAGGTTTATATTTGTAAATTTTAATTGTAATTTTGAGAAGACTAAAGACGGAGACCGGATGCTCACTCCCGCTACTTGGATCAAGATGGAACATCAAGACAAGCTTCTCGGGTCCAACGGTGGATTCCAAAGTTGTTTTATGTTCTTTTTTTATTAGGATAGGCCACACTAGGAATTTATTTTTACGTATTGCATTCATTTATTTATTTTTCGTAACGATAATATGCATCATATTCCGCCTAAAAACCAAACCACCTAATTATTGCATGAAAACTGACACATATAGAGGTCACGAGTTAGTTTTCTTTTGACATTCTCATGTCACACGATCATGCTAAGCCATCACCTAAATTGATTCATTCACGCAGACGCTAGTTATTCGTTCACTTCAAATGAATTATAATTAAGTTGATGGGATCTTCCTCGTATAAACAAAAATTGAGAATAGTCTTTATAGGTCAAACTCCAATGAGTCCCTTCTTCGTCGGTAGGCATACTATGACCCCTTCTACGTCGGGTAAGTTGGAACCGATTGACCTATTTTATCTCAACACTATGGTCACTCGTACGATCCTGTGACTATGGTGGACTATAGATAGGATTTACGGAAATCTATCGACCAAGAGTTCTTCCTAAGAATTAGCTAAACAAATGGCTTATCAATTTACCGAAATTGAGTCTTGGGATCACTTGTATCATTCTTGAGGGAGATCAATTATGCAAGTGCATTGAGTCTACACGTTAAAATGAATTTTAAATAGACTTAAATCACCTCGATGAGTTGCTTATTTCGTTTTTGTTTTTCTTTCTTTTTCAGTGTAGATCACGATTTTTAACTGCAAATAACAAATGGCTGGTTCTACTGATAACCCAATGCCAAGTGCCACATTGGACCGTGAGTCCTGGCTTCGGATCTTCATGAATCAGATGAATCAGTCTACTCGACTGAAGAATGATGGATCAAACTTCGGAGACTGGGAGGCGGCATTACGGAATGCTGCCGCTGCTGATGGGAAGCTCAAATATCTATTAGAGCCTCTCCCGGCAAACCCAGGTCCCACGGCTAGAGCTGCTGAAATCACCAAGTTTAATGATTTCTGTATGGAAGCGGGTGCGATTAAAAACGTACTCATTTTTGCAATGGAATCCAATTTGCAGAAACGCTTCATAGCCCATGGTGCAAACAAGATTTTCACCACGCTCACTAAGGAATTCTCGAAAGCACCGAGAATCGTGACCTATGAGCATACCACTCGCTTCTTTGATGCGAGACTCGAAAGGGCCAACCAAGTTAGCCCACACATTCTCAAAGATGATTGAGAATGTCGAGAAGCTTGAGACCTTTGATTGTAACATCAGCGAGAACATTGTTATCGACCGCATGCTTCATTCACTCCACGATGGTTTTTCGCAATTTAGAGCGAATTACTATATGAATGATTTGAAGAAAACCCCACATGAATCGCACTCCCTTCTCGTATGCACCGAGAAGGACATGAAGTTCAGTGGGAGCTTGAAACAGGATGTTCTCGTTGTGTCAAACAAGGGGAAAGGTAAGGGCAAAGCTAAGGCAAACCTAGCAGTAGGTAAACCGAAGTTCAAGAAGTCGGGTTCAGGTAAGAGTGGGCCTGGTGAGTCGAGCACCTCATCAGGCGCGACAAAGAGCAAGAATGAAAACATGGAATGCCATCATTGCCACAAGACTGGGCATTGGAGGCGTACATGTCCTGTTTATCATGAGGACTTAAAGGCAGGTCGTGTTAAACCTGTTGGTATGTCTTCTTCTTCTATTTTTATTCATATGATTGAGATTAACCATGCAAGTTACGGAACTTGGGTACTTGATACTGGTTGTGGTTCTCATCTGTGTAATCATGTGCAGGGGCTCCGAAACATCGAACCCCTCGTAAAGGGTGAGGTGGACCTGCGTGTTGGGAATGGAGCAAGAGTGGCTGCTATCTCAAAGGGGACATATGTGATCCAGCTTCCTAGCGGATTTGAGTTGTCATTATATGATCGCTATTATGTTCCTAGTCTTTCGAAAAACATTATTTCGGTTTACGCACTTGACAAACTTGGTTTTTCATTTGTAATAGAAAATAATGCTTGCATTTTCTCTTTACACGATATGATTTATGGCAAGGCGCTCCTTGAACGGAATTTATGTTTTAGATCAGACGACCGAAATATTACACGTAATGAATAAAAAGTTAAAGGTTGGTGATAAAGATCAAACGTATCTATGGCACTGCCGTATGGGACACATTAATGAGAAACGCGTAAAACAGCTCATCAAAAATGGAGCTATCTCGGCCTTTGATTTTCAATCATTTGGCACGTGCGAATCATGTCTCATCGGCAAGATGACTCGGATTTCCTTCAAAGGTGTTGGAATGCGCGCTGCTGACCTATTAGGACTCATACACACGGATGTATGTGGACCTATGTCAATCACCGCACGAGAAGGCTATAGGTATTTCATCACTTTCACGGACGATTTAAGTAGATATGGCTATGTCTACTTAATGAAGCACAAAAGTGAATCCTTTGAGAAATTCAAGGAATACCAAAATAGGGTACAGAACCTATTAGGTAGAAAGATTAAAACACTACGTTCAGATCGTGGTGGCGAGTATCTTTCTCACGAGTTTGATCAACACCTAAAGGAATGTGGGATTGCCCTACGATTAACTCCACCGGAACACCTCGGAATGGTGTGTCCGAACGGAGAAATCGAACACTACTTGATATGGTTCGATCCATGATGAGTCACACCGTGTTGCCGACTCATTGTGGGGTTATGCTCTTCTCGTCACCGCTGCTCTAATACTTAACAAGTCCGTCTAAAGTCATTGACAAGACTCCATATGAACTATGGAAGGGAACGGTCCCTAACTTGTCCTTTATACGGGTTTGGGGCTGCGAGGCTTATGTCAAGTGGAGACACGAGGATAAGCTCGGCCCGCGAGCGGTCAAGACGTACTTTATAGGTTATCCTAAAGGAACGCTTGGTCATTACTTTTATTCGCCAACCGAACAACGTGTTTTTGTTGCGGCTAGTGCGACATTCTTAGAGAAGGAATTTCTCGAGAATGCAAAGAGTGATAGAACCTTCGAACTGTCGGAGATTCCAGAACCAAGTACCGAGCAACCATTGGAGGAACCTATTCCTTCAATCCCGGCTGCGGTGAATATTCCTGAGGAACCTAGGAGGTCGGGAAGAGTCTCTATTCCTCCGGACAGATACATTGGTATGGTCGAGGAACATGACATAGATGACGTTCTACTCTTAACGAGTAGTGAACCCGCAACCTATAAAGGTGCCGTGACCAGTTCTGACTCGAAGCTATGGCTTGAGGCCATGAAATCCGAGATGGACTCTATGTCTGAGAACAATGTGTGGGATCTTGTTGACTTACCTGCCAAGGTTCGTCCCCTTCAATGCAAATGGCTTTACAAGATAAAGCATTCTGTGGAAGGTCAACAAGATATCTACAAAGCACGACTAGTTGCTAAAGGTTTCACCCAAGTGCCAGGTTTGCACTACGATGAGATTTTTGCACCTGTAGTCATGCTGCGTTCCATTCGGATTATCTTAGCGATCGCCGCTTTTCATGACTATGAAATTTGGCAAATGGACGTGAAAACCGCCTTCTTAAACGGCTTTTTGGAGGAAGAGTTGTACATGGTACAACCCGAAGGTTTCATCGATCCAGGACATCCTAAGAAAGTGTGCAAGCTTAAGCGTTCTATATATGGACTTAAGCAAGCATCAAGGAGTTGGAATCATCGCTTCGACCAAGTGATAAAAGAAAATGGATTTACTCGATCTGTCGAGGAACCATGTCTATATATCAAGTCGAGTGGGAGCAAGATTGTCTTCCTAATATTGTATGTTGACGACATACTCCTGATTGGGAATGACATACCTCTCTTAACTTCGGTGAAAGTATGGTTGAAAAACCATTTCCAGATGAAAGATCTGGGTGAGGCACAAAGAATTCTGGGCATCCGTATCTATCGAGATAGATCACGACGGATGTTATCTCTCGATCAGAGTCTTACATAGACAAAGTCCTAGAGAGATTCAGCATGACTAACTCCAAGAAGGGGTTTCTTCCTATGGCTCCGGGGGTGCATTTGAGCAAGTCTCGAGGCACCGTAGACTCCGGAAGAGAAAGAGCGCATGGCACGGATTCCTTATGCTTCGGCTATAGGATCAATCATGTATGCCATGATATGCACACGTCCGGACGTGGCATATGCATTGAGTATGACAAGTCGATTCCAACAAAGATCCAGGTGAATCACATTGGTTAGCTGTCAAGAACATTCTTAAGTACCTCCGGAGGACTAAAGATTGGGCATTGACTTATGGAGGCCCTCAAAAGCTATGCGCAAACCTTATTCTGTGATGCTAGCTTCCAAACGGATCGAGATGACTCGAAATCTCGGTCCGGATTCGTTTTTACTCTTAATGGCGCTGCAGATCACCGGAAGAGTTCCAAGCAAACGATTCTGACAGAGATTCTACGACGAGTCCGAGTACTATGCCGCGTCCGAAGCTACAAAGGAAGCGATATGGATGCGTCAATTCTTACATGGGCTATCTGTAGTGCCTAGTTCGAATGACCCGATCACCATCTATTGCGACAATAGTGGTGCCATCTTCCAAGCTAAGGAGCCAAAGTCTAGCAACAAGTCTAGACATGTACAACGGAAAGCTCATCTAATCCGGGATTACGTGGAGCAAAAGGAAGTAGTGATAGAAAAGATTGCTACAGATGATAACATAGCAGATCCTCTCACTAAAGCATTACGACAAGATAAGCATGAAGGTCACGTTAATTCCATGGGAATTAAACGTGTTCCTAAGTTGTAGTACTCTTTTATGGATTAGTTTCATTCGCTTTTGTACTCTATACAACATCATCGTTTTGATATTTTATATATATATTTTGTTTTTCATGTGGATTTGTACGACAAATTTTGAACACCACAAAGTGAACTGAACGAACATTATATTTTTTTTCAGTCCTTAATTGCCCACATGAGCTGATAACTCTGGCAATTATTTTGTGACGTTGGTTGATGGTGGGTTCAACTAGCCATAATTCAACCAGTTGACTAACCAATCACAGAGGCGATTTATACGGATATTTCGTAGGACACAATTGTGACATCGACGTGGAGTCCTAAATGTTTTATAACATTCGGTGCCCGGTCGTGGATAGGACCTCCATGGTGATCCTAAGAGTCGATTCTTTTAACTATCGACTGTCTCTTGAGACTAAGGCAGATTTTGGGTGACTTTGGTTTCTTTCTCACGGTCATCCGTAACAGGGGGCCAAGTAGATTTTTTCTGGGTCATTTCATGCTGTGCTTAGATCGGAAGGAGTCGAGTTGAAGGAAATATTCAGCCTTTATCGGTACTCGATATTTCTCGGGGCCACTCGAGGAGTCAGAATCGAAATGCATGGCCATGCTCGGATACGGATTCGTTTTATCAGTTAAGTTACTCTCTAGTCGGGGAAACCACTCTTGATCCAAATCGATTGTAAAATACGACCTTTGTGGATCCAGATCTGCAAATTGTTTTACATTGAGTGGGAGAAATTTTAAATGAATATGAGAATCGGTTATCGCACATACACTTGTACGGACAAGTGGGAGTTTGTTGGAGCTTGTGTCCTCCAGTTAGTGCGGATAACGTCATTGCACATACACTTGTACGGACAAGTGGGAGCTTGTTGGGGCTGGTGTCCTTAACAGTTAGTGCAAGGACTTATAAATCTCTAAAAGGATCAAAGGGTATACTTTGTATCATAATCAGTTGGTCCACGTTTATCAATAACGGTTGGCTTGTTAGATAAGTTTGACGTTATTGTCATACAGATGGCGGTGATCAACTGGTCCCTAAAAGTCACACCTATAGGATACGTTTTGAGAGATGTGACGGTATGAAAATACAGTCAAGTAGATGCCAAATTTGACTAACCAGTTAGTCTGAGTTATTTGACTAATAATTAGTCAAAATGTGATGTTGAGATATTTTATTTAATACGGATTAAATAATAATGGCTAAGACGAATTAAGCGGTTAATTCGTAAAATTGAATATAAGCGTTTTATATTTAATTAAATGTATATTGAATATAATTATACGATATTGTCTTTGTCGGACACGTATTAAATAATTCAACTAATCCGTGTAATTAGTTGATGCTTTAATATCCGATAACCGATGACAGTTTATAATTAGACCGTGTCATATACACTTAGCGAATCACGAACCGGACCATGAGTTAAAACTAAGAGGAAGTGGAAGCCCACTTCCCCTTGGTGGTCTCGGTTTGGCCGAATTAGAGGAGCCATAAGGAGAGCTTTCTCCTTCACTTCTAACCTAATTCATTTTGCTAAAAATTTTAGGGTTTTGGGAATTGTGCCTCCCGAAATTCGGATCTCTCATCCAATACAAACTCACAAAAACAATCCCCTCAATATTGCAAGGCAATTAGGGGATTCTCTCTAGCACAAGGGCATTTCTCGGACAATCTTGGGTGCAACAATTAGGAGGAGATCTATCTTGATCTCTCATTGCCATTTTGCACTAGGACCGAAGGTTATTTCTATTGCTTAATCGTTTCATTATGTTTTTCGTTTTATGACTATAATCACATGTAAATTTTGCGTTATAATCCTATAATTAAAGGGTATTATACGGATATTACCCATCAGATGATGATGATGACATACCTATACAAAGCAATCCGGCGTCAAGACCGCTACCCGACTCAAGCATCCCATCTCTAAGGTGTACTCACTTACAAAGGTATCAAGGAGGTGAACCATGGTGAAGGAGAAGAGAGGTGACGACATTTAGGTTTAGGAAGAAGGTAGAGATTTGATTTGGGGTTTCACGATTAACGATTTATAATTTACCGCTGCAAACCCGTTACTCAATCGAGTAACCAACTTACTCGATTGAGTGACCTCTACTCGATCGAGTAGCCTATCTAGATCGAGTAACACACAAACCAAAGCTCACATCGTCACAAGTCGTCACTCGTAAGGTTTTCGAAGGTCAAGATAGGTGTCTAGGGTCAGTCAACGTCGGTCAACGGGTCCCTAAAAGGATGGGTATTACTTCGTCCCCGAAGTTCGACTCATCCTCCCCCACGACACAAGGTCAAAGAAACCAAGGTATCCACCGCTGTTCATTCGACACAAGTCAACATAACCGTTTAGAAAGACCATCTTGCTATGAATGCTCATCAACCATCATCATCACCATCTACCTTAGCACACATTACACAACATAACTTTCTATCAAATCACCAACTTCCGATTGAATCACCAAACACACATTGTACACAAGAACAACCCACTCGACTATTACTTGCACTCATCTCATGTTATTATTCAAATGTAAACAATACCACTATCAGACTATTCCTTCATCAATTACTTGCCAACAACTAACTGTTACAACACTCAAAACGATAGTCCTATTACTCATACACAACAACACATCATTCATTCCACTCTATTACTCAACCATACAACATAATTCTACTAACAACAACTCTACTATGCTACTAACATCCAATTTTGATGACAACATAGTGAACAATTACTTGAAAACAAGATACAACAACATGCTATTCTATTCAACAATTACAAACTACTACTCCATTGCACAATAACTACTACGAAATTACCCACAACCATTTTAAATTACTACAAAAATGTCCTAACATACTACAAAATTGCCATAATTACATCATTTTCCACGCGACTTTACTCTTCCCCTCTTAAAAAGAACTTCGTCCCCGAAGTTCACCAACAAAACAACTTTACTATTACACAAATCGATAAATTATTATTCCATATTGACAGTATGAACAACAATACTACACATTTTGACTCATGTCAACCACGATACTTCCTTGACATTACATAAATATGACTCATATATATGAAACTATTGGCAAAGTGAACAACACAACTAGGCCTTCTATCATCAACTATCAACAATGGCATCAATTACTTTCTTATACAACCATACAAATTATGCAACATGGATTATAACCATTATACACTACGTTACCTGAGACAATTTGATTTAGCATACGAAATTATATAAACATCACCGAAATTGTATAAATCAGACAAATATGCACAACTGTATAGCCACCGTTGAGACGGAATAATGATATAACACACCCATAACAAGAAACATTATCACAAGAACCATCAACTTGAAGATACAAACAAGTGTTTAAACGAAATAGACGTCCAACAGAGGCACTCGATCGAGCTCATAAGGTACTAGATCGAGTTGAACTTACTGGATCAAGTTTACCAGGCACTCGATCGAGTATGTCAAGATCAGAACGCATCCAAAATGTCACCCCTGCAGTTACTCGATCGAGTAGCCACAGGTCAAAATCCCCTAATGCACCACTCTGAGAGAACCAAGAATCATGTACCTAAGTCAGGAATGTATTCCCAATGTTAACAATTTGCATAAAAGTCTGAAAAACATCCAACATATGGCCTTATGGCCAAAATACAAACTAAAGTCTAACAAATGTGCCAAACGAAACAAGTATCAACAACTACAAATCCAAGCGAACAAGATAGAAATAAAAGGAGCATCATCACTCCAAAGTCTGCTCATCCATCATCTCATCTCCACCACCACCTCCGGACGTGCCTGCTCCAGTTGTACCCTCACCCGCGATGCCACCAACGCCTGAATCCGCTCCCACTCGCCATGGTGCCAAGCAACCGTAGGGGTAACTCATAGGCTCCCCCCAAGTAGACCTCTCCACGCCAAAGGAATGGAAGACCCCGCTATCATCTCCAACAGCTCTCCACCACACCGTCTGATCCGCCTCGGTCCCGATGCCCTGAACATATGCCATCTTATGGAGGTTCCGAAGTGTCAAGGTGGCAGATACTCTCTCCGTGAGCTCACTCACTCTCATCTCAGGGCTGAAGAAGGAAGGATAGTTGGAAAACTGAGGCTCTGGAGGTACATGCTGCTCTGGCTGGGTCTCAGCCATCCTCTCTCTCACCCGTCGCGGACCTCTCCCCACTCTAGGCTGTCTATCCTCGGGTCTAGCCTGATCCCTCTTCGTCAGCTCAGGCATCACCTCCAAAATATTAGCATCAATGAGGTAAAACTGCCTATCAGGGACCTCCTCATCATCATCAGAATCGGCTGCCACCACTATCGCCGGTAAAGGCTCGGTCACGGGAAGGTGCTCAGGGTCGGGTATCCTCATCCAACTCATTCTTCAAACTCTCCACGCTAACCCACCACCCTCCAAAGTTCTCAACCATTTCTGGTCGAGAAAGTACTCACGGTCCAAGGTAGGCATCGTCGGGGTAAAAGGTGTATAGCCCGAGGAAGCCTCAAAGGTGGTCATGAGGGGTAATATCCGTATAAGACCCTTTAAATTTAGGACTATAACGTAAATTTAACATGTGAAATATGGTCATAAACGAAATACAACAATGAAACGATAAAGATAAAGAATCAACCTCGGGTCCTTTGATGCACGGCGTAAAGAACAGAAATCAACAGAGATTCCCTCCTAATTGTTGCACCCAAGACCGTCCGAGAAATGCCCTTGTGCTAGAACGTGTTCTCCGATTGTCTTTCAATATTGGGAGAACTTGATGTGAGTTTTTCTCGAGATGTGAGATCTCGGTTTCAGAGAAAACTTAATCTCCAAAACCCTAATTTCTGTGTAAATGAAATTGTCTAGGTCAAAAGGAGAGGGAGTCTCTCCTTTTGTTTGGTTTCGACCACCGTGGGTTTGCATGGGGAAGTGGGCTTCCACTTCCTCTTAATTTTAACTCATGGTACGACGACCGAAATGCGCTAAATGTATATGACACGGTTTCATCATAAATTGTCATCGGTTATCGGATATTAAAGCATCAACTAATTATAACACGGATCAGTTGAATCATTAATACGTGTCCGACAAAGACAATATTGTATAATTATATTCAATATACATTAATCAAATATAAATCGTTTATATTTAATTTTACGAATTAACTGCTTAATTCGCCTTAGCCATTATTATTTAATCCGTATTAAATAACATATCTCAACATCACATTTTGACTAAATATTAGTCAAATAACTCAGACTAACTGGTTAGTCAAAATTGGCATCTACATGACTGTATTTTCATACTGTCACGTCTCTCAAACGTATCCTATAGGTGTGACTTTTAGGGACCAGTTGATCACCGCCATCTGTATGACAATAACGTCAAACTTATCTAGCAAGCCAACCGTTATTGATAAACGTGGATCAACTGATAATAATACCAAAAGTATGCCCTTTGATCCTTTTAGAGGTTTATAAGTCCTTGCACTAACTGTTAAGGACACCAACCCCAACAAGCTCCCACTTGTCCGTACAAGTGTATGTGCAATGACGTTATCCGCACTAACTGGAGGACACAAGCTCCAACAGGTCAGTCTCTCCGCCAACCGTGTGGCGATGGCACCACAACTCAAGAAACGGGTGTTAGGTGAGGCCATCAAAGCTAAGCTAGCACATACTATGGCCGGGGCACTGAAAGAGACTCTCGGAGCTCGGGTGTGAAAGATCATAAATCCATGTTAGACTCTCTAATTAAAAATCAAATTATCTCATAATTCATTTTTAAGTGATCTATGTAACATGCATGCAAATATAAAAGCATAATAAATAAAGATTAAGGAAATACAATTTCCTTACATTGATTTTGATGGTAATATGGGTACAATCTAGATCACCTATCTAGATTTTTCTTGTGCTAATAAAAGATGGATGATCCTCCTAGAACAAATCTTCAAATTAGAAGATCTCCTTCAATATGCACCCAAGAACAAAACCCAATAATCTAACAAGTATTAACTAGATACTTGTTAAATCTACCCTTGATAATATGTAAATAATACTAATACACTTAGTATTTATTTTTGATTACTAACAATCTTAGTAAGTGATGTATATTAATTTTTAGAGAGATAAACCAACTTTTTATTCACATGCAAAATATGCCAAGTGAGTAGTAAATAAAAGAACAAAAATTGTTGGTCTATATGGGAGGGAGAGGACGGTTGGTATGGGTGGACTGTGGGAGAGATTTTGCTTTATTTTATGTCCAATTGTCATTGTGCATAAAATAGAACAAAAGTTGATGGGATAGATCAAAGTCATGAGTGTAATGATTATGTTTATAATCATCCATTTACACTCCATTTACACGGTCCAATGTCCCATTTACGGGTCCATATCGGTTCTTATATTTGTCGTACAAATACGTGTACTTTTACTTTAAACATCGTTTTATGTTTAAATGCTTCCCAATAAATTTTGTCCAAAACACTCCGTAAATATATGTGTACCGCTACACATATTATTTACGTACTAATATTAATCACATTAATCAATTAGTACTATGTTAGTGAATTAACAATTAATTAACTAAAACCCGTCTCATAAAATTTATTATTCAATTATCGCATAATTAAATAATAACTGCCGCGCCTCGAGTTCGCAACTCGAAATCTCTCTGAAAAGTATCGACTAACCTTTTAGTCAATAAATCAAGGGACTAAATAAACTGTATCTCATACAATTAATTAGTTGTCAATTGGGGTTCGTTCCTTTAGGTGTGACCGAAAGGGGTCAGTTGATCACCTTTGTCTCACGACAATAACGTCAAACTCTAGTCAGCCAACCGTTATCGATTTACGTTAATCAAATGACGAGGATCAAATAATAAATATCCTGATGATATTTCTTTAATGAGATTTATTATGTAAACGCACTATTGTGGAGGACACTAACTCCAACAATCTCCCACTTGCCCGACACAAGGTGTGCGCTGCCATTTCTCTTGTCCATTTTAATCTCCCACTCAATGCAAGGTGTCTTTCAGGTCGCACTTGCATATGAACATATCGCGAGTGGTTTTCTCGATCGGGAGTGTGACTATAAGACCGGAAAAATCTCCCACAGATTACTTCCGAGCGTGGCCACGCATTTATAGTCACCACTCCTCGAGTGGCCTTGAGATATAGTTACCCAACGTGGGTGGACAATTCCTGTATGCCCTATCTATCTTTGTCCAATACAGATCATCATGACTCAGAAGATGTCCTTTGGCCTCCCTTCACGGTACGACCTAAGACAAAAACCAAAGTCACTCAGAGACTGCACTGACTTAGATAATAGTTTCCAGTCAAAAGAATCGACTCATAGGAACATCTTAGAGATCCCTGCCACGACCAGGTGTCTATAATAGAACTAAGGGACTCTCTAAATGGTCACTGTCCGGCAAAATGTCACACACTCTGCCTATGTAATCGACTAGTCATCTCGTATGACCTCATGGTGTTGAACAACCATCAATCGACTTACAATCTAGTCACTCCGAGACGTCACCTCATTAAGTGACTAGGAACAAAATACAATGTTCATCTTATTCACTTGAATAGTGTTCAACATTGTCTCCATAACTTATTCAGATAAACAAGGTATTAAAAATTTAGTCACACTAAATAAAAGATTCATAAATGAATGCTTAAACAATGAATGTGATTATCATATATATATAAAGAGATACACTATCCCATTATTACATATCCATAATCTAAAGAAAATCTGGTATTCGGCTCAATCCCATTGCGACGACATGACCATCATGCTTAGCCTTTGATAAAGGCTTGGTTAAAGGATCAGCAATATTATCATCTATCCCAACCTTAAAAATGTCAATTTCCTTCCTTTCCACATAATCTCTAATTACATGGTATTTCCTTTCAACGTGTCTAGATTTGTTACTAGACTTCGGCTCTTTGGCTTGAAAAAAAGCCCCACTGTTATCACAATATAGAGTGATCGTATCTTTGGCGGAATGGACTACTCCTAGTCCCTCTATGAATTGCCGAATCCAAACAGCTTCCTTTGCAGCCTCAGACGCTGCAAGGTACTCAACCTCTGTTGTAGAATCCGCGGTAACGCTTTGCTTGAAGCTTTTCCAGCAAACAACTCCTCCATTTAGCATAAACACATCATCCCGATCGGTTTGGAAACTTGCATCCGTGTAACCTCTTACACGCAACTCGGTTTCTCCTACAAACACTAAGAACGAATCCTTAGTCCTTCTCAAGTACTTAAGGATGTTCTTTACGGCTATCCAATGACTCTCACCAGGCTTGGCTTGATAACGACTTGTCATGCTCAAGGCATACGCAACGTCGGGACGAGTGTAAATCATAGCATACATGATAGACCCAACAGCGGAAGCATAAGGGACGATCTTCATGTGTTCAATCTCCTTAGGGGTAGAGGGAGACTGTGACTTGCTCAAAGTAATCCCTTGGTCCATAGGTAGAAATCCTCTCTTGGAGTCTTTTATATTGAACCGGTCAAGAACTTTGTCAATATAAGCTCCTTGACTTAATGCTAGTATCCTTTTGGACCTATCTCTATAGATCCGGATACCCAAGATTCGTTGTGCCTCTCCCAAGTCCTTCATATAGAAGTGATTCCCTAGCCACTCGTTAACGGAAGTGAGCGATGGAATATAATTCCCGATGAGCAATATGTCATCCATATATAGGACAAGGAATGCAACCTTACTCCCACTAAACTTCATATATAAACATGGTTCTTCAACACTTCTAGTGAAACCATATTGTTTAATAACATGATCAAAGCGATGATTCCAACTCCGAGATGCTTGCTTAAGATCGTAGATGGACTTCTTGAGCTTACACACCTTCTTAGGGTTAAATGTATCCACAAAACCTTCAGGTTGTATCATGTACACTTCCTCTTCTAGAATCCCATTCAAGAAGGCGGTTTTGACGTCCATTTGCCAAATCTCATAATCATGAAATGCGGCAACCGCTAAGATTATCCTAATGGACCGAAGCATAGCGACTGGAGCGAAGGTTTCGTCATAGTGTAGACCATGAACTTGGGTGAAACCTTTTGCTACCAATCTAGTTTTGTAAACATCTATATGTTTATCCACGCCGAGCTTAATTTTATATATCCATTTACACTGAAGGGGTCGCACTCCCTCAGGTAAATCCACCAAGTCCCATACTTGGTTCTCGTACATAAAATCCATTTTAGACCGCATGGCTTCTAGCCAAAGCAAGGAGTCGGGACTAGACATGGCCGATTTGCAGGTAGTGGGTTCATCACTTTCCAAAAGTAACAAAACACCATCCTCTTCGATGTTACCAAGGTAACGGTCAGGTGGATTAGAAATCCAACTTGACTTTCTAGGAACAATAACCGTCTCAGAGGAGGAGGGAACGTTATCCTCCACGTTCTCCTCTACCTCATTCTCGGTTTGTGGCTCTCGAACTTCGTCAAGTTCTAATTTTCTCCCACTCTGCCTTCTAGAAATAAACTCTTTTTCTAGGAAGACAGCATCATGAGCCACAAACACTTTGTTCTCGTGTTTATTGTATAAGTAATAGCCACGTGTTTCCCTAGGATATCCTATGAAAAGACATTTGTCGGGCCTGGGTGCAAGCTTATTGTCAGACTTGATCTTGACGTACGCTTCGCAACCCCAAATGCGCATGAATGACAAATGAGGGACTTTCCCTGTCCATATCTCATATGGAGTCTTATCGGCCGCTTTAGTCGGGCTTCGATTTAGTGAATATACTGCAGACAAGAGGGCAAAACCCCAAAATGAACTAGGAAGCTCGGTTAGACTCATCATGGACCGAACCATATCTAGTAAAGTTCGGTTTCTCCTTTCGGCTACACCATTTAATTGTGGTGTGCTAGGAGGAGTCCATTGTGATACTATACCACAATCTTTTAGGTGTGAATCAAATTCAGAATTTAGGTATTCACCACCACGATCGGATCGTAGGGTCTTAATCTTTTTATCCAATTGGTTCTCTACTTCATTCTGAAACTCCTTAAACTTGTCAAAAGTTTCATTCTTGTTCTTCATCAAGTAGACATACCCATATCTACTCAAGTCATCAGTAAAAGTAATGAAGTAGTGAAAACCTCCTCTAGCGGTGATGGTTAATGGTCCACACACATCCATATGTATCAGAGCCAAAACCTCACTAGCTCGTGTCCCTTTTCCCGCAAAAGGTGCACGAGTCATCTTGCCTAAAAGGCAAGACTAGCATATACCATAAGATTCGAAATCAAACGGTTTGAGCACTTTTGATGAAGCAAGTCTCTTAATGCGTCTTTCGTTTATGTGACCTAAACGACAATGCCAAAGGTAGGATTCATTTGGATAACCCGTTTTGAGCTTTTTAGCTTCCACATGATAAACGTCATCAACATCATTTAAAACATAAATGCCTCCAATTGAAATGGCCTTGCCATAAACCATATCATTCAATGAAAAAGTACAACTATTGTCCTTAATCATAAAACAAAAGCCTTCCGCGTCTAAGGCGGAAATGGAGATGATGTTCTTGGTTAAAGTTGGTACAAAATAACACTTATTTAAAAACAACTTTAAACCACTAGCTAAAGTGAGCACATAGGTCCCCACGGAAAAGGCCGCTACTCTAGCTCCATCGCCTATGCGGAGATCCACATCACCTTTTGCTAGTGCTTGCACGTCCCTTAAACCCGACAAATGATCACAAAGGTTAGAGCCACATCCAGTATCTAGTAACCAAGTGGAAGTGCAAGCATAATTAACGTCTATCACATAGAGAGAGGAAATCATACCAATAGGCGTCACACGCCCTTCCTTGAGATCCTCCAAGTATTTGGCGCAACTCCTCCTATAATGCCCTTTCCCATTACAATGGAAACATTCGGCCCCGGAGAGTTTGACATTATTTGCCTTGGGTTTGCCATTCTCAACGGCTTTCCCTTTTCCCTTGTCTTGTTTCTTTGACGATTTCTTGAATTGTGACTTCTCTTTCCCCTTTCCCTTCCTAACTCCAAGGGACATGTTCTTCAACTTCATGGTGAGAACATCCCCTTTTTCACTCCCACTAGCTTCCATATCCCTCTCCGCTTGGGTGAAGAGTGCATGAATTTCATGATAACTCTTATCCATGCCATTCATGTTATAGTTTACCCTAAAGTGGGCAAACTTGGTGGAAAGTGAGTGGAGGATGCGATCCACCACAAGAGTCTTAGGAATGTTACACCCTAGATGCTCTAGGATGTCGACATATTCGACCATTTTTAGCACATGGGGACCAACCTTTTGGCCTCTCTCAAGCTTTGCTTCAAAGAAGCGTGCCGCCGCTTCGTATTGGCGGACTTTTGGTGTTTGTGAAAACATAGTAGTCATACGAGTGAATATCTCGTACGCATTCAAAGAAATGCATGAAAGCTTGAGATTTGGGGACATCGACCATATCAACACATTTTTGATATCATTGGACATCCTCATGTAGTCATCATAGGCGGTCCGCACCGCCGATGATGCCCTTGCACTGGGCTCGATGGGAGGGGCATCGGTCAAGTAAGTGAACACGTTGTCGGACAACACGACACTTTTGATGTTGGATTCCCATTCAAGAAACTTACTACCGTCATCTTTTAAGATGCATTTGTCCATTACGGACCTTAACCATGAATCTTTGCCTAGTGTAGTAGTCGAAGGAGTTGATGAACTTGCCATTGCGAATTAAAAATGCTACAAAAAAATAAGGAAATATTAACATTCATTGTTTTAAATTTAGTTATGAAACATCTTTAACAAGTTTTAACATTTATATAATGATCTTCCACTAAATTATATAAATGATTCCAAGACCCAAATTTTAAACAAAAATGAGCATCGCTTGGGCGAAACATCCCATAATCGTGTAAATTCGATAAGGCAACGGTTGACTAAGTCTACCTCTAGAACTCTTGGTTGACGAATTTCCTTAAATCCATCTACTAGCCCCGGAATACAAGACCGTCTTATACCCCGTTGAGTCCAACCAACTTTGGCGCGTGACAACCGTTTACCACCCTACTTACCCGAAGTAAAAAGAGAACACCCCGCTTGGGCGAGCGTGGCTCTAATGAACAAGGGATTCATCGGTGTTACTAATTGGTAAGGCTAATCTCAATTTTAGTTATGTGAGAGATCTTGTCAATTTAGTCATAAATTCTCTATAAGTGAACTAAGTCGGTGAATGTAAATGACGTGAATTGACAACCACGAAAATAAAATGCATGTGAATGACGATTTAGGCATGCGCGGAAAAATAAAAGCAAGCAAGCTTATTGATGTGACTCTTAATTGCGCACATTTAGTCCCCTAATTGAGCCTATTTTGCATACTATTATAACATTCCATAGCCATTTTATCCGTCAAATGCTTTCTATTTTGCTTTCCTAGTGCATTTCGTATGTTTTGTAGGAAGGAATATAATTAGGCGGAATTCCCGCCTCCCGTGCATATTTAGAAGCTTTTTGACGATATTGGATGGACTAGTATGAAGAGGAGGCAAGAATGATGACCAAGGATGTAGGAATAAAGAGTATATAGAAGTATCATAGGCTTAAAAGCAAGGATGACGAGAAGGAAGCCATTGCAAGAAGAAATTGCTCGGAACCTAAACCAAGAATTGCTTCTTTGGCTCTGAAAGTATGCTAGATGAAACAGCATCGAAAAATCAAGTGGTCTAGGCTTTTGAATCACTCTAATAGGAGTCCGGATGAGGAAATGACGACCGTTTTACAATCCGAGCTCAAATAGACAAGTTGTCCGCCAAGACGAGCGTCTCCAGACTCAAGACGCTCGTCCCCAGACCCAATACGAGCGTCTCCCCTCCGAGACACTAGGATTGTTTGGCAGACAAGAATGAAGAAGAACACTATCTCAGATCCGAGCGTCCCGTGCTCGATCCGAGCGTCTCCAAGACCCATGATCCGAGCGTCTTCTCCCAGAGACGCACGGATCCCTTGGCAGAACCGACCGTGCTTCAAGACGATCCGAGCATATTGTGGCGGGACTAGCAACGTGATATGCGCATCTCGTTCGAGAGGAGCATTGCCCTACTCAACACTTAGCAATGCTATTTACTAATCTACCCCTGCTTAACCTAATGATGTACTACTATATATACTCCATTTGTAATAATCAATAGACCAAGCTCTCTTAGTAGGAAATTCTCTTCGATTAGATTAGGAGTAGATTAGAATAGATTATCCTTTAATCTTTCCACAAAATTACACATTAATCTTTCCTTAATTATTGTTCAAGTTTATTATTCAAGTTTATTATTGGGTAATTGAAGATTATTGGGTTATTATTGGAGAATTGACAACTCTTCATCAATCAATCAAGTTCTCTTCTTTTATTATTTGCTTTATTATTTGGAATCATCTCCATAGGTATAATCTCTTTTACTCTTGTTTAATTATTGTTAATCACTTTCATTTATTCATCATGTTTTGCTTTGTTAATATGATTGACAACCTTATTAGCATGTTGAACTTGATAATGAGTGAGTAGTCTTTTAGCTAGGATTAATGGGCAATTAAGGGAAATCAACATGGGGAATGATTCATGCTTAATCTAATATGTTCTCATAATTAATTTGCTTGCTTGTTGTGATTTCAACTTATGCACATGTTATGTTTGATGAAATGCGAGCCTATGAATCCTTGCATTCTTTACCCATTACTTATCTTTTCAATGAAGCTTGTAAGACATAAACCAACTCGAGCCTCAATAGACCATGCATAAAGTTGAATAGGAAGAGACTAAGTCGACTTGTAGGTGTTGTACAATCTAATCGATTCGGCTCCGGGACCTAAATCTTCCTAGGGATTGTAAGATATACACTAAATCGATCTCATCATAACAATAAGTGCTTGCATCTAGTAGAGAACATGCTTGTGTGATCAACTCCCATAAATCCCCTATGAAC
The DNA here is from genome assembly GCF_048544455.1 of Silene latifolia. NCBI lineage: Eukaryota > Viridiplantae > Streptophyta > Magnoliopsida > Caryophyllales > Caryophyllaceae > Silene > Silene latifolia. The sequence continues at coordinate 69,588,895 of NC_133536.1, read as the reverse complement.
CCATGATATCCTAGCACTCTTAGTCATTTGTTTACATCTCTTAATCTATTGTTTGTTTTACTTCATTGCTTTCATTAGTTTAGACTCACCAACTACAAACCCAAATCAATTGTGACATTAGCATAAATTGAGATAGATAGACTTAGAACCCAAAGCACACCGTCCCATGGATCGACCTCGACTTAACCACTAACTAGTTGTTTGTTGAGAATATAAATGTGTTTGATTGGGAGACCCGACGACAATCTCTTCATCACATATGCATAATCCTAGTATGGCCTCCTAGTTAATAAAAACTAGACTATTACATATCGGAAACCAACTCCTTGGTCCCTTGCCTCTTTATTCCAAAAGTGGCTCCTTCTTGTGGGATTTGGAACACCTTTCCAAAAATAGACTCCGTCTCGATGTAAATCCGTCTTTTGGAAACGCCGGTAAAAATAACTATTACAATCAAATTACATAGCTATTCATATTATACATGAATTAATAAAATAAATAAAACTATGAATTAATTACAAACCGACGATACGTGATCGAATTTAAATTACAAACAAATCGCTATTCCCATTCATTTCGGGTAATAACGATTAAAAATAACTAGGCCATACTAGGTACAATAAAATAAATACTTTAAATAAATGACAATCATTCATTCAACTTAAATATTAAAATGCTGTAAAAATGATGCCAAAATCGCCCTATCTAACAATCGTTGGTATCCATCTCGGTTTTGTGGATTTAATCGATTTTTAACTTGTTAAAAATCAATAATTAACACTTAAAATCTCATTTAAGTCCAAACTGTTTTGGACCTCAAAATTAGTCCTCACTAATTTGATGATGAATAATTAGTATGATTTGGTGATATTTTGCTAATTTAATCGGTAAAATCATAACTTTTAAGTAATAAATCCAAAATAATTGAAAATATTACCAAAAAAATGAAACTAAAAATTTTGAGTATTCTGGAACACTCCCAAGAACACCAAAATGACAGAAAGAATGCCCAAAAATTTTGAATAAATTTTATGAAGAAAAAGATCGATATTTACCGGTTTTTAACCACTAAAACCAATAAACATCAAAACAAGGTGATTTCACTTTTAACTTTATAAACATATTATTGAAAGTACATAAATTTATCAAGGGCAGAATCATTCGTTTCAAGCTTATGATTAGTTTAATTCACTTTTATCGACTTTTATCTCATAAAATCAATAAACATGTAAAACTTCAAACCAACCTTCGAAATTTTACATACAATCTGTAGAAAATATACATGAAACAATATAAAAATTTCATAACCCGAATCAACCTTTAACTATTTTTAGTTAACTCTTAACCAAAATACGGTATTTTTGACTCGGCTTTCTACCAAAAATCATTAAATATAGCAAAATAACATCACAAATCACCAAATTTTACCACAAACCTTTTGAGATCAGTTGGTATGCATGCCCAAAAATTTTTGTGTTAAAATTAGCATCAATGAGGTAAAACTGCCTATCAGGGATCTCCTCCTCATCATCCGAATCGACTGCCACCACTGTCGTCGGTAAAGGCTCGGTCACGGGAAGGTGCTCAGGGTCGGTATCCTCATCCAACTCATTCCCCAAACTCTCCACGCTAACCCACCACCCTTCAAAGTTCTCAACCATTTCTGGTCGAGAAAGTACTCACGGTCCAAGGTAAGCACCGTCGGGGTCAAAAGTGTATAGGCCGAGGAAGCCTCAAAGGTGGTCAGTCTCTCCGCCAACCATGTGGCGATGGCACCACAACTCAAGAAACGGGTGTCAGATGAGGCCATCAAAGCTAAGATAGCACATACTATGGCCGGGGCACTGAAAGAGACTCGGAGCTCGGGTGGGGTTAAGGTAGGCCGCAAGCAACATCACCTCATGTGAGTTAAGCTTACTCACATCTCTCCGCTCATAGAGTGAACATGTTAAAGCACGAAGGAAGATCTTCAAAGTGATGTGTTGCACATCATTGATCAACATGTTGCTAGTGTTGGGAAATATTTCCTCAACAATAGTGCGATCACATGATTTAAATATCATTATTAAAGCTCATACCAAGAATACGAAAGGGATGATACATTACATATATAGTCAACTGGTCCACACATATCGGTAATGATTGGCTGGCTAGAGTTTGACATTACTGTCGTGCGACGGTGGTGATCAGTTGATCCCTTGAGGTCACACCTAAAGGACGATTCCCTTAATTGAAAAGGTTAATTAATTGTATGCCGATACAGATTAATTAATTCCTTGAAATTGAACAAATTATTATAAGAGAGAAAATGACATCTTATTATAATGTGATTAAATGAGATTTTATTTAGTAATTTAAGAAGTTATATTACTAAAATTAATCGGTGTTTGCGAAACACACGAGATGAGAATGATAAGTTAGTTATAATTACAAGATATTGTGAATTATACTAACTAGTAATTAAATGACCATTTTATGAGAAAGTAATTTTAAATTACTAGTCAATTTGTTAAATATGATTTATTTAATTTGTAAATGGTATTTAATTTGTTAAATATGCATTTTAAATTAAAACATGACATAAGACATGTCACATGTCACATGACATACAATTGTACAATTGACAAAAATAAAATGGACTCCATATTACAACATGTAAACCGAAATATGGGTGAGCTTGTGAGAAATTTTGTCTTGTTCATTTGTCTTATTCATTTGTCTATGACACTTGATAGTGACTTGACCATGCAAAAGCCTTACACCAATTTGTCTTGTGAAGACAAAAAGAAAAAGAAAAATTGGTTTATATACTCCACACCAACCGGTTTTGGTGGGCATTGTAAGAGGATTTTTCTTATTTTTATCATTCTCTCATGTTTTATGAAAAACAACTACTTCTCTCTCTTGTTCTTCATAAAATTCATTTTTGTGAATCAAATTTGTTTAAATCAAACACTAATAATACTAGAAGTAGTATATGAGTATTAGTAATCAATTTTAAGGTAAACCACAATATAAATATCTAGTACATATTAGCTTGTGGGTTTAAGGGATAGTCTTGGGTGCTACTAATTGGAGGGCTTCTAATTTGAAGTCATGAATGTTCATACAATATTGGAAAGCTCAAGAACTAATAAGAAGGAGATCTTGTTGGTGCCCATTTGACCGAAATTTATTTGGTGAGAAATTGATTTTCTTATCTCTTTTGTTTTAGTTTGCATGCATAAGATTTGTAATTAATTTTATGACTAAATTAATTTGAAACATATATGAATATGTTAAAAATGAGATATAGATTTCCCAACAAGCGGTATCAAGAGCACAAGGTTGTTTGCATGCAAATCGGTTATAGTTTTTCCGAGTTATACGATTAACATATAAAACTTGTAAATTTGTGTTATTATGATATATCACGAAAATAATTTATGCATGTTAAAGTTTCTGATCCTAAAATCTATTTAGGATATTTTGGTTAATTTATGGATTTTATTGTTCATTTTATATAATATTGGCATTAAAATGTGATTTTTATGATAAAAATGTCAATTTTGGACGAAAATTAGCTAAACTTCGAATTTTCCAGTGGTTTTTGGATATGTTTTCACATATATTTTTTTAGATGATTTGGAAATTTTCATAATTTTATGAGTTTTATGCTCGAAATATGGATTTTTCATTTTAAAAATCAAATTTAAATGAAAAATAGGTTAATATGAGAAATATTTCGAATCTGGTCATAAAAATTTAGTATGTTGTCACATGCAATTTTACAAGATGTGTGTAAAATAATAGGCTATAATGAAGTCTTCATGCATGATTTATGGATTTGTGATGAAAAATAGCATAAATAGTGACTTAATTAGTGAATAATTGCTAAACATACTTCATGACTAAGGAAAAACGTCACATGTTGCATTTTATTATCTTTTTCAGATCTAAAATTGAAAAGTTGATTAATATAATTTTTTCTCATGTTTTATGATTTTTATTAATAAATCCGATAAACCGCAACATTGTTTTTCCCGATAACTTTCGAAATTTTTAACCTAAGTTTTTGAACATTATGAGTGTCATGGTATTTTTCCAGAATGTTCATGAGTTTAAATTTCAAAATTTGAATTTATTTGAAATTTTTGTGATTTATTTGAAGTTTATAGCATTTTATTGTAATTTTGAGTCCAATAATGAACAATTTTAAGAAATATAAGTTAATTATAGTCAAATTGTTAGTGGAGACTAATTTTGAGTCCTAAGATGGTTAGGGTAATTAACTTGTGCATAAATATGATTTTATGTAATTTATTGTGATTTTAAAAGGTTGAATCACGCAAATCCGTAAAAACCGATTAATATACGATATTGGCTCCTTAAAGGCGATTTAGCATAAAATTGGGCATGTTCATACATATTATAATGCTTCATTTTATTTATGATTGTCATAATTTTATTTTATGTAATTTTGAATTATGTAATTTTTACTTAGTATGGCCTTAGTTTTTAATTGGTATTACCCGAAATGTATGGAAATATTTTATTCGGTTGTAATTTATTGTGATCTCGTATCACCGTTTTGTACTTTAATAGATTTATTTTATTTTAATTACAAATGTATAATAGGATATTATGTAATTTGTTATGTAATTTATTTATTCCTCATTAATGTGCACATCCTCTCCCGTGGCGGGTCCCACGGAGGGCGAAACTAGGGCGTGAAGCCACTCCCGCAAGTGACTCCACTCAGCCGAGAACGCATCTCGAGAACCAGAGACAAACAATCACAACCATCAACCGTCACAATACGAATACGACAATATACAACAACCACAATACAACCACAACAACCGACACACTAGACCATCTACAGAAACTGAGTAGGCGAACCTACCTTTAAGCAACTGCAACCAATCCATGCCGACATACGACATATCCAGCAATCAAGCAATGCCTATAACTACAACACAATCATCTATTACTATCAAGCAAACCCTAATTGCAAAGACAAGGATACGGATGATGATGACGACATACCTACAAGGAGAAACATGGTAAAAGACCGCTACCCGACTCAAGCTATGCTCTCCTAAGGCACAAGGACCTTCAAAAGGCTTCCATGGATGTTTTATGGTGAAGGGAAGGGAAAGAGGCGACTAAAGGATTGAAGGAATGATGCGGAAATGATTTGCGGATTTAACAAAACGCGATTAAAAACCCTCGCTGAAAACCGGTACTCAATCGAGTGTCCCACATACTCGATCGAGTGACCCCCTACTCGATCGAGTAACCACGCTACTCGATCGAGTAGCCTCTACTCTATCGAGTACCACACATAACTCGCAACCCAAGATAGCTTTGGCACGCACTTCTAAGGACTATTACCGCTCCCGAGGTCAGTCAACGCTGGTCAAAGGGTCTCTAAAAGGGCGGGTATTACAGTCTTCCCCCCTTAAAAGAACTTCGTCCCCGAAGTTCAACTCACCTAACTCAAAGCACAAGACACGGGAACACAACGACATCGCTACTCTTTCGACACAGGTTACTATTTCTCAGAAATGCCATCCCCCATGTCGTCATCATCACTGTCTAATACTCTATATATATATATATATATATATATATATATATATATATATATATATATATATATATATATATATATATATATATATATATCGGCTCTTACAAACTATCATATAAAACACCAACCTCGCACTGCAAACAAACACCAACAACGATCACCCATCATATTACGGGACTACTCCATTTACTAGTAACAACCATCAACACGAAACACATCTCACATCAACATGTCGCATGACTATACCACCATGTTACTCTACCACGCGATTCTATTACAACGCATGGCACCACAACTGTCTCTTTATGACCGTCTTTTTAAAACGTACTATCAACTTTCACTTCAACGCATGAATTACTCAACGACTAAAGTAACCAATTACAACTTCATACAAGCAATGTGACCAAGGCAATAGAAAATTTTGTAATTAAACAACAAAACATTATAAACTACCAACAACATAATTTCTAAATCAGCCTTTTTATTTTGCGACATTACTCTTCCCCTCTAAAAAGGAACTTCGTCCCCGAAGTTCACCACCAAATTATCACACATATTACTTATTACCTGTATCGTGACATAAATTCAAACTATATTATTCATTGTTGACATTACTCATATTACTCGTACAACCAGTCAATCATAAAGATATATACAACCATATTCGAACAACTAGTCAATCATGTATAAGCATATCATTTGAATTTGTATGTATATAAAATCCGGTGAAATATAAGTTGTGGACAAAACGGATGTAAAACGAATGCAATTAGAATAATCACAACTCCACTATTCGCTGCAAATATGCCTTTAAAACCAAGCACGACCTCCAACATATGAAATGAACGGTCCGAACATGTTACTACTCATTAATAACCATGTTAACCATTAAACATGTAATTATATAACAATTAAACAATTTTAATTTTCGAAAAGTTCCTGTAACAGTGCTACTCGATCGAGTATGTAGTGGTACTCGATCGAGTGCCCGCTACTCGATCGAGTGTCTTGGCTACTCGATCGAGTAGCCCTGAGATCAGAATGCTTCATTTCTTTCATACCTGTAGCTACTCGACCGAGTATGAGGTACTCTGTCGAGTACCTACAGGTCAAATTCATGGAAAATTCTGTCATAACCCGCATATATATATATATATATATACATAATCATCACATAACTTGAGTCGGGATAACCTCCCGACTCACAAAACCCTGCAATCAAACCAAGCTAATAAATCCGGCCTTATGGCCAAGCATACAAATTCGAAAATAAAGGTTCTAACAACCAACAACTACCAACATCCAATACCAACGATCATAAACAAGGATAAATAAATAGGAGTATCACTCCTGCTACTGCTGCTGCTCCTCCTCCTCCATCACCTCATCACCACCACCATCGCCTCCTGATGTTCCCGCTCCAGATGACCTAATACCCGCATCCACCCCCGCTCCAGCTCCAGGACTCACGTACCACTGGGTCAAGCCGCCAAAGGCGAAGGACTGAGGTGTCCCCCAAGATGACTGATGCACCCCGTAAGAGTGGAAAACCCCACTATAGTCCCCAACTCCACTCCACCATACCGGATGCGGTCCCTCTGTCCCAATCCCCTGAGTGTACGCCATCTCGTGCATATTCCTGAGTGTCAAAGTAGATGACACTCTCTCTGCCAAGTAACTCGATCGCGTCTCCGGGGTGTCAAGGTAGGGGTAGCACGGGAAAGGGTGCTGCTGTGGTGGTGCTACCGGCCGTGGTCTAGTCTCAGCAGTCCTCTCTCTCACTCGACAGGGTCCTCTCCCCAACCTGGGCCTCTCCTTAGCTACCGCCGCGTTCTCCCCCTTCTTCGGCTCGGGCATCACCTGGAGAATCACGTCATCAATGAGGTAGGTCTGCAACTGGCGGGGCACGTCATCATCCTCCTCCTCCTTGTCGGAGTCAACAACTGTCACCACCGGCTCTAACGGCTCGGTCGGTGGAAGGTGCTCAGGAGCCGGGATCCCCGTCCAACTCATCCCCCACACTCTCCAAGCTAGGCTACCGTCAGCTAAAGTTCTCAACCATTTCAGGTCGAGATAGTAGTCACGGTCCATCGTAGGCACCGGTGTAGCCAGAGGCACATACTCCGAAGAAGCCTCAAAGGAGGTTAGCTTTTCAGCTAACCGAGTGGCGATAGCGCCGCAGCTCAAGTACCGGGAAGTGGCAGTAGCCATCAAAGCAAGGCTAGCGCAGACGATGGCAGGAGCTTTAAAGACCACCTTCCTGGCCCGCTCCGGGTTCAAGTATGACATCAGAAGCAACACCTCATGATTGTTCAGTTTACTAATATCCGGTCTATCATACAGGAGGTTCGAAAGAGAACGAAGAAAGATCCTCAAGGTAACATGCTGAACATCATTAATCAGCATGTTACTAAAGGTGGGAGCTGGCTTTCCGGTAAGACAAGGCATTAGGCGGCAGACACCGCACTCAGCAGGAATATCAGTGATGGAATCCTTGGGAGGCTTGGCCAACCCAAGGTGAGAAGCGAAAAGATCCATGGTAAGCAAGAAACTTGTGTTCATCAACCGAAACTCAACGGTTTGGGCAACTGGGTCATAACTAAAGGAGCTCATAAACTCCAAAGTAAGAAAAGGGTAGGAGTGTTTCCTCAGCCGATACAACCCCGTAAAGCCCAAGGTCTCAAATATGTGACGGACATCCGTCTCTATTCCCAAATCAGTCAGAAGTGTGGTATCCACACACCGAGTTGGCCTCATTTTGCATTTTTGCAAAACCACAAAACGCTCTCTCTGTTTAAAATCTACAACAACTACAGAGGGATACTCCGGTACCGCAGGTACCACGGGTCCACTCCCTTCCCCGGTCTCAGGCTGTGAAGCCCTCCCCCTTTTGCTTTGTCGGGTCCCTATGTTCAGTCTCGGCATCTGTTTCAGCATATAACTTAAACAAACTTGCATAAACATGTAAAGCATACAATTCACGCAATTGAACTTTACATACTCAGCTAGGTACACACATTCACCAACAAGTCCCCAATTTGATATGCATATTCAGTTTATAGCAACTCATATCCAATAGTTGTGAAAGGTTTAGCATGGTAAACACAACATACCCAACCAATTTCCAACCTCCTAGCATGATTCAATGTTACTCTATATGTACACCTAATAACATGTGAGGTATCATACATACTCATAGAAAAGTAATTTAGAACATATCGTCATCAACCTTCAATATTAGAAACAAAACAACTCAGTTAGACTTGTCAGACGGTCTCTACAGCTGTAACTATTTGGACATATTCACCATCAATTAACATCCCCATTACCATGTTGAAGTTTACCCTTACTTAAACAATCATATGCAACACCAAACTTTCAAATATAGAAGACGAATTTCAATTTGGGGCACTTTTAAGACGGAGTTTTAAGGCAAGTTTTAAGACGAAAATCACCAAAATCCAACTTTCAACAAGGTATATACAACATGTAGTACTCAATTTCATCATCAAACATGTAGAAAACAATCAAACAAAATTTTGATTTTGTAACCCTAGAAAATTTCGGCCCCCAAATCGGCAATTTCTAGCCTATTTTACAGCAATTAATCACCAACATTCATAAAAGGGAAGCATGTGAATCATATTACAACAATTAAAAGCAATAATTTGTCCATATGAATCGAAATTCCAGATTACATCATTATTCTAACACCTCCAAATTAATAAATCATGTAAATAGGGAAGAAAATCATACCTTGATTAAGTCGGAAAGTAAAAGAATGCAAACAAATAAGAAGAAACAACCCAAACAATCACCACCAACACAAGATGAGGAAAGCTTTTGAGAGGGATTTAGGCTTAGGGTTCGAATTAAGAAGGAATAATGAGAGGGATAAGAAAGAATAGGGGTTTTAAGAAACCCGTAAGTGGCTCTGTACTGTAGCCTACTCGATCGAGTGTCTTGGGTACTCGATCGAGTGCCCTCTACTCGATCGAGTAGGTGCTATTTCGTCGAGTATCTGCAGAAAATTTCCACATCCCGACGTCATAGCTTCCTAACTAGATGGAGTGAGGTCTACTCGGTCTAGTAAGCACTCGCACTCGGTGAAGTAAGGTTGAGTACTCGGTCAGAAATACGAGATAAATTGAAGATTCCTGCAAAAACAATATCGCGTGTCGAGTCCAAACTAAGTTCGGAATTCGCCACTAGTCATCACACTTACTCATTTATTAACATTACTACTCAAGCATATCATACCGTCCCAACAAATAAGGTTTATGTCATAATATGCTACAACAAATTACCCAACTCGGTTTACCTGCTACCGAGTTATTTATAAGCATGATCACGTCATCCTACCATACTTAAACTTATCTTACTATATTACTACCAAACTCGTGTTCACATCAACATGAAACATATAATTAACGATAATTCATCCTTTCATATGTCATATAAATGCATACTCTACATAGCAAATTAAGGCCTATCATGTTCCAAGTTCAATCATAAGCAAATCATTCTACATAAATCGATCGTCACGTAGCGGAAAATTTCAACCAGTAAACAAGGCATATACGCATTACTAGATGCTATTTCTCATATTATAATTCAACAATTCTATAACTATCATCATTGTAATTACGGTAGGGTTTATAAATTCGTACATAATTACCGTTATTAACAACCTGAAGCAACCGCTAACATGATCACCTTCATATTACGGCATACACTTTCACATTTTCACGCATTTCTATCAAATAAACTCTTGTCACGTTTCTCATAATCATCGTATAAGCTCACTAATCATGCCAATTCCTCACTATACACCATCCAATCGCAACCACTATGCCCATCGCTACGTTAACAAAGACTCGACCACAATTAACTCCGACACAACTAACATACACATCACATATGTACACACGGACTCCACATTCCCATACCCTGTGACTGGCTTAAGTGTCATGGGGCCAAGATTTTATAATGAGGGCGCCTACTCACCCAAAATCTAGCATCAGCTGGGGCTCCCATTATACATACACCAGGTTCATTTTATTAGACTCACTACGTTCATTAAGTTCATTTGTTACAGGTTCCAAAATCGTCGCTCTGATACCACTTTGTAACACCCCCATATCCAGAGGAGCCTTAACTAGGCCTTCCTTAGCATATAAGGGCATTACCATCTCGGTTGCCCGAGGACAGTAATAATCAAATGTCGATAAAAGAACTATTATGTTATATTACAAGTGATTTAAAACCAACAAACATTATAAAAGATACAACTCAAAGGCTACTTGCTATCACTATCAAATCTCGTGAAGACTCATCCCTGCCCGGACTCCAGCTATCAACAACATCAACACCTACTAAGACAGATTGCTCACCATAAGGGATCACGGCAAACACATAACACAACAAGACAACCACACAAGGTCAGTACTGAGATAAGATACGACAATAACAACAACATCTATCAGTACAACACAACACAATCAACCACACACACAATCACACCCACTCCAATCAACCTCCGTCACCGACTGTCCACTGGACCAACACTACTAGTGGGGAACCGCAGCCGTTCCCACCTAAGCCCCGCTCATCATACCGAGCGATAACCCTGTCCCATTAATGTGCACATCCCCTCCCGTGGCGGGTTCCACGGAGGGCGAAACTAGGGCGTGAAGCCACTCCCGCAAGTGACTCCACTCAACCGAGAACACATCTCGAGAACCAGAGACAAACAATCACAACCATCAACCATCACAATACGAGTACGACAATATACAACAACCACAATACAACCACAACAACCGACACACTAGACCATCTACAGAAACTGAGTAGGCGAACCTACCTTTAAGCAACTGCAACCAATCCATGACGACATACGACATATCCAGCAATCAAGCAATGCCTATAACCACAACACAATCATCTATTACTATCAAGCAAACCCTAATTGCAAAGACAAGCATACGGATGATGATGACGACATACCTACAAGGAGAAACCCGGCAAAAGACCGCTACCCGACTCAAGCTATGCTCTCCTATGGCACAAGGCCCTTCAAAAGGCTTCCATGGATGTTTTATGGTGAAGGGAAGGGAAAGAGGCGACTAAAGGATTGAAGGAATGATGCGGAAATGATTTGCGGATTTAACAAAACGCGATTAAAAACCCTCGCTGAAAACCCGGTACTCGATCGAGTGTCCCACATACTCGATCGAGTGACCCCTTACTCGATCGAGTAACCACGCTACTCGATCGAGTAGCCTCTACTCTATCGAGTACCAGACATAACTCGCAACCCAAGATAGCTTTGGCACGCACTTCTAAGGACTATTACCGCTCCCGAGGTCAGTCAACGCTGGTCAAAGGGTCTCTAAAAGGGCGGGTATTACAGTGTCATGGTTGAGTTATTATGTTTTTTTTTGTGTAAGAGTTGAACTTCGGGGACGAAGTTCTTTTTAAGGAGGGAAGACTGTAATACTATGGTTTTCTATGTCTATGGGTACTCTATCGAGTGGGACTTACTCTGTCTAGTTAGTATGTTTTTATACGAAACAGTTGTCTGCCTGATGGGTACTCGATCGATTATGTGTGACACTCGATCGAGTAAGGGGCACTCGATCGAGTAAGTCACTTACTCGATCGAGTAAGTTGGTCTTACGGATTGTTTTAGCCGGGTTTTGTTAATAACGCATGATCAATATTTAAGGGTTTCCGTCACTTTCTTAATCACTTATACTTTTTCTAAAAACCTTTCAAGAGAGAAAGGAGTTACGTTACTTTGTTCTTCGCGTTATTGTCAAATCCCTAAGGCTAAGGTTGTCGGATCGTCGTGTTCTTTACGCCGTTGAGTTCGTCGTGTCAAGGGTAATATCCTTGTATAGTTTTTATATTGTTTCATTGATTTTGTTTAAAGCCCTAACTTTGTAGATTGTGGGTTTTGGGAGTACGATGTTGATTAGATGGTAATTGTATGAATATGTGATTATAAGAGGAGGTTTCGTAGAGGCGCAATATTGATTAGCTGCTTGTGACGGTCTCGTGATTGCTTATGTTGGAATATGTGTCCTCCGACAATAATGCGATCACAACTGTTGATCATGATGATCACATGTTTAAATCTCATTTTAAGAATACATGTGGGATGTAATATTTTACAGTCAACTGGTCCACGCATATCGGTAATGATTGGCTGACTAGAGTTTGACATTACTGTTGTGCAACGGTGGTGATCAGTTGATCCCCTTAGGTCATACCTAAAGGGTAACACTCTTAATTGATTATTTAATTGATCGTATGTCGATACGGGTTAATTAAATTACTTAAAATTGACGGACGATTTTGGAAGTAATTTTTACGTGTCTCATTGAAATTTGATTAGATAAGATACGGTCTAAGTGATCGAATTGTTTTATTGCTTAGATGAAATTATTGTTTACGGAAACAATTGAAACTGAATAAATAATTTATTATAAATACAAGACGTTGTGATTTATAATTGGTAAATCGTTTTTGGTGCAAGTAATTTTGAATTACTAAGTCGATTTTGTACATGACGTATTTTTATTAATACGTTGATTTTTAATATGTTAAAAATACATTACATTGTGACATGTCATGTAACATGTAACATATGACAAATTGACAAATGACAAAATATAAAATGGACCACCCATTTTATGAAAGTGCCGAAAATAAGGAGGGAGTATTAGGTTTAAATTATGTTAATTATGTTTAGTGGAAAGCATAATCATAAGACCTAATAAATAGCCATGCACACCTAGTTGCTTTTGTGAAGAGCATCTTGGTCATGCATTGGCCCTAGCCACTTCCCCATAACCGGTTTTCTAAGGTCATAATTAGAGAGTTTTTTCTCTCTAATTTTTCATTCACAACTACACACAATATTTCTAGAGTAAGAAATATTATTTCCTCTTAACATCTTATGAGAAATTAGAGAGATAATAACTTCCAAAAATTCCTTCTCTATACGGAAATAATAGAGACCAATATAAATATTTTGGGTCAATTTTTAGTAAGATATATATTGTTCTAGTTAAATAATATTTATCTTTTAAGGGGTTATCTTGGGTATTCATCTTTGGGAGAGATTCTAAGCTTGAATCTTTGTTCATCCATAAGAGGAAAGCTCAAGATCAAGTAAGAAGGAGATCTTACTTGTGCCCTTTGATCCGAAATTTATAGTAAGGAAAACAATTTCTTCACTTATCTATTTTAGTTTGCATGCATAAGATTTGTATTTAATTTTATGACTAAATTAAATTGTAACATATATGAATATGTTGTATAATGAGATTAATATTTTCTAACAAGTGGTATCATGAGCCTTAGGTTGTTTGCACGCAAATCGGTTATAGTTTTTCCGAGTTATACGATTAACAAATAAAACTTATAAATTTGTGTTTATTATGATATATCACGAAATTTATTATGCATGTTAAAGTTTATGGTCCTAAAATGTTTTAGGATATTTTGGTTTAATTTATGTATTTTATTGTTCATTTTATATAATTATGGCATTAAAATGTGATTTTTATGATAATAATGTCATTTTTGGACTAAAAATAGCTAAACTTCGTTTTTTCCAGTGGTTTTTGTATGTTTTCACATATAGTATATTTTGATGACCTATAAATTTTCATAATTTTATGAGGTCTTATGCTCGAAATATGGATTTTTAATGATAAAATCGAATTTAAATGAGAAAATAGGTTAATATGAGTTATATTTCGAATATGGTTATAGAAATTTAGTATGTTGTCACATGCAATTTTACAAGATGTGTGTAAAATAATTGGCTATAATGAAGTCTTTATGCATGATTTATGATTTTTGATGAAAAATAACATAAATAGTGACTTTAATTAGCATAAATTGCTAAAACATACTTCATGACTAAGGAAAAACGTCACATGTTGCATTTTATCACCTATTTCATATCTGAAATTGAAAAGTTGATGAAAAAAAAAATTCTAATTTTTATGGTAATTATTGATAAATCGGATAAACCGCAACATTGTTTTTCTCGATAAATATCGAAATTTTTAACCTAAGTTTTTGAACATTATGAGTGTCATGGTATTTTTCCAGAATTTTCATGAGTTTAAAATTTCAAATTTCAAATTTATTTGAAATTTTTATGATTTATTTGAAGTTTATGGCATTATATTGTAATTTTAAGTCCTTTTATGAACAATATTAAGAAATACAAGTTAATTATTGTCAATATGTTAGTGGAGACTAATTTTGAGTCCTAAGTTGGTTAGGGTAATTAATTTGTACATAAATATGAATTTATGTAATTTTTGTGATTATAAAAGGTTAAATCACGCAAATCCGTAAAAACCAATAAATATACGATATTGGCTCCTTAAAGGCGATTTAGCATAAAATTGGGCATGTTCATACATATTATAATGCTGCATTTTATTTATGATTGTCATAATTTTTTTTATGTAATTTTACTTAGTATGGCCTTAGTTTTAATTGATATTACCCGAAATGTATGGGAATATCGATCCGGTTGTAATTTATTGTGATCTCGTATCACCGTTTTGTAATTTAATAGATTTTTTTTTAATTACAAATGTATAATAGGAAATTATGTAATTTGTTATGTAATTTATTTATTCCGGAGTTCCTTGAAGACGGAGTCACTCGAGAAGGCGATCCATTAAAGAAAGTGTTACCTTGAAATGCGTGCCAAGACCGAAGTTCAAGGGACCAAAGGAGTTGGTTTCCGAATTTGTAATAGTTTATTAGATTTACTATTTTAGGAAGGCCATACTAGGATTTTATTTTATGCTTTGCATTTTATTCATATGTTGCATGCATCGCTAAATCGCCATAACTAAAACATGCATTATCTTTTTATCGAGTTTCTCGACCGTGTGAATTACAATTATCGTAGTTCACCGCTTTAGTTCACTTAAAACGTGATAGATAATAAATTGACATGACCTCTCGCTAAAATAAACAATTGAGACTTAGCCTTACCAAATAGTAGAAACCATGAAAACCTATTTCGTGAGGGAGTGCACTCGGCTTTACCGGGGTACAAACCTTGTTACGTAGGGGAAGTGGGTGATAAATGTCTACCCACCGAATTTATAAAGATGAGGGTTGTTTTCGGCTTTACCGATGCCCAAGTTGGTGTAAATTTGGATCATGCACACATTTATTTGAAATTTGGGTTGAACTCAACGAAAGTATTCTCGACGGTTGCCGGATGTGTTTCGGGCTAAAGATAAATATTAATGTAATTTTATCGACCAAGAGTTCTAAAAGTAGAATCGATTAAAGAGTTAATCCACCGAATTATTTTGATGAGGGTTGTATTCGGCTTTACCGATGCTCAAGTTAATATGAATTTGGATCTTGGAAACATTTATCATAGTTGGGTAGAGGTCACTATGTAAATGCTTCACTTGTTATTTACAAGTATTAATAAAACGATAAATGTTAAGTTTTCCACTATTCCATTATCATATTGTTCTATTTCTTTACCACAATTCATATACGATATCATTTCGATTTTTGATTCAAATCTCCATTAAACCATCGTAACTAAAGACAAATATGAATTTTCTTCTAAAAACCTCGAATTATCCATTGTAAGGATCTCTTGTAAAGAGTATAGATGGAAGTTATTTGTGATCAAAAGGGTTTTTGATTCTTGACTAACATATCTACTTACAATTGTTTCTCACATGCTTAATTGAATTAAGTACTTTGAAACGTTAAATCATTTTGGTAACTAGATTTGTTGGAAATCAAAAATGACCAAAATACCGCAACCACTTCAATGAAAGTTTTAAGACTAAACGAACGAATGAAGAGTAGTCTTCATGAAATTAAATTTTGCTTCTCTAATCAAAGACTCATTGAAATGAGTGGGAGCATTCTCTTAAACCGTTAAGAAAAGGATAAGGTTTTTAAAGAAGTAAAATTAGAATGGAATTGATTCAAGGTAATGTTAAAAGTAAAGTTATTGAGAATAACGATACTAAACCTATCAATCCCGACCGATAAAGTTTCCATTGTCTTAATTGTTGGACACTAGAAAGGAGACTACCCCAAATTATTGAAGAACCAACAAGTTAGTTGTGGGACATCTAATGGGACCTTCTTCTTTAAATGTTTATTTGATTAACATAAATTTTGCTAGTACTACTTCGTCAATATTAGAAACCAGTGGAGGTTTTCATCATTGTATTTGATACATAGGATGATTAGAATATGACGACTAGCAACCATGATGTTGAGAGATAGAGTCTTTGTGTATTCAATCTAGTTTTTGGAGTTTAAAGTTGTACTTAATTGTGACTATTAAGTGCATAAACTCTAAATAAGAATATAATCTTGTTAAGATACAAAAGAGGTTCAATTTTGTGACCCTATATACCATGATTTGATGTATGGCTAGCCCATTATCAAAGGTAATGATATTCTAAACCAAACTAGAAAGATATATCATGTAGATGATACAAGACTCAAATTGGTAACCCAAGATTAAACCTTAGATTCTGGAATGATGAATGCAAAGAGTTATCGAGTACTCTTGAAACCATTAGATCTTATGGTATATGCGTATCTTGTATTCAAAGCAAGATGTCTCGTGCCTTTTGGTCGAAAAGGAGATCGAGGTAGTAAATCATTGATCCATAATAGGTTGATCATTTTCTTTTACCAACGATTTAAGTTGACGCTAATGTGTTCACTTAATAAGGTAAATAGAGAAATCTTTGAAGAAGTTCAAAGAGTTCAAGGAATCACGATTTAGTCGTGATGGGATTATCAAAGTGAAGACTTTGATATAAGCCAAAGAAAATGTGATATAATATCACAAATTAATCTCTTTTAGCACGCATTGTGGGATAATGTGTGGTTGGATAAAGAAATCAAACGCTATTCGATATGGTTTGGACTTCAATCAAGTTACTTTGAGTTACTTGATCCTTTTGGGGATTTTATCATTTTGTCAGTTATTTTTCCACTAAATCTAAAACGAATCATATGAGATATGAAATGGTAGGGTACCATGTTTGTAAGTTTTCAAAAGAAACAAATGCTCATTTTTCCTTATTATAATCACGAGTACAACGGGTTTGTGGCTCGTGAAGCTGTCTTTCTAAAATACAAGTTTATTTCTAGAAGACAGAGTGGGAGAAATTATTCAAAGAGCCACAAAGAATGTTCAAAGAGCCACAAAGAATGTTATGTCACAAGAAACTGGTCTTTCTTGGCTACATGAGACATTTTGTGTAAGACGTTGTTTCTTCAAAACCTAGGAGGTTAAAGTCATCACTTGTTGAAGATGATGAATTAGTGTTACTTTTAGAAAGTAAAGAGCATGCAACTTACAAAGAAATTGTTTGATTCAAGTTGATTACTTCTAGAAAGTAATGAACATATGACTTACATGAGAGTGTTTAAGTCACAACTCAATACAAGGCTTAGTGCCATGAAAATCCGAAATAAATTCCAAGTGAATTGTTAGATATCAAAGCTTGATTGGTAGCAAAGGGTTTTGCACTAGTTGAAATGCTTAAGTCTATTTGGATCTTCTTAGGGATTGTATTTCATTATGATGATATACATATTGCGAGTGAATCTAAAACCACTTCTTAAACTAAAAGGAATGTATTCAATACATGTCTTGAGTTTTGTAGATTCTTGCAATCCTAAGATGATGTGAAACTTAAGAGAGGGTCTTGAGTAGGACATCAATGAGTTGGGATCAATGTTTTGATCATGTTATAAAACTTTTCTCGATAAGTCGAGAAGTTGTGATTATACATGGAGTTTAGTGGGAGTTACTGAAATTTTAATTAGTTTTATATGTGGATGACATATTGATTATTGGGAATGATTTAAGGCTAGGAGAAAAATAATACATCTTAATATCCGGATTTATGGAGATAAATCCACATGATATTAATGTCAAATACGGAGTCTTATGTTGATAAGGTTCATGACTAGTTCAATCGAATTGAACATATTTGATTGATTCTATTTGCTTCCGCTGCCGAATCAATTAAATAGGAAATGATGTATAACACTTCATATACTTTGAGTATGATGAATTGTTTCAAATCGAATTTAAGTAAAAGTTACCAAGTAAGCCATAAAGATTACCCTTAAGTGTTTGCAGAAGCATTAAGGATGTAATGCAAAGTGTTTTTGATGCAATTTTGTGTAAGGGTGTTACACAAGTGACAATTGACAATTGAGATTGCGCATGGTTTCCGACAAAACCATAATCAAAACACATTAGGATGGTTAAGATACCATTGTGGCTATGTTATTTAAGAAATAGATTTTCTAGAATCGTTCTAGGCAATAAAGAATAATGAGAAATATTTACAACGGAAATTGAGTACACTTGCAATCATGAGATGTGCAAGAAGGATGAGTCCCGCACACTGTGAAAACAGTGGGAGCTATTCTAAGGGTAGAGGGCCTATATCTTGATTGGATCTCGACACGTACTCAGAAAGTTTTGTAATGCAAATGTATACATTACAAAGGAAAACGAGTATGTAGTAAGGTTGAGTAAGGTACAAGAAGTTGATAAAACCTACTAACCAAAGCCTTCTCATGGGCTTAACATGATGAGTCATGTCATATGTCATTTCAATTGCATTGAGATGAATAACTACATATAAGATCAAAACTGATTATAAAAATATGAAGTAGTAATCAGGTATTAACTATTCATATGTGATAATCACATTTGTCGTTCGAGTTTTTAAATCTAAAAACTCCTTTTATACCTTGTTACATCCAAACAGGTTGTAGAGACAATATTGAACCCCGTTAAAGTGAACTCGGATTAACATGGTATTTGCCTATAGTCGCTTGTATGAGGTGACGTCTCGAAGTGACTAGAGTGTGATGCGATTGATGGCAAGTTCAAGTGCCATAGAGTCATGTGAGATGACTAGTCGATCACATAGGCAGACTGTTAGGAACACTTTGTCGGGCCTTATGACCGCTTATAGAGTTCTGACAAATTTATATAGCCTGGTAGTGGGGAGAGCTACTATAGTATTCTAATGAGTCGATTCTTTTGACAAAAGACTGTTCGCCTAAGGTGGCACAGTTTCAGATTAACTTTGATTTGTGTTACTACGACCTTCGTAAATGGGGTCAAATGGGCATATTTTGGGTTATGATGGCTGTGGCTAGTCGAAGGGAATAAGTGCAATAGGAATTGTCCACCCCTTGTCAGGGTTATAACAATATCTCAGGGCCACTAGAGGAGTAATGAACTGGAAATGCGTGGCCACGCTCGGAAGGTACCCATGGTGGATAATTCCGGTCAATCAGTTATTCTCCAGATCGAGGAAACCACTCTCGATATGATCACTTGCAAGTACGACCTGAAAGACATCTTACATTGAGTGGGAGATAGTAATAGGACAAGAGAATTGGTGACGCACACTTGTCGAGGACAAGTGGGAGATTGTTGGAATATGTGTCCTCCGACAATAATGCGATCACAACTGTTGATCATGATGATCACATGTTTAAATCTCATTTTAAGAATACATGTGGGATGTAATATTTTACAGTCAACTGGTCCACACATATCGGTAATGATTGGCTGACTAGAGTTTGACATTACTGTCGTGCGACGGTGGTGATCAGTTGATCCCCTTAGGTTATACATAAAGGGTAACACTCTTAATTGATTATTTAATTGATCGTATGTCGATACGGGTTAATTAAATTACTTAAAATTGACGGACGATTTTGGAAGTAATATTTACGTGTCTCATTGAAATTTGATTAGATAAGATACGGTCTAAGTGATCGAATTGTTTTATTGCTTAGATGAAATTATTGTTTACGGAAACAATTGAAACTGAATGAATAATTTATTATAAATACAAGACGTTGTGATTTATAATTGGTAAATCGTTGTTGGTGCAAGTAATTATGAATTACTAAGTCGATTTTGTACATTACGTATTTTTATTAATACGTTGATTTTTAATATGTTAAAAATACATTACATTGTGACATGTCATGTAACAAGTAACATATGACAAATTGACAAATGACAAAATATAAAATGGACCACCCATTTTATGAAAGTGCCGAAAATAAGGAGGGAGTATTAGGTTTAAATTATGTTAATTATGTTTAGTGGAAAGCATAATCATAAGACCTAATACATAGCCATGCACACCTAGTTGCTTTTGTGAAGAGCATCTTGGTCATGCATTGACCCTAGCCACTTCCCCATAACCGGTTTTCTAAGGCCATAATTAGAGAGTTTTCTCTCTCTAATTTTTCATTCACAACTACACACAATATTTCTAGAGTAAGAAATATTATTTCCTCTTAACATCTTATGAGAAATTAGAGAGATGATAACTTCCAAAAATACCTTCTCTATACCGAAATAATAGAGACCAATATAAATATTTTGGGTCAATTTTTAGTAAGATATATATTGTTCTAGTTATATAATATTTATCTTTTAAGGGGTTATCTTGGGTATTCATCTTTGGGAGAGATTCTAAGCTTGAATCTTTGTTCATCCATAAGAGGAAAGCTCAAGAACAAGTAAGAAGGAGATCTTACTTGTGCCCTTTGATCCGAAATTTATAGTAAGGAAAACGATTTCTTCACTTATCTATTTTAGTTTGCATGCATAAGATTTGTATTTAATTTTATGACTAAATTAAATTGTAACATATATGAATATGTTGTATGATGAGATTAATATTTTCTAACAGCTTATTCCATGTAGGATTTCCTAATTAGTTATTGGTTACATATATGTTGGTTGATTGATTGATTATTGGTGGTTGTTGATTAATAACATTTGTCTATATTGTATTGGAATTGGTGGTTGTTGATTTTGTAGTTGGTTGTGATTGTTTGTCTGTGGTTCTCGAGGTGGGTCCTCAGCTGAGTGGAGTCACTTGAGGGAGTGGCTTCACGCCCTTGATTCGCCCTCTGTGGAATCCGCCACAGTGGGGATGTGCACATTAAGGAATAAGGGTTATCGCTCGGATGAGATGAGCGAGGCTTAAGTGGGAACGGCTGCAGTCCCCCACTGGCAGTATGGAATACTTGTTGGGATGGGTATTCTGGCAGGACTACACACTTTAGTGTGTAGTCAGGTGTGTGGAGTTGTGATGGAGATTGGGTGATTTGTGTGTATTGTATCTGTTGTATTGTTTTTGTGTAATTAGTAACTGACCCCGTTTAAATATTTTGAAAACTGTGGCGATCCATTCGGGGATGGTGAGCAGTTATTGAGCAGGTATGAGATGGACGCGCATGAAATAGCTGGGTTGAGTCACCACGAGATGTCTAGAAGTGTTCCGCTGTGTCTTTAAACATTTGTTTACTTTAGTTGGTTTGGCATTTTGGAAACAGTTGTATTTTCATTCGACAGTTTTGGTTTGAACATGTATCACTTTAAACTCATTTAATAAAGTATATTTCGTTATTATCTATTTTATATACATTGCCTCGGGTAACCAAGATGGTAGCATCCCCGTGCATTAGGTGGTCCTGGTAAGGCACTTGGTGTATGGGGGTGTTACAGTGCTGACAAGAATTGGGCTGCTGGCTATATGTATATTAGGACCAACTTTGTTGGGCCTGACCTGGCGTACCTCAATTATGATGCTTGTATTGCTGGTAAGTTCTCTATTATTTTGTCTTACCTGCGCATATTCTGTTAGTTAAAAAGGAAATCAGGAAATATTTAGCAGAGTGTACCTTGCCTTGCAGTGGATGACTGGGTGTGTAATGTTGATTATCCTTCTGAGAGGGTAACTGCTTTTTTGGCTCTTCCTTCTATTGAGAGGTCTTGGCCATATTGTAGTGGGGCTGTCCATTTTCCCCGTTGCTTGAGAACTGATAGCGTTCCTAGGGCTCTCAAGCCTGCTGAGGTTTCTATTTCTGGCGGGAAGGTTTCTTCTCTTTTGCTCTTTTTTCCAGGGAAGTCTATTTGTAGCGATTTTATACTTATTGCTGATATAGTGTCTCATGTTGTAGCTACCAGTTTGTCCTCTAGGCGTGGTAGATTTGGTACGGCTAATCTGAATGCCAGGCTTGCTCAGATCAAGGAAGAGGGTTCCCCGGGCAGTGGTGGTCCTGGTACTGAGGCTGACAGGCCAATTGACCTGACTGATGTACCAGTTGTCCCGGTTCCTTCCGTCGTGCCTACTATAATTTATGAGACATCATCAACAGCTCAGAAGAGGAAGCAAGATGCGGCTGGTATTGCTCCTCCTATCAGGGAGGTCAAAGCCAGGATAGATAACATGGATGTTGCTAGGGAGAAGATCCAGGAATTTGCTGCCTCTATCTCTCCTTCAACCCTGTCAATTGATCTTGTTGAATCTTCCACCAAGGTAGTTGCCATGGTGGATCATGCTCTCAATCTTGTGACGGATGCCCTTGCATCTTTGGGAGAGGTACCTTGATTCTCCTTTTGTCCTGATTTTTCTTTTGACACCTCTTGGATTTGTATTGTTGATAATTAGTTTATCTCCATATCCAGGCTGCGATGACATGCCTTCTCAATGCCTATTAGTCTACTTTATTGGTGGTCAGGGTCAATTCACTTGGCTCTGGTTTAGATAAGCTGAAGTCTGAGTTTTCCTTTGCTCAGGCTGACTTAGTTGCTGCCAAGGCTGATTTGAAGAGGGCGCAGATTGAGCGTGATACCGCCAAGCTGGAGGTTGGGTCTGATAAACAACTGTTGCAAGAGGCCTTGGAGAGGAATGAGGAGCTCAACATGGAGAAGGATGATTTGGAAGGCAAGATGGATGATGCTGCTTCTTACTTTTTCGTCAGGGGGAAAGTTGCTGCTATTTCTGAGCCTGTGGAGGCTAGAGCCAAATGGGACCCTGAGGTTGAGATGGCTCTTGCTGCTAATACGTATCCTAACTTCCACAACCTTGGTGAGGAGGAGGAAAGGGATTCTCCAGAGGAGCAGGATGTTGAGGTTGCCAAGAAGGCCGAGGGTGATGTTGCTGACGTTGCTTCTCAGGAGAAGCAGTAGTTTTTATGGAATTTTAGTATTTTTTTTTTGAGAAAAAAGAACAATTCATTAATAGAATGCCATACGGCACTTACAAAGAATAATTATAATCGAAAACAAATCTAATGGAAACCAAAGAAAAATAATTTTATTATAAACTAGGGATCTCAAAATAACATTTGACAATTCGGCTCGTCCTATTATCGCTATCTTCATGTAGCTTTTGAGGGGATCCTTCGTTTGATTTATGAGATAAAATTTACCTCTGACTGGTTTCAAAGATCGTTGACAAATTACTTTTACCCTTTGAAAGAACACGCTGCAAACCATCAACGAACTACTCTTGACCATATTACTGATGAAACTAACCCCATGAATAAATGGAAAAACCCTGAAATAAGAGACGGAAAAACGATTCTCACCAAAAGGGAGACTTTTATTGAATAAAAGATAGATATGCATACTACTGATTGAAATTTGAAACAATTTTTGGGCTTACCATCGATCGATTGATGATCGATGGGAGCCCCCTGTATAATATGATGGAGGCTAGAGTTTTTTTAGAGAGAGTTTTTTGAGAGAGATGGAATTTTAGTATTTTGGTTTGGCCCATCCAGGGGGGTTTTCCCTGGATAAACAATTTGGTATTTTGGTTCCACTTGTCAGGGAAGGTATCCCTGATAAGTTAAACACTTTGTTGCCTTTGCCCGAGGGAGTGGGGGCTTGTTAATAATAGCAAGTTTGCCATTCAGGCTTGCTTTTTTATTTTCTGGATTGTCTGATTTTTGTGGTTGTTGCTTCGTAACCTGATGAATTTTTCTTCAGCCTGTTAACCTGTTAGAAATATTTTCCAGCCTGTTAAACTGTCTCATAATTCTTCAACCTCTAAACATGTCTTATGTTTGATTAAATCTTTAATCATATACGATTTTTCTGTTATGATTATAGTGGGTGGGATCCGGCCTGACTGGAGGGCTTGTGTCCCCTGCCTGGCTGGAGGGCTTGGTATTCGGCTTGTCGCGAGGACATTTGGACGGTCGACGGGTCTCTGACCTTCTTACACGTCATAGTGCTGCGTCCAGCCGTTGTAGAGGTGTGCAGTAAATACCTGTGTTGGGCAATTATTTCATGCCTGTATTTACCGTATCTGCTGTGGGTTACCAACCTTCGTTTGGGCACGACATGGTGCAAAAAATTTAAAAGATACTTTAAAAAGTAAAGTTATAAGACATATCATGGTAACCCTCAATCCTGAAGACTTTATTCATGTAACAACAATTCATGTACTTAATTTTTTTCAGGATTCAAGTACGTATATATAAGCAAGTTAGAACACATAAGTTTTTCACATAGGGTTCACATGGAATTTTCATGTTGATCATATAAGGCAGGCAGTTTCATCAGGCAAAATGAACAGGAATAGATGTATCAAATAATTACAAGTTGAATTCGAATTTTACCTTGTCAGGATAGGGTATAGTTGTTTTATTCCAAGAATTATATATGAAATAGTTTCAAATGAGTTACATTCCAAGAACTCGGCATCATTCTCCTTCTAAGGTTTGTAGCCTGTATGCTCCCTGTCCGACGATTGAGTCTATTAAGTGTGAACCTTCCCATGCAGGGGCTAACTTTCCAGCTAATTTTTCTTTTTTTTGTTTGGGAATACTTTTCATAAGACAAGGTCCCCTTCCCTTAAAACTCTGAGTTTGACATTCTTGTTATAGCTTTTAGCTAATGTTTGTTGATATGAAGCTGTTTTATCTAGATTCCGCGCAGGGCTGAATCAGGTCAGGGTAGAGTGTTAGCGGGGTTAACTAGTTCTTTATCTTGTGTTTGGCTGCATGGCAGGCTTAATAGAGTGCAAATAAAAGAAAATAAGAAGAACAAATAAGACAACAATTTTGTACGTGGAAACCCTTGAATTGGGAAAAAACCACGGGCACCAAGCCAGGAGAGGTTTCACTATAATATTTGGAGAATAACTGTATTTTAAGCTAAACAATGTATTTTAGTTTGAGATTTTGCAATGGTGAAGCTTGTAATCTTGTCTTGTATGGTATAATGTATTCAGATGATCCTTCAAATGGTCTTCAGCTTGCTTTATATAGTCATCTTCACATATCCGCATAATCTTCCTCTTTAATGACATAATATTTTCCTTTAATGACTCCATTAATTGCTATCTTCAATGCACCTAATTTGCCGGGTGAATGCTCCATAATTATGATTAATTATTCTCCTTAATTGCTGATTTAATTACCATAATTGTATGATAGTTATTCCATATATTGCTCGCTGACTTGGTCAACTAATATCTTCATATCTGACTGTTGTCCTCTCCTGCCTGGTGCCAAGCCTGAGTTATCTTGGGGCTTTTATCCTGAATCTCAGGCAGGTGATGACCGGTTCTAGTCGTCATTCCTGGGTCAAAAACAATTTATAAATTACCCAATTAAGTAGCATAATCGGGGTCGAATCTACAAGGATGGCGGGGGTGTATACTTAGTCGGTTCAAATCCTATTTTAGTCAAACAAAAGTAAGATTGATTAATTTTAAACTAAGATGCAAATAAGATATAAAATTAAGCTAAATGAAAATTGCTTCTAATCAAATGAATGAAAGCTAAGGTCCTTGGGTTCACTTGGGTAAGTCGGGGAAGGAAAGATTGTTAGCAAGAAATGGGTAATGATAAAGGCCTATGATTGATCCTAATTTCTAGGTCAATTAGAGCTAACCAACAAGTATTTACTTAGTAAGAAAAAAACTCGTCTCGACCATGCCATATAGGCCTTCCATTGTCTTTCGACCTAGGGTAGACTAAACATGATAATGAAAGACTCAAACTCTCATTTAAGCAATCCATCAAACATTTCATAGGCATGGGAGTAAGGTTTTACAAACAAGCTTTCACTTGGTTGAGACAAACTCATCACAAACATGCATAAAGACTATCTAATAGCATAGGCACCAAGATGGATCAAATATGTCTAAGAAAGGCTCCAACTTTCATTTAAGCATCTCATTTAAACACTTCTAAAACCATCCAATAGCACAATGCACCAAGATAAGTTAAACATGCTAATAAAAGACTCAAACTTTCGTTCAAACATTTCATCGAGCACTTCATATGCACAAGAGTAAGACCGATTAATTACCCAATTTAAAAGGTTAACAATCCAATTTCAACCCCCTTAATCACCCAAGATCCCCCATGACCTTAGATAAAACTACTCACACATACTTATAAGAGAGAAATTGAAAGATAAAGAAACAAGCATGAATAACACAATAAACATGGTTACTAATTCAAACAATAATTTAAATAAACAAGAAATGTAACTAAATTAAAGGAAATGAGATTAAGAAGAGAAATTATACCAAAAGACAATAACTTTGATTGAATTATGGAAGGATTCTTCAATTCTCCAAATACAAGCCAAAATTACTAATTGTAAACTATTGAGAAAATGAAGAACTTGGATAAACTAAAGAAGAATTAAACTATTAATTAAAGAAAGAGTACAAATTTTTTCTTGAATAAAAATGAGAGAGGAAATATTAGGATTCTACAATATTGGAAGAAAGATGAACTAACTAGTCTAATTTTCTAAGGTAAAATGGTAGTGTGTGTTGGTAAAGTGTGTGGTGATAATTTATACTCCGTAGTAGTCTAATAATAATATACCACTACAACTTAATAATAGTAATAATATAATAATAATTCTAATAATAATTCTAATAATAATAATAATAAGAATAAGAATAATAATCTAACTCTGACTAAACACCAAAAGACACAACATAAATAACAAGCTAAACGACACAATTACTGCAAAGCAAAACAAAAAGGGAAAGGGGAAAAGGCAAAATCGCAGACAAGGGAGTCCATGCCGGTTAACCGGCCGCCGGCTGTGCACCGGCACAAAACCCGCTGTAAAATTGAGGTGAAATTGATAGGATTTAGAGCCGGTGAGAGCGTCGGCAGACGGTTGACCGGCTGAGAGTCATCTTGAGATTTGTTGCGGATTGGGAGCCGGTGAGCCGGCTCAGGGCGTCTCGTTTGCGAGATTAGATTGATGCGGGTTTTGATGCCCCGTCGCTGCTGGTGTCGAACGGCGATGATGGTGGAGGTGATGAAGCAGCTCGTGGCTTGGTTGTTCTCGGCTTCGAGTTGACAGAGGCGGCGGATCTGGGTTCGCCTGAACCGGTGGCATCAAGTGTCTGTTGGGAAATGTGTCCTCAACAATAGTGCGATCACATGATTTAAATATCGTTATTAAATCTGATTTTAAAGAATACAATTGGGAAGTAATATTGTTACTGTCAACTGGTCAACATATATCGGTAATGATTGGCTGACTAGAGTTTGACATTACTGTCGTGTGACGGTGGTGATCAGTTGACCCCCTAGGTCATACCTATAGGGCGATACTCTTAATTAATCATTTAATTAATCGTATAATGTTACGAGTTAATTAAATTACTTGAAAAATTGACGGACAATTTTGGTAGTAAAATTTACGTATCCAATTGAAATATGATTAATTGAGATACGGTCCGAGTAATTGAATTGTATCATTACTCGGATGAAATAAATTGTTTAATGTAACAATTAAAATGAATGAATTATTATAAATTCAATCAGTTGTAATTTATAAAGTGGTAAAATATTTTGGCACAAGTAATTATGAAATTACTAAGTCGATTTTTGTATGTGACGTATTTTTTGATAATACGTTGATTTTTAATATGTTAAAAATACATAACAAATATATGTGACATGTGACATGTAACATATAGACAATTGACAAAAATAATATGGACACCATATTATGTAAAGTGCCGAAAATAAGAGGAGGAATGGACTTAATATTGTGTTTATATTTTAAATAAGAAAACATAATGATTAAAAAGTAGTCTAGCCATGCAAGCCTATGAACATTGTTAAGAGCAACAATTTCATGCATTGGCTCTTTCCCTCCTCCACTCCCACCGGTTTTTGGGAAGAAAAATACTTGAGATTTTTCTTATTTTTTGCCTAAATATTCACTAAGAGGTAGTGGATGATTATTCATTGTTTTACTCATCAAAATATAAGATTTCTAGAGAGACAAAAACTCTCTCTTCTTCTTCTCTCCCACATAGCCGAAATTATTAAGGGTATATAATAATTTTGGGTCATTTTTCTACTAGATTAATATTATACTAGTATTTATAATATTAATTAGATTAAGTGTTAAGCCTTGGGTATAAAGCTTGGGGAGAGATCTTATACTTAGATGTTTGTTCTTCCATTGGAAAAGCTCAAGAACAAGAAGAGAAAGGTGATCTCTCTTGTGCCCAATATAGCCGAAATATTGAATGTAAGGACATGTTTTCTCCTCTATTTATATTATTGTTTGCATGCATAAAATCCGTTTTAATTTTATGACAAATTAATGACATATATGAATATGTTAATATGTACATGAATCTACATTTCCTTCAATCGGTATCAAGAGCCACGGTTGTTTGCATGCAAATTGGTTAAAAGTTTTTCCGAGTTATATGAATAACAAAATAAAACTTGTAAAATTTGTGTTATTATGATATATCACGAAATTATTACATGCATGTTAATATTTCTGGTCCTAAAGTGTTTTAGGATATTTTGGTTAATTTTTCGGATTTTTATTGTTCATATTTTACAATAATGGCATTTAAATGTGATTTTATGAGTAAAAATGTCATTTTTGGTCTAAAAAAAGCTATACTTCGAATTTTCACTTGGTTTTTGGATATGTTGTTACATATATTATTTTGAGATAACCTGCAAATTTTCATAATTTTTGGACTTGTTATGCTCGAAAAATGAATTTTTCATTATTAAATTCGGATTTAAGAGAAAAATAGGTTAATATGAGTTAAATTTCGAATCTGGTCATAGAAAATTAATATGTTGTCACATGCAATTTTACAAGATGTGTGTAAAATAATTGGCTATAAAGAAGTCTTTTAGCATGATTTATGAATTTTTGAAGAAAAATAGCATAAATAGTGACATTATTAGTTGGAAATTAATAAAACATAATCTATGACTTAGGAAAAACGTCTAATGTTGCATTTTATTGTATTTTTCAGATCTAAAATTGAAAAGTTTATGAAAATAATTTTTCCATGTTTTTATGATTATTTTATTAAATATCGATAAACCGCAACATTGTTTTTCCGGAAAATTTTCGAAATTTTTAACCTAAGATTTTGAACATTATGAGTGTCATGGTTTTTTTTCCAGGAATGTTCATGAATTTAAATTTCAAATTTTGAATTTATTTGAAATTTTTGGATTTATTTGAAGTTTAATAGCTTATTTTTGTATTTTTTAGTCCTTTTATGAACAATTTTGTAAATAAAAGTTAATTATGGTCAAATTACTAGTGGAGACTATATTTTGAGTCCTAAGAGGTTAGGATAATTAACTTATGCATAAATATGAGTTTATGCATTTTTGTGATTATAAAATGTTGAAATCACGCAAATCCGTAAAAACCGAGTAATATACGATATTGGCTAATTAAAAGGCGATTTAGCATAAAAATTGAGCATGTTTATACATATTATAATGCTGCATTTTCTTTATGATTGTCATAATTTTAATTTATGTAATTTTGAATTATGTAATTTTACTTAGTATGGCCTTAGATTTTAATTGGTATTTCCCGAAATGTATGGGAATATCGATTCGGTTGTAATTTTATTGTGATCTCGTATCACCGTTTTGTAATTTAATAGATTTATTTTATTTTAGTTACAATTGTATAAATAGGAAATTATGTAATTTATTATGAAATTTTATTCATTCCGGAGTTCCAAAAGACGGATTTCTTCAAGAATGGCGATACATGAAGACGGTGTTACCTCGAGATGTGTGCCACAACCGAAGTTCAAGGGACCAATGGAGTTGGTTTCCGAATATGTAATAGATTAATAGTTTTTCTATTTTAGGAAAGGCCATACTAGGATTTATTTATTTTATGCTTGCATTTTATTTTATGTTACATGCATCGCTAAATCGCCATAACTAAAACATGCATCCTTATTTTATCGAGTTTATCGACCGTGTCAATTCGAATTATCGTAGTTCACCGCTTTAGTTCACTTAAAACGTGATAGATAATAAATTGACATGACCTCTCGCTAAAACAAACAATTGAGACATGGCCTTACCAAATAGTAGAAACCATGAAAACCTATTTCGCGAGGGAGTGCACTCGGCCCTACCGGGGTACAAACCTTGTTACGTAGGGAAAGTGGGTGATGAATGTTAATCCACCGAGTTCATATTAATGAGGGTTTCATCGGCCATACCGTGCCCAAGTTGATGTGGATTTGGATCATGGACACATTTATTCGAAATTTGGATTGAGCTCAACGGAAGTATTCGCGACCGTAGTTGCATGTGTTCCGGGCTATAGATAAATATTAGAGTAATTTTATCGACCAAGAGTTCTAAAAGTAGAATCGATTAAAACGTTAATCTACCGAGTTATATCGATAAGGGTTTCATCGGCCATACCGTGCCTAAGTCGATATGAATTTGGGTCTTGGAATCATTTATTATAGTTGGGTAGAGGTCACTATATAAATGTTCATATCTTGTTAATTTGCAAGTATGATTTAAAAAGACAAATGTTAATATTTCCTTTCCTCCATATTTGTAGTGAATTACAATGAATCCATCAAATGCTACCGCACCAATCACTATTGAGTCATATCACCATGTTCTTGACGACGTATGCTCCAACAATAATTTCGATACAACTAGAGAACTTCATTTTGGGATAGGTTCGGATGGAAACCTTAACTTCATCACCACTTCTAAACCACCCACTACTACTAGACCTCGTGTGAGTCCGTCTCAGGAAAACTGCCTCATACGATCTATAGGATCTTTGTCTCTGGAAGATAAAGATGCCAAAGCTAGTGGGAGCTCTAGCAATCAAGTTCTTGCTTCCAAGGGCAAGAGGTTTAAGAAGAAAGGAAAGAAAGTCAAAAACTTCAAGCAAGTTAATGATGAGTGCCATTATTGCTATGGCATGGGACATTGGCTTAGGAATTGCCCTATGTATTTGCGAAATATAAGGGAAGGACTCATTACTCCAAAAGGTACAATTCCTAAAGAAATTTATGTTATTGATATAAATTATACTTCCACTACGACATGGGTACTAGATACCGGTTGTGGTTCTCACCTTTGTAATCATTTACAGGGTTTAAGAGATGTGGAGAAGCTTAGCAAGGGAGATGTGGATCTTCGACTTGGAAATGGAGCTCGGGTAGCGGCCGAATCCAAAGGAACTTATGTTCTAGCTTTGCCAAACGGTTTTGAGTTGTATTTGCATAATTGTTTTTATGTTCCTACACTCTCTAAAAACATTATTTCAATCGCCATGCTAGACATGGACGGTTTTTGTTTTGTCATTAAGAACAATCGTTGCTCTATTTCTAGGAATGATTTGGTTATTGGCCAAGCTTCTTCCATAAATGGCATTTACATTTTAGAGACCTCAAATCCGACAAATGATATTTATAACATTTAATCAAAGAAACTCAAAACAAGTGATCCAAGTGAAGCGTTCATTTGGCATTGTCGATTAGGTCACATAAACGAGAATCGCATCAAAAGATTAATTTCTACTAATGTGATTACACCATTTGATTATCAATCATTTGGTACATGCGAATATTGCCTACTTGGCAAAATGACTCGTAATCCTTTTAGTGGTAAAGGGACTCGAGCTAGTGAGCTATTGGGACTCATACACACCGATGTGTGTGGACCAATGAGTATCACCGCTCGTGGTAATTATGACTACTTTATAACCTTCACCGATGACTTAAGTAGACATGGGCATGTATATTTAATGAAACATAAGAGTGAAGCGTTTGAGAAATTCAAGGAATTTCAAAACAAAGTAGAGAACCAATTGAACAAAAAGGTAAAAGCACTACGTTCCGATCGTGGTGGTGAATACCTAAGCCTTGAATTTGATTCACACTTGAAAGGTTGTGGTATTATATCACAACTTTCTCCACCCGGAACACCACAACTCAATGGTGTTGCCGAAAGGAGGAATCGAACCCTACTTGATATGGTTCGATCCATGATGAGCCAAACCGAGTTACCGAACTCATTTTGGGGATTTGCGCTTCAAACCGCAATTAGATCTTTGAACAATAGTCCCACTAAATCCACCGAAAAGACTCCATATGAGATGTGGACGGGAAAGGTTCCCAATATATCCTATATGAGGATTTGGGGATGTGATGCTTACGTCAAGACTAAAGCCGACAATAAGCTTGCCCCAAGATCCGAAAAATGCACCTTTGTAGGTTACCCCTCGCATTGTCGAGGATACTACTTCTACAAACCTCAAGAAAACAAAGTGTTTGTGTCTAGTGAGGCTGTCTTCTTAGAAAGTCAATTTATTTCTAAGAGACAGAGTGGGAGGAATTTTGAACTTGATGAAGTTCAAGAGCCACAAACCGAGGTAGAGACGCATGAAGATGTTCCTTCGTCGTCTAACGCGGTAGTACCTCCTCCACTAAGAAGGACGGGCCGAGTAATTCGCCATCCCGATCGATATGTGGGACTTATCGAAGAAGATGGAACACTCGATGTGTTGCTTATGGAAAGTGACGAGCCCGCCACCTACAAGGCCGCAATCTCTAGTCCTAATTCCACCTTATGGCTTGAAGCCATGAAGTCCGAAATGGATTCTATGCATGAAAACCAAGTTTGGGACTTGGTAGATTTGCCTAAAGGGGCAAGACCCCTCCAATGCAAATGGATATTCAAGTTCAAAAATGGCATAGAAGGACATGACGATGTCTACAAAGCTAGGCTAGTGGCAAAAGGATTTACCCAAGTCCAAGGTCTCCATTATGATGAGACCTTCGCCCCTGTAGCCATGCTAAGATCCATACGGATTTTGTTAGCGATCGCCGCATTTCATGATTATGAGATATGGCAAATGGATGTCAAAACCGCTTTTCTAAATGGGCATTTAGAAGAGGAAGTGTACATGATACAACCCGAAGGTTTTGTTGATTCTAAAAATCCTAACAAAGTGTGCAAGCTTAAGAGATCCATTTATGGTCTTAAGCAAGCATCTAGAAGTTGGAATCATCGATTCAATCATGTTATAAAAGAAAATGGTTTCACTCGAAATGTTGAGGAACCATGTTTATACATGAAATTCAGTGGGAGCAATGTTATGTTCCTAATCTTGTATGTCGATGACATACTACTCATTGGAAATGATATTCCAATGTTGTCTTACTCTAAGAAGTGGTTAGGTAACCACTTCCAAATGAAGGATTTAGGAGAGGCACAACGCATATTAGGTATCCGGATCTATAGAGATAGACCCAAGAGGATATTGGCACTAAGTCAAGAGTCTTATGTTGATAAGATTCTTCGACGATTCAGCATGGACAAATCCAAAAGGGGTTTGGTACCTATGGTAACCGGAACGATTTTGAGCCAAACTCAATGTCCCTCCGAACCCCATGATGTTGAACGCATGAAGTTGATCCCTTACGCTTCCGCTGTTGGATCAATCATGTATGCCATGATATGCACACGTCCTGATGTCTCGTATGCCTTGAGCATGACGAGTAGATATCAAGGAAATCCAGGTGAGAGTCACTGGATTACTGTCAAGAACATCCTTAAGTACTTGAGAAGAACTAAGGACTCTATCCTTGTGTTTGGAGGAGACACTGAGTTGCGTGTTACAGGATACACGGACTCAAGTTTTTAAACAGATAGAGATGACATGAAATCACAAGCTGGTTTTGTTTTCATGCTCAATGGTGGTGCCGTAAGTGGAGAAGCTTCAAGGAAGTCAGAATCATGGATTCGACAACGGAGGTGAGTACATAGCAAAGATCGGAAGCGCCAAGGAAGCTATGTGGATCAAGCAATACACGGAAGGTCTAAAAGTAGTACCTACCGCCGATGATCCCATCACTCTCTATTGTGATAATAGTGGGACGATCTTCCAAGCTAAGGAGCCAAAGTCTAGTAATAGATCTAGACATGTACTTAGAAAGTATCATGTAATAAGAGATTTCATTGAAAGAAAGGAAATTGCGATTTGTAAGGTTGGGACGGATGACAACATAGCCGATCCGCTCACCAAGCCTTTATCGCAGGCTAAGCATGATGGGCATGTTGCGTCCATGGGACTTAAACGTGTACCAAATTTTTGTTAGATTTTGAAATGAAATAAAAGTGTTGTTTTTGTTCATGTTCATAATCGCATTTGTCTTTTATCTTTAATTATACTTTGTTACATCCAAACGGGTTGTAGAGACAATTGAACCCCGTTAAAGTGAACATGGATTGACATTGTTTTGCCCATAATTACTTATATGAGGTGACGTCTCGAAGTGACTAGAGTGTGAGGCGATTGATGGCAGGTTCAAGTGCCATACAGTCATGTGAGATGACTAGTCGATCACATAGGCAGACTGTTAGGAACATTTTGTCGGGCCTAATGACCGCTTATAGAGTTCTGGCAAATTTATATAGCCTGGTCGTGGCAAGAGCTACTATAGTATTCTAAATGAGTCGATTCTTTTGACTAGAGACTATTCGCCTAAGATGGCACAGTTTCAGATTAACTTTGATTTGTGTTACTACGACCTTCGTAAATGGGGTCAAATGGGCATATTTTGGGTTATGATGGCTGTGGCTAGCCGAAGGGAATGAGTGCGATAGGAATTGTCCACCCCTTGTCAGGGTTATAACAATATCTCAGGGCCACTCGAGGAGCAATGAATCGGAAATGCGTGGCCACGCTCGGAAGGTATCCGTGGATAAATCCGGTCAATCGATTATTCTCCGGATCGAGGAAACCACTCTCGATATGATCACTTGCAAGTACGACCTGAAAGACACCTTGCATTGAGTGGGAGATAGTAATAGGACAAGAGAATTGGTGACGCACACTTGTCGAGGACAAGTGGGAGATTGTTGGGAAATGTGTCCTCAACAATAGTGCGATCACATGATTTAAATATCGTTATTAAATCTGATTTTAAAGAATACAATTGGGAAGTAATATTGTTACTGTCAACTGGTCAACATATATCGGTAATGATTGGCTGACTAGAGTTTGACATTACTGTCGTGTGACGGTGGTGATCAGTTGACCCCCTAGGTCATACCTATAGGGCGATACTCTTAATTAATCATTTAATTAATCGTATAATGTTACGAGTTAATTAAATTACTTGAAAAATTGACGGACAATTTTGGTAGTAAAATTTACGTATCCAATTGAAATATGATTAATTGAGATACGGTCCGAGTAATTGAATTGTATCATTACTCGGATGAAATAAATTGTTTAATGTAACAATTAAAATGAATGAATTATTATAAATTCAATCAGTTGTAATTTATAAAGTGGTAAAATATTTTGGCACAAGTAATTATGAAATTACTAAGTCGATTTTTGTATGTGACGTATTTTTTGATAATACGTTGATTTTTAATATGTTAAAAATACATAACAAATATATGTGACATGTGACATGTAACATATAGACAATTGACAAAAATAATATGGACACCATATTATGTAAAGTGCCGAAAATAAGAGGAGGAATGGACTTAATATTGTGTTTATATTTTAAATAAGAAAACATAATGATTAAAAAGTAGTCTAGCCATGCAAGCCTATGAACATTGTTAAGAGCAACAATTTCATGCATTGGCTCTTTCCCTCCTCCACTCCCACCGGTTTTTGGGAAGAAAAATACTTGAGATTTTTCTTATTTTTTGCCTAAATATTCACTAAGAGGTAGTGGATGATTATTCATTCTTTTACTCATCAAAATATAAGATTTCTAGAGAGACAAAAACTCTCTCTTCTTCTTCTCTCCCACATAGCCGAAATTATTAAGGGTATATAATAATTTTGGGTCATTTTTCTACTAGATTAATATTATACTAGTATTTATAATATTAATTAGATTAAGTGTTAAGCCTTGGGTATAAAGCTTGGGGAGAGATCTTATACTTAGATCTTTGTTCTTCCATTGGAAAAGCTCAAGAACAAGAAGAGAAAGGTGATCTCTCTTGTGCCCAATATAGCCGAAATATTAAATGTAAGGACATGTTTTCTCCTCTATTTATATTATTGTTTGCATGCATAAAATCCGTTTTAATTTTATGACAAATTAATGACATATATGAATATGTTAATATGTACATGAATCTACATTTCCTTCAGTGTCGGGTTTCATATTGGTGGTGATTGAGGTTGAGTTTTGATTGGAGGTCAGAGGAGAGTGCAAAAATGGTGGTTGGTTGTATTGATTAAGGTGATAATAGTGAAACGAATGCAGGTGATTTGATTTATGGATGAATAGGACTCGGGTTTGGCCTGAGTTGTCGCATGGTGATGTGAGGCAAAGGAGCAGACGTAGTTGGGTTGGAGTCGTGGTGGAGATTAATGAAGGCTGATTTCTGGGTTGAGGTCGAGGAGGAAGGGCTGGTGCGGGTTTGAGCTGCTGCTGCTGTTGTTAAGGTTGGTTGCAGGTTGAAGACGGAGATGAATTGGTGATGTTGATGGTAACATTAATGCGGGTTTTCGGTGTAGCTGCTAGTGATGCGAGAATGATGATGGAAGAGGAGGGGGTTGCAGCTGATGTTGGTGAACTAATATGGTGTGAGGAATGGAGGTGCGGGTTTAATGGTGATGAAGTTGGTGCTCGGTGGCTGGTGATGACGGGTTGGTCATTTGTCGAGCAAATCACAGGGACAGGAGGGTGTCGTTGAAGCTTACAAGCTGGGCAAACAAGTAGCAGAGATGGCAATTTGTTTGGCGAATTGGATTTTGGTGTTTGTTTGTTATGTTGGTTAGTCTAACGGAGGAGAAGGGATAAGGGAATTGTGATTTTGGTAGAATAGGAGGCCAACCTTGACTTTTCTTGCCCATTATTCAATGTTTAACTTCGTTTCAGCTCTCAATTTCCCTTCCATTATTCGCGAACCCGGCTCGGTTTATGACCTTGCTCATGAACTCGTACCTACAAGATCGCATAGTGAAACCCAAATTCCGACAAAAATATACATTTATTCGCGATAATTAAAATTAAACTATTAAATACTAATATCATATAAAAACCCGACTAAATATTAAATATAACTAATGCAACTAATTATTATAAATTAGTAAATAAATGAGCTATGAAGTCATTTAACGCACACAAAATCGAGTTGAATAGGAGTAAAAATATGGGTAAAATACGACTAAAATGCTACTCATCACCAGGGTACGATATAGTTCTCTGAACATATCGGGGAAATATCAGGCTTAACAATTGCCCCTTTATCATCTCATTGTCGCTGAGTAGGGTCAGTAACGAGAAGATAAACATCATTAAGTAACTTATTTCAGACGGTTGAGTGTAATTATTGTAAAGAAACGGCTAGTTGATTTAAATGCGACAATTGTCTATTTACTGCAACTCCCAAAATAACTGCTTGCAACTTGCAGTAACCCTAGGTTTTCACCACATTATAAATACTCCTTTTACTCTTGTTTCATTCTTCACCAAAAACCTGATTAATTCTACTGAAATCCTTCTTATTTATTCTTCAATCTTCATCTTCAACCTCCGTCCATCTTCCCATAAATTACCAAAAAATAAAACAATGGTTGTAAAAAGGAAATCAACTAGGGGAGCACTTGCTTCTGGTACTCCTGATGTTCCAAACCCTGAACAAACCTCTGAAAATAAACCCGAGTCTTCTGAAATTCCATCGGGTACGTACTCCTGCTATGGAGATGGTGTCTATATTTCATGGCGACTTTGAATTTAAGCCAACAAAAGCACTTAGCGAGCACATTAGCCTTCCCAACCGTCTCAAACCTGAGTTTGAGAGTATTTTAAAGGATAAGGGATTTATCCCTGCTGATTGTGATGTCTGGATCCCTGAAGATTAACCGATCAGGGCTAACTGGGCTTTTCCTGGTTGGTTCTGTATTCATGATTGGGCTTTTAGGGCTGGTTGCAAATTGCCTCTCTCCTCTTTGATGATGGAACTGGTTAAGGAGATTGGTGTTCCACCATATCAGATCATGCCTTTAGTTTGGAAGGTGGTTCATTCAATCGTGTTTCTGTGCGGGAAGCATAACCCGTCCTTCACTTTAGGTGACTTGAAAAGCTGCTATCTTTTGAAGACCCATAGTCCTGGTAGGGTTAAGTTCACGACTAGGCCCTCGACTACTCCTCTTTTCAGCAATTTGGACAGCGGCGCTAATAAGAATTGGGCTGCTGGCTATATGTTTATTAGGACCAATTTTGTTGGGCCTGGCCTGACATATCTCAATTATGATGCTTGCGTTACTGGTAAGTTCTTTGTTATTTTGTCTTTCCTGCATATATATTGTTAGTAAAAAAGGAAAGCAGGAAATATTTAACAGAGTGTACCTTGCTTTTCAGTGGACGATTGGGTGAGCAATGTAGATTATCCTTCCGAGAGGGAAACTGCTTTCCTGGCTCTTCCTTCTATTGAAAGGTCGTGGCCATATTATAGTGGGGCTGCTCATTTTCCACGTTGCTTAAAAGCTAAAAATGTCCCCAGGGCTCTCAAGTCTGCCAAGCCTGCTGAGGTTTCTATTTCTGGTAGTACGCTTTCTTCCCTTTTAGTTTTTTACTCAAGGGAGTCTGTTTGTAGTGGCTTCATCTTTATTACTATTACAGTGTCTCATGTTGCAGATACAAAGTTATATTCTAGGCGTGGCAGGTTTGGCACGACTAATCTAAATGCCAGGCTTGCTCAGATTAAGGAAGAGGGTTCTCTTGGCAGTGGTGGTCTTGGTACTGAAGCTGACAAGCCAATTAACCTGACTGTTGTTCCTGTTGTCCCGGATATTCCTGTTGCACCTTCTGTAACTGTTGAGACATCTTCCGCAACTCAAAAGAGAAAGCAGGATGCGGCTGGTATTGCTCCTCCTATTAGGGAGGTCAAGGCTAGGGTGGATAATATGGATTCTGCTAGGGAGAAGATCCAGGAGTTTGCTACCTCTATCTCTCCTTCAACCTTGTCGATCCTGTTGAATCTTCTACTAAGGCAGTTGCCGTGGTGGATCATGCTGTCAATCGTGTGACAGACGCTCTTGCATCTCTAGGAGACGTAGCTTGATTCTTCTTTTAGCCTGATTTTTCTTTTTGGCAGCTTCTTGACCTGTGTTGTTGATGGTTTGGTTTTATTTTCATATCCAGGCTGCGATGACATGTCTTCTCAACGCTTATCAATCTACTTCACTGGTGGCCAGGGTAAATTCACTTGGCTCTGAATTTGATAAGTTGAAGTCTGAGTTTTCTTTTGGTCAGGCTGATTTAGTTGCTGCCAGGGCTGATTTGTAGAGGGCGCAGCTTGAGCGTGATGCTTCCAAGTTGGAGGCCAGATCTGCCAAATAACTGTTGCAAGAGGCTTTGGAGAGGAATGCGGAGCTCAACATGGAGAAGGATGATTTGGAAGGCAAGCTTGATGATGCTGCTTTCTACTTCTTTATCAGGAGGAAAGTTGCTGCAATGACTGAGCCTGTAGAGGCTAGAGCTAAATGAGACCCTGAAGCTGAGATGGCTCTAGCTGCTAAGAGGTATCCTAACCTGCACAACCTTGGTGAAGAGGAGGCAATGGACTCTCCGGTGGAGCAGGATGTTGAGGTTGCCAAGAAGGCTGAGGGTGATGTTGCTGATGCTGCTTATCAGGAGAAGTAGTAGTTTTTAAGAAAGTTTAATATCTTTGGTTTGGCCCATCCAGGGGGGATGTCCCTGGATAAACCATCTGATATTTTTGTGCCTCTTGTCAGCGAAGGTATCCCTGACAAGTTAAATTTTTTGTTGCCTTTGTCTCAGGGGGTGAGGGTTTGGTATTAATAGCAAGTTTGCCTTTTTGGCTTGCTTTTTATTTCTGGATTTGTCATTTCGTTGCTTCTTGACTTGGCAAATTTTACTTCAACCTGTTAACCTGTTAAAAAAGAGTTTTCAACCTATTAACCTGTCATATGTTTTATTAAATTCTTAATCATATGCAGTTTTTCTGTTATGATTAAAGTGGGTGGGATCTGACCTGACTGGAGGGCTTATGTCCCGTGCCTGACTGAAGGGCTTGGTATTCGTCATGTCGGGAGGACATTTGGACGGTCTTCAGGGTCTCTCACCTTCTTACACGTCCAGTGGTTCATCCAGCAGTTGTAGAGGTGTGCAGTAAATACCCGTGTTGAGCAATATTCATGCCCGTATTTACCGTATCTGGTGTAGGTCACCACCCTTCGTTTGGGCACGACAGGGTGCAGAAATTTTTTTGAAAGGTACTTTGAAAAGTACAGCTATAATAGGGTAGCCCTCAATCCTTAAGATTTTATTCAAGCAGCAACAATTCACGTATAATATTTTCAGGATTCAAATATTATATTCAAGTATGTATAAGCAAAGTTGAACATATACGTTTTTTCATACAGGGTACACATAGAATTTACAAATTGATCATATAAGGCAGGCAATTTTATCAGGCAAATTGAGCAAAAATCAAATAGTTATGAGTTTAAATTTGAATTTTACCTTGTCAGGATAGGGTATAGTTGTTTTCATTTCAAGAATCAGTATATGAAATAGTTTCAAATGAGTTACATTCCAGGACCTTGGGATCATTTCTCCTTCTAAGGTTTGTAGCCTTTATGCTTCCTGTCCGACGATTGAGTCTATTAAATATGGACCTTCCCATGCAGGGGCTAATTTGCCTGCTGATTTTTCTTTTTTGTTTGGGAATACTTTTCGTAGAACAAGGTCTCCTTCCCTAAAAAAATCTGATTTTGACATTCTTGTTATAACTTTTAGTTACTGTTTGTTGATATGAGGCCATCCTGATTTTAGCAGAGTCTCTAGGTTCTTTTGTCAGGACTAAGTTGTCTTGCATCAGGTCGGCATTGTCTCGATGTTGTTTAGGCTGTATCTTAAGGTTGGAACGTGTACTTCTGCAGGGATGACTGCTTCACAACCATACACCAGGGAATAAGGTGTCTGGCCTGTTGATGTTTTTGGAGTTGTCCTGTCTGCCCATAGTACTAGTGGAAGTTCTTCGGCCCATCTGCCTCGTCTACTCTTTAACTTCTTTTTTAGGCAGTTAATGAGTACCTTGTTGCTTGATTCAGCCTGACCATTTGCTTTTGAATAACCAGGCATTGAAGTCACCAGGTTGATATTCCATTCGTCACAGAAAGCCTTGGTCCTTTTCCCAACGAATTGAGTGCCATTGTCGCACACTATCTCTGAAGGGACTCCATATCTGCATATAATATTTGTCCTGATGAAGGATATTACTTCCTTCTCAGTAACCTTCCTGAAGGAATCCTCTTCAATCCATTTGGAGAAGTAGTCAGTCATGGCTAACATGAACACTTTTTGGCCTGGTGCTACCGAGAGTTTTCCTACTATATCCATGCCCCACTTCATAAATGGCCAGGGTATCGAAATTGAATGTAGTAGTTATGATGGCTGATGAATAATCGGGGCATGTATTTGGCAGGCTTCACACTTTGCACAATATTCTAGACAGTCAGTCCTCAGGGTAGGCCAGTAATAGCCAGTCCTGAGTACTTTGCTTGCCAGGCTTCTTCCTCTTTTATGGTTGCCGCAATATCCTTCATGAATTTCTTGAAGTACTTGTTTGGCTTCATGTGGCTCAAGGCACCTTAGATAGGGTCCAACCTGAGATCTTTTAAACAGAGTGTTATTGATGATGGAATAAGAAGAGGCCCTAATCTTAAATGCCCTGGCTTCGTGCCTGCCCTAAGGTAGTATGCCTCAGGAACCAATCATAGTACGGTTTAGTCCAGGAGTCACTGTCAGTGTTGACATGACTAACTTGTTTAGGTTTGCTGATAGCAGGTTCAAGTATATGAACAATATGTATCTTATCAGAAATAGCAGGGGTAAAATTAGAACCAAGGTTGGCCAAAGCATCAGCTTGGGTATTCAGGTCTCTTGGTATTTGCTCAATGTCAAATGAAACGAATTTATCGCAATGTTTTTTAGCATATTCTAAATATAAAATCATTTCTTCATCCTTTGCTGTATAAATTCCTTTTATTTGACTTGCAATAAGAAGTGAATCAGTTTTTACCTTTAAGTTTTGAACACCGAGGTCTAGAATACCTTGAGTCCTGCTATGAGGGCTTCATATTCAGCCTTGTTGTTAGTAGCTTTGAATTCACAACTCACAACCTGGGCTATAGTGTCCCCTTGTGGTGATTTTAGCATTAATCCTAACCCTATCCCCCTTACGTTGGATGCCCCATATGTGAACATAGTCAACTACTGGTCCGAGTTTTTTTTTTCTAATTGATTGACTTCCTTGGTCAGGTCTGATTCTAGGTTAGGGCTGAAATCAGCTACAAAGTCTGCTAAGGCCTGTGATTTGATCGTTGTAATGGGTTCAAAGGTAATATCATAGGTACTAATCTGGACTGACCATTTGGCCATCCTGCCTGATAGTTCAGGTTTGCGTATGACAGCTTTTATGGGTAGGTTGGTCTTGACTATTATAGGGTGAGACTCAAAATAAGGACGGATCTTGGCACATGACATAATCAAAGCTAAAACATACTTTTCAAGTAAACCATACCTCATTTCCGCATCTAGTAGGCTTCTACTTACATAATAGACATGGTGTTACTGGCCTTCCATTTCCTTTACCAAGGCTGCACTTACCGCAGTTTCAGTGACGGAGAGGTATACTGACAAGGGTTCTCCCTTTTCTGGTTTGGCTAGTAAAGGTGGAGATGAGAGATATAATTTTAAATCTTGGAAGGCTTTTTCGTGTTCAGGAGTCCATTGGAACAGCTTATTTTTTTCTGAATAGGTTGTAAAATATTTTACACCTTTCAGATGATCTGGATATGAACCTGTTCAGGGCAGCTACCCTTCCTGTCAATTTTTTAATGTCTTTGACAGATTTATGTGACTGTAACTCTAGTATAGCCTTGAGCTGTTCAGGGCTTGCTTCTATGCCTCTTTTGGTCACCATATAGCCTAAGAACTTCCTTGTAGAAACTCTGAAGTGGCATTTTGCAGGGTTGAGCTTCATGTTGTATCTTTCTAGAATTTGAAATGCTTGTTCCAAGTGTTTCACATGATCTTGTGCATTTTTTGACTTCACCACCATGTCATTAATGTAGACCTCCATGGTGTCCCCAATCTGATTTTTGAACATCATATTGACTAGGCGCTGGTTTGTTGCCCCTGCATTCTTTAGACCGAATGGCGTGGCAGTGTAACAGTATATACCCCGGTCAGTAATGAATGCAGTACTCTCCTGGTCAGCAGGGTACATCTTT
Source organism: Silene latifolia (assembly GCF_048544455.1). NCBI lineage: Eukaryota > Viridiplantae > Streptophyta > Magnoliopsida > Caryophyllales > Caryophyllaceae > Silene > Silene latifolia. Next base: position 69,544,853 of record NC_133536.1, on the reverse strand, counting down.
ATCTGATTGAATCCACTGCATCCATGAACGTGAGCGTTTTGTGTCCTCCTATTGCATCTACCATGGCATCAATATGTGGAAGAAGGAATGGATATTTCAGGCATGCTTTGTTTAAGTCAGTGTAATCTACACAGACTCTCAATTTGCCATTCTTTTTCAACACGACCACTACGTTTGCTAGCCATTCAGGGTACATTACTTCATTGATCATGCCCATGTCAAGGAGTTTGTCCACTTCTTCATTGATAATGGTGTTTCTTTCTGGTGCAAACTTTCGTCTTTTCTGTTGTACAGGCTTGGAAGATATGTCAATATTAAGCTTATGAGTGATAATATCAGCACTAATCTCAGTCATATCAAAATGAGACCAAGCAAAACAAGAAAATTTACTTTTAAGGAAACTTACTAACTTAGGCCTCACTGAATTAGGGCATCAGAGCCAACTAGAACATACCTGTCAGGGTACTCAGGGTTGAGGATTACCTGATCTGTTTCCATCTTGGGTGGCGCCACATATGTGCTCCTGACAGGGTACGGTAATTGCTATGCGAGGGACTTACCTGCCTTAGAAGGCTTTAGGGCCTCGGTGTAGCATTCCTGGGTTGACTTATGTTCACCTTTAATAGTTGTCACTCTCCAATCTGTTTGTATCTTGATGCACTGATGATAAGTTGAGGGGACATTCTTGACATTGTGAATCCAAGGTCCGCCTAGGATGACGTTATAGGAGGATAGGCAGTCCAGGACTCCAAATCTTTTATAGGATGCAACGCCTTCAACATAGGTAGGAAGATAGATTTCTCCCAATGTGTTCTTTGTCTCACCACTGAACCCTACCAAGACAATGGACTTCTTGGTGATTTGATCCTCTTTGATCTTCATTGCTTTGAGCACGTCTAGCATGATCATGTTCAGTGTGCTGCCTCCGTCTACTAAGAGCCTCCTTACATCGTGTGGACATAGCCATCTACACGCCAGGCCAATCTGTGGACGTATATCGGTCTTTTTGAAAGCCACGCTCAGCGGCGTAAAAATGCTTTCGACCGGATCGTTTTAGATCGGTCGGTTTCGTCTCGGTAAGGGTCTCGAAACGATTAGAGATGTTCGGAGTCGCCACCAAGCATTTGTGGGATGCCTGGAACCCGTTCGAATTCCACTTTATACCTCGGTCAAATCGAAGCACAAAGCAGCGTTTGACATAGGTACTAAAGATAAGGAAATCGTCCCTCTTTAGCATCCTATCTCTAGAATGACTCTCGTACGCCCTGGATAAAGTCGTCCACTATCCAAAGTTTCTGAGTAAGAGGTGAAGGTACGTATTGGGAAGCGCTTTAATCAGACACCCAATCCCGCCCGCGTTTAGCGGCCTCCATTGATCGATCTTGGTTGGTTGAATGCAAAAGTTGATAAAACGGTTTAAATGCATGAATGCGCATCCAATGATTTAAACCTAACATGTGAGAGCTTTCTAAGTCGGTTGATTTAATCCAAGTATCAAGTATAAGATGTCTAGTTGGATTAATGGTTAATTTGCATGCAAGACGGAAATTAAACATCCATTTACCGTATTAGGTTTAGGGTGCATAACATGATCTATTTGTCTTAGTAAGGCATTTTGCAAATATGGTTTTGGATAATCAAATAGTCATCTGATCCATCCTATATCCGGGTTAACCGGAGTCGGGATCATCCTAGACTAATGCTGGAAGGGAACAGGCCCTGTACCAGACGGCTATATGAGGCGCGAGCCAGCCGGCGGTGTAAGGGGCCTCCCTCTTGTTTTGAAAATGAGAAATGGAGAGCCTGTTTAGGCGCGGGTTAGCCCACGGTTTATGTGCCGTGTTCTGACCTTTTAGAAAACATTATAAAACGTGTTGGAAATGGGTATTTGAACCCGGTTTGATTTGAAGGGGTCGTTTTAGACCGCATTTGTTGATTTGAAGAACTCGACTCGAATAATCGTCATTATTTTGACAATATTCGGTGTCGGGTTCGATTTGACAAACTTGACATGAATAGTTTTGAAAATGATTATGGACTAATTGTTTTAAGTCCATTTGAATGTAATCAGTCGGTACTCATCATCGTACCCGGGTTAAAATCCGGCATAGTATGTAGAACCAAGGATGACTTTGTGTTGGTGACTAATATGTTTGTTTAAAAATGTAAAGAAATGAAATAAAAGGCTTTAAAATACCTTCTAAATGTCATTAACCAAATATTATCACCGAAACACGGATTTAACCGTCATGGTATGAGGAACCAAGGGTGAAAAATGCTTTATGGTTAAAACATGTGAAATAAAAAAACAATGGTTCGAAAATACTTGAAATGGTGAAAACCAATTACAAATGTGAAAAATGGATTAAGGGAAATAACGAGAACAAACACGGTTGATCTCTGGTCTGAGTACCCCATTTAGGCGCGAGCTAGTTGGCGACCTAAGGGGCTTCTGCCTCAGACCAAAAATCAATTTTGGCTCGTTTATTCCATGTTTTGGTTCATGTTATGCATGTTTTAGCATGTTAGAGTCATGAAGCAAATGAAAACATAATAATAGAGGATTTTTACACCCTCATACTTACATGTTTGGTTATGGCGAGTGACCGACGTAAGTGTAACAACTCGTTTGATCGGAAAAAACTCGGTTTAAAACCGTTTTGGTAAGTAAAAGAGTGTTTTAAAAGCTTAGTGATGGTGTAGTGGTCGAAGTGGTCGGTCAAGTGATTTAATGCGCGATGACGGTACCAAACAATGTGTAAGGCTCGTGTTTACGATCGGTAGGTCGTAAATACGCGTCGGGTTGTGACTTAAGAAGTCGAGTCGAGAATTTTAAGGGAGAAAAGAGGGGGCGGACACTCGCATAAGTCTCAAATGGGTGGCATTTGAGGGGTATTTATAGGAGAATGAGTGGTTGTGTGAGTTTTGAGCGACGTGGCCACACTGGGTCGCTCAAAGAGGCGCGAGCCACGTCGCGGGTCTTCGAGCTGTGTTGTCACTTTCACAACAAACGCAATCATGATTTGTTCTATCCTAGGTTTTGTAGTCACATGTTTGGTACTTGACCATTCATGAATCCGGGAAAACTTAAGGTAGAAGGTTTGAAATGTTTGGTTTTTGTGTTTGACTCGGTTTGACTCGTTGGAGTCGGGATTTGAATTTTTGAGTCGGTTTTTGGTCCGGTGTCGGTTTTGACTCTAGTTAGTGTCATTGCGACCCCGTCGTCGTGCATTAAACACTCCAGGTATTTTTGAAATGTTTTGAAATGTTTTATTTTCGAAATCGTTTTAAGTTTTCCGACATAAAGTTGTACACAAACTGTCGATCAAACGCCGCGATTCCAAAACATGTTGTAGTCCGATAATCATCGGGTGTTTGTTGGAGTCTCGGCAGATCTTGGGTATCTCTGAGCCCCCACTTTGACTGAGGCTTGGACAGGGCGAAAGTCAAAGTAGAGCCCCCAGGTCAATTGAAGATTACAACCTGGAGACCCAAGCGACGTCGAGGCGGCTGGAAAGGATTCGGGCCAAGGACCTACCGTCGGGAAGGGCGACGCCAAGGCGACTCGAGGGTACGAGTCAAGGACCTGTCATCGGGAATAGTTTAGAGTCTGTCGATTATCCGTGTGGGTCGTTTAAAGTCCGTTAGACTACGTACAAAGGCTCGCCAGCCATAGGAAGGAGTCATACCTGAGGCATATTCGGATATGTCCTTGCACGTTTGCGGACAAAGGCTCGCCAGCTGATGGTAAGTAAATGTACCCGAGGCATCTTCGGGATCTGTCCTTGGAAGGTTGCGGACAAAGGCTCGCCAGCTGATGGTAAGGAAATGTACCCGAGGCATCTTCGGGATGTGTCCTTGAATGGTTGCGGACAAACGCTCGCCAGCCGATGGTAATGAAATGTACCCGAGGCATCTCCGGGATCTGTCCTTGAATGGTTGCGGACAAAGGCTCGCCAGTCGTGATAAGGGAATGTACCCGAGGCATCTTCGGGATCTATCCTTCGATGGTTTGCGGACAAAGGCTCGCCAGCCATGATAAGGAAATGTACCCGAGGCATCTTCGGGATCTATCCTTAGATGGTTGCGGACAAAGGCTCGCCAGCCGTCGGTGAGGTCGGTTAATGGACCATGGGAACAGCCGCGTCGAATGGGCTCATTTTAGAAGTAGCGAACTCGTGATGCCGCTGTGGGAATAGTGAGTATGGATTTTCACTATCACTGTTTTTGGAATGAGCGGGTTCCGCGAGGAAGCCCCCCTGCTGGCACTTGAAAGAATAGTGAATTTGGCATCTTCACCATTCGTCGTGCTTCTTTGAACTTGAAGTGGCGGTTTTGATCGCCGTTTGTTTTAATTTTGAAAGAAAATAGCAAATTTTGAGTTTGCTATTGCGTTTGAAGTGACGGTTTATATGCCGCCGTTGACATTTGATGGAAATAGTGAATTTGGAATCTTCACTATTAATTGAAGTGACGCTTTATGTGCCGCCGTTGACATGTGAAAGGAATAGCGAATTTTGAATTTTCACTATTATTTTTGAAATTTTGAAGGGCAATGGTGAATTTTGATTTCACCATTATTTTTGAAATTGGCGGTTTTGATCGCCGTTTGCTTGAAAATTCTCGAAAATAGTGAATTTAAATTTTCACTTATTTGTTTTTGAGAAAAATGACGACCTTTAATATCGTTAAATGAAAATTTGAAGTTTGTCACGGGAAATTGGGCTAAAGCCCAAAATCCGCTGAAAGAGCAAGGGGGAGGCTTGGTTTAGGCGCGAGCCACCTGGCGAACCAAAGGGGCTTCCCTATTTTCTGTAAAAGACGCGAGTTCAGGCCGCATACCATTCATCATCTCGTCTTCTTTCTCTTCGACAAAACAAAGCCAAATCCGCCATTGTTGGACCTTCTAGCTTGTTCGAATTCTTGCCTTAATCAACAATGTCATCTCAAGGTAAGTATTTCCTCTTGAATCCATTCAAATTTGTTGATCTTTAGCTTGATTGAATTAGGGCGAATTTTGCCCTAAAATCGAATTGGGCGTTTTTGATTGAGCCTATTTCGAGTGAAATTGATGTTTGCATTAGGTTAGAAACATGTTTAGGAGTGTAGGGGTGCTTTTAGTTTGCATTTTGGTCCCCGTTCCCGCTCCCTATGTTCGAAAAACGTGAGTGAGGCGAGAAACCGTCTCATTTCACAATGCCAAGTTTATTTGCTTGGGTAGTGGTCCCACTAGGTTGCATTGTAGTTGGTAAAACCCGTATTCGCCATTTATGGACCTTCGTTGGGTATTGTGGGCAAAATTGGATTTTTGCCTTTTTGTGACGGTCTTACGTCTGACAAAATAAGCGCCTGTTTGGGCTTGAATTGAGTCAGTTTGCCTTGAATTGGACCTTATTGGTAATTTAGGTCACCTTGAGGGGTTTTAAAATCACGTTTGCCTTTTTGCGGTCGTTTTCGAATTTTGACCGGTTTGTGCTCAAATTAGCGTATGAATTGCCTTTTTGAGCCGTTGAAAAATACCCCATTGCGTCGGGAATGTATTTTGGTTTGTAGGCGGACCTTGTATAGGTCTTGAAATGCCGTTTTTGTGATTTTGACTCGTCTTTTGCTTGAAAAGAGGGGCGAGTCGTTTTTGTGTTTTTTTTTGTGAATGGTTTGGTTGGATTTCGGGCGGGATTGCCCTTGTTTTGTATTGAAGGTTGTGTTTTTTTGTTTTTGGATTTATCCATTTCATGCCGTCGTAATGCCGAAATTCCGGCTGACGTTTTTTGTTTGTTGCCCTTTTTCGATCGCAGGGTATCGTTTGAGACCTATGGGGTCCGTCATTGAGGCTTTGGAGGAGGAAGTCGATCCTGGAGGGGGAGAGACGACTGTTTTTTATTACAGGCTTGGTTGTGTTTCTGCCTGGCGGCCTTTGCCCGGTCTTTGCCCGGTCAATGATCGGGTATCGATCGTTGGTCGTTGCCTGCGGAGGTCCGGACGTCTGATGAGTGGGGTTCAGTACGAGCGTGCTATCCCACATTGCCGCTTTTGGTCGTTGTTGAATTCAGCTGAGTGGGGTTCAACATCGGGGTAGTATCCGTTGTCCTGATCCCTTTTCATCCTCGAATTTTGACGATTGGAGGCCAACGTTGGGGTAGCGCGCTGAGCTACGAGCCTCGATTATCGCCTCGTCCAAAATCTGTCAGGCACCATTTTTCTATTTGTTGTGGAGCAGGAACGAGGTATTACCGTCATGGTAACCACCTCTGCTTCCGTTGCTGCTCCTCTGTCACCTGTGTTGCTCCCTTTCTTTTCTGTTTTAGAGGATAGAGAGTGCTTAGTTCGGTAGGTGGCGGATAACCCCCAGTTCGTTGTCTTAGGCCAGTGTCTGTATGATAGACGTTTGTTTTAGGCCAGTGTCTGTATGGTAGACGTTTGTTTTAGGCCAGTGTCTGTATGATAGACGTTTGTTTTAAGCCAGCGTCTGTATGATAGACGTTTGTCGATGTATTTTGCGTAAGGCGGTTTGTATATATGTGTTTTTGGATTGTGGTTTTTTTTGTGATTTTGGCTTTTTTGTGTTGTGTTTCGGAGGAGCGCTATCGGCTGCTGATTCTCCATTTGATGTTTGCACTAGTTCCTGCATCGTTAGTGTAGAAAACAGGCAATAGATAGCGCATATACATAAACGCAAACACGTAAAAGCATTTGATTGAAAAATAAAAATTAACCAAGATGACTTGAAGTTAAAATTGAAATTTAGAAATAGCTTTTGAAAACCCCGTGACAAATCGTCACGTTCGGAATTCAAAAGGAATTGATTTGAAAATTTGAGCAATTAACTCGTGTCGTGAATTAAATTGCATCGAAATTACTGAAATTGACTCGAAAAATTCAAACTCAAACTGTCAGGCAAGAATTTTAGAAAAGGATTTTTGCGACTATATTTGCTTTTTGAGGTCAAGACTCGAATTTGTGAGTGCTTGAATTTTTGAGGAAAATTGATGTCGTGTTATCTATCTTCGGTTTTGATTTTTTTTTGGAGAATTGCGAAAAAGCGAAAAATTTTCGAAATTTCGACTGACATGGAAACGATCCGTCGTGGATTGGGGCGACTAGCCCTTCCCCCCTTAAAAAATAAAGAAAAATCCGTATGTTTAAAGCTGCGTCATGGAAACCGTGTCGGATTTCGTAAAACGCGAAAATAAGGAAATGTGAGTGTGAGGAAACGCAAAATGTCCCGGATTATCCAGAAGAGGCGCGAGCTTCCTGGCGGGAGGTTTGAGGTGTCAGGAGAAAACACACGTTGAAAGAGACAAGTCAACAGCGGAAATCCTGGAGAAGCCTCAAAGAGGCGCGAGCAGCCTGACGATGGAAGCCGGCTCTCCCCTTTTTCTGAAAAATGCGCTGATCATTTTGTATAAATAGGGACGTTTGCGCTTCATTGTTTCATCATCCGAAACACAAAATCATCTCTACTAAACCTCTTCTTCCACAATAATATTTCATTGATGCTTTTGAGAACGCATTGCGACAATGGTGCCGGGATTTGTCGCCTCCCGAAAAGCATCAACTCGCTTGCATGGGAGTTGGTCAATTGTTGGTGCTTCGTCAAGTCAAGGTGCAACCTTCATTTCTTGGAGCATGTTCTCGGTTTTGGGATTCGAAACATCATGTTTTCGTTTTCCCGAAAGGTGAGCTTTGTCCTCTTGCCGAAGAAGTTGGAGCCATTGGTGGGTGGCCGGGTTTTGTTCTGGTGCTTCCTCCGACTCGGTTGTGCTACAATGAGAAATTCGGTTCCATGTTGGGCTTATCAACAATCCAAATCAACTTTCTTCTTGCTCCGCATGGTGTGGATATGTTGGCTCTTATCAACATCTTTTCAAACCGATTGGATGTTAATGTCTCGGAGGTGGCTAGGAGAAGGGTTCTTGCATTTTGCCTTGTCCATGTGTACCTCTTTGTTGATGTCTTGAAGAAGGAGGGGCCGAGATGCCATGGTAGCATGACCCTTATCCACGTGATTGAGCAAATGGAGCATGGTAGAGATCCATCATGGTTGGTGCTTGGAGAGATTATCCAAGCTTTGGACAAGGAAGGCTCTTGTGGAGAAGTTCCCTCTTTTGGATCCCCAAGGATCCTCCAAGTGTGGCTATTGGAGAGGCTAAGGTTTGTAGAGCCTCCGGTTAATCCTTCTTCTTACTCCTTCCGTCACCTCACTATGAGGAAGAAGTTGTACCCGGATAGTTTTGCTTCCACCGAGACCTATTGGGCCGCAAGATTGGCGGAGGAGGGTGGTCCTCATATCCGTTGGGTGGTGCCGTGGTGGCACTTGAGGTCCTTCACGGGGTTGCCCGCTTCGGGTGCTAGTCCTCATTCTTTGATGGTGGTGGGTTTGAAGGTTATTTCCTTCATATATCCCGAAAGGCTCATGAGGCAAATGGGGCGTCAACAAAAGGTGCCCGCTCAAGATACTCTTGTCCAAGAGAATGTTTTCCGGAACTCCGAGCTTGTGGAATTCTTTGAAAGGTGGTGGGCCACTCGGCCACTTTGGGAGGTACCAAACCCCGTTGCCACGACATGGGTGACTCCCGCTTATGTCAAGTGGTCACGAGCTCCATCCTTGGAAGAGATATCCAAATTCCGTAAGGACGAGGTTGTCAACTTGAAGTATCGAGAGGTTGGCAAGGCCAACCGTGCCTTCTTTGAAGAGTATGTTGATGGAGCTACTCCCGATGTGATGAGACCACCGAAGAGGAGGAGTTCCGGCCCCAAGAATATGGTGGGCCGTGCATTGGCTCGTCTTGGGTCGAATATGGGGTCTTGTGCTAGACCGGAGGCCATCACCGTCTTAGATCCGTTGAGGATCCGTTCCGAGGAGGAAATCCATGCTAGGCGGGCCAACAAGAAGAACAAGGGGAAGATGTACCCCGAGGGAAAAGGCAAGGGTAGAATGGAAGAGTGAAGACCTCCATTACCCACTTTATTATTATGTTGTATTATTTGTTGTTAGTTTTTATTATGTTGTACTAGCTAGTTGTTATGTGTTTTGTGCTAGTTTTATTATGTGAGGTGTGTTAGTTGACACCTTAGCTTTGACAAGTTGTAAACTCGTCGAGCTTTATTTATTGTTGAAATTGTAATCCCTCCCATTATTAATTAAATAAGAGGATTGCTCGTGTCGAATATTGTGAACGCTTGTTTCTTCCATCCACTCGGTAAAGGCAATTCGATTTGAATCGTCCTAAACAATTGTACTTGGGAAAGTGGTATTTTGTGGAAAGGGAGAAAGGCTTATTTTTTGTATTTTTGTGGGGAAAGGGAATGGTTTTCCCTTTCTCTTTTTTGATGGGGATGTTTTTGTATGTGGTAATGTTTTTTTTGATTGTGGGAATGGTTGTATCCTCCTTGTGTAAGAAAGGACTGCCAACGTATCCACCTGAAGAGCTGAAATCAAACCATGATCGTAGTTCGAAATGTTTTGTGAATTTGATTGTGTTTTGTGGTTGTATCCCTCAGGCATAAGAGGGACTGCCTACGTATTCACCTGAAGAGGTGAAATCAAACCATGCTCGTAGTTCAGGGGGTTTTTTGTTTTAGTGCAAATGGACGTTATCTTTGACGGATCAAAGGACATTTGAAATGGGCAAGGTGCCATAGCTTAGACTCGATAAAACATGCAATTTCAAATCAGAACACGTTGAGGAACTTGACTTGAAAAGGGTTGAGGGCGTTGCTAATTGTAAAACTAGGCTAGGTTGTTGGTTGCCATGGTTCAAGGGTAGTATTTCTTGAGTTGGTCTAGGTTGGTCGGGTTTGTAAAGTCCTCCCCATCTAGGTCACTCAGTCTCACTGCGCCCCCCGAAAGTATTTTCTTGACCAGGTATGGCCCGGCCCAGTTGGGTTTGAATTTTCCCCTCGGATCGACGGGTAATGGTGCTCGAACTGACTTGAGGACCAAGTCGCCCTCCTGGATGTTTCTGGGTTTAACCTTCTTGTTGAATGCCCGTTGTATACGTCGTTGGTATAGCTGGACGTTGTGCAAGGCGTTGAGTCGCCGTTTGTCTAGGAGAGTGAGTTATTCGTACCTTCGACGGGTCTATTCCGCCTCAGGGACTTGACTCTCTAGTAGGATGCGTAGAGATGGGACCTCTAACTCTACCGGTTGAACCGCCTCCATACCATATGCTAGGTATAAGGGTGTGGCGCCTGTCGGTGTTCGAATGGAGGTTCGGTATCCCTAGAGTGCGAATGGGAGTTTGCTCGGCCAATCGCAGTAGTTGTCTTGCATTTTCTTGATATTGGTGACAAGAGTTTTGTTCGCTGCCTCCACCGCTCCGTTGGTTTGGGGACGGTAGGGGGATGATCGATGTCGCTTAATTTTGTACTTGTCCAGCAGAGCTTGAGTTTCCGCCCGGAACTGAGAGCCTTGATCGCTGATGATTTCATGGGGTACCCCATATCGGCAGATGATGTTGTTTTGAATGAACTTGGCCACTTGTTTGGCGGTCAAGACCGCATATGACTGCGCTTCTACCCATTTGGTAAAGTAGTCGATGGCGACGAGGACGAAGCAATGCCCCTTGGTGCCTATCGGGTTGACTTTCCCGATGATGTCGATGCCGCAGGTTGAGAAAGGTCAGGGTGATATCATGGTGTATAAAAGGGATGGTGGTATGTGTTGTATGTTGGCGAAGATTTGGCAATTATGGCAATGTTTGACGTAGTTACGAGAATCAGCTTCTATGGTGGTCCAGTAGTAACCTAGCCGCATGATTTTCCGTGTAAGCATCATTGTACTTATGTGAGGGCCACATCCTCCGTCGTGAACCTCTCCCATGACTTTCTTGGCTTTGTGATGGTCAATGCAAAGGAGGAGAATTCCTTGGGGTGTTCTTTTGTAGAGTTGATTTTGGTTTATCACGAATTGTGATGCAAGTAAACGGATGGCTTTTTGTCCTCTTTGATCAGAGTTGGGAGGGAATTCGTTTTTGGTTTTGTAATTGAGGATGGCTTGGTACCAAGGTTCATCATGGCTTTCCTCGTCGTCGATAATAGCACAAATGTGAGCTGGCTCGCTCCTTCTCTCGACACATAGGGGCATCGATGTCATATCTGATGTGAATTTGGCGGAAGCGGAAGACATTTTTGTAAGGTTGTTTTTGTGTTTTTGAATAAAGGGGATATTTGTTTCAAGATCAATGAAGACCTCGAAAACAATGGGATATTTGCCGTAACTAGACCTATAGTTACGTCAATGGATGAATTGTTTGATACGCGTCAAACAATCCGACTTAAACTTTAGATCGTGTCCTCGGTCTAAGCAAGGTACGAAAAACTCATTTCGACCTCTTGAGCCTTTTACTCGTGTAACAACACAAATAAGAAGACAAGTTTCTCACACATGGTGAACCTTTTTACTCAAAACATCATGCTTACAAATGAAGAGAGCCTAGCCTTATATAGGCCGAATGATGCTTGGGCTCCAAGGCAAGCTTTCAATGTTTGCATGAGTTCTAGGTGCCTAGTTATTAGTTTTGACTAGTGTAGAAAAACTAGGAAAGACTTTAGAAGAAAACTAGAAAAGACTAGGAAGAAAACTAGGCGATTAAGAAAACTAGGTGGTATAAAAAACTAGGTAGTTCCATGCACTTGGCCTTGGTCTTTCCCGAGGTTCTTCATCCCTTTCCTCACGGTTTGCACGGCCTCCAAGCCTTATTCGGACTGTTTTTGTTTTATTTTTCGTGTCCCTTGATACGGTAATTTTCTCGTAGAATTTTCGTTAAAGTTCTCGTACCGTGTTCACATCAATTCCTCCTTCTTTAAAAAGAATCGTCCCGATTCTTGGACCAAAGATATGGATTATCAAAAGCCGATCAACCCTCGAACTACTTCGCTCGAGTTTAACCTTTGAATTCCAATAGCAATTAGAAATTCAACCAACGTCTTGACTTTGACAAGCCTTATCCTTTTTCTCCAATGCGTCGCCCCGATTCTTGTGCCTTCCAATGTGATTTTTTTTTTTGTTCAATCCGTGCCTTAAAGATCCAACCGATTAAACCTCAACTACCTAGTTGAGTCTAACCTTTGAATACCAATCGCGTTGGATATTCAACTACTAATTGATTGGGACCTCCCTAGGACCGTCTTGATTTTTTTGGGGTGATCAAGAGCCGAAGCTCTGATACCACTTTTGATGTGAATTTGGCGGAAGCGGAAGACATTTTTGTAAGGTTGTTTTTGTGTTTTTGAATAAAGGGGATATTTGTTTCAAGATCAATGAAGACCTCGAAAACAATGGGATATTTGCCGTAACTAGACCTATAGTTACGTAAATGGATGAATTGTTTGATACGCGTCAAAATATCCGACTTAAACTTTGGATCGCGTCCTCGGTCTAAGCAAGGTACGAAAAACTCGTTTCGACCTCTTGAGCCTTTTACTCGTGTAACAACACAAATAAGAAGACAAGTTTCTCACACATGGTGAACCTTTTTACTCAAAACATCATGCTTACAAATGAAGAGAGCCTAGCCTTATATAGGCCGAATGATGCTTGGGCTTCAAGGCAAGCTTTCAATGTTTGCATGAGTTCTAGGTGCCTAGTTATTAGTTTTGACTAGTGTAGAAAAACTAGGAAAGACTTTAGAAGAAAACTAGAAAAGACTAGGAAGAAAACTAGGCGATTAAGAAAACTAGGTTGTATAAAAAACTAGGTAGTTCCATGCACTTGGCCTTGGTCTTTCCCGAGGTTCTTCATCCCTTTCTTCACGGTTTGCACGACCCCCAAGCCTTATTCGGACTGTTTTTGTTTTATTTTTCGCGTCCCTTGATACGGTAATTTTCTCGTAGAATTTTCGTTAAAGTTCTCGTACCGTGTTCACATCAATATCATCAGGTATGTTGACGAGCGCGGCAAGTTTTGCCAGGGCATCAGCAAATTGATTTTCCTCTCGTGGTAAGTGGAAGTAGTCGACTTGGTCGAAGAACTCGGCCTCTTGATTGATCTTTGCTCGGTAGGGGGCTAAGCTGTCAGATCGGATTTTCCATGATCCGGACACCTGATTGATGATGAGCGAGGAATCGCCATGGACCCTTAATCTCTTGATGCCAAGTGTGATGGCTGCTTGTAGGCCGATGAGACATGCTTCATATTCAGCGGCATTATTGGTGACGGCGAAGTCTAGCTTGACCAGATCGGAACATGTTCTTCCTCAGGTGATATTAGAAGGATTCCTACCCCGAAGCCTCTCAGATTAGATGCACCATCGAAGTATAGGTCCCATGCGTCGAAGTCAGCACAAAGGATGTCTTCGTCAGGAAGTGACCATGTGTCGGTCGTTGGATCCTCGTTGACGGGATTTTCTGCCAGGAAATCAGCGACTGCTCTTCCCTTGATAACCTTGAGGGGTACGAATTTGAGATCAAACTCGGACAGCATGAGTGTCCACCTAGACAGCCTTCCGTTTAGTACGGGTTTTTCGAAGATATATTTAACCGGGTCCATCTTGGAGTAGATGTGCACCGAGTAGCTGAGCATGTAATACCGCAGTTTCTTTGTTGACCATACTAGGGCAAGGCACGTCTTTTCCAATTGGGTATACCTCGTCTCGTACTCAATGAACTTTTTGCTGATGTAGTAGATGGCTCGCTCTTTGTTGCCAACTGTTTATGCTAGCATTGCTCCCATGGCTGTGTTAGTAACAGTCAGGAATAGGGATAGAGGAATCCCCGGTTGAGGTGGCATGAGGACAGGAGGTTTGGATAAGATTTCCTTTATCCTGTCAAACGCCTTCTGACAATCGTCGTCCCAATCGGTGTGATCGGAGGCACGAAGCTTCTTGAATATTGGTTCACAAATCATAGTTAGCTTGGCAATGAACCGACTGATGTATTGGACCTGACCGAGAAATCCCCGAATCTCCTTCTCGTTCCTAGGCCGAGGCATTTGTTGAAGGGCTTTGATTTTGGTTGGATCAATCTCAATGCCTCTTTTGCTGACGACATGTCCCAAGAGTTTTCCGGAGGTGACCCCGAATGCACACTTCTGAGGATTTAGTCTCATGTTATATTTCCGCAGACGAGCGAATAATTTCCGGAGGACATTGATGTGGCCCTCCCGTTCTTTTGACTTGACAATCATGTCATCGACATACACCTCTACTTCCTTGTGCATCATATCATGTAGGAGTGTGGTAGCGGTTCTCTGATAGGTTGATCCGGCGTTGATGAGGCCGAAAGGTATGACCGTGTAGCAATATGTACCCCACTGTGTAGTGAACGCAGTTTTGTGCATGTCTTCTTCAGCCATTTTAATCTGGTTGTACCCAGCATACCCGTCCATGAAGGATAGGAGAGCATGCTCGGCAGTATTGTCTACCAGAATGTCAACATGTGGCAAAGGGAAGTCGTCTTTTAGACTCGCCTTGTTCAGATCCCTGAAGTCGACGCAAACCCGAATTCTTCCGTCTTTCTTTGGTACCGGCACAATGTTGGCCATCCAATCCGAGTATTCAGACACTTTGATGAACCCAGCCTTGAACTGTTTGTCCACTTCTTCCTTGATTTTTAGGGCCCACTCAGGACGCATCCAGCGTAGCTTCTGTTTCACAGGTTTAGCTCCGGGTTTAATGGGTATCCGGTGCTCTGCGATTTCTCTGTCAATCCCAGGCATATCTCTGTAAGACCAGGCGAACACGTCCTTGTATTCGTGGAGGAGGTCGATGAACTGTTGTCTTTCCGAGGGGTCCAGAGTTGTCCCTATCCTAAGTTCTTGAGGTGTATTATCGGTTCCTATGTTAATAGGCTCGGTTTCCTCAATGATGGGGGTTCTGGTTTCCAGTTTGTCAAGTTCTTTGGCTAAGTGAGGTGGGTAGTCACTCAAGTCAAATTCCTCATAGTCATTCAGAATTGCATTGCAGTTAAATTGAGACGAGTCATAAGCAAACTTAGCATTCATTAAGTTGACACGAGCGAAAGGCTCGGAAAGGACAGACATCTCGTGGTCAGTCAGAGGCGACACAATAGAGGAAGTGGCCCCTGGAACAGGCTCCAGGTTGTCACCTTTCATGGGAGTAGGGGTGACCCTAGTAGACTCAGCCTCTGAATCAGCCACGACTTTGTGATAAAATAGTGGGAAGGGGACCTTGACTGGGACATCAGGAGTGTTAGGAGCTATGACAGACTCTGACTCATACTCAGACTCAGATCCTTCTTCACTTCCCTCCTTGAACATAGGGCCTTCTCCAGTTGTTATCTTGAGAATGCGGCCCTGGCGATCGGTCCACTTGACGGTTTTCCTCCAGCCCTGGGTGGCTTTCTCCGGGTCAGTATCGGAGATCAAGGCGGTTGGATCAAATTGATTGTCTTTTAGGGCGATGTTGATGATGTCCTCATAGTCGAGGTGTTTGATGTTATCTTACCCAAAGAGGAGTGTGACAGCTTGTCCGTCAAGGCATGGTGACGGCTTGGACTCAGTTGATGCAGCTTCGATGTTGTCGGGGATAAAGTAGCAGTCCTGGAAGACTTCCACTCCCGGGTACCTAGCCTTCGCCACATAGTCATAGATCGGTTCTGGAAAGACGTGGTAGAGCTCGGACTCTCCCTCAGGGACAAAGTATCCGTTGAGAGTCAGGTGGTAGGGACGGAGGATAACCCCGTCCTTCTTGCGTTTTCGGACTAGGAGGTTCATCTCCCGGATATCTTCGTCAGTAGGTTCGTACCCCAGCCCAAAGGGAATGTTGGGAACCTTAGCCTGTTTCAAGGGAGGCAACGGGTCCTTTAGTGGATTGAGCGGCAAACCCGGGAAGTAACCCTGACGCATCATGATACGGTTGACCGTGAGGTTGGTGAACGGGTCACACTCAGAGGTCGCCGATTCATCAGTTATGGCGTTTACGGCTTGGAAACCCCACATTTCATTGTCGTCCTCCTCAATGGCTTGGGAGGCTATCCCCCTTCTCACAACTACTTTGATTGGGGAAGCGGGAATCGTGATCGTTTTCCCGTTGAAGGGGACCCTGATCTTCTGGTGGAACGTTGATGTGACCGCCTTGACGGCGTGAATCCAGAGACGTCCCAGGAGCATGTTGAAGGACGCGTCAATGTCGACCACTTGAAAACTGGTTTGTCTTTCTAATGGTCCGGTTGCGACGGTCAAAGTGACTAGCCCAAATGGGATCTTGCGACGAGTGCCGTCGTAGGCGCGTACTCCTTGATTCGTTGGGATCAAATCGATTCCTTGACACCCGGCTGTGGGCGTTTTGAGAGGAATGACATTCACGGCGGAACCGTCATCCACGAGGACCATGGGTATATTTTTCTGGAGGCATTGTACGGTGATGTACGGGGGCCGTGTTATGATTGGCTCGAACGGAGGGATGTCCTCGTCGGAGAAGACGACCGGGTTGTTTAGATTAGGGGCGTTTCTCGTCATGTGCGCCACTATTTCTTCTGGGGAAGAGGTGGAGGGCACGGTTAATTTTCCCAAGGCCTGCAGCAAGGCCTGTCGATGCTCAAAAGACGTTGCGATCAGTTGCCAAATTGAGATTTCGCCTTTTGCTTTCTGGAGCTGTTTCAGGATTGAGTTCTCCGGGGCCTTTGGTTGAGCGTCCACCTCTGGGACGATTTGGTCATTCGTTGTTGGAACGACCGTTGGATTGTTCGGATTTTGATAGGGACGTCCAGATCGGGTGAGATGTCCGATTTGTTTCGTCCGCTTCTCCTTTCCTGGGAGGATATAGACATCCTCAACATCATCCCTCCATATGCCGTTAATTTCAGAGTCTCGAGGATACCTTGGAGGGGTATTCCTCGGTGGGTAGTTCTTGTGGGGAATATTTTTGTGAGGGCGATTTTAATGGAGGTAGTTATTTTGAAGGTAGTTATTTTGAAGGTGATTTTCGTGAGGTCTATGCCAGAATGGTCGCGGGAGTAATCCATCTTGGGGTGGGTAGTTTTGAATGCTTGGGGAATTCTCCCTTGGGCACGATGTTGGGGGATTGAAGATGAGTCAACGGTAGGCGTCGTCGAGTCGGGTGATTCTTTCAGAGAGGCTGGCTATGGCCTCTTCAACTTGTTGAAACATAGTGAGCATAGTTGCAGCACTAAACACAAACACTCCGTCTGAAGGATCATTTTCCAAAACATTCACCTCGTCATCAATTGGCAGGATAAGGTGAGAGCAGTCTAGGGTCGACTCATCGTCAGAGATGGCGTGAATTCCCAAAGGATTCGTCTTGTTGTTCGGCTTAGTTGGTGGGGGTATAGGCAAATCTCCCTTCTCAATCATGTCTTGAATGAGGTGCTTGAGTTTGAAGCAATTTTCGGTATCATGCCCCTTCCCTCGATGATACTGGCAGTAGGCGTTGGTGTTCCAAAATCGGGACTTCTTGGCATCGGTCGGATCCGGGGTGGGTCCGATCGGTTGTAGCTTCCCCTGGTCCATGAGCCTTTTCAGGGCAATTGCATAAGTCGATCCTATGTTGGTGAACATTCTCTGGGGGCGCTCAGTTTTCTTGGCAGATGGTTCGACGAGGTTGACCTCATCAATCTTGTTTATCTGACCGTAAGGGCGAGATCCGGTTGAGGTGGATCCCTGGTAACCCCTTCCAGTAGGCTTTGCTAAGACACCCTTTCGGAGGTCGTCCTCAATACGTGTCCGCAGAATCTGCAGATCTTGAAAAGTTTTGATATTCTGATACCTCAGTAGGTTGGCATAAACTGGGCGGAGATTGTTGACAAACTTTTCCACCAGAGTGGATTCACTCGGCTTACTGACCAATTGAGTACTCACCCTCCTCCAGTGGGTTAGGAACTCAGTGAACCCTTCCTTGTCGTTTTGGGTTAACACCTCGAGACTACGGGTGTTGGCCTGGATTTTGACGTTGTCGGCATACTGCTTGGCAAACTCAACTGCGATCTCATCCCAAGTAGTAAGGTTTTTCGGGTCCAAGGAGTAGTACCATTGGCGAGGAATTGGCTCCAAAGAGGATGGGAAGATCCGGGTAAAAAGCTCCTGTTTGACCCCCTTAAGGGCCATGTAGTCCTTGAAAGCACGGATATGGTTGAGTGGGTCCTCCACTCCCTTGAACTTAGGCACATCAGTCAGGGTGAAGTTGTCAGGTAACTGGTCCCCAACAGGCTCGAACCTTCGGTTGTTCTCAAGATGGATATTGTTACCCCGGCTAGAAGCTGTTCTTCCAAGAGTTTATGCCTCTTCTCAGTTTCAGTCAAAGGTGGGGTATTATGTTCCCCAGTTTCCTTGTTCTCCAGGGCGTCGATACGGGTCTCGACGCGATCCAGGGTGACCTTAAGAGCGGTAAGCAGGCTGGCTAGCTGATCAGTTGTGACATCTCTGTTGTTATCATTGTTGTTGTTGGATGAAGCTGAAGACGGGGCTATGGCTCTGAGGCAGAAAAACGGCTCACATTACAACTCAATCCGACATGGTTCTAAGGCTGAACGCAGACAACACAAAGGACGAGACAAAGATCCGACTCGACAAGACGGGGCGACCGTGTGTGGTCCCTCGGTGCTGACTTGATTTATGACGTGACGGTGTTTGACCGAACCTTTGACACGAGTCCAACATGACGGCGTGACGCCATTGGACGGGTCTCGTGGTGAGACGACTCATAAGTAAAGACCCATAATTACGTTTGCTTTGACTCCATAGACACGAGGCGGAATTGGAATGGTGGACTGAAGTTTTCGAAAATAGAAATTTTCAAAAAGATTCGTTTGTCGCTTTAGTGGGTGGCTTCCGAAGAATAGGGATCTCCGCAAGTCGATCAGTTGAAAGGATTATCTTAAGTTTATTTGCAAAAGACGGTTTGAGTTTGAGTCGGCTCAGGAAACAGTGCATTGTTTCCCAAGACGGTTTTTTGAAATTCAAAATTGTATGTTTTGAAAATCGAGTTTGAAATGTTTGAAGAGGTCTCGGGGACGGTGCATGGTCCTCGGGATCCCGAAAGTGTCTCGAGAAAAGGGTGTGTGCTTTTCTCGGGTTTTAAAAGAAAGCCATTGTCGGCGCGAAACGGGTTAAAATCCGTGTCTAGACGCGGCGATTATAACGGCGTAAAAAGGTGATTTGAAATGGTTATACAAAACCGGGTTTGAAAATCGTCATTATGACGGCCTAGCATGGCGTGTTGAAATGGTTATACAAAACCGAGTTTGAAAATCGTCATCACGACTGTAACACCCCCATACTCCAAGTGCCTTACCAGGACCACTCAGGTATAAGGATGCTACCATCTCGGTTATCCGAGGCAATGATAATCATCAGACAATAACGAAACAACATTAAATAGTAAAACTTTAGTGAAAGTTACAATCCAAAACCAAATACCAAAATACGAATACAAGTTCTCAAATCAACTGTCTAATGAGCTAAATGAAATGTTTATTAAACTACTAAAGCTACAGCGGAAGGCTTCTATCATCAGACGGTGGCACATCCCAGCTATCCCAGTAACTCGACTCATACGTGCTCAATAACTGCTCACCATCCCCGAATGGATCACCACAGTTTTTAAAACATTAAACGGGTCGATTAATCACACAATTTATATAAACCAACAACACAGTAAACAATACAGCTCAAACGGTCACACACACAATCACCCACTCCAATCAATCTCCGTCACCGACTGTCCACTGGACCAGCCCTGCCAATGGGGGACCGCAGTCGTACCCACCAAATCCCCACTCATCATACCGAGCGATAACCCTGTCCCATTAATGTGCACATCCCCTCCCGTGGCGGGTTCCACGGAAGGTGAAACTAGGGCGTGAATCCACTCCCGCAAGTGACTCCACTCAGCCGAGAACGCATCTCGAGAACCAGAGACAAACAATCACAACCATTAAGCAGCAATCAAAACCAACAACCGTCACAATAAGAATACGATAATATTCAACAATCACACAACACCAACAATGCATTATGGGACTAATACTGAGTAGGGAAACCATACCTGGAAAGCACAACACAATCAGACGGTCTCACAGCTGATATCAAAAAGCTTCCTCTACGAATCCTCCTCCTAACATACAAACATATAATCACTACCAATAAAAAAATACAACAAAACCCCCAAATCCCAATATTAGGGTTTAACCAACTTTAACGAAATACTATAAAAACGGTACATAGATCTTACCCTCGACGCAAGGATTACAACGGTATAAAGAAAGGTAAAATCCGACCTTCCAAGCTCCGGGATTTGCCAACAATGCGATTGATGCGAAGAACGTAGTTTGATTTCTCTCTTTGAAAGTAATTAGGTTTTAAAAGTGTTTAAAGAAAAGTGACGGAAGTTATTATATACTTAATCGCATTATTAACAAAACCCGACAAATCATCCCCCGTAAACCGGCTACTCGATCGAGTAGCTGAGGTACTCGATCGAGTGCCCCCTTACTCGATCGAGTATCAACGTAACTCGATCGAGTACCCAACAGGTCAGAAACTATTTTAAAACGCAACACACCCTTACTCGACAGAGTAAGGCCTACTTGATAGAGTACCCAGAGACTCATAAATCCGTAGTATTACAGTCTTCCCTCCTTAAAAAGAACTTCGTCCCCGAAGTTCAAACCACAACAAAACAAAGACACACACTACAACACTCCCGACTCAACAACCAAAACAAAACTCAACATAAAACATGTTACTAACCCAAACTCAACCCGACTCAACCACAACAAACATACCGACACAACATAAAAAGGGTATAAAAACTCTTAAAAACTCTTCGTGATCATCTCCTACCCCCCTAAAAGAAACAAGGTTACCTCCTCGTAACCATACATACCTGATCAAAAAGGAAAGCGTAACGCTCTCTCATGGCCTCCTCTGCCTCCCATATAGCTTCCTCAGTCTCGTGGTTAGACCAAAGGATCTTAAGCAAAACTGTCTCACCACTCCTAGTCTTCCTAACCTTCCGGTCAAGAATCTGCTTAGGAACCTCAAGATATGATAAGGACTCATCTAGCTCTAAGCTCTCTGCCTCTAACACATGTGACGGGTCACTCACATACTTCCGCAGCTGCGATACATGAAACATATTATGCACTCTCTCTAACGCAGCTGGTAAAGCCAGGCGATATGCAACCTCTCCAACCCGCTCTAAGATCTTATAAGGCCCGATGAACTTCTGACTTAGCTTGCCTTTCTTTCCAAATCTCATAACCCCACGCATAGGAGACACTTTCAGAAGAACCTTATCCCCAACCTGAAACTCTACATCCCGGCGATGTAGATCTGCATAACTCTTTTGCCTATCCTGAGCTGCTCTCATCCGTTCCCTGATCATGTTAAGCTGTTCAACCATCTCATGTACCATCTCTGGTCCTAGAACCACTTCCTCAGCACTGTCGTCCCAACAAATCGGACTCCTACATCTCCTCCCATATAAAGCCTCAAACGGTGCCATGCCAATACTAGTGTGATAGCTGTTGTTGTAAGAAAACTCTATCAAATCCAACCTGTGTTCCCAGCTACCACCAAAGTCCATCACACAAGCTCGTAACATATCCTCAAGAGTCTTGATCGTTCTCTCAGTTTGACCGTCTGTCGCATGATGAAATGCCGTACTCATCTTCAAAGTTGTTCCCAAAGATTCCTGCAACTCTTTCCAAAACGTTGAGATAAATCTCGCATCTCTGTAGATACTATGTCCTTAAGGACTCCATGTAACTTAAGCACATTCTTCCGATAAGCCATAGCTAATTGTGCTTTAGTCCATGTATCTTTCATTGGCACAAAGTGAGCTGACTTGGTCAGTCGATCCACTATTACCCATATCATGTTGTTACCCTGTTGACTCTTTGGAAAACCCACGATAAAATCCATAGAAATGGATTCTCACTTCCACTCAGGTACCTCTAAAGACTGAATCTTACCTTGTGGTTGTCGCTGTTCCCCTTTAACTCTCTGGCATGTCAAACAACGGGCCACAAACTCAGCTGTTTCTTTCTTCATCCCAGGCCACCAAAACGTGTTCTTTTAATCCTTGTACATCTTGTCACCACCTGGATGTACTGAGTACGGTGTACAATGTGCCTCTGTCATGATTATCTTTTTCAGCTCCTCATCATTAGGGACACACCACCTACCATCGAACCTCAAACTACCATCTGTATGAATAGAGAATCGAGACACTGTCCCTTTCTCTACTCCAGCTCTCCACTCAACCATCTTAGGATCCAACGCATGTTTACCTCGAATATCATCATAAAGATCAGGCTGTACTGTCAAATCTCCCACAACATCCCCTCTCTGTATCATATGTATCCCAAACTTCCCCACCTCATCTCTCAACCTCATCAAAGATAGAGTTGTACACAAAGAATGTACACTCT
This sequence comes from Silene latifolia, assembly GCF_048544455.1. Lineage (NCBI taxonomy): Eukaryota > Viridiplantae > Streptophyta > Magnoliopsida > Caryophyllales > Caryophyllaceae > Silene > Silene latifolia. The sequence goes on along the minus strand of NC_133536.1, from coordinate 69,522,503 downwards.
TCCTACTCAAAGCATCTGCAACAACATTGGCTTTTCCTTCATGGTAGATGATATCCATGTCATAATCGCCAATCAGCTCCATCCACCTCCTCTGTCTCATGTTCAACTCCTTTTGAGTGAAGATGTACTTGAGACTCTTGTGATCCGAAAATACCTTAAAGGTCGCCCCATAAAGGTAATGTCTCCAAATCTTGAGAGCAAGAACCACTGCACCCAACTCTAGATCATGTGTAGGGTAGTTCTCCTCATACGGCTTCAATTGCCTAGAAGCATAGGCAATCACCTTACCGTTCTGCATCAACACACATCCCAACCCATTCTTTGAGGCATCTGTATAAACCTCAAAGTTCTCGATCCCTTCAGTAATGATGCTAAGATAGGAGCTGTGGTCAAACGCTCCTTTAATGTTTGGAACGCCGTCTCACAACTCTCATCCCAACGAAACCTGTTCTCTTTCCTCATCAAAGCTGTCATAGGTCTAGCTATCTTGGAGAAATCTTTCACGAACCGTCTGTAGTATCCAGCTAGACCCAAGAAACTCCTGATCTCAGCAACATTCTTTGGTGCTTCCCACTTTGTCACTTTGCCTCAATCTTTGCGGATCTCAGACTACTCCTCCTTAGAGATGACATGCCCCAGAAAAGCAACTTTCTCTAACCAGAACTCACACTTGGACAGCTTAGCATATAACTCATGCTCCCTCAAAGTCTGCAACACAATCCTCAGATGCTTCTCATGTTCCTCCTTAGTCTTGGAGTAGACTAAGATATCATCGATAAACACCACCACAAACTTGTCCAAAAACTGTCTGATGATTCTGTTCATCAAATCCATAAACACAGTCGGTGCATTAGATAACCCAAACGGCATCACCACATACTCATAATGGCCATACCTCGACGTGAAAGCTGTCTTTGGTATGTCCACCTCTCTAATCTTCACCTGATGGTACCCTGACCTCAAATCAATCTTAGAAAAGACTCGATCGAGTGAAAAATCAACTCGATCGAGTGAATCAATTCATCCCATCACTCGATCGAGTGAAAATACTGGTCGATCGAGTAGTGCACTAATTGACGATGGTCGATCGAGTGATATTCTTACTCGATCGACTAAATTTGTTGAAGAACTCACTCAATCGAGTGATAAAAACGCTAGATCGAGTAAATCAGAAAAGGACATCACTTGATCGAGTAAGGAAAATGGTCGATCAAGTATATTGCAATGTGAAACCACTCGATCGACTACCAGAAGTGGCGGAGATTCTATTTTACTATCTAATTCCGCTACCGTGTCATCTTCCCCTGCTGCGGAGATGTCACGCATTGATAAAGGTAAAGAGAAAGTTGCGGGTCCACTCATTGCTACCAGAGTGCCCTTCCCATGTCGTCTGAAGGACGCAAAGATCGGGCGACAGTACGGTAAGTTTGTGGACGTTGTGAAGAACCTCCAGGTAACTGTCCCTTTTTTCGAACTTGTTACTCAGGTACCTACTTACGCTAAGTTTATGAAAGATATTGTGACGCGTACGAGAAATTTAAGTGAATTTGAGACGATTTCATTTATGGAAGAGTCTAGTAATTTGCTTTTAAATAAGGGTCCACCTAAAATGAAAGACCCGGGTAGCTTTTCCATTACCTGTATTATAGGCAATGTGGTCATTGATCAGGCTCTTTGTGATTTAGGAGCCAGTGTTAGCGTCATGCCCCTTCCTGTCTGCAAGAAACTGAACATGAGTCATTTTAAAGTGACTAACATTACCCTACATATGGCAGATAGATCTGTTAGGAAGCCCTTAGGTGTCTTGGAGGACGTGCCTGTGAAAATAGGCAAGCTCTTTATCCCAGTAGATTTCATTGTTTTAGATATAGCTGAGGACACCCGGACCCCGATTATCTTAGGAAGACCTTTCCTTTGTACAGCTGGGGCTGTTATTGATGTCAGACAAGGGCATTTGACTCTTGCAGTAGGGGATGACGCGCTCACTTTCAGTCTGCCTAGTACTTTGGCTCGACCAATGATAGAGGATACTTGCTATTCGGTTGATATTATTGACGAGTCTATTTATGACTTCTGGTTGGGTTCTTTTATGAAGGACCCACTAGAAGCTCTTATGCTTTTTGATGAGTGTGCAGATAGCCCAGACGACGATGACGCTGTGTTGGATTTGCTTGTTGATGATTTAGATGAGCGCGAGGGAGAGCAAGTGGAACAGATGATTAGCACTCTTTGCTCCATTGAGGTAAAGGTACCGAAACGTAAGCCTCTTCCTTCTCATTTGAAATACGTTTTCTTAGACGATACTGAGCAATATCCAGTCATTGTTAGTGCCAAGCTTGATGATGATCAGCTGACTTCTTTGTTAGTTGTACTTAAGAAAAACAGGAAAGCAATGGGTTATTCATTGGACGTCATCAAGGGGATTAGTCCCGATATTTGTATGCACAGGATAGAGCTGGACGAAGATCACAAACCTTGCAGACAGGGTTAGCGCCGGCTGAACCAGAAGATGCAGGATGTTGTGATGGCTGAGATAATGAAGCTGCTAGACGCAGGTATTATTTATTCTGTCGGTGATCGGAGCCATTTCGTGTTCACAATTAAGCATATGTGGTCGTTGGTCAATGGTCGATACAAAACACAATTTATACTTCACAAACAACTCTACAATTAGTAAAGAGGCAAGTAAAGGTCGGATCCCAAGGGACGGGTATTGAAATGAAGATTCTATTGTAACTAGTGGTGTCTAGGGGTGTCACAAATTGGGTTGATGTAGAAGGTTAATAAACTAAGATAGCAATGAAAATAAACTAACAATGTAAATGAAATAAGGGATGTAAACAATTGATTAAAAGCACTAGGGTGTCATGGGTTCATAGGGGAATCATGGGATATGATCATACAAACATGTTCTCAAATTATAAGCAAGCAATTATTGTTGTGATGGATTGAGTTGGGTTATATCTTACAATCCTAGGAAAGTTTGGGTCCCGGAGCCGAATCTCTTGGATTGTACAACACCTACAAGTCGACTTAATCTTCCCTACTTAACACATGCATGGTCTAACAAGACTCGAGTTGGGTTATGTCTTACAAGTCAAGTTGAAAGGATAGAAGATGATAGTAAATGCAAGGATTCATAGGCTTAGCATTTCATCAAATATAACATGTGCATGTATTAAGATCAAAACAAGCAAGCAAATAAGATATGAAAGCATATTAATTTAAGCATGAATCATTCCCCATGTTGGTTTCCCCTAATCACCCATTAAACCCTAGCTAAGAGACTACTCACTCATTATCATATTGATCATGCTAGAGAGGTTGTCAATCATACTAACATAATGAAACATGATGAATAAATGAAAGTAATTAGCAATAATTAAAAAGGGATTAAGAGATTATACCTACTAATGATTCCAATAATAAAGCAAGAATAATAGAAGTACTTGAATCCTAGATTGAGAGGTTGTCAATCCCCCAATAATAACCCAAATAATCTTCAATTACCCAAAATAAAGTAAGAACAAGAGAGAGATTTAAAGAACTAAAACTTGGATTAAAACTTGATTAATATTTGATTACAATATTGAAGAGAGATTTGATTGATATTAACTACACTAATTATTGATAAGAAGAACATGCTCCTCTAATTAGACTAATGGGGTATTTATAGTGAAAATTAGGGAGGATGCATTAGGGTTAACTAAGGGCTAATCTAGTAATTACACTTTTTAAGTTGAGCAAGGAGCCTCCGGGATTATCCGAGAGAAGGGCTTCTCTTATCGATGCTTGAGGAATGAAAACGTGCTGTGCTGCGATCCGTGCGGATGGGAGTCGGGACGGCCGGATCTGGGCTGAGGGATCCGAGCGGATTCTTGGGCAAGACGCTCGGATTGGGACGGACGGACGGATTCTTGACAATCCGTTCGGATTGTAGTTCAGCAACTTTCCTTCTTCTTTTTCTTCCCTTTTCTTCATGAATTCCTTGAGGATTTCCTTGGGGACTCAAGGATCCTTTTCTCAACAATGCTCTTCTACTATGCTATGTACAAAGGCCTTCTAGTCTTGTCTCTCCTTGATGCTTGGTCATTGAATATGATCAATTTAGCCTTGTTTTGCCATGAAAATGCAAGATTCTTACTCCTTTCCTACCAAGGGGTCAAAATCTCAAAGAATATGCAAAACAAAGAACTAAAGATAAGAAATGACCCAAATAGGCACTAAAAAGCATGGAAACAATGGTAATTCGGGGGCTAAATATGCGCCAATTATGGTCGCATCAAATATCCCCAAACAGAACCTTTGCTCGTCCCGAGTAAAGAGGTGACAAAGACTAGGACCAATACTAACCTAACCTAATAATAATAGCCGATATGAGACAATTAGCGGGTCTCACTCCGCCCCTTCAACTCACAACAAGACAACCATGAGGTAAGATGCCTTCTTGCAAGGCAAGGTGGGTCTTGCCAAAATGGCGACACATCCAAACTTTAAAGCACACAAAAACACATAATGGATGCATCTACAAAAAGAATAGCCACTTTCCTCATCTAAGTGGCGGAAATTATCTACAAGGGAAGCAATTCAAGGGTACACAATCCTTCATAGATGCAAATTGTTCAAACTACTAAGCCTAGAAGGATACCAATAAATCACCTCCAAAAGGTGTCAAGCTAGGGTACCTTTGTCCTCAATCGTTAAATGCTTTTGTCAAGAGTAGACTCCCTATGGTGTTAGAAACACTGGAGGATCGCGGAATTCCCCCTCTTGCCTAGACAAGAAGAAGGGTCGTCCCCTCTCTACCATGCACAAAAATGGATACGATGGATAAAGGGATCAATAGATATTTGAGCTTCACTTTGGGAGTTTGCTTTCATTTTTGTTTTCCCCCCAAATTTCTTTGGCATTTGACTTTTTGAGAACACTTTCTTTGCCATTCTTTTTGATTTTTGGCATTTCAATACTTGACAACTTTTTGCATTTCTTTTGAACATTTTCAAAGTCACCCTAATTAGTAACGAGGGTGCCTTGTATTTGAAGCTTTAGGAGTTCTATTTTTGCTCCTCTTTTCATTTGATGCATTTTTGCAAACTTTCTTTCACTTTTCATTTCATTGAACTCAAATTGATTTCTTTTTGTGCCCATTCCCTTTGATGACAAAAATATGGTAGAACATGGATGAATGATGGAAGTATGCATGGTTTCAAGGGTCACCTTGGAATAAACGGTAGCCAAGGAGTTATCACACCACAAGGTACTCTTGACTCGGCCTTAAACCATGGGTCAAAGGATACTAGCATGACACATCCTAGGGTGTTTTACAAGTATTCTAACAAGCAAAGTCTTAAGAATAAAAAGCATCTACTAGGGCCTATATACACTTGTCAAGCTTCCCAAGTAGACGGTTTCGCAAAGTTTTTCTAACATGCAACTACATGCCATGATGCAACTAGCATATAAACATCCTAATGCAAATGATTCTACCAACTAATATGCCAAATAATTCTAAATGCAATCCTAAGTTCACATTGTTTTTCCGCATCAATCAAAATAAAGCCACATAGTCATTAACATAAAGAGGAAAAAGGAGATTGGAAAGATCATACCATGCGGTCTTCAATATCCTCATGTCTCGGATGTGGCGTAGTCAATCAAAGTGAACAAGGATGAACAAACACAATATATACAAGACAATATATACAAAGGAAATGAACTTGTTTTTGGTTTTTCAATTTTTCAAATTTTTATGATTTTTGAAATTTTTCAATTTTTATGGTTTTTGAATAAAAGTTTAAGTGTTAGAATTCCCATCCCCACACTAATATGGGCATTGTCCTCAATGGCCAAAATGATGGAAATTATGCAAGAATGATGCATGATTTCTATACTAAATGCAATTCTACACTAAGCTATACTACATGATGCATGGTTTTTGTTATGACGGAGAGGATAATTTAGATTACCTCCCGTTGTGTATGCATTAACTTCCCCAAACCAAGTAAGACACTATTGCTAATGTCAAAGCATGGGGGAGTTCATGCACACACTATGCTATGCATGAAACTAGATTGTCATTTTGGATTTTACAAATGTGGGAACAATAAAGAACACCTCAAAGGAACCGAGGTGTGAGTCCTTTGATGTTGCTAGGACTAAACCAACAATGATCAAAATGAAATAAAATACAAAGAGATATAGACAAACCATGGGAGTGTAGGAGTCTCCAAGGCTAGTCTTCCATCATGCTACTATCACCATCACTTCCCTCATGAGAAGTGGTCACATTGCCACTTTCCTTGGCACTTTCTTCTTTGCTTTCTTCATCACCATCTTCACTATCTCCTTCTTCATCTCCACTTGCTTCTTCCTCAATATTATCATCAATCTCTTCATCATTTCCAACAACCTCATTGTCTTCCACCACTTCCCTAGATGCACCCGGAAACAAGGCTTCTTTATCCGCCCAACTAGGCAAAGGACAAGATGGATCGAGGAGTCCTTGCCTAGCTAGATGTAGGAGGGGAGGATATTGAGCCAAATATGCATTCTTCCGATCTTCATAAGCTTTCTTGTGCATGGCTTGCATAAGAAGAGTTACATAGTCTTTCCCAATTTCAACTCCTTGCGGTTTGAACTCTTCATAATCATAGGGGTAAGGTGGTATAACAATGGAAGAGGAGGGAGTTTCATGATCACCCTTTTGTTGTTGAATGATGTACTCGGCTTCCTTGGATAGGGGAAGTAAATAGTTGGTCCGGTGGACACTATGACGGCAAATCTTTGCGGGTAAAGTGAATGATCGAGCCTCACTAGTAAGCCACCCATACTTGGTATCAAGGGGATTGTGAGCAACCCACTTAAACTTGTTAATCAAGATGGACATATCAATAAGATGGCCACCATCCTTAGCCGTGTACTTGCTATCCTTATTGAAATTAGGATCAAAGTGCTTGGCTAGGACCGTGACAAGGCCGCCATTAACAATTACGGTTTGACCCTTCTTCCCACTATCTACATGGAGCCATCTATCAACCAATAGCCTCAAAGAATTGTAAGGCTTGGTGTGAATTCTTCCAATATTCAAAGTTGATTCAAGGAGAATAAAATCGAGTCCCGTGAAATGATTGGTGTCTTTCCTAGCAATTATGGTATTTCCCACAACTTTGTGCCATATTCTTATGCCCGGATGATGGACCAAAAGAGCACGACAAGCTTTAAAATCCTCAAATTTCTTCCCGGAGATTGCCTCCCAAAGAGGCTCGGGATCATACTTCCCATATTGCTTATAAAATTCATGTTCATCGCTAAGACCCAAAATTTCACCCAAATCCGGAAAGGTAATGCGTCTACTAGTGTTAGCTAGACGAAACTCAATATTTTCCCTATTCTCAACTTTTGTCACTTTTAAAGAACTTAAGAATTCCAAGACAAGGGAGGGGTATGTTACTTCCTTCATTTCAAACAATTTCTTTAAACCCATGGCATTGAAAAAGACTCTTGTTTGTTCAAGAACACCCAACTTCTCTAAAGCATCTTGGCATATGAATTTGGTGGATTGAATTTGTTTCATAGCAAACTTGACAAATGTATTTCTATGGGAATCGGAAATGAATGTTACCTCCGGGTAATGCAAGAGTTGATTAATTACCGGAGTAGAGGGTGATGCTTCCATAGAAATTTGTTGAGGTTGTTGCACTTCCAAGCTTGGTGTTGATACCACCATTGCCAAAGCTTTCTTCATTTGTAGAGCTTTTTGCCTTTGAGAGAGAGTTGTAGCCTTTGGTGCCTTTGTTGCCTTTGCTTTTGCTTTTGTTGCTCCCTTTGTTCTTGCCATTTGATGAGCTAACCAAGAAAAAGATCAAAAATCTTCAATTTGTAGAATGCCCAAATCGATTTTGAAGGTGAAAGGCTTTGCCTTTATGAGAACAAAAATCAATTCAAAGGTGAAGATTTTGTGCTTGGTTTTGATTGTTAATGAAGATGGAGTGATTGATTTGTTATTTGAAAGATGGTTTGATTTGATTTTGGTGAGTTTTGTTGAGGGTTTTTGTTTTTGAGATGGAGAGGATGAGGGTTTTGATGTTGTGGGTAGTGTTTATGAGTGAATGAATGAATGAATGAAGGTGGGATGGGTATTTAAAGAACTCGACAATTTCAGGACGCAGGGGCAATCCGTGCGGATTAGGCGCAATCCGCTCGGATTCTTCAGCTTCAAATTTTCAAAAATCCCGCCTAGAGACGGGCGGATTCTGGGGAATCCTCGGATTCTTCCGAGATGAGACGGGCGGATTTCGTGCGGACGGACGGATTCTTGTCCGAGAGATTTTTCTTTGTTTTTCTTCACCGCAAGACGGGCGGATTGTTCAAAAGACGGACGGATTACTCGTGAGACGGCGTCTTTCCGAAATCCGCTCGGATTCTTCAACGATCAAGAATTTTTGCAATTTCAGCTCAGCCCAAGACGGCGTCTTCTCATCGACGCTCGGATCTTCTTCGACGGGCGGATTCTCAGGAATCCGCTCGGATTGGTCCTTGTGTACACGGATTCAGTTCCATCCGTGCACCAACGCATTCCCTTATCATTCTTTCTTTCAAAGCTTGTGTTCTTCATTGTGGAGGCACTACTAAGGCATGAATAGCCTAGGCAATTGCCATCCCCACACTAAGGTAAAGCACTACATATCAATTAAAATCATTAGTCCCTCCCTCACTTCTCTCTTACATGACAATTATTTTGATCAAAGTAAAAATAAATCCAAAAATGACAAAAATGCAATACAAAAATTGAAAAGTAAGTTAGGGGGTTAGAAATATTTACAAGTGGTGGTTTAGGGAGGACTCCACCAAACTCTCATTCTTGATGAGATGTCAAGGAGGCATGTTCAAGGTGTTGTTGATGTTGCTCAACACCTTGAAGAAGTAGTCAAAAGCTTGTTCATTGTTATGGTAGAGGTCCTCAATAGACCGTGGTTCTTGTTGTTGATCATGATCGATGGCATGCCCAATGTAGGGATTAAAGATCCCTTCAAATTCGTCGTCCCAAAGACCACAAACTTCATTGAGTTGATCATTGAAAATCTCTTGCTTAGATGGAGACAACTCTCCCAATTTCTTTTCTTGGCCAATGAGGCCATCATCTTCTTCCTTGGTTGATTTTGATGAGCCTTGCAAGCTCTTCTTGTCACAATTCACTTGCTCTTTGAATGGAGCATCTTCAACTTTCTTCCTCCATTGGAGTTCCGATTTCTTCTTCTCATCTTTCCGGCTATAATGATCAATCATGAAACATGGCTCATGCAAACGAGGAGCTCTCATGGTCTTGTCAAGATTAAAAGTTATGCTTTCATCTCCCACTTCTAGAGTGAGCTCTCCATGTTTCACATCAATCACCGCACCCGCGGTGTGTAGGAAAGGTCTTCCTAAGATGATTGGAATGTTGGAATCTTCCTCCATATCAACTATGACAAAGTCCACCGGGATGAAAAACTTCCCAATTCGCACGGGGACATCTTCCCATATCCCTAGCGGTGTCTTCGTCGATCTATCGGCCATTTGAAGAGTGATATTGGTACATTTAAGCTCTCCCATTCCCAACCTTTTACTTACCGAGTACGGCATGACACTCACACTAGCCCCTAGATCACATAAGGCTTTGTTGATCGTTGTGTCGCCAATGGTACACGGTATTGAGAAGCTTCCCGGATCCTTTAATTTTGGAGGTGAACTCCCTTGAAGTATTGCACTACTCACCTTAGTGAAGGCGATAGTCTCAAGTTTCCGGATTGACTTCTTCTTTGTGAGGATATCTTTCATGTACTTTGCATAGGCCGGAACGTGATTGATTAATTCCGTGAAAGGAATTGAGACTTCTAAGTTCTTCACAATTTCCATGAACTTTCCAAGTTGATCATCAAATTTAGGCTTGGCTTGACGACTTGGAAAAGGAAGTCTAATCACAATGGGCTCCTTTTCTTTGGCTTTGTCTTCATTTTTCTTTGAGCTTTCTTCTTTTGATGATTCCCCTTCTTTGGGACCTTGCACCACAACTTCATTCTCACTAGCTCTCACAACTTCATCCTCAACTTGCTCCTTCGGTGCTTCATACCTTGTACCACTTCTCAAGTGAATGGCACTAACCGTTTCATGTCTAGGGGGGTTACTTTGAGGTGGTAATTGCCCCTTTTGTCTTTGTGAGCTAGAAGATGCTAGTTGAGTTAATTGTGTTTCCAACATCTTGGTGTGAGCTAGAATGTTGTTGATGGTGGTGTCTTTTGCTTGGCTATCTTTTTGCATTTGGGTGAAAAATTCTTGTTGATTCTTTTGCATTTGGAGGACCGCTTTTTGGACATCAAAACTTTGGTCATTGTGGTGATTGTATGGGTTTTGATTTTGGTAACCTTGGTTTTGATTGAAAAAGGGTCTTTGATTTTGATTTCTCATGGGTGGTGGAGTGTATGTTGTTTGAGGGTTTTGAACATTTTGGCTTTTGTATGAGAGATTTGGATGGAACTTGGTGTTTTCATTGTAAAAATTTGAATAAGGGGTACCACTTTTGTAAGCTTGGAAAGCATTGACTTGCTCGGTTGTTCCCCTACATTCGCTTGAGTCATGACCCAAGGTTCCACAATTCTCACATATCCCGCTTGGGATTGATGAGGATGCCGTCAAGGCATTAACATGATGCTTTGTTGATTTTGAGTTTTCCTCAAGTCTAGCCATAGCTTGTTCAAACTTCAAGTTGATTGTGTCAATGTGAGCACTAAGTTGAGCACCCAATTGAGTAACGGTGTCCACTTCATACTTTCCTCCTCTAGTAGCCTTGCGAGGCCTACTATATTGCGAATTATGGACCGCCATTTCCTCAATCTTGTTCCATGTTTGATTGTCATCAACTTCGGTGAACATTCCATTTGATCCCATATTGAGAATGTTCCTTGAATCTTCATATAAACCATTCCAAAATTGTTGCACTAAAAACCATTCGCTAAGTCCATGGTGAGGACATGAGCGACAAATACCTTTGAACCGCTCCCAAGCTTCATACAAAGACTCTTCATCCCTTTGCTTAAAACCCGTAATTTGAGCTCTTAGCATATTGGTCTTTTCCGGTGGGTAGAATTTTTTGTAGAAAGCTAGAGCTAGCTTCTTCCAAGAATCTATTCCAAGGGTGGCCTTATCAAGGCCCTTCAACCATTGCTTTGCGGTGCCGACTAATGAAAAAGGAAATAAGACCCATCTTATTTGGTCTTGAGTCACGCCCGTTTGAGAGATAGCTTCACAATAATCACAAAATGTTTCCATATGAGAATGAGGGTCCTCACTAGGCATTCCCCCGAATTGGCTCCTCTCAACTAGTTGGATGAAGGCGGACTTGGCAATAAAGTTTCCGGTAAGATGTTGTGGGGTAGGAGTACCATTTGGTAGATCCTCCTCGGTGGGTATAGAGTGTGACGAGAATTTAGGCATTGTAGGTGGATTTTGTGTGGTATTGTTTAATGGGTTCTCTTCTCCTTCTATTGCGAAAGGATTGACAAACTCACTAGTGGGTTGAACAACTTCACCAACACCTCCCAAATTCCTCCTAACAAGTCTCCTATTATTCGTCAAGGTTCTTTCGATTTCACGGTCAAAAGGTAACAAATCTCTTTGTAACCTTCTAGACATGCAAAATATCAAACAACTCAAAAACAATTAGAACAAACCTTGAGGAGTTTTACTTCCCCAAGGTGAAGAAAGACACAACTAAAAACAATAAAAGAAATCTTAAATCAATTAAACACCGTCCCAAGAAACGGCGCCATTTTTGATCGGAGCCATTTCGTGTTCACAATTAAGCATATGTGGTCGTTGGTCAATGGTCGATACAAAACACAATTTATACTTCACAAACAACTCTACAATTAGTAAAGAGGCAAGTAAAGGTCGGATCCCAAGGGACGGGTATTGAAATGAAGATTCTATTGTAACTAGTGGTGTCTAGGGGTGTCACAAATTGGGTTGATGTAGAAGGTTACTAAACTAAGATAGCAATGAAAATAAACTAACAAGGTAAATGAAATAAGGGATGTAAACAATTGATTAAAAGCACTAGGGTGTCATGGGTTCATAGGGGAATCATGGGATATGATCATACAAACATGTTCTCAAATTATAAGCAAGCAATTATTGTTGTGATGGATTGAGTTGGGTTATATCTTACAATCCTAGGAAAGTTTGGGTCCCGGAGCCGAATCTCTTGGATTGTACAACACCTACAAGTCGACTTAATCTTCCCTACTTAACACATGCATGGTCTAACAAGACTCGAGTTGGGTTATGTCTTACAAGTCAAGTTGAAAGGATAGAAGATGATAGTAAATGCAAGGATTCATAGGCTTAGCATTTCATCAAATATAACATGTGCATGTATTAAGATCAAAACAAGCAAGCAAATAAGATATGAAAGCATATTAATTTAAGCATGAATCATTCCCCATGTTGGTTTCCCCTAATCACCCATTAAACCCTAGCTAAGAGACTACTCACTCATTATCATATTGATCATGCTAGAGAGGTTGTCAATCATACTAACATAATGAAACATGATGAATAAATGAAAGTAATTAGCAATAATTAAAAAGGGATTAAGAGATTATACCTACTAATGATTCCAATAATAAAGCAAGAATAATAGAAGTACTTGAATCCTAGATTGAGAGGTTGTCAATCCCCCAATAATAACCCAAATAATCTTCAATTACCCAAAATAAAGTAAGAACAAGAGAGAGATTTAAAGAACTAAAACTTGGATTAAAACTTGATTAATATTTGATTACAATATTGAAGAGAGATTTGATTGATATTAACTACACTAATTATTGATAAGAAGAACATGCTCCTCTAATTAGACTAATGGGGTATTTATAGTGAAAATTAGGGAGGATGCATTAGGGTTAACTAAGGGCTAATCTAGTAATTACACTTTTTAAGTTGAGCAAGGAGCCTCCGGGATTATCCGAGAGAAGGGCTTCTCTTATCGATGCTTGAGGAATGAAAACGTGCTGTGCTGCGATCCGTGCGGATGGGAGTCGGGACGGCCGGATCTGGGCTGAGGGATCCGAGCGGATTCTTGGGCAAGACGCTCGGATTGGCGAGGGGGAATCCGAGCGGATTCCTTTGCGGGACGCTCGGATTGGGACGGACGGACGGATTCTTGACAATCCGTTCGGATTGTAGTTCAGCAACTTTCCTTCTTCTTTTTCTTCCCTTTTCTTCATGAATTCCTTGAGGATTTCCTTGGGGACTCAAGGATCCTTTTCTCAACAATGCTCTTCTACTATGCTATGTACAAAGGCCTTCTAGTCTTGTCTCTCCTTGATGCTTGGTCATTGAATATGATCAATTTAGCCTTGTTTTGCCATGAAAATGCAAGATTCTTACTCCTTTCCTACCAAGGGGTCAAAATCTCAAAGAATATGCAAAACAAAGAACTAAAGATAAGAAATGACCCAAATAGGCACTAAAAAGCATGGAAACAATGGTAATTCGGGGGCTAAATATGCGCCAATTATGGTCGCATCAGTCGGTAATTCTAAATGGGTAAGTCCAGTACAGGTGGTCCCGAAGAAAGGAGGGACAACTGTAGTTAAGAATGATAAGGATGAATTAATACCTACTCGAGTAGTGACTGGTTGGCGGATGTGTATAGATTACAGACAACTTAATGCCTCCACCAAGAAAGATCACTTTCCCCTTCCTTTTATTGATCAAATGGTAGAAAGGTTAGCATCTCATAAATTTTTATGCTATTTAGACGGGTATTCAGGGTTCTTTCAGATCCCCATTCACCCAGACGATCAAGCTAAGACTACATTTACTTGTCCTCAGGGCGTATTTGCTTATCGCAGGATGCCTTTTGGTTTATGTAATTCCCCTGCCACCTTTCAAAGGTGTATGATGGGGATATTTTCAGAGTATATTGAGTCTATTATGGAAGTTTTCATGGACGATTTCAGTGTTTATGAAAGTGATTTTTCTAACTGTCTGTCTAACCTTGATAAAGTGTTGCAGCGCTGCATTAAGGTTAATCTTGAGTTTATTTGGGAGAAGTGCCACTTCATGGTCAACGAGGGAGTTGTCTTAGGGCACTTAGTTTCTGATAGGGGAATAGAAGTTGATAAAGCAAAGGTGGAAGTGATTCAGCAATTACCACCTCCTGTAAATGTTAAGGGGGTGAGGAGTTTCCTTGGTCACGCCGGCTTTTATCGCCGGTTTATCAAGGGCTTCTCAAAAATTGCTAAACCACTTACACAGCTGCTACTTAAGGATGCCCCTTTTGTGTTTACGGATGAGTGTCTTTCTGCTTTTCACAGGTTAAAGCAGGCTCTAGTCTCTGCGCCGATCATACAGCCTCCCGACTGGGACTTGCCGTTTGAGATAATGTGTGATGCCAATGACTATGCACTAGGAGCGGTGCTGGGCCAAAGGAAAGACAAAGCTTTGAACGTGATATACTATGCGAGCTGAACTCTGGATGAGGCTCAAGTGAAGTACACTACCACTGAAAAAGAGCTGCTAGCTGTAGTTTATGCCTTAGAGAAGTTTCGTTCTTATTTAGTTGGGTCAGAAGTTACTGTTTTTACTGACCATGCAGCTTTGAGGCATCTTCTTGCTAAGAAGGAGGTTAAACCACGGCTATTGAGATGGATACTCCTTCTTCAGGAGTTTGATTTGCAGATCAAGGATAAGAAAGGAGCTGAGAACGTTGTAGCTGATCACTTGTCGCGACTGATGCGACAAGAAGAGGAAGATTCTCTACCTATTGATGACTCTTTCCCTGACGATACTTTAATTGCTCTTATATCGTCTATTGTTAACCAAGAACCTTGGTATGCGGATATAGCTAACTTCATTGTCAGTGGCAAGCTGCCGCCTGACCTTTCTCATCAGCAGAGGAAGCGTTTTCTGTATAACGCTAAGCAGTATTTCTGGGATGATCCTTATTTGTTCAAGGAATGTGCAGACGGTCTCTACAGACGGTGTATTCCGCAGTGGGAGGCCAAAGTAGTCCTAGAAGGCTTTCACTCCTCTTCCTATGGTGGTCACCACGGTCCATCGCGCACCGTGGCTAAGGTACTTCAGTCTGGTTTTTTCTGGCCTTCTTTGTTTGCTGACGCTAAGTCTTTTATTTCAGCTTGTGATGCTTGCCAACAATCAGGGAACATTTCAAAGAGACATGAGATGCCACAAAACGGCATCTTAGAGGTTGAGGTTTTCGATGTCTGGGGCATTGACTTCCAAGGACCGTTCCCATCTAGTAAAGGTAACAGGTACATCTTAGTGGCTGTAGATTATGTGTCCAAA
Source organism: Silene latifolia (assembly GCF_048544455.1). Classification (NCBI taxonomy): domain Eukaryota; kingdom Viridiplantae; phylum Streptophyta; class Magnoliopsida; order Caryophyllales; family Caryophyllaceae; genus Silene; species Silene latifolia. The sequence goes on along the minus strand of NC_133536.1, from coordinate 69,507,158 downwards.
TGAGTCGAGGCAATTGCTTCACCCCAATGTGATGCCAAGACCGTGATAAAAATGTTCAAAAAGATCATATTTCCCCGATTTGGTGTCCCTAGGGTCGTCATTAGTGATGGGGGAATGCACTTTAAGGAAAAGAAACTAACTTCTATTCTGTCTAAAGTTGGTGTCCAACACCGACGTGGTTTGGGGTATCATCCCCAAACTAGTGGTCAGGTTGAGGTCTCTAACCGCGAGTTGAAAGAGATCTTGTCTAAGGTAGTTTCTAAATCACGGAAGGATTGGAGTCTTAAGTTAGAGGACACATTATGGGCTTACAGAACTGCCTTTAAGACACCAATTGGTGCATCACCTTATAGGTCAGTTTATGGGAAATCATGTCACTTACCTGTTGAATTGGAATGTAAGGCTTGGTGGGCAATCCGTGAGCTTAACTTTGATTCTAAGTTATGTGGTCAGAATCGTCTTTTGCAGCTAGATGAGTTGGAAGAATTTAGGCTTAATACCTTTGATAGCTCCCGCATTTACAAAGAAAAGACGAAGTGTTGGCATGACAAGAGAATTCTACCTCGGGAGTTCCACGTTGGGCAAAAGGTGCTGCTGTTTAATGCCCGATTGAGATTGTTTCCTGGGAAGCTGAAGTCCAGGTGGAGTGGTCCTTATACGGTGACAGCTGTTACCAAATTTGGATCCGTGGTGCTAGAAGATTCCGAAGGTCATAGGTTCAAGGTGAATGGCCAATATGTGAAGCATTACCACGAGGCGAATGAAGAAGACAATCGTGTTGAAGTCTTGTACTTTGACGAGCTAGACGCGCCAGTTAATTGATGCCAGAAAGGTCGTGCGGGACCTCATAAACCAGCGCTCTCCGGGAGGCAGCCCGGACTGTTTTATTGTACTTTTGTTGAACTTTTTATTTTTCTTTAGCTTTTTGTTGAACTTTAGACGCTGTTTTACGAACTTTTTATGCTTTTCTTGCTTTGAAATGCGTATTCTGTAGGTTGCTTCACTCGATCGACTAGTTTTCTGCTCGATCGAGCGCTTTTTGGGGCAATTTTCACTCGATCGAGTGATATTCTTACTCGATCGACCAAAGCAGAAATCACGTTTACTCGATCGAGTGGTTTTCTGCTCGATCGAGTCCTTCCATATTCCAGTTTACTCGATCGAGCCATTCCAAGCTGCTCGATAGAGCAGTTTCGTCTTCCAGCGGCTGTTTTACGTCTATTGAGCTACTGCTTGACTTTCTTTGACCTCCCATGTTCATGGTCGGTTTGGGGAGGTCCCTCTTTATGACGTTTTGTAAGTTTTCTGACTCCACTTCTCCTTTTCTTTTCAGTTTGCATTTCTTTCCCTATTTTTGGTACAATGAGGGCATTGTACGGTTTGGTTTGGGGAGGTATGCATCCATATATATGTCTGTCTGCATGTTTTCTTGCATTTTCGCTTGCACGTTTAATTAATTTCTAATGCATTGTTGTTTAAATTAGTTCGAACAAAAAATCATAAAATTCAAAAAAAAAAAAATTTAGAAAAATTTCAAAAAATAAAAAAATTCACGTTTAATTTGAGTCGGAACGTTTGAACTTTGACGCTACATTGAATCCCTACTTGAGCCTTGCATATTCTTGACATTTAGTTGGTGTGATTATGTGCATGATCAACGAGTTTTTGTTTCTCTCTTATCTGAACGAATAGACTTGATTCATCATATCGGCAAGCTACATTACATTCTGAGGTAAGAGCTTTATAAACTGGTGACATTCATGACCGGTTTCATTTAGGATGTGAGTAGTACTCTCTTTAAGGCATGTAACATTAATTTGCATAAGCATGAGTCTAGTCTTCTTAATACCTGTATGCATTCGGTCTGTGGATGGTGACACATGTTAGGAGAGGCAGTTCCCTTCTATTTCATTCTACCCATGAGCCGCACATAGCCAAATTGCCTTTTTCTCCTATCAGCTACTTTCTATAATACTTCCTACCCTAGCCGAGCTAGTTACGAGTAGTTGTTGGAATGTTTTATTGCAATATGGTTATTTTATCTGATTTCAGAAGATGGTGGAAGAACTGAAGGGAAAGAAAGAAAAAGAATTGCTGAAAAAAAATGAAACGAAAAAGAAAAAAAAAGGAAACGGAAAAAACACGAAAAGAAGAAAAGAAAAAATAAGTCATGTGAAAAAAGAACGAGAAATTGTATGAATAATTTTTACTCCCATGTTTCATCTATACTTTATGAGGAGTTGACAAGTATTGGTGTTTAGTGAGTTTAGTGCATGGAATTTGCACTGTTCTATTTTGTTGTATTGAGTATGAAGATGGGATGCAGTTATATTTTGATTTGTTGTTGCTAGCCTGGCTATTAACCCCACATATCCAAATTCATTTTAGCCCCTTCTTACCCATTACCTCACTTACCCAAATGTAAGTCCTCGGCATGTGTTTTGGTCACTAGTATGGTTGGAATGCATATGTATGGTTGTAGAGACTTTATTCATGTTAACTGCATGCATGTTCTTATAGGTCGAGTTAGGTGAGTGTCTTTGCTTCTGTCTATCTTTCACATATATACTCACCTTGTACCTAATTTTGAGTGACGAGCGACCCATGAGAGTCCGATATCTTTTGAATCTTGCAAGGTCAACGGTTTAGTAAGTTTGGAACATTCGTTTAACTCGTTTGCATTTCTCATTTGCCACTTTGTCATTTTGTTGCATTAAACTGGTTCTAGTGGGTGCTTTATAGCTGATGCGTTGGTCCCGTTCCACTGTTCTTTCTTAGTTGCATTCATATTTGCTTGGGGACAAGCAAAGTTTTGGTTTGGGGAGATTTGATGCGTGTATTTTATATAAGGTTTTTACCTCATTTTTACACGCATTTCTATACCTTTTATGTAGCATCTAGCTACAAATACCCCCGAATATTCTACTTTGGTTCGTTTTATGTAATTTGCAGGAATTAACCAAAGAGGAGCTAAATCGAGCCTTAATTCATCCCATTTGCATGCATTTATGGAGAGTGAGGAGCCCGAGCTTGGAAATCTAACATTTGGAAGATGCATGAGCTAGATTCGGGAAGTATTTCAAGGTTTAACGTGCTTAAACAGCTCGATCGAGTGATTTATTACTCGATCGAATGCTTTATATGCTCCAAGTTGCTCGATCGAGCAGTCCAAGTTTATACAAGATAAGACATTGCGAGAAGTACTCGATCGAGTGGTTTAATCCCACTCGATCGAGAGGTTTTGTGCTCAGTTGCTCGATCGAGTGGTTTGTCCTGCTATTTTTTATTTTCCGCCTAATTTCGTATGGGCTTTTGTAATTAGTCCATAGATTAGGTTTAGAGTGGATTTTTCGTATAAGACTAGAGGAGTGAACAACGTAACCCCTCTTTGCTTCCCCTCTTCTCTTCCCTTCTTCTCGACACTCAGGATTCTTTTATACATTTTTACTCTATATTTTGCTACTCGGAATTGGATTACGATTGGTATTATCATTCTTCTTTAATCTTTTAATTATAATTATTATTGTTATTGTGTTGTTGTTCTTCCCTATTATTTCATCTCTACCTTATTCGATTTTTATTAGTTGTTATAATATTTAGTGTTAATTATTTATATGTTGTTATTATCACTTCGATGATGAGGCGTAGCTAATCCCTTTAATATGTTAGGATTAGGGAAACCGTGGTAGAAACATGTTAGGATCGACATGATTAGATTAGCTTTGCGACAAGAATTGTATTAAGCAATATAATTGTGTTTAGGTTGAACGAATGCATGCAGGAGACCGATTAATTAGTTACCCCCGACCTGGATCGAAAGATTGGAAGGGAAGGCTTGCTTAATTACAATAGGTGACACCTAATTAGGGCGAAAGCTATGTTCGGAAGACCCTAGGGCGATTAGAGACCGAAAGGGTATAATCGTAGGTTTAAGGACCGAAAGGTGACGACCTCGCTCTTCTTATTAATAATTTAATCGACTAAGCTGATCCGATAGTGTAACTGCCACGGTAGACCGATTCCTAGCATATTTCTCTCTTTTATCTGTTTTACCCCTGTTTTTCCTCCTTATTTTCTCTGCTTTGCTCTTTTCCTTACTTCTATTAGTTTAGAATCAATCATTTAAAACCCCCCATTTTGGTTACCGAGACGAACTTAGACAAAGCTGACATCTTCCCATCTCCCTGTGGAGATCGACCCGACTTCCCTAGCTATATTAGTTAGAGCCAGTTGGTATTTTTTACAGGTATACGACTGACGTGTCACCCCCCATGTGACCGGTTCAAAATTGTAGGGCGAGTTCGCGACTTTAGGACGTCTCTCAAGCCTTTGCATTAGCTCCTACAACCTTTACCCCGGGTTCATTTTAATTGACTCCCTATGTTCATTAGATTCATTGGTTACAGGTTTCAGGATCGTCGCTCTGATACCATTTTGTAACACCCCCATACTTCAAGTGCCTTACCAGGACCACTCAGGTATAAGGATGCTACCATCTCGGTTACTCGAGGCAATGATAATCATCAGACAATAATGAAACAACATTAAATAGTACAACTTTAGTGAAAGGTTACAATCCAAAACCAAATACCAAAATATGAATACAAGTTCTCAAATCAACTGTCTAATCAGCTAAATGAAATGTTTATTAAACTACTAAAGCTACAGCGGAAGACTTCTATCATCAGACGGTGGCACATCCCAGCTATCCCAGTAACTCGACTCATACCTGCTGAATAACTGCTCACCATCCCCGAATGGATCACCACAGTTTTTAAAACATTAAACGGGGTCAGTACTAATCACACAATTTATATAAACCAACAACACAGTAAACAATACAGCTCAAACGGTCACACACACAATCACCCACTCCAATCAATCTCCGTCACCGACTGTCCACTGGACCAGCCCTGCCAGTGGGGGACCGCAGCCGTAACCCACCAAATCCCCGCTCATCATACCGAGCGATAACCCTGTCCCATTAATGTGCACATCCCCTCCCGTGGCGGGTTCCACGGAGGGCGAAACTAGGGCGTGAAGCCACTCCCGCAAGTGACTTCACTCAGCCGAGAACGCATCTCGAGAACCAGAGACAAACAATCACAACCATTATGGGACTAATACTGAGTAGGGAAACCCTACCTGGAAAGCACAACACAATCAGACGGTCTCACAGCTGATATCAAAAAGCTTCGTCTACGAATCCTCCTCCTAACATACAAACATATAATCACTACCAATCATAAAATACAACAAAACCCCCAAATCCCAATATTAGGGTTTAATCAACTTTAACGAAATACTATAAAAACGATACATAGATCTTACCCTCGACGCAAGGATTACAACGGTATAAAGAAAGGTAAAATCCGACCTTCCAAACTCCGAGATTTGCCAACAATGCGATTGATGCGAAGAACGTAGTTTGATTTCTCTCTTTGAAAGTAATTAGGTTTTAAAAGTGTTTAAAGAAAAGTGACGGAAGTTATTATATACTTAATCGCATTATTAACAAAACCCGACAAATCATCCCCTGTAAACCGGCTACTCGATCGAGTAGCTGAGGTACTCGATCGAGTGCCCCCTTACTCGATCGAGTATCAACGTTACTCGATCAAGTACCTAACAGGTCAGAAACTATTTTAAAACGCAACACACCCTTACTCGATAGATTAATGCCTACTCGATAGAGTACCCAGAGACTCATAAATCCGTAGTATTACAATGACGGCCTAGAAAGGCGTGTTGAAATGGTTATACAAAACCGAGTTTGAAAATCGTCATTAGGACGGCCTAGAAAGGCGTGCATCGGTCGGCGAAAGACCGAGGTTTGAAATGGCCATTATAACGGCGCAAAAAGGTGTTTTTGAAAGTTTGAAAATGACACGGAAGGACTTATGATCAGGTAGCACATAAGCATTCGCAGTTCATTATATTATGCATTATGCTGCCACGGGTTTTGGCTTAAAAGGGTGGGTTACACACCAAGCAATCAAACCCCGATTTGCGAGAGGGATACCAATCCAAACAAAATGTGTAAGGAGGGTGCCCTAGCCTCGTGCTCGAAAGTGATGAAAGCTCTTTGACGAAACAGAAATGTGTTACGTCAACGGTATGTTTGACTCAATCGGGATTCGAAACGCGGGGATGAGAAAACTCACGCCGACGAAACGAGCCAATTGGTTGAAAAGGGTTAGGTTAGGAGCCCGGACAAGGAACCCGACCGTGACCGTAATATCAATTAATGCATTCCAACCAAGACCTCGTTCGAGTCTCACCATCTAGGGATCACAAAGACGTAAGTGTCCTAGTTTTCCCCAGCAGAGTCGCCAATCTGTGGACATAGCCACCTACACGCCAGGCCAATCTGTGGACGTATAGCGGTCTTTTTGAAAGCCACGCTCGGCGGCGTAAAAATGCTTTCGACCGGATCGTTTTAGATCGGTCGGTTTCGTCTCGGTAAGGGTCTCAAAACGATTAGAGATGTTCGGAGTCGCCACCAAGCATTTGTGGGATGCCTGGAACCCGTTCGAATTCCACTTTATACCTCGGTCAAATCAAAGCACAAAGCAGCGTTTGACATAGGTACTAAAGATAAGGAAATCGTCCCTCTTTAGCATCCTATCTCTAGAATGACTCTCGTACGCCCTGGATAAGGTCGTCCACTATCCAAAGTTTCTGAGCAAGAGGTGAAGGTACGTATTGGGAAGCCCTTTAATCAGACACCCAATCCCGCCCGCGTTTAGCGACCTCTACTGATCGATCTTGGTTGGTTGAATGCAAAAGTTGATAAAACAGTTTAAATGTATGAATGCGCATCCAGTGATTTAAACCTAACATGTGAGAGCTTTCTAAGTCGGTTGATTTAATCCAAGTATCAAGTATAAGATGTCGAGTTGGATTAATGGTTGATTTGCATGCAAGACGGAAATTAAACATCCATTTACCGTATTAGGTTTAGGGTGCATAACATGATCCATTTGTCTTAGTAAGGCATTTTGCAAATATGGTTTTGGATAATCAAATAGTCATCTGATCCGTCCTATATCCGGGTTAACCGGAGTCGGGATCGTCCTTGACTAATGCTGGAAGGAACAGGCCCTGTACCAGACGGCTATATGAGGCGCGAGCCAGCCGGTGGTGTAAGGGGCCTCCCTCTGGTATTGAAAATGAGAAATGGAGGGCCTGTTTAGGCGCGGGTTAGCCCACGGTTTATGTGCCGTGTTCTGACCTTTTAGAAAACGTTATAAAACGTGTTGGAAATGGGTATTTGAACCCGGTTTGATTTGAAGGGGTCGTTTTAGACCGCATTTGTTGATTTGAAGAACTCGACTCGAATAATCGTCATTATTTTGACAATATTCGGTGTCGGGTTCGATTTGATAAACTTGACATGAATAGTTTTGAAAATGATTATGGACTAATTGTTTTAAGTCCATTTGAATGTAATCAGTCGGTACTCATCATCGTACCCGGGTTAAAATCCAGCATGGTATGTAGAACCAAGGATGACTTTGTGTTGGTGACTAATATGTTTGTTTGAAAATGTAAAGAAATGAAATAAAAGGCTTTAAAATACCTTCTAAATGTCATTAACCTAATATTATGACCGAAACACGGATTTAACCGTCATGGTATGAGGAACCAAGGGTGAAAAATGCTTTATGGTTAAAACATGTGAAATAAAATAACAATGGTTCGAAAATACTTGAAATGGTGAAAACCAATTACAAATGTAAAAAATGGATTAAGGGAAATAACGAGAACAAACACGGTTGATCTCTGGTCTGAGTACCCCATTTAGGCGCGAGCTAGTTGGCGACCTAAGGGGCTTCTGCCTCAGACCAAAAATCAGTTTTGGCTCGTTTATTCCATGTTTTGGTTCATGTTATGCATGTTTTAGCATGTTAGAGTCATGAAGCAAATGAAAACATAATAAAAGAGGATTTTTACACCCTCATACTTACATGTTTGGTTATGGCGAGTGACCGAAGTAAGTGTAACAACTCGTTTGATCGGAAAAAACTCGGTTTAAAACCGTTTTGGTAAGTAAAAGAGTGTTTTAAAAGCTTAGTGATGGTGTAGTGGCCGAAGTGGTCGGTCAAGTGATTTAATGCGCGATGACGGTACCAAACAATGTGTAAGGCTCGTGTTTACGATCGGTTGGTCGTAAATACGCGTCGGGTTGTGACTTAAGAAGTCGAGTCGAGAATTTTAAGGGAGAAAAGAGGGGGCGGACACTCGCGTAAGTCTCAAATGGGTGGCATTTGAGGGGTATTTATAGGAGAATGAGTGGTTCTGTGAGTTTTGAGCGACGTGGCCACCTGGGCTGCTCAAAGAGGCGCGAGCCACGTCGCGGGTCTTCGAGCTGTGTTGTCACTTTCACAACAAACGCAATTGATGCGGTCGTTTCTACACCAAAAATAAATACCTAGATACAACTAACTAATAGCTAGTAGTAAGCAGGGTCGATCTCCACAGGGAGGCTAAGTTGCTATCTATCTGTCTAATTTGGTCTGTCAGGGTGTCACAGAAATGGGGGTTTAAATGTGATTTTCTAAACTAAAGAGAATAAGGAGAAGAAAGCAAAAAGGAGAAAATAAACAGATAGAGAGAATAGCTAAGACAGACGGTTCACCATAATCATCCGGTCAAGTAATCTAGGTCTCAGGTCAATGCAAATACGGTCTAAGGGGTAGCGAACGTCACCTTTCGGTCCTTAATTCACCCTAAAGTGTAAACAGCTTAACTTTCGCCCTCACTGCAATACTCTATTGTTCGCTACAAGTCTCGCCTCTTCCAACCTTTCGGTCCAGGTCAAGGATCACTAGGAATTATAGGTCTAATTGCGTCGACTCAATTAGAAAGATACAATTAAATGTAGCATTTAACCAACAAAGACTATACTAGCATTAACCCAATAAATCAATTACTCTCCCTTCATAATTATGGATCCCCTATAGTCTTAGCATAATGAAAATTAGCTACTCATGGCCAACGAATTAACAATAACAGTCATATACGAATAAACTAGATCAAGAGGCATAATAAGGGAATTAATGAGATCTACTAGCATAAGAGAAATAAATAACAGTAGAGAAATTAAGGGCAATAAGAAGGGAATTGAGAATAAAACTAAATAGAATTAAAGTCTAAGAGAAGAGAAGAAATTACAAAGGGATCCGACGGAGAAGCGAAGAACGCCGCCAAAACGTTGTAACGTGATACTGAGTAACAGGAAATGTAATTGATATTCTCTTAGGTCTAGGTGGTCTCTTATTTATAATAAGAGAACTTATTATCTAAGATAAAATAAATATAACATAACATAAATAAAGTCTCGACATAAGCCTTCTCGATCGAGCTTCCTTGCGTTAAATCTTCTCGATCGAACAGACAGGGAGACTGTTCGATTGAGCATCTCCATTAGAAACTCCTTCGATCGAACAGACACTGAGACTGTTCGATCGAGCATTCCAGTAGCAGCTTCCTTTCGATCGACCTGTTTGAACACTCAATCGAACATACTCTTCAACGCAGCTACTAGATTGACTTTAACGCCTTAAGTACGACTTCACGCACTCCAATGCAGTGACATTTCCACTTCAAATCTACTCTTTCTCCAAATGCATGCAAAACGGACGGTAAAAGGCTCGATTTAGCTCCTCTTCGGTTAATTCCTGCAAATTACATAAAGCGAACCAAAGTAGGATATTCGGGGGTATTTGTAGCTAGATACTACATAAATACTACAGAAATGCGTGTAAAAATGAGGTAAAAACCTTATATAAAAGACACGCATCAAATCTCCCCAAACCAAACCTTTGCTTGTCCCCAAGCAAATATGAATGCAACTAAGAAACAATAGTGGAACGGGACCAACGCATCAGCTACAAATCACCCACTAAAACCAATTGAATGCAATAACTGACAAAGTGGCAAATGAGAAGTGCAAACGAGTTAAATCAATGTTTTGAACTCACTGAACCGTCGACCTTGCAAGATTCAAAGGATTCGGACTCTCACGGGTCGCTCGTCACTCAAAATTAGGCACAAGGTGAGTATATATGTGAAAGATAGAAAGAAGCAAGACACTCACCTAACTCGACCTATAAGAACATGCATGCAATTAACATGAATAAAGTCTCTACAACCGTACATATGCATTCCAACCATACTAATGACCAAGACACATGCCGAGGACTTACATTTGGGTAAGTGAGGTAATGGGTAAGAAGGGGATAAGATGAATTTGGATATGTGGGGTTAATAGCCAGGCTAGCAACAACGAATCCAAATATAAACTGCATCCCAACTTCGTACTCAATATAGCAAGATGAAACGGTGCAAAACTATGCACTAAACTCACAAAACACCAGGAATCGTCAACTCCCCATAAGATATAAATAAGACTTGGGAGTGAAAATCATTAACCAGTTTCTTTTTTCTTCACAAATGATTTTTCTTTTCTTATTTCCATTTTTTTTCGTTCTCTTTTCTTTTTCGCATTTTTCGCTTTTCATTCTCCTTTTTTTCAATTCAACACATTTTTTTCTTTTCTTTCTTTCTTTCCCTTCAATTCTTCCATCATCCTCTGAAATCAGATGAAACAACCATATTGCAGTAAGACATTCCAAGAACTAATCGTTACTAGCTCAGCTAGGGTAGGAAGTATTATAGAAAGTAGTTGATAGGACAAAAAGGCAATTTGGCTATGTGAGGCTCATGGGTAGAATGAGATAAAGGGGACTGCCTCTCCTAACATGTGTCACCATCCACAGACCGAATGCATACAGGTATTAAGAAGACTAGACTCATGCTTATGCAAATTAATGTTACATGCCTTAGAGAGAGTACTACTCACATCCTAAATGAAACCGGTCATGAATGTCACCAGTTTCTAAAGCTCTAACCTCAGAATGTAATGTAGCTTGCCGACATAATGAATCAAGTCTATTCGTTCAGGTAAGAGAAAAACAAAAACTCGTAGATTATGCATATAATCATGCCAACTAAATGTCAAGAATATGCAGGGCTCAAGTAAGGATTCAAAGTAGCGTCAATGTTCAAGCGTTCCGACTTAAATTAAACATGGAATTTTTGAAAATTTTATGATTTATATGATTTTTATATGATATTTTTTTTGAATTAATTAAAACAACAATGCATGCGAGAATAAATAAACGTGCAAGCAAAAATGCAAGAAACATGCAGACACAGATATGGATGCATACCTCCCCAAACCAAACCGTACAATGCCCTCATTGTACCAAAAATAGGGAAAGAAATGGAAACTGAAGAGAAGAGGATAAATGGAGTCGAAAAAACTTACAAAACGCCATATAGAGGGACCTCCCTAAACCGACCATAAACATGGGAGGTCAAAGAAAGTCAAACAGTAGCTCCATAGACGTAAATCAGCTGCTGGGAGTCGTAACCATTCGATCGAGCACTTGGAACAGCTCGATCGAATGAACTGATGCATGGAAGGACTCGATCGAGTAGAAAACCACTCGATCGAGTAGGCATGATTTTGGTTCTGGTCGATCGAGGACCATATCACTCGATCGAGTGAAATCTACCTCAAAAAGTGCTCGATCGAGCACAAAACCATTTGATCGAGTACTTTGACCTGCAAAACACGCATTTAAAGCAAGGAAATACATGGGAAGTTCGTAAAACAGCGTCTAAAGTTCAACAATAAGCTAAGGAAAAATAAATAGTTCAACAAAAGTACAATAAAACAGTCCGGGCTGCCTCCCGGTAGCGCTAGCTTCAGACAGGTCCCAGCTCGACCTTCTTCTCATCATCCAACAGCACAGATCATTGGCCCACTACTAGGCCTCTGACTAGACGCGGTGGCTTCAGCAATCGTCAGGCGGACATCCGGCCTCCACAACTTGGAAATGTAAGAATAGCAGCTTCCCACAGCATCCGGGTCCCAATCTATCACCTCATCAAGCAGCTTTTTCCTAGAGGGTGTAGCTTTATCAACACTTCCTCCTGGGTCGTCTATCCAGGCAGTTCCAGACTTCATGCTAAGAGCACCCATCTCACCTCCCGGGTCTTTGAACTTGTCAAGACCTGTAGAAAGAGAAACAAAGACACGTTCCTCCACCCGCTCCCGAGAATAGGGCGGAGGTGTCATAAAAGCAATAAAAAAATGTGACTCGAAGGACTATCGGACGGTATATCAAAGGACTCTTCATGAGGGACATCATCACATGGCGTGATGTGCATGGGTTCCCTAGGGTCATCAGACTTAGTAAAAACCAAGTCCTCCCCTCCGACCTGAAAGGTAAGTGTCTCAACCCCGACATCAAAAATTGCGCCAGCAGTGCACAAAAATGGTCGTCCCAAAATAATGGGAACATTGCGGTCTTCGGGTACGTTTAAGACAATGAAATCTGCGGGAATATAGAAATTCCCGATCCTAACAGGTACGTCATGTAAAGATCCTTTGACCCGTATATAAGAATGGTCAGCTAGCTGAACAGTCGTTCTAGCGCGCGTAAACTTAGTCAGTCCCAATTTCAACGCCAGCGACAAAGGTAAAATGTTGACACTAGAATCGAGGTCACATAAAGCATTATCAAACGAATGGGTCCCTATAGAACATGGAATAGGAAAACGACATGGGTCACACATATTAGGGGGGGTCCCATTTCGAAGAAGTGCGCTGCACTCTTCAGTCATAGCAACATTCATTACCGTCTTAACATCACTAATATCCCTCTTAGACCAATTAATTTGACCAATAAATTCAGAATAAGAGGGTACCTGGGCAATCATCGCTTTGTAGTGATCAGCGACATTGAGATCTCGGATACGGTCCAGGAATGCACGGTGTGGTAGCAATTGTTGTGGATAAGGAACTTGAACAGAATAGGAGTTGACTATATGTTCCTTTTTATCGTCATTAGAAATAGGCATTATTGACGTATCGGTCTTTGTCCATAGCAAGGCAATTCGATCGAGGTATCACAGTACTCAATCGAGAGCTTTCTTCACTCATATTGCTCGATCGAACAGTCACAGAGACTGTTCGATCCAGATCTTGTTCTTCAGCCGTGCTCGATCGAACAGACTTGGTGACTGTTCGATCGAGGTTCTCCTTCCCAGCAGTGATCGATCGAACAGTATCTGAGTCTGTTCGATCGTGGTGATCCCTTCCAGCTTCGTTCGATCGACCGGTTTTATCACTCGATCGAGTGATTTCTTCAGCAACTTCAGTCGATCGAGTAAAAATTCCACTCGATCGTCCATCCTCAATTTCTGTAATGCTTGATCGACCATAATTACCACTCGATTGAGTGATGGGATGAATAAGCTCACTCGATCGAGTTGATTTTTCACTCGATCGAGTGTCTTCATTGCACGCAGCAAGTATTGATTCCAAAAACTCGTCTAAATCATCCTCCGGGGTATCTTCATGAAACGGAATGGTGTCGGTGTTGATAGCATACACCGTCTCACATTGCTCTTGCTCGGTAATTAATTGATCAAACCGAGCCTCTAGCTTCTTCATACGGCTATCAAATTCCGCACTAGAATTATGACACTGTAGTGCAAGTGCCAATATCAGTGACTTAACTTCTTCAGCCTCATCATTCCTAGCAGGTGAAGGGGTTGGTTGCGGTGGAGACAAATAACAAGGCTGTTGATAGCCTTGTTGCAGCAACGGTTGTGGTCGAGGAGCGACATCATAGTAATTACCACAACCCCAAGAATCTTTCCTCTCCCGATTGGCAGATTTTTCAGTTTGAGCTTCAAACTGAGCAATAAGTCGGGAAACGGACGTCATCCTGGCAAAGAATCGAAGGTACTCAAGCCTTCCCTTCGATAATCTTTCTCTAAAAACTGACTAATAGATCTGTAGACCTATCAAAACAGCACTGAAGAAAAAGATTAGAACGGCCTCAAGGTACTCAGTCTTCCCTTGAGGCGAAAAACAGACAGAATTAAAACAGATAAAAGCGTCGCCTCCCCGGCAACGGCGCCAAAATTTGATGCGGTCGTTCTACACCAAAAATAAATACCTAGATACAACTAACTAATAGCTAGTAGTAAGCAGGGTCGATCTCCACAGGGAGGCTAAGTTGCTATCTATCTGTCTAATTTGGTCTGTCAGGGTGTCACAGAAATGGGGGTTTAAATGTGATTTTCTAAACTAAAGAGAATAAGGAGAAGAAAGCAAAAAGGAGAAAATAAACAGATAGAGAGAATAGCTAAGACAGACGGTTCACCATAATCATCCGGTCAAGTAATCTAGGTCTCAGGTCAATGCAAATACGGTCTAAGGGGTAGCGAACGTCACCTTTCGGTCCTTAATTCACCCTAAAGTGTAAAACACTTAACTTTCGCCCTCACCGCAATACTCTATTGTTCGCTACAAGTCTCGCCTCTTCCAACCTTTCGGTCCAGGTCAAGGATCACTAGGAATTATAGGTCTAATTGCGTCGACTCAATTAGAAAGATACAATTAAATGTAGCATTTAACCAACAAAGACTATACTAGCATTAACCCAATAAATCAATTACTCTCCCTTCATAATTATGGATCCCCTATAGTCTTAGCATAATGAAAATTAGCTACTCATGGCCAACGAATTAACAATAACAGTCATATACGAATAAACTAGATCAAGAGGCATAATAAGGGAATTAATGAGATCTACTAGCATAAGAGAAATAAATAACAGTAGAGAAATTAAGGGCAATAAGAAGGGAATTGAGAATAAAACTAAATAGAATTAAAGTCTAAGAGAAGAGAAGAAATTACAAAGGGATCCGACGGAGAAGCGAAGAACGCCGCCAAAACGTTGTAACGTGATACTTGAGTAACAGAAATGTAATTGATATTCTCTTAGGTCTAGGTGGTCTCTTATTTATAATAAGAGAACTTATTATCTAAGATAAAATAAATATAACATAACATAAATAAAGTCTCGACATAAGCCTTCTCGATCGAGCTTCCTTGCGTTAAATCTTCTCGATCGAACAGACAGGGAGACTGTTCGATTGAGCATCTCCATTAGAAACTCCTTCGATCGAACAGACACTGAGACTGTTCGATCGAGCATTCCAGTAGCAGGTTCCTTTCGATCGACCTGTTTGAACACTCAATCGAACATACTCTTCAACGCAGCTACTAGATTGACTTTAACGCCTTAAGTACGACTTCACGCACTCCAATGCAGTGACATTTCCACTTCAAATCTACTCTTTCTCCAAATGCATGCAAAACGGACGGTAAAAGGCTCGATTTAGCTCCTCTTCGGTTAATTCCTGCAAATTACATAAAGCGAACCAAAGTAGGATATTCGGGGGTATTTGTAGCTAGATACTACATAAATACTACAGAAATGCGTGTAAAAATGAGGTAAAAACCTTATATAAAAGACACGCATCAGCAATCATGATTTGTTCTATCCTAGGTTTTGTAGTCACATGTTTGGTACTTGACCATTCATGAATCCGAGAAAACTTAAGGTAGAAGGTTTGAAATGTTTGGTTTTTGTGTTTGACTCGGTTTGACTCGTTGTTGGAGTCGGGATTTGAATTTTTGAGTCGGTTTTTGGTCCGGTGTCGGTTTTGACTCTAGTTAGTGTCATTGCGACCCCGTCGTCGTGCATTAAACACTCCAGGTATTTTTGAAATGTTTTGAAATGTTTTATTTTCGAAATCGTTTTAAGTTTTCCGACGTAAAGTTGTACACAAACTGTCGATCAAACGCCGCGATTCCAAAACATGTTGTAGTCCGATAATCATCGGGTGTTTGTTGGAGTCTCGGCAGATCATCGGGTATCTCTGAGCCCCCCACTTTGACTGAGGCTTGGACAGGGCGAAAGTCAAAGTAGAGCCCTCAGGTCAATCGAAGATTACAACCTGGAGACCCAAGCGACGTCGAGGCGGCTCAAAAGGATTCGGGCCAAGGACCTGCCGTCGGGAAGGGCGACGCCAAGGCGACTCGAGGGTACGAGTCAAGGACCTGTCGTCGGGAATAGTTTAGAGTCTGTCGACTATCTGTGTGGGTCGTTTAAAGTCCGTTAGACTACGTACAAAGGCTCGCCAGCCATAGGAAGGAGTCATACCTGAGGCATATTCGGATATGTCCTTGCACGTTTGCGGACAAAGGCTCGCCAGCTGATGGTAATGAAATGTACCCGAGGCATCTTCGGGATCTGTCCTTGGAAGGTTGCGGACAAAGGCTCGCCAGCTGATGGTAAGGAAATGTACCCGAGGCATCTTCGGGATGTGTCCTTGAATGGTTGCGAACAAAGGCTCGCCAGCCGATGGTAAGGAAATGTACCCGAGGCATCTCCGGGATCTGTCCTTGAATGGTTGCGGACAAAGGCTCGCCAGCCGTGATAAGGGAATGTACCCTAGGCATCTTCGGGATCTATCCTTCGATGGTTTGCGGATAAAGGCTCGCCAGCCATGATAAGGAAATGTACCCGAGTCATCTTCGGGATCTATCCTTGGATGGTTACGGACAAAGGCTCGCCAGCCGTCGGTGAGGTTGGTTAATGGACCATGGGAACAGCCGCGTCGAATGGGCTCGTTTTGGAAGTAGCGAACTCGTGATGCCGCTGTGGGAATAGTGAGTATGGATTTTCACTATCACTGTTTTTTGAATGAGCGGGTTCCGCGAGGAAGCCCCCCTGCTGGCACTTGAAAGAATAGTGAATTTGGCATCTTCACCATTCGTCGTTCTTCTTTGAACTTGAAGTGGCGGTTTTGATCGCCGGTTGTTTTAATTTTGAAAGAAAATAGTAAATTTTGAGTTTGCTATTGCGTTTGAAGTGACGGTTTATATGCCGCTGTTGACATTTGATGGAAATAGTGAATTTGGAATCTTCACTATTAATTGAAGTGACGGTTTATGTGCCGCTGTTGACATGTGAAAGGAATAGCGAATTTTGAATTTTCACTATTATTTTTGAAATTTTGAAGGGCAATGGTTAATTTTGATTTCACCATTATTTTTGAAATTGGGGGTTTTGATCGCCGTTTGCTTGAAAATTCTCGAAAATAGTGAATTTAAATTTTCACTTATTTGTTTTTGAGAAAAATGACGACCTTTAATATCGTTAAATGAAAATTTGAAGTTTGTCACGGGAAATTGGGCTAAAGCCCAAAATCCGCTGAAAGAGCAAGGGGGAGGCCTGGTTTAGGCGCGAGCCACCTGGCGAACCAAAGAGGCTTCCCTATTTTCTGTAAAAGACGCGAGTTCAGGCCGCATACCATTCATCATCTCGTCTTCTTTCTCTTCGACAAAACAAAGCCAAATTCGCCATTGTTGGACCTTATAGCTTGTTCGAATTCTTGCCTTCATCAACAATGTCATCTCAAGGTAAGTATTTCCTCTTGAATCCATTCAAATTTGTTGATCTTTAGCTTGATTGAATTAGGGCGAATTTTGCCCTAAAATCGAATTGGGCGTTTTTGATAGAGCCCATTTCGAGTGAAATTGATGTTTGCATTAGGTTAGAAACATGTTTAGGAGTGTAGGGGTGCTTTTAGTTTGCATTTTGGTCCCCGTTCCCGCTCCCTATGCTCGAAAAACGTGAGTGAGGCGAGAAACCATCTCATTTCATAATGCCAAGTTTATTTGCTTGGGTAGTGGTCTCACTAGGTTGCATTGTAGTTGGGAAAACCCGTATTCTCCATTTATGGACCTTCGTTGGGTATTGTGGGCAAAATTGGATTTTTGCCTTTTGTGACGGTCTTACGTCTGACAAAATAAGCGCCTGTTTGGGCTTGAATTGAGTCAGTTTGCCTTGAATTGGACCTTATTGGTAATTTAGGTCACCTTGAGGCGTGATAAAATCACGTTTGCCTTTTTGCGGTCGTTTTCGAATTTTGACCGGTTTGGGCTCAAATTAGCGTATGAATTGCCTTTTTTAGCCGTAGAAAAATACCCCATTGCGTCGGGAATGTATTTTGGTTTGTAGGCGGACCTTGTTTAGGTCTTGAAATGCCGTTTTTGTGATTTTAACTCGTCTTTTGCTTGAAAAGAGGGGCGAGTCATTTTTGTGTTTTTTTTTTTGTGAATGGTTTGGTTGGATTTCGGGCGGGATTGCCCTTGTTTTGTATTGCAGGTTGTGTTTTTTTGTTTTTGGATTTAGCCATTTCATGCCGTCGTAATGCCGAAATTCCGGTTGACGTTTTTTGTTTGTTGCCCTTTTTCGATCGCAGGGTTTCGTTTGAAAACTATGGGGTCCGTCATTGAGGCTTTGGCGGAGGAAGTCGATCCTGGAGGGGGAGAGACGACTGTTTTTTGTTACAGGCTTGGTTGTGTTTTTGCCTGGCGGCCTTTGCCCGGCCAATGATCGGGTATCGATCGTTGGTCGTTACTCCGCGAGGTCCTGGACGTCGATGAGTGGGGTTCAGTACGAGCGTGTTATCCCACGTTGCCGCTTTCGGTCGTTGTTGAATTCAGCTGAGTGGGGTTCAACATCGGGGTAGTATCTGTTGTCCTGATCCCTTTTCATCCTCGAATTCTGACGATTGGA